>NC_054475.1:144346180-145547742 GCF_017639515.1 Carcharodon carcharias | reverse complement strand
CTGTAAAAACTACAGGAAATATTATGCATTGATGAACGAGTTTTTAATGGCATACTAGGTCATAATTATTGCTGACCAATGTCTCTAGTCTTGAAAAAGTGATTTTAGAAGTGTGGAGTCTCATTCCCTCAGAGGAACATTCAAAAATAATATGATTTTTCAAACTACTAAGTATTTTTAAACATTACTTATGATATTTCAGCTTTTACCATAATTCCATGTGTAAGTCACAATCTTTATTGTACTTTCTGTGAAATCATTAAAAAGTAAATCATAACCTCTACCTTTTAGTGCCTGGTTTGCACTCAGAATTCTGAAGTCTGATTTGCTGATCAGCCTGCATGTTGATCTCACTGTTGCTGGGCATCACAGATTCCCTAGAGATTGTTCCAGATTCAAAGTGACATCAGAATATAGGAAATCAACGTCTAGGCTTGGCTAAATCTTTTTGGGAAGCTTTATTTGAGGTCAGCATCGAGTGTTGTCCCTTCACCTTTCTTTTTATTCATTCACAGGATGTGGGCTTTGCTGGCTGGGCCAGCATTTATTGCCCATCCCTAATTGCCCTTGAGAAGGTGCCAAGCTGCCTTCTTGAACTGCTACAGTCCATGTGGTGTAGGTACACCCACAGTGCTGTTAGAGAGTTCCAGGATTTTGACCCAGCGACAGTGAAGGAACAGCGATATATTTCCAAGTCAGGATGGTGAATGATTTGGAGGGGAACAAGCACCCATCTATCTGCTGCCCTTGTCCTTCTAGATAGTAGTGGTCATGGATTCGGAAGGTGAACCTTCCCTTTTGCCCCTGATTCCCATTGACTCCAGTTTTGCTCGGGCTTCTTGATGCCACATTTGGTCAAATGCCGCTTTGATATCAAGGGCAGTCCCTTTCACCTCACCTTAGGAGTTCAGCTCTTTTGTCCATGTTTGAACCAAGGCTGTAATGAGGTCAGGAGCTGAGTAGCGCTGGTGGAACCCAAACTGAGTGTCAGTGAACAGGTTATTGCTAAGCAAGTGTCGCATGATAGCACCGTTGATGACCCCTTCCACTACTTTACTGAAGATGGAGAGTAGACCGATGGGGCGGTAATTAGCCGGGTTGGATTTGTCCTGCTTTTGGTGTACAGGACACACATGGGCAATTTTTCACATAGCCGGGTAGATGCCAGTTTTGTAGCTATACTGGGACAGCTTGGCTAGGGGCACGGCAGGTTCTGGAGCACAAGTCTTCAGTACTATTGCTGGAATATTGTCAGGTCCCACAGTCTTTGCATTATCCACTGCTTTTAGCTGTTTCTTGATATCGCATGGAGTGATTCGAATTGCCTGAAGACTGGCATCTGTGATGCTGGGGACCTCCGGAGGAGGCCGAGATGGATCAACCACTCGGCAGTTCTGGCTGAAGATTGTAGCAAATGCTTCGCGTAACTCTCTCTTCCCTTCTTCCTAACGGCCAGAATTTTACCTCACGGGTGGGCATGTGCCTAATCTGAATAGGCATGAAATAGCACAAGAGGACGTCGGGAGGGCATCCCGACATCATCCCGCATGCAAGAAATCTTCACGTCGGTGGGCGCATGTGGGTGTCGGAGCCACGCCTGCCAACAATTAAAGGACCACTTAAGGTCATTTAAAAAAGCAACTGATTTCAATTTTACGCAATGTGTGATTTTGCGCTCGTCACACGGGCAAAACGGGCAGAAGAGAAGCCCACTTTTAACAAAACCTCATCCAAGGGTGGGATAAAAAGGGTCAGCAGCATTACTATTGTGAGTAGCGAGGAGTTTAGGAGATAGTTTGCTGCTGATTGTTTATTTGAACTTGACAGCTTCATCTCCATTCTGAGCTTCACTCTTAGCATTTCAAGGCTTCATTCCAGGATTCATAGAAACATAGAAACTAGGAGCAGGATTAGACCATTCGGCCCTTCGAGACTGCTCTGCCATTCATTATGATCATGGCTGATCATCCAACTCAATAGCCTGGTCCCACTTTCTCCCCACATCCTTTGATCCCTTTTGCCCCAAGAGCTATATCTAACACTTTCTTGAAAGTATACAATGTTTTGGTCTCAACTACTTTCTGTGGTAACGAATTCCACAGGCTCACCACTCTCTGGGTGAAGAAATTTCTCCTCATCTCAGTCCTAAATAGTCTACCCCATATCCTCAGACTGTGACCCCTGGTTCTAAACTCCCCCACCATCAGGAATATCCTTCCTGCATCTACTCTGTCTAGTCCTGTTAGAATTTTATAGGTTTCTATGAGATCCCCCCTTATTGTTCTGAACTCCAGCGAATCTAATCCTAACCTACTCAATCTCTCCTCATATGTCAGTCCCGCCATCTCAGGAATCAGTTGGGTAAACCTTCGCTGCACTCTCTTTATAGCAACTACATCCTTCCTCAGATAAGGAGACCAAAACTGCACACAATATTCCAGGTGTGGTCTCACCAAGGCCCTGCAAGACCTGCTCCTGTACTCAAATCCTCTGGCTATGAAGGCCAACATACCATTTGCCTTCTTTACCCCCTGCTGCACCTGCATGCTTACCTTCAGCGACTGGATAACAAGGACACCCAGGTCTCGTTGCACATTCCCCTCTCTCAATTTATAGCCATTCAGATAATAATCTGCCTTCCTGTTTTTGCTACCAAAATGGATAACCTCACATTTATCCACATTATACTGCATCTGCCATGCATTTGCCCACTCACTCAGCTTGTCCAAATCACACTGAAGCATCTCTACATCCTCTTCACAGCTCCCCCTCCGACCCAGCTTTGTGTCATTCGCAAATTTGGAGATATTACATTTAATTCCCCCATCTAAATCATTAAAGTATATTCTGAATAACTGGGGTCCCAGCACTAATTCCTGCTGTACCCCACAAGTCACTGCCTGCCATTTGGAAAAAGACCCATTTATTCCTACTCTTTGTATCCTGTCTGCTAACCAGTTTTCTAGCCATCTCAATACACTACCTCCAATCCCATTTCCTTTAATTATGTGGGACTTTGTTGAAAGCCTTCTGAAAGTCCAGATAAACCACATCCACTGGCTCCCCCTCATCAACTCAACTAGTAACATCCTCGAAAAATTCCAGTAGATTTGTCAAGCATGATTTCCCTTTCATAAATCCATGCTGACTCTGTCCAATTCTGCCACTGTTTTCCACGTGCTCAGCTATTAAATCTTTTATAGTGGACTCTAGACTTTTCCCCACTACCGACGTCAGGCTGATTGGTCTATAATTCCTTGTCTTCTTTCTGCCTCCCTTTTTAAATAGTGGGGTTACATTAGCTACCCTCCAATCTGTAGGAACTGTTCCAGGGTCTATAGAATCTCAGAAGATGACCAACAATGCATCCACTATTTCCAGGTCCACTTCCTTAAGTACTCTGGGATGTAGATTATAAGGCCTCGGGGATTTATCGGCCTTCAATCCCATCAATGTCCCCAGCACCATTTCCCTACTAATACTGATTTCTTTCAGTTCCTCCCTCCCACTAAACCCTGTGTTCCCCAACATTTCTGGTATGATATTAGTGCCCTCCTTTATGAAGACAGAACCAAAGTATTTATTTAGTTGGTCAACAATTTCTTTGTTCCACATTATAAATTCCCCTGTTTCTGACTGTAAGGGACCTACATTTGTCTTCACCAATCTTTTTCTCTTCACATTCCTATAGAAACTTTTACAGTCAGTTTTTATATTCCCTGCAAGCTTATTCTCGTACTCTACTTTCCCCTTCTTAATCAATCCCTTGGTCCTCCTTTGCTGAATTCTAAACTGCTCCCAATCCTCAGGTCTGTTGTTTTTTCTAGCCAATTTGTATGCCTCTTCCTTGCATCTAATACTATCTCTAATTTCCCTTGTAAGCCAAGGTTTGGCCATCTTTCCTGTTTTACTTTTGCGCCAGACAGGAATAAATAATTGTTGCAGTTCACCCATGCGCTCTTTGAATGTTTGCCATTGCCTATCCACATTCATCCCATTAAGTAACGTTTCCTAATCCATCATAGCCAACTCATGTCTCATACCATCATAGTTTCCTTTATTAAGATTCAGGACCCTAGTTTCAGAATCAACTACGTCACTCTCCATCTTGATGAAGAATTCTATCATATTATGGTTGCTCATCCCCAAGGGGCCTCACACAACTAGATTGCCAATTATTCCTTTCTCATTACACAATACCCAGTCGAGGATCTCTTATTGGTTCCTCAATGTATTGGTCCAGAAAAACATCCCGTATACACTCCAGGAATGCCTCCTCTATGGTATTGTTACTAATTTGATTTGCCCAATCTATATGCATATTAAAGTCACCCATAATTACAGATGTTCCTTTATTATATGTGTCTCTAATTTCCTGTTTAATGCCATTCCCAACATCACCACTACAGTTTGGGGGTCTATATACAACCCCTACTAACATTTTTTGCCCCTTAGTGTTTCTCAGCTCTACCTATACAAATTCCACATCATCGAAGCTAATATCTTTCCTCACTATTGCGTTAATTTGCTCTTTAACCCGCAATGAAACTCCACCACCTTTTCCTTTTTGTCTGTCGTTCCTAAATACTGAATACCCCTGGATGTTCAGTTCCCATCTCTGCTCACCCTGCAGTCACATCCCTGTTATCCGGACTATATCATACCTGTTTACATCTATTTGCGCGGTTAATTCATCCACTTTATTGTGAATGCTCCTCGCGTTAAGGCACAAAGCCTTAAGGCTTGTCTTTTTAACATTACTTGTCCCATTCCCACTATTTTTCACTGAGGCCCTGTTTGATTCTTGCCCTTGATTTCTTTGACTATCACTTTTCTTATTCCGCTTTCTGTCTTTTGTTCTTGTCTTTGATTCCCCTTCCTCTGACTCCTTGCATAGGTTCTCATCCCCCTGCCACTTTAGTTTAAACCCTCCCCAACCACTCTAGCAAATATTCCCCCTAGGACATCAGTCCCAGTCCTGCCCAGGTGTAACCCGCCCAGTTTGTACTGGTCCCACCACCCCCAGAACCGGTCCCAATGCCCCAGGAATCTGAAACTCTCCCCTTCACATGTATTCATCCGATATATCCTGCTATTTCTACTCTGACTGGCATGTGGCACTGGTAGTAATCCTGAGATCACTACCTTTGAGGCCCTACTTTTCAACTTACTTCCTAACTTCCTATATTCTGCTTTTAGGTCCTCATCCCTTTTTTTACCTATGTCATTTGTACCAATGTGTACCACGACCACTGGCTGCTCACCCTCCCCCTTCAGAATGTCCTCGAGCCACTCTGAGACATCCTTGACCCTAGCACCTGGGAAGCAACATACCATCCTGGAGTCTTGTTTGCGGCCACAGAAATGCCTAACTATTCCCCTTACATTTGAATCCCCTATTCTCACACATTCTCAATTGCATCTCTCACTTTTTACTCCTCCCCTGTGCAACAGAGCCAACCGCAGTGCAACAAATTTGGCTGTTGCTGCTTTCTCCTGAGAGGCCATTCCCCCCAACAGTATCCAAAGCAGTATATCTGTTTTGGAGGGGAATAGCCAAAGGAGATTCCTGTGCTGCCTGCCTAATCCTCTTGCTTTGCCTGGTGGTCACCCATTTCCTTCCTGCCTGTGGACCCTTAGCCTGCAGTGTGACCACCTCTCTATACGTGCTATCCACGATACTCTCCGCCTCGCAGATGGTCCACAGTGTCCCCAGCCGCCTCTCCAGCTTCAAAGCCCGGGCTTCCAGGAGCTGTAGCTGGAGACACTTCCCGCACACATGCTGGCCCTGGGCACTGGAAATGTGCCCGGCTTCCCACATAGAGCAGGAGGAGCACACCATAGCTTTGAGCTCTCCTGCCATGACTTACCCCTTTAAATTACATTAAACCTTTTGGAAGATACTTAACATCAATTACTCTCGGGCCCTTCTTCCCTGCTCCTTGTTGTTACAGAATATATTCCCTACAAACGATGAACCACAAAATAAGACCTTAGAAACTATCAGCAATAAAGTAGTAAATGCTTACCCAGCTGTACTCATGGTACTCAAAGTATCACCTTGTTCCCTCCTCACCGAACTCTCTCAGTCACCCCTGCTCTTCAAGCTTCTCTTCAACTTCCGACTCCTCTCACGCTTCTCTTCAACTCCCGGCTCCTCTCGCGCTGCTTTTCAACTCCCGACTCCGCTAGGTGCTGCTGACTGCCTGTCCCAGAATCCTCCTCTTGCTTTCTCCTCTAGATGCTGCTGACTGCCTGTCCCAGAGTCCTCCTCTCGCACTCTCCTCCTTCTCCAGGATTCAATCATGTCTCCAAGGCCCCCAGAGGATTTTGACCATATGGATCCTTCCAGGCACCAGACAGCCTTCCCTTACCCTGGTAATGGGGATGTGCTCTCGCTCTGAGGAAGGAAGGAGTGGCTAAAGGTAGAGGAGGCTGGGTGTCCCAATGCAGCTTCCATGGGAGCGACCTGTGGGAGTAGAGGTGCAGGGCTAGCAGGTGGCCCAAGGCGGAAGGGACCACAAAAGATGCCTTTATCCTGTGACCAACATTTACAGGCAGCAATGCAGCCACCTTACTATGTCTGAGGTGCAATGCCGAAGGAGGCTCTGCCTCTCCAGGGAGACTGTGATTTCCGTTTGTCAGACGATTGGGTCTGAGATCAACTCCAATGGTGTGGGTGGACACCACATGCCGGTGGCTCTGAAGGTCACAGCGGCCCTCAACTTCTATGCCTGCAGCTCTTTCCAGGGGTGAGTGGGGGATCCTTGTGGAGTCTCCCAATCAGCTGTCCACAGTTGCATCAAGCTGGTGACTGATGTTCTGTTCAGACAGGTAATTATTCATTTCCGTACAGACGAGGCCAGCCAGGCTGAGAGACCCAGAGGGTTTGCAGCAATTGCTGGGTTCCCCAGCATCCAGGATGCAATTGACTGCACACATGTGGCCATCAAGGTGCCAGCGGGTCAGCTGCGTGCCTTCGTCAACAGAAAGGGATTCCACTTGAACATCCAGATAGTTTGTGACCACAAGTCGCAAATTCTGCAAATCTGTGCAATGTACTCTGGCAGCTTCCATGACACTTTCATTTTATTCATTCCTGGGATGTGGGCGTTGCTGGCTTGGCCAGCACTTATTATCCATCCCTAATTGCCCTTGAGAAGGTGTTGGTGAGCTGCCTTCTTGAACCACCGCAGTCCATGTGGTGTAAGTACACCCACAGTGCTGCTAGGAATGGAGTTCCATGATTTTGATCTAGCAAATGGCAATATATTTCCAAGCCAGGATGGTGAGTGACTTGGAGGCGAACTTCCAGGTGGTGGTGTTCCCATCTATCTGCTGCTCTGTGGTCGTGGGTTTGGAAGATGCTGTTGAAGGAGCCTTGATGAATTCCTGCAGTGCATCTTGTAGATGGTACACACTGCTGGCAATGTGAGTCAGTGGTGGAGGGAATGAATGTGGATGTGGTGCCAATCAAGTGGGTGCTTTGTCCTGGATGATGTAAAGCTTCTTCAGTGTTGTGGGAGCTGTACTCATCCAGGCAAGTGGGAAGTATTCCATCACACTCCTGACATGTGCCTTGTAGATAGTGGACAGGCTTTGGGGAGTCAGGGGGTGGGTTAATCGTCACATGATTCCTAGCCTCTGACCTGCTCTTGCAGCCACAGTTTTATATGGCTAGTCCAGTTCAGTTTCTGGTCAATGGTAACCCCCAGAATGTAGATAATGGTGATTCAGTGATGGTAATGCCATTGAACATCAAAGGGAGATGGTTGGATCCTCTCTTGTTGGAGATGGTCATTGCCTGACACTTATGTGGCATGAATGTTACTTGTCACTTGTCAGCCGAAGCCTGGATATTGCCCAGGTCTTGCTGCATTTGAATATGTACTGCTTCAGTATCTGAGGAGTCGCGAATGGTGCTAAACATCGCACAATCATCAGCAAACATCCCCACTTCTGACCTCATGATGGAAGGAAGGTCATTGATGAAGCAGTTGAAAATGGTTGAGCTGAGGACACTACCCTGAGGAACTCCTGCGGTGATGTCCTGGAACTGAGATGACTGACCTCCAACAACCACAACCATCTTCCTTTGTGCTAGGTATGACTCCAATCAGTGGACATTTTCCTCCCTGATTCCCTTTGACTCCAATTTTGCTAGGGCTCCTTGATGCCACACTCAGTCAAATGCAACCTTGATCTCAAGGGCAGTCACTCTCACCTTGCCTTGGGAGTTCAGCTTTTTTGTCCTTGTCTGAACCAAGGCTGTAATGAAGTCAGAAGCTGAGTAGCCCTAATGGAACCCAAACTGAGTGTCAGTGAACAGGATATTGCCAAGCAAGTACCACTTGATAGCACTGTTGATGACCCCTTCCATTACTTTACTGAAGATGGAGAGTAGACTGATGGGGCAGTAATTGGCCGGGTTGGATTTGTCCTGCTTTTTGCGTACAGGACACACCTGGGCAATTTTCCACATAACCCAGTGTTGTATCTGTACTAGAACAGCTTGGCTAGGGGTGCGGCAAGTTCTGGTTCACAAGTCTCCAGTACTATTGCCGGAATATTGTCATGGCCCATAGCCTTTGCAGTATCCAGTGCCTCCAACCATTTCTTGATATCACGAGGAATGAGTCAAATTGGCTGAAGACTGGCAACTGTGATGCTAGGAAATCTATCCTATTTAGCACAGTGGTAGTGTCACACAACACGATGGAGGCGTGACTTCATCTCCACAATGACTGTGCGGTGGTCACTCCTACTGATACTGTCATGGACTGATGCATCTGCGACAGGCAGGTTGGGAAGGATGAGATTTTTCCCTCTTGTTGGTTCCCTCACCACCTGCTGCAGGCCCAGTCTAGCAGCTATGTCAGTTAGTACTTAGCCAGCTCGGTCAGTAGTGGTGCTACACAGCCACTCTTGGTGATATACATTGAAGTCAGATCCAGCATATGCCACCTAATGAACAACTCCAGAGGCTCATCATCTCCCTTTGAATCAGTATCGTCCTGATCTCCAGCAGCCCTCCATCTGCCAACCCCTGGGCACTCTCTGCCTCCGCCTGCACCTCAAGTGAGTTTGAAATACCCTCACCGCTCTGCACTGACATTCTAGCTGACGATCTAATGCCCACCGAGGTGCTGGTATCCGCGTTGGTACCTGGTTCAGAGAGCTGGTGTGACGCAAGTGCATTTAAAGTCCAGTGGGTTCTCTGGCGTCAAGAGTGGCTCGTCAGAGTCCTGCATTTATGGACAAGCTGGCGATTCTAGGGGAGAACAATGACATGTCATTATTTAAAGTCATCACATTGTCACTGTGCATGCCAGGCACCCTGGTGAGACAATGGAGATCTGCCAGCCTGGGACTGTTGTCTTTCAATGATCAATAAACGCGGATGCTGAATGTCCAGCAGGACGTATGGGAGGATTTGACGGAGATCCATGAGGGTGTGCGTGCCATGGTCTCTGTTGTGGAGGAGTCCATGCGGAGCATGAGCACTGCATTGGCCCTCAAGGTTTGAGGCTCCCATTAATGATAAGACTCCACAAGAATGTTTGCACAATCTGACACTCTCACCTCTGTGCACTGCACAGGTATGAGTGCCTTCGTCAGAGACCCCTACCTCTCCAAGACCAGCTGATCGAGGGGAGTGCCAGCTCCAAGGCATCCATCTTGTACCTCATCAAAATGAGGAGGTTGGGGTCATCTGCCTGCCTTAGTTCTTTCATTGGTCTTATGGCTTCTCCTCCTGAAATGACAGAGGAGCATTGATTTGTCCACTTTCTACCTGCAGCGCCATTGCAGCCTGACAAACCCCCCCGCTCTGGGACACCTTGCAGGGCACATCCGTGTCGTGGCCCTTGACCCGCAAGGCACTCAGGCCAAGCAGGCAAGGCTCACCCCCTTGTGCGGCGTTGGTGTCAGTGACAGTTTGCACTCAGACTCTTACCCCCTGAGCTCCACTGAGGGGGGACGGCCAGCCCTTAACAATTCTCCACACTGATCCATGCTAGCTCGGTACTCACCTTTGCCAAGCCCAGCAGATCGTTGAACCTTTGCAGCACTGCACCCATGTGCGGTGTACAACATCGTGGCCACTGACCTCATATGCCACTTCCTCCCGGGCATTTTTGGGTCAGGTTCAGTGTCCTCCTCCTGCCATCCCTGAGAACTAGAATGTCTCACCTGACAACGACCTCTTCCACAAGGACCGCAAGGTACTCGTCCGAGAAACGGGAGGCCGAACGCCCACCCGACTGGCCCTCCTGCCTTCGTCTCCAGCTGCTGGTGAGGTCATCATTCGAATGAAATGGTTTCCTGGCCAGACTCCAGAGATTCTCCCCTAGCAGCCTTCATGGAGCTGCCTCTACCAGTTTTAACCATTGGACACAGCGCCCGGCCCTTCCCGACCACTGAGAAGATGCGTTTCACACTGGGCGGACCTTAATTCGCCATCCAGCCGTGAAATTGCGTTTATAATGCCACCAACGCTGTGAGCGAATTCCACATCCACTTCCGCTCCGCTGACTTGGTGCGCACGCAAATGTGAAATTCAGGCCCATGTAGCTTTCCCTTAAATACATCTGTGCAATTCATCTCAACCACTCCCTGTGGCAGCAAGCCCCACATTCTCACCACCCTCTGGATAAAAAAGTTTCTTCTGAATTCCCTATTTCTTGGTGACTATCTAAGCTTGTTCATATGAAAAAAAATATTGTGCATTCACTGGAGATTTCCCTTTTTAGCTTTCAACTGCTCAGTGCAAAACTGAGAATGTGCCAGAAAACTGGAGTTTCAAGTGTTTAAATTATTTTCAATAGCATTTGTTCATTTTGTAAACATAAATTTAAAACTCTGCTTTGCGAGTGATTTGTGCTGGGGTGTATTACCAGAAAGTTTGTGTGTGTATAGTGTTGCTTATGAAAGATTTGACTTTTTTTTGTTCGTACAGTATTCTGCCAAAAATATGTTTGATTTAATAAAATCCTGACCTGTGCTTGAACACTTTCTGTTTAAGCAACTCCTACATTACTTCTAAATTTGGTGCACTAGCAACTCTGTCTGAATTCAGCTTCAATAAGTTTAGACGTTGTCTGTCTCCATTTTTCTTCTCTTTGTTGTTTATTAGTTTCAACTATTGCACTTTTGAGTCAAATGCTTGATTCTGTTTGAAATTGAAAATCAAGGTGAAATTACCCAGCTACTCAAATATGATTTGTGCCATTAAATTTAAAATGTTAGCTGTTTTTTATCACTTGGAGATTTCTATTATAATAATTGTTGAAAAAAAAAGTAATCTAATTTTTCACATGACAGAATATGCAGATGGTCATATTTTAAGTTAAGTAAATGAGAGAAAGCACAGGAGGGCTGCAACTCACTTTCACTAATAAAAAAGCAAAATACAGCAGATGTTGGGAAATCTGAAATAAAAACATTGTTGGAAATACTCAGCAGTCAGGCAGCAACTGTGGGGAGCTACAGAGTTAACATTTCAGGTCGGGTTCTGATGAAAGGTCATCGACCTGAAACAGACCCGGATTTTCGCTTGCGAGGCCGATAGAGCGAGTCGGGAAATTTCCCAGCTTGCCACATCCTCGTCAGAAGCTCCCCCAAATGGTGGGATCGAGTCAGGCCCATCGCCCGCCCTGGACACAGGTCAGAGGCAGACAGGGGCGGCCAAGTGCCGAGGAGGGCTGTCTTTTAAAGGCCCGCCTTATCCTCTGGGACTTCGACACTTGTTGTCAATTTTTAGGGCCTTTAGCCCTCACTCCTCACACCTCGTCACTCCCCCACCCACTTCCCATGCCACCTCCATGCCCCAGGATCAGCTCATGCCCCACTGCCTACCCCCTTATAGCCCTCTTGCTAACTTGCTCCAGTGAAAACTCTGTTTCTCCCCACAGATGCTGCCTGACCTGTCTAATATTTCCATAATTTTCTATTTTTATTTAATTCACTTTCACTGTATGTTACAATCTGTTAATCTTTCACTCACTCTTAACATGTTCACTCACTGCATTTAATTTACACCCTGGTCTTACTCTCATGGCTCGCACACTCATTCAAACTTACAATCATCTTCAGTCTACCTCTTAGACATTATTGACCTTATTTCACCTGGCCTCCCTTTTTCCTGTCCTGTCTCACCCATACGCTTTCTCTCTCAAGCAATTTTTGTGAGTAATTCTCTGTGCCTCCTCGCCTCCACGGTTTATCTTCTGCCCTGGAGACTTTCAGCAATTCTATCATCCTCCAACATCTATTCATAGCCCTATATCCTCTTGATTCCATCATATCTGCCAACGTTTCTGAATCATTCCATTTCTTATGCGTACATGGTGTGCCTCATCTCATCACTTTTGTTTCCTCTTCAAGATTATTATGTGCCATTCTTCAATGATATCATTTGTAAGCATTAGGTCAGCTTTCATATTTACACTAACACCACCTTTACCTCTCTGCTTTCTGCATCAACCCCAAGGCTGCTGCTATTCTTATTAACTGTGTTTAAGATAAGTCAAAATATCCTCTAGCCTAGTGAGAAAACCAACCAATTTTCTTTGGAAAACATATGCCTCTAGCTCTCTAGCTTTAAGTCCATTAATCTCCCCAGCTACCACCTCAGGTTGAATCTGGAAATATGGAACCATGGCATACTGCTTGCAATTAAGCTTACACCTCATCCATTGCTAAAACTACTTTCTTTCACCGTTGCAATTTACCTGCCTGTGCCACTTCCCCTCCATGGCCAGCAATTCCTATTTCATTCTTTATTGCATTGTGGTTTAACCCTTAAACACTGTTCTAACCAACTTCTACCCACCATAAGTTACAACTTATGCAGAATCCTCACCAGCACAAAGTCCCACATGTTCCACTGTCATCCTTGTCCTTTCCACTGTTTACCTGTCCCACCGGTAATTGAATATTTTATCCTTATTTTCACTTTCATAGCCTTTTTCCACCCTATTTCAATAATTTCCTCAGGCTGTTTGTACCTTCCAGTACTCTGACACTTTGTGCCCATTCCCTTCACTCTGCCGCTGGTGGCTGCTCTTTTAACCATTATGCCTAGCCTTTGGAATTCCTTCCCTAAAACCCTATCATCTCCTGTCTTGCTTTCAAAAGCCTTTGGAAAAACTTCAGCCATGTTGCCTCAACCACACAGGTCCTCCCCTTTTCCTCCACCTGCTCAGTGTCTATTTCATTCCTTCTCACTATAAATGCTTTGAGGTGACTTTATCTGAGGAGTGCTGTAGAAACGTAAGTTATTGCATAACATAGGATTTCATCTTGTGGGCTATCATTAAGTAGACAGTACAACAGGCAATCTATTAAAACATTTTTTCATGTAGCATGATGGTGAGATATTACTTACATTTTCCACAGTTGTAACAATGTGTATTAATATTTGTATTTTTATAATTCAAATAGGAAGTAGCAATCTAAACTTTGGAGAACAGTAACAATGCAAGGAACTGGTATATTATTACAAATATAAAATTGGTAAAACTATTATGTTTTGGACTGTCTCTTTTATTTGGGGTTAAATGAAGGAATGAAGGAGGTCATGTGATCTGTTCTGAACACTGCCTAACAACAAGCTTTGGGTTGGCTTGTTTATTAAATGTTAAAGCAGGGCGCAAGCTGTCTTACTGGGAAAAAGGTGCTAGACATTCACATTGTAAACAAGTTGTGGGTAGACTGTCTCCAAGTCTCACAGGGAGATGTTAGGAATGTTAGGTTTGTAAATGGTTATACTTTAAACTGTCTATCTAATTCCAAGTTAGAATGGAGTTGGGGGTCAAACGGTAGCTAATTAGCATTTCTACCTAGATACAAGGCCCATGGCATTAACATTGCCATGAAGATGGGCTTTGATAGAGCAAGAATCCATCAGAAGCCATTGTAGTATCAGCTTACAGGTTTCTTAAGGTATCTCTGAACCTCACAGACAGATCAGTTTTCAAGAATCTGAGAGAGAGTAGAGGGGTGCGGGGGGAGAAAGAGAGAGCAAGAGCGAGAGAATGTGGGTTGGAGCTTGCACTTGGATTGAAGAGGCCAAATTTGAGAGTATTTAAATAAGGCTGGAGGATTTGCCTAGCTTTGGCTAGGGGGAGGAATTTCCAGGGTAACCATCGCCGTGAAGGTCAGGAATTATAAGTTACCTGACTGGAAAAGGAAAAAGGAAGCAGCCATTGGGAGCTGAGAATAGCCTTGGACTGGTTCCTAGGGAATGAAATGTCCACCTAAGAGGCAGAGTAAAGTATAACCATTGACACCGATTTCTGGTCATTTTAAAAGTTTAAATGGGTGACTTTTCTAAGTTCAGAGCTAAAGTTGTCTACAAAAATAGTGTTTGGTCAATGTTCTTTTTAGTTTGTTTGTTATAATAAAAAGCCCTAAAACTTTAAATTCTGTTTGATCCTTTCAGTCAGTCACTAGGAATTCATATATCCTTTTAAAAGTTAGCAGTGTCTACAGGGATCGTAATAACATAGGTTAGTCCGCCATGATTGCTGTAAGTACCAGTAGAACATCTGCATTGTTCTAGCAGTGAATGACAGCTATCATAACCCTACTTGCCTTTTTAGACAATTTTGTCTTTTATCCCTCCTTTTTTGAAATTACCGATTAGTCTGAGATAGGTTTCACAGATGGCACATTGGTACATTGCCCAAAACCGTTTCTAGACAATAATACCAGGAGTCAATTTGACCACTTATATGCTCACCATATCCATGCACACTTTCCACCAAGAATCAGTGGATGATGATCAGGCACCTGGACTGATTTTTTTCCCTTTCTCTACCCCACGGGCACTGAAGGTAATTTTAGCACCTGCCAATTGGAGGATCCAAAGTTGCATTCCTTGTCAGTTAGTTTAAATTAATTCTAAAATTTATGTTCCAGCTACCCACATGTAGCTAAGTTTATTGACAAAAAGTGTTTTTAGCATCAAAAGACTTGACATTTTTTCCTGACCTGCAACATGGTCTTCAGAGTTTCCCAGAGTGAAGGGAGTTGGTATAAAGTCTCAGAGGAGTGGAGAGTACAAACAGTATGAAGAGATTACTGAACTAGGGTGGAACAAGGCCATGAAATGATTCTGAAGAAATGTTCAAACCTAAAGCCTATCATTGAAACCCTGAGAACTGGTTTGAATGACCAGTTTCCATGATTGCTGCTAGTGTATACACAAGAACATACCAGTTTAATCATTTTGAATGATTAATGAACACAGTATCAATATTTGATGAAAAATATCTTGTGGATTAAACAACAATTAAACCACCTTAGATCATCAGTTAATCCAGAGACGTTGTCAATGAGACAATCCAGAATGGACACATTGGGCCAAATGGTCTCCGTCTGTGCTGAAAATCTTTATGTCCCTTTGAGACACCGAAACTAGACAAAACAAGTGTGCCAATAGCAAATTGGTCACAACACATTGACTCCATGCAAAGAGAATCAGTGTAACCTGCTTACTTCACTTGATTCTTAAGATCAATGACTTGGAAGGTGATACTGTGGCATACTTAAATAGAAAAATATTTGTATGTATGGCTTGTATATGTTTTTTTACTGTTTTGTGTGAAATGGTGCTTGTTAGTTTGACTGCTAATTGTTTTGAAACATCATCTCCAATTTCATCTTAGGAACTGTGTACAGCATATACGTACCGCTTCCCTGTTGGATGCTGGGCGGAATATCTCTGCCTCCGATGTGTCCCATGAAGAGTCTCCTTCTCCTGTCAACAATGTACATATCTTCAGAGGTAGGAAACATACTGGCCTCTTTGAGTAAATCACCAGTTAACAGATTTCTTTGGGAAATACTCTGCCTCATTAGGAGGCATTCAACAGGGAGAAGCAATAAGTGCCAACAGACTGAAAACTCATCAGTACTTTCGACATCAGTAATTTATGAGATCAATTATGATGTACATTGTAAATTCCCACCTCCCAGAGTTTGCATATTTAGTCAATAAACATATTACTTTATTTTCTACAAATCTAGTCTTTTTGTGAAAGAGCGACAAATCATTTTGAGGATGGAGATGAGCCAGTCTTTTCTCTTCATTTTAAGAGGGGCTTGCAGAAGTGATTACATTGACAGGGTAGAAGCTGAGAGAATGTTTCCTTTTGTCGGGGAATCTAGAACTTGGAGGCATAGTTTAAAAAAAAGGGTTTCCCATTTAAGACAGAGAAAAGGAGGAATTCCTTCTCTCAGAGGGTCATTTGTGTTTGGAATGCTCTTCCCCAGTGAGACTAGGTCATTGAATGTATTCAAGGTTGAGTTAGACAGATTTTTGATTGACAAGGAAGTTGAGCATTATGGTGGGCAGGCAGGAAAGTGGAGTTAGGCTACAATCAGATCAGCACTGATCTTATTGACGGGCAGAGCTGACTCGGGGGGCCAAATGGCTTACTCCTGCTCTGATTTTTTTATACAAACATACAAATTAGGAGTGGGAATAAGCCATTCAGCCCCTCAAGCCTGCTCCACCATTCAATAAGATCATGTCTGATCTAATTGTGGCCTCAATTCCACATTCCACCTACCCCTTGTTAGTCAAGGATCTATCTATCTCTGCCTTAAAAATATTCATTAACCCTGCCTCCACTGCTCTGTGGGAAAGAGAGTTCCAAAGATTCTTATGTTTGAGTACATTGTTTTGATTAGTTCCATTGCATTTTCTGTTCATCAAAGTATTTTCTTTACTTTCAAATGCTTTTTGATAATGATGGCCCTTTAAATTCTGGCCGGAGGGAGACATGAGATGAGGTAAGGTTAATCTTAGGTCAGTTCCTGGTGGACATGAACCTACAATACAAAATCACTATGATTTGTTACTAATTTAGACTAAATTAGTGATCTCAATCAGAGAGCTTACAGGCACAATTGGAGTTGCTTATCTGAGGATTTAGATTGTCTGAGGATTTACTTTGAGCACTGTTCTGGCAAAGTAGAAGGAATGTTACTCAACATCTGGTACATGTCATACCTGATCCAAAATTGCTTGACACTGACTCAAGGTGTCAAATGTTGGACAAATGTTGCATTCCATAATGAGTACAAAATGGACAAAATGCTTAAATAAAATTTATGTATATGCATATATAAGTAGAAACATGTAAAGTTCTAGAAATTACCTCTGCAAACTTGGCAACAAGAGTCAGGAACAGTTATTGGGAATGGACAGGTCAGCTTTGGGCACGTCCTCAAGCCACAGTACACGTTTCCTTCCTTCACATCAAAGAAAAGAAGAAACCATTAACTTTTCAAGCCCACAGGAGCATTCCTACACTGTTACGAAAAATAGTTTCAGCACAAACACTTTATAACACTGACTCACTGTCAAAGTAGTAGTGAACATCACAAGTACAGTTTCACTAGAACTCAGCCAGTCAGATTTCAATATTTAAATGGAAGTTTTTTGTTGCATCTGCAAATGCACTGAATTACGATTTTCACAGACAATTGAATAGAATCATAGCACATGATCCATATAATGTAAAGAAAAAATAGTGCTTGAATAATTGGGCGTAATTATTAGTGTACAAACTTGTAGAACGTGATCCTCAAAACACCAATAAAAACCCATGTAATAAAACCAGGATTTTACGTCTATGTTAACAATGCATGATAAGACAACAATGGGGGCTATTAGCTTTGATGGGCCACATGGCATCCTTCAGTGCCAGCAAAAACTATGATTAAATTTACAGTATAAAATCATTCAATAAGACATTATTGTTTAATAATATTGGAATCCAATGTATTTTCTCCCCTCAAAATCCACATAATAGATTTCAGTCTTTGATTTGCACTAAAGAAAATTCAAGATGCCAAAATTCATTTTTGGGAGAGAGGTAGGCACCATCACACAATCTGATGAGGATTCTAAACCAACTGATATTCTGGCATCATTATTCCTCAACAGGGATTAATCAAATATGTTATATATCTGAATCTTTTATCTTATATTATGCAGAAGTAAAATATATATAAACAGAATATTTAGTGGTGATTTTTGAAATATTGGAATTCTATGTTTAATATACAATGCAATGTGTTGACAAGTGCAACTACTTTCTAATACTTCACTATAAAAATTAATGTTTGCAATCAATTTACTTGCCACTTATTCTTAAATCATATTATGTTTTAAAGTACTTGTTTTAATATTCTGTGTTAAATACTCAACATAGTTATTTATAAACTATTAGAGAGTCACATATCTAGAAATAGCAATCAAATCATCACTGTTTGTCAGCACTTGAATTATAAAGCGATTACAAAGTATTTATAACACAGGAACAGGCCATTCAGCCCAACAGATCCATACTGGTGTTTATGCTTCACATGAGCTTCCTCCAAGCTCTCGGCTTTATTGTGAGAAAAAAATATTCAGAATGTTTGAGTCTTTCTTCTCAGTTAATGTCTTCTAAACATCATAAATAACAAAATGATAAAAAATCCCTTAAATGGACTCATGGGTGAAGGTAACACTTTTAGTATTAAACCACACAAACACAGTAGATCCTAGATTTGATTCTGCTCTCTGTTAACTTAGTTGATCTTTGCTCTAGAAGAGTCCGGGTCCTACAATTGGTCTTAATATTCCTGGAACTATGGAAGAGAAAATAACTCAGCTAGGGGTCCTGTTCCTGATCATATTTTAGGGATTCTTGACCTTGGAGGGAGCAGACATTTCCTGAAATTGTTTATTGTCATTGGCATAAAAAGTTACTAAGCTGACATTTTTTAACATTACTGTTTTAATATTAACTGTTTTTTATCTAAAAATGTGTAATTGGGTGGTTATTTTTTATTTCTAGCCCTTTTTAGATCTCATTAATGAGCTTTCAGAAAACCAGATGTTTGTTGTCTATTGAAGAACTTAAAATAACCAGGTAGTGGCTGCAAGAGCAGATCAGAGGCTCAGAATCCTGCAGTGAACAACTCACCTCCTGACTTCCCAAAGCCTGTCCACCATCTCAAGGCACAAGTCAGGGGTGTAATGGAATACTCCCCACTTGCCTGGATGAATGCAGCTCCAATGACACTCAAGGAGCTTGACACCATCCAGAACAAAGCAGCACACTTGATTGGCACCGTATCTACAAACCTTCACTCCCTCCACCACCAACAAACAGCGGTAGCAGTGTGTACCAGCTACAAGATGCACTGCAGAAACTCACCAAGGCTTCTTAAGCAGCATCTTCCAAACTCACGACTGCTACCATCTAGAAGGACAAGGGCAGTAGATAGATGGGAACACCACTACCTGGAAGTTCCCCTCCAAGCCACTTACCACCCTGAATTGGAAATATATCACCGTTCCTCACTGTCGCTGGGTTAAAATCTTGAAACTCCCTCCCTAACAGCACTGTGGGTGTACCTACACCACAGGGACTGTAGCAGTTTAAGAAGGCAGCTCACCACCATTTTTTCAAGGGCAATTTGGGATGGGCAATAAATGCTGGCCTAGCCAGCAGCACCCACATCCCGTAATTGAATTTTAAAAGTAGTAAGCAATTAAGTTACCCAATGAGCTGGAGTTAATTTAGTGAAGCTGCTAATTTACCCTGGCAGAGTATCCTTTCAGTATGAATGTTGCTGCAATTGTTATATTCACTGTTTCTGTTGGTGGGAGAAGGTTGTCTGGGAGCGTAGATTCCCATGTGTGAACTCAAATGCTTCAAAGTTTGGGTCTTTAAGTTAAGACAAGTGCAAGAACGGCCAGAACTAACTAATAAATTATTTTAAATATGATTTTCAATGCAACCTGCACATGCAGATCATGCACAACACTTCAAAGCTTGAATATAGGTGATTCTCTGTTTCTAAATTCAATGGAAGTTGATTGTGTGCACAACAGGAAATATTTTGGTTCTACTGCCATATATCCATAAATCATTCTTTCAAAATCTAAAAATGGCATGTCAGGAAATTGAGCTGTCCAAATTTACTGCTCGGTCAATTTTTCCACAGCTTTCCACTTTCTGGAGCTAGACTAATATCCTTGATCCTTACTTCTAGTGAAGTGGCCATTAAGTCACTCAAGAGGCAAAAAACATTATTGCCAGCAGGTTGTGATTGGCCAGGTTATTGCTGGCAGGCCTAACAAGAGCTTATAGAATGAACTCAGCCACAAAACAAAAACCTAAAGTAATTAGCAATTTCATTCCCTCCTGTTAAAATAAGCAAAGTATCACCAATTAGATCACTGGCTTCTAAAGGTGTAAAAGTGACCCAAATGAAGGCAGGATAAGAGTTGGCACGAGGCCCCATATAGCGAAATAGTCTGCTCACACATCAATGACTGCCTTTGGGGCAAGGTATCAAAGAAATGCTCACATGCCTGGGCCTGTATCCAGTAAGAGTCAGTGGGGTTTCAAGAAAAGATGAAGGGAGAGACTGGGGGACAACAAAAAAGCAGCGTATGGCTCCAAAATGCTATCTGTAATCCTTTTGCAGGTCACAACATATTGCATAGGTATTGCTTCAAATATCCATTTAAGAGAAAATGTTATAGATTAGATTTTGCTGCATGAGAAATTCTGCATCTCTTTGAGTAAATATGAGTCAGAATCATAACCCTTTGTATCTGTTGACTGTCATTTCATTGAACAATATTGTACACATTAGGTCACAAAAAAATGAGACCACAATCTTTCAATTGCCTGAATTATCATCGCTTGCCTTGCACATGAAAATGTATTATTGTAATTAAACCTTCAAAATGTTGAAAGAGTAATACTTTTGTGCAGAAACTGGGCTTCTATTTTGTGTTGTTAAGCAGTATTTAACCTCAGGCTGAAGAGAGGTGGAGTCTGCTGCAGAGGTTATTCTCAGTGGTGTATATGACTTGGAGCCAATTTGAACATAACTATGTTCCATTCTTTTGTCTTGTTTTTCTTAAGAATAAGCTTTTTTTTTAATATTTGTGCCAAGCATATTTTTAAAGTTTTAGGCAATCTATTGTACCTGATAGATGACATTATACAGAATAGCACACCTGCAACAAAATGTATTACCACGCAGGAAAACCGTTCAATGTTACGTGAATCCAATAGGTAAAAGTTGCTCGTTGTGTTCGACTTACTTCTAATCAACTCCCACCAGCTTCTTTTAGATTCCCATTGCTTGTCCGGGTGTAAACAGAGTTAATTTATGCCCTCAATTTTTTTTTTTCGCGCAAAAGTCAATCTAAAAAGAAAGCTCTGTGCGACGCCCGCCCTAATAGCTTGGCTAACATGACATGTTTCTATTAATTTGGCGCCATCAATTTGGCATTCCCGACACTCTAGCGAGTGAAAAACAATCTCGCAAATAAATTTCCATAAGCCAACGTGTGTTTTGGCACCTCATTGCGGGAGTAGTACTGGGACTCGAAAATTCAACATGTAAAAACTGCAAGGGATTGCTCAGGCTGGAAGTGCAACATGACTATTCAGCAGTTTCTGAGGTTTTTATTCGTTTTTTAAAAACCTAGACCCACATCCCGTTATTTCAAACTAAATCAAGCTACAGAGATATAATTGTTCAAGATTCAGATGCTTACTTTCCATTGTAATGTCGATGGCGAACAAGGTCGGGTATTATTTAAAAGAGCAGCAGTCAAATTAATTTGTGATACACAGGCTTTAACTACAAACAAAACTCAACGTGATACTGTGAACCACAGTAAAGATAAATCATCATTCTGACTGGTGATTTGTGTTCTACCTTTTTTTACCTACTGTCAAGGCTCCTCCATAAGCACTTCAACCCAGCATCTCTACTATCGAGAAGGACAAGGGCAGCAGATAGATGGGAACACCGCCACGTGCAAGATCCCACCCAAGCCACTCACCATCCTGACTTGGAAATATATCGTCCTTCCTTCACTGTTGCTGGGTCAAAATCTTGAACTCCCTCCCTAACAGCACAGTGGTTGTACCTACACCAAATAGACTTCAGCGGTTCAAGAAGGCAGCTCACCACCACCTTCTCAAGGGCAATCAGGCCTAGCCAGCTACACCATATCCCATGAATGATTTTTTTTCCAAAAAGCGCAAATGTATAAAAAGTATAAAGACTACTTGAGATTGCGTTAAAATGCTGGTAAACGAAAATATGGTGTGAGTTCTCTGGTCAGGATGAAGGTTTGTTTTCAATCCATCTGTGGCGATCCTTGGCAGAATCGGTACCTACCGAGCAGCTGCACTGTGCACATTGGTTTGGGTGCCTGGACAGAAATAGCCCATCAGCCACGAACATCTCTCCATGTTGATAGCTGGTGCCATTATATTCACATGATTTCCCGATGATTTTAGCAGCTGCCGGAATATGATGCTCTTCTGTATTGGAGAGGGGAGGAAATGACATTAAAAATAGCACATATCCACATCAAATCATTTAGGATCAATCAAGACCCAGCAATGAATAGTCACTTAATCCAATGTGGTTCAGATATGTCTTCACAAAAAATACACCTGCACATTGCATCAGTGGTATCTGTGTGTGCTAAAGATTGAAAGAACTTGCATTTGTATAGCGCCTTTCACAATTTTAGTTCTCCCAAAGCGATTTACTTTGGAAGTGTAGTCACTGCTACAATGTTACACCTACTTTATGATAAGTAGTGTGCACCACACTACAAAGTATGTTATACTTACAAATCCCGAAATGCACTGTCTAGCTGCTTGGCATAACGCTCTCCAACATACCTATATTTTATTATTCAGCCTCTGTTTTATTGGCCAATCATTATCTGTTGGACTGGAATATACCTCGGAATTGATATTGAATATATTGGTGCTATATATAAGCAAAAATGTCACGCACAAATCGTTCAAGAGGTCGCCCTGCGTGTGTGTGTGTGTGTATGGGGGAGGGAACAGCCGCATTCAGCGGAATTTGCTGCATTTTGCAGACTCGTCTAGATTCGCCGCCAGACGTTGCAATGCTCCGAAAAGGTGGTGGGCGTGAGGACGCATTGCAATGTTATGTGCACGTGTCTTCGCTGCACCGAGCGTCTGCGCCGTTGTTAAATGAGCGGTACAGATGTTTTCTAAAGTACCTCTCCCTGGAGGGAGTGAGCGTCAATGTGTTTCTAATCAGACGAGTTATGAGAGTCGAACGCGATTGGTGTGCGACGTGTAGTCAGCTAGAAACGGGTGCGAAACGTCCAACACGGATGCCAGGATACGGCTCTCGATGGCAACTAAACAGAGAGCAGGAATACTACATTTAAACACATCCCACATTCCTCAAAAAATTAGAGTCCTATAAAATCAACATTTATTATATCCGATTCGTTTTGTGACGGCTTTACTAGCTCTGTGGCAGAATTTAAACGACTGTTGAATAAATTGTGTGTTAGTCTGAATGCAATTGCTACGTTATTTTTTCATGCGTTACATAAATGATAAAGTGTTCAGGTTCAAAGAAGGATACACATAAAGAGGCCGTTCGGCCCATCCTGCCTGTGCTCTTTGGTGAAACTCCCATTCCTCTTTCTTTTAAATATGACCATTGAATCTGCTTCTGCTGTCCATTGAGACAGTACATTCCAGATCACAACTCACTGTTAAAAAAAGCTTCTTCCTGTCGCTCTGATTGTTTTACCTATTCTCTTAACCCTAGGTCCTCTGGTTACTAACCCTTCTGCCACTGGAAAGTTTCTCCTCTATCAAAACCATTCCAAGGATTTTGAAAACCTGTATCACAGCACCTCTTAACCTTCTGTACTCCAAGAGGAGCACCTTCAGCTTCTCCGGCCTCCCCAAGTAACTGAAGTCCCTAGTTCCTGGTGCTATTTTAGAAAATCTCCACTCTTAAAGTGTGTTGCCCACAACCCGAGATGTAATCAATGTATTGGCGTAACCTCCATGGTTTTGCACTCCATGCCATTAATAATAAAGCCAAGAATTCAATTTGCATTCTTAAACAGTCTTTTCAGCTTACGGGTTACCTTCGAAGAATTGTGTACATACATGCCCAGGTCTCACTGTTGTTGCACTCCCTTTTAGATCATTTAGTTTATATTGTCCCTCGACATTCTTCCTATCAAAATGCATCACTTCTCTGTATTCAATTTCATCTGCCTTTGCATATTTCATTGGGCTATGTCCTCCTGAGGTCGGTTAATAACCTCATTTTTTTGAACTAGGGGCGGGACGTTCCAGCCCTGACACCAGTGGACATTGCACAGGCAGGACAGGAAAATTTGGAGAGCCATAAAAGGTCAATGGCTGTCCAAATTTTACCGTCCTGCCTGTAACGATGTCCACCGGTGTCAGGGCCAGAAAATCCCGTCTAACATTTCTGAGTTTTGCATCTACAGACTTTGAAATTGTACCCTGTATTTCAAGTCCAGGTCATTAATATATATCAAAAGAATGGTATTCCTAATATCAGCCCCTGTAGAACACCACTGTATACTTTCCTCGAGTCTGAAAAACGACTTGCACCACTCCGCATTGCTGTCCCTTTGCCAATTTGTAAATACATTCCACTGTCCCTTTAATTCCACAGGCTTTAATTTTGCATAAAGTTAATCTTAAGTGATATCCAGTGGTACTTTATCAAATACTTGATTGAAAATCTATAAACACAGCATCAACTATGCTACCCTCATCAGCCCTTTCTTCACCAAAGAATTCAATCAAGTTTGTCAAAAATTATTTGCCTTTAACAAATCTGTACTGACTTTCATTAATGTGCCAATAATTTTCCAAATGTCAATTCATTCTTTTGTGAACTATTGTCGCTAAAGTTTTCCACACCAACGACATTAGGCTAACAGGCCTTTAATTGCTGGATTTATCCCTCTCCCTAATGAAGATCACTTGCAACAACTCAGACTGGTTCTCCTGGGCCTGCAAGGAGTTTGCACTGACAATCAGCATCAGGAAGACCAAAGTTATGGACCAGGATGTAGAGATTCCACCTTCCATCAACATTGACAACCCACTCTGGAGGTCATCGACAGCTTTTCATACCTTGAATCAACAATAACCAGCAACCTGCGCCTTGATGCTGAAACCAGCACTTAATTGTCAAGGCCTCAGCTGTCACATCAAAGTTGAGAAGTCAAGTGCGGGCCAACAGCAAACTAACTGAAAATACAAAGCTCCATGTGTACCAGACTTGTGTTCTCAGCACCCTCCTTTACAGAAGCAAGGCATGGACAACTTATGCAAGTCAAGAAAAGTTCCTGAACAGCTTTCACCGCCACTGCTTCAGAAAAATACTTGGAATCTCCTGACAGGACACAGTGCCGAATATGGAAGTACACCAGTGTGCAGGGATCCCCAGCATGTTTGCCCTCTTGAGTCAGCAGTGACTCACTATGTGAGCTGAATGGGTGACAGCCACATCCCCAAAGACATGCTCTATGACGAGCTTGCTATGACAAGACCAACAGGTCGCCCATGTCTGCGATACAAGCATGTCTGTAAGCGAGACTTCAAGTTGACCAGGGTTGGAGTCGATGCATGGGAACTCCTTGCTGCTGACCGGAATGCCTGGAGGCAAGCAGTGAGGAAGGGCTTGGAAAATGCAGAGGAAAACGTAAAGGAAACAACCAGATGACGGAAAAGAGAGCCCACCAGCAGGAAAAACATCAGTGGGCTTTGGGCCAAGGCTATTCATCTGTGCCATATGCGGAAGGGACTGCCAGTCATGAATTGGCCTCTCTAGCCACAGCAGACAATGCTCAATCCAGAAGTGACATATGCCTTGGGCATAGTCCATTGTCTCCTGAGACAGATGGATGTCATTACATTACACTACATTACATATCCCTCTCCCTCTTTTGACCCAGGATGTAACATTTGCAATCCTGCCATCCTCTGAAGCCATTCCCACATCTAAGAATGATTGGAAGGATGTGGTTAGAGCCTCCACCATTTTGACTTTTACTCCTTCAGAAACCTAGATGCTAGAGTAGATGATTTTTCTGTTTGATTGCTGCCAACCTTTTAAGTTCCTCCTCTTCAATATTTTTATCCTATCCAATATCAATAGCACCTCTTTCTTTACTGATACATTGGCAACATCCTCTTCACTAGTAAAGCTAGATGCAAAGTTCATTTAGTATCTCAGCCATGTCCCCTGACTCCACAAGATCATCTCCTTTTTGGCTCCTAATTGGCCCATTCATTGATTATCCTTTTACTAATTATATGTATATAAAAGACATTTGGATTCCCTGTTATATTACTGCTGATCTATTCTTATACTCTCTGCCGTTCTTATAACACTTTTTTGATCTACTCTGTACTTTTTTTATTCAGCTTGGTTCTCTACTTGCTATCTACTTTCTAGCAGCCTCACATTTGTCATAAACCTTTTTTGTTTCATGTTATTCTCTATATCTTTAACCATCCATGGAGCTCCAGATTTGGATGTCATTCTTTCTCCACTTGTAGGTTTTTGCCTAATCTGTACAAGAACTAAAGTAAAAGCAGAACTATTCTGATGAAGGGTCATCTTCAACCTGAAACAGTAACTCTATTTCTCTCTCCACCTGATAAGTATTTCCAGCATTTTATGTTTTTAATTACAGATTTCCAGCGTCTGCAGTATTTTATTTCTGTACCTGAACTATCTCCTTTTTGAAGGCCTCCCATTGTTCAGTTACTATTTTACATACCAACGTTTGATTCAAATCTACCTGGACTAGATCTCATTTTAATTCACTGTAATTATCCCTCTCCAGTTAAATATTTTTACATTTGATTATTCTCTGTTCTCTTCCATAAGTATTCAAAATCTGATGATATTGTGATTATCGTTCCCTAAATAGTCGCCTATTGAAACATGCCCCATTTGCCCCACTTCATTTCCCATAATTAGATCCAGCGCTGTTTCTTTCCTCATGGGATTGGGAATACATCTAATACACACTTCAGGAAATCTTCTCCCTCTTAGAATCTTAGAATGTTACAACACAAAAGGAGGCCTTTTAGCTCATCTAGACCATGCTTGCCCTCTGTAAGTACAGCTCAGCTAGTTCCACTCCCTTGCCTCTCCACGAAGCCCTGCAAGTTATTTCCCCTTAAAGTGCTTATCTAATTTTCTTTCGAAAGGCCGATTGCATCTACCTCCACATTTTTTCTGCATATTAAGTTAGTACCTTGCATCTGCCTTCACCAGAGAAGAGGTGCTGCCAATGAAGCAGTAAGGGAGGAGATAGTATTGATATTAGATGGGCATTCCGGATCCTATTCACTTGCTGCATCAATAAAATTTTCATCATGCAGCCGTTGGTTTTTTTGCCAATCACCTTAAATCAGTGGCCTCTGGTTCTCAACCTTTCCAACAGTAAGAACAGTTTATCTCTATCTTCATTGTCTAGACTCCTCATGATTTTGAATGCCTCTATCAAATCTCTTCTCTACCTTCTCTTCACTAAGGGAAACACCTCAGCTCCTGCTGTCTAACCACGTAACTGAAGTCCCTCATCTCCTGAAACCATTCTCATAAATATTTCTGCATCCTTTCTAAAGGGCATTCACATCCTTCCTGAAGAGCAGTGCCCAGAATTAGATTAAAAAAAACTCCAGTTGAGGTTGAGCCAGTGTTTTATGAAGATTTATCAAAGCTTCCTTTTGTACTCTGTGTCTCTACTTATGAAGCCCAGGATTGAGAGGCCATGGGTGGGCAACCTGGAGGGGAGGTGTTACAACTTGGGGACCTTCCAATAAGCCCAGGGGGCTGGTTAAGGAAGGAAACTCCCCCTGCCCATCACCAGCCCACACAGAGAAACTAGCCAGGCTGGTCGCTTGGCATGGGCCTTTTCTGCCACCAGTTAAGTGCATTAATTGCCCACTTAAAGGTCTCAATTGGACCACTAGCCAGCAGGTCACCTGACACCACACCCAGCGCTGGTATAATTGCAGTGGGGACAGGAGCGGCAGGTAAGCAGCAGCAGGCTGCCTCCTGTATTTAACATGGCCCTTGCCCTTCAAATCCAACAGCAGGGGAATGTTAAATCCAGCCCATGTACTCCAAATCCAAAAACAAAATTACAAAACACAAGAAATATGAGTAGGAGAAGAACATATGGCTCATTGAGCCTGCTCCACCATTCAATATGATCTTGGAATCAACTCCACTCTCCTGCCTGTTCCCCAGCCATAACTATATTTAGTGATGGAGTATCCACAGCCCTCTGGGATAGAGAATTACAAACGTACAACCCTTTGAGTGAAGGCATTTCTCCTCATCTCAATCCTAAATGATGGTCCCCTTATCCTGAAACTGTAACCCCATGAATCCATCTTTGACTACATACATTTGCCCCATCTGAACCCTCCTATTTCTGAATTCTTATTTGTCTTAGCATGATTTGTCTTTCTTAGTCCTCTGTACACCTTGTTTCTCCTCTAAATTGTTTCCTCTTTTGCTCATCCCCCTACTAAATGACCTGAAACCCTCCTCCACAGCACTGGTTAATCTTCATGTGAGGACATTGGTCGCAGCTCGATTAAAGGGACAGAGGTTCAGTCCCAGGAAATGCCACCTCTGCACACTGCATTCTACACCCATCGTGGGTACTGGACATTTGTACTGCAATAGATATGCCTTGCAATGTGGGTTGTCTACTTGCAGTTCCCACATGGACTTTTTTTCTCCCCAAACTCCTATCCCCTCCAAAGAGGCAGTTTTCTCCTTCAGAGAAGTCTTTTTCCACTCTAACCCCTCTTCACAAAGATATTCTTCCTCCTTGACTTCCATCCTAGCTGTAGCTCCTCCCTGATGATACTGCCTTACTCAGTGATTCTGAATTAGGATAGGATTCCTAATTCATTGCAACACCACGTATTGCCCCTTACAAACCATTGCAGACTGGTGGAACCATGGAAAAGTTACAGCACAGAAAGAAGCCATTCAGCCTATTGTGTCTGCCCTGGTCATAAAAAGAGAAAAAAGAAACTAGCTGCTCAGTTTCAATCCCACTTTCCAGCACCTGGTCTGTAGCCTTTCAGGTTACAGCACTTCAAGTGCATATCTAGGTACCTTTTAAATGAGTTGAACGTTTCAGCCTCAACAGTGAATTCCAGATCCCCACCACCCTCTGGGTGAACAAGTTTTTCCTCATGTCCCATTTAACCCTTCTACCAATCACCTTAAATCCATAACCCCTGGTAACTGACCCCTCAGCTAGGGGAAACAGGTTTTTCCTGTCTACTTTATCTGGGCCCCTCATAATTTTGTACACCTCAATTAGGTCACCCCTCAGTCTCCTATGCTCTAACAACCCTAGCCTATCCAATCTTTCCTCACTGCTGCAATTTTCACACCCTGGCAACATTCATGTAAATCTCCTCTGTACTCTCTCCAGAACAATTATCTCCTTCCTATAAAGTGGTGACCAGAACTGTACACAAAATTCCAGCTGTGGCCTAACCAGTGTTTTAAACAGTTCCATCATTACTTCCCTGCTTTTGTATTCTCCACCTCACCCAATAAACGAAATCATCCCATATGCTTAGAACTGAATATCACGCATGTTGTATAGCAGTCAGCAAAGGAGATTCTGCCTCTTGCGCCCTGCCCATGTGCAATTTTACCATGATAGTGCGTAACCACATTCATGTCTAGGCTAAACTAGCACGTTCTCTTCCTCTGAATTAGTTAGGCATTTATTTATTTTACTGATTCAATTTCATAAGATGCTATGTTTTGATTTAGTATTGTACTAATAATGCTAGCCTACTACACCCAGATTGTTTTCAAGTAATTTTCCCTCTTTAGATGAAGGATATTCCAAAACTATTTAATTTTTATCTATATGTAGCAATCTTACAAAACATGCTGCCACTTTTGTCTATACGGTTTATATGTCTAATTAATACATTATTAATCATTGTACTTAATGATTCAGAAGTATTTTTATCTTAAACAACACAAAGTAATTGGGTATTATTACATTTTGCAATCGTCACTCTACAGAAACCATGAAAGCCTTGACTATCTAATATCTATAATGGCCTACACCACAAATCACTCTTTAAATTGATGCTAATTGTCACCATATGGCTCACAAAAGCTACAAGGCTGGTTGGTATGGTATGTTACAGTTGTGGATGTTTTCTGAGGTTACAGCTTGGGTGCACTGCTACTGTACCTTGTGATTTAACTACAATGTAAAATCTTCAAAATCGATTCAATAATTAGCAACCTTCTGCATCAAAGATAAAAGTAATATATGTTGTAACAGCATGTCTGAGTATGTACTCAAGCCTAGCCAGGATGTGAAATTAATTTGAAAAGTCTACAACAATGCAGCAAAAGCTTTCAATTATGTTACCTCCATCTTAGCACCATTCTGTTGTCTCCAAAGGAACCATAAAGCTTGACTTCATGGTGTCATCTGCAAACATCTATTGGGTCACTATATTTCTTCATGTGGAGAAAGGTTATTAATTTAAATTGTACATGGAGAACAGGAGATTAATTTTTGTGTCAGCACAAGAATCAAGGTTCCAACCCAGTCGAGCCCTTCAATTCCCCTTAAGACATTTGATACGTCATCAGCTGCTATCAAAACTGGGCCAGAAAGCTTTGGAAGCAACATAAATTCTTGAAACTGCAAAGTTAATAATGACTATTTTTCAAAACTGCTTGAATATAAGATCCTAGGTATAAGCAGGGGAAATTCAGTCCATCCAGCTTGCACTCGCATTTATGTCATCACATTTAGGATTGATTTTACATATTTTTCTTCTGGGCAGTGTTAATTTTCTCAGTCTGCTGTGCTTTAATCGCTGGCATGAAACACACAGATATGGCTACTCTAATAGGAAAATTGCATGGAAAACCCCATGTTATAATATACTATTGAGGCTCTTTCATAAACTATGAAATATGAAAAGTGTATTTAACACTTCCTAAAACATTTAATCATCTGTAAAGTTGCAGAAAGGTCTTGTATAGTTGTCAGATTTTTGATGTGATATGTAATGGACCAGGTACACTGGTGCCCACAATATCCACAAGCCTGTGCACTTTTAAAAATGTTTGGGAACCTTTCTGCCCACCAAATTGCCCCATACTTCAGAAAAATTTTTGCACTAAGCTGATGCAGAAAGATCGTCCACCTGAAATGTTAACTCTGTTTCCCTCTCTGCGAATGCTGTCAGACCTGCTGAATGATTCCAGCATTTTTCTGTCTTTATTTCACATTTCCAGAACCAAAGGGCTGCATCTTCCTGTCAGCAAGCCGGGAGGGGGGGGAGGGTTGTGCTGCTCACTGATGCATAAAATGCACGTCATTTACATTTTCAGGTCGGCGCACGGAGCCGAGTCAGCTGTGGGCCCGCCGACCTGTCAAAGGCCACTTAAGGCCATTAATAAAGCAATTGAGGTAATCAATGGACCTACCCGTTCAACCTTAAAGTTGGCGGGCATGCCGGGAGCCCAGGCAGGCTTCTGAAAAAAACATGAAACATCCACGGGCGAGATGAGGTTTCATGAGGGATTTTAAATGTTTACAAAATGTTGAAATAAGAGAAATTGACATGTCCCAGCTCATGTGACAGTGACACATGAGTGGACATGCCAGGAATTTTTTTTTCACATTTTTAAAAATTTTTGAAACTTCCAGCGATCTCCCTGAGGTGGCACTTTACCTCAGGGAGATCCATGCACTCTATCCTGCTGCGCGAAAGAGTGCACTCCCAGCTCAGGGAATCCCCCCCTGTCCACACAGGGAGCACACAGTGCTTCCGAGCGGATGTCAGGCTGGGTGAGCCTTAACTGGCCTACCCACATAAAATGGCAGTGTGCCCGCCCCAACAGGGGCGCCGATCGGGAACCTGCCCGCCCACACGCGCTCCTGCACATCCCCCCCAACAGGGGGAAAATATTGCCCAGTGTTTTGCTTATATATATTCCCCCAGACTGAATGAACAGCGCAGAGTCAGAATCAGGAGATATAAGCTAGAATGGTGAATTCAATATCAAATTAGGCACAGAAAATGAAATCAAGGGAGGGAAAGAAAGAATGTATTAAGCAAGAGAGATAAGAGAAATGGATGTTTTTAATTAATTAAAAGCTCAAGCAATGAGACTTCACATTTGTAAAGTTTCCAATCAGTGTCCGAGAGGTTGTTTAATTAAAACTTAACATGCTGTTAAAGGGTACTTACTTTGGATTCTACCACCATATCTTTTCATGGTGAGTTTAATCCATATTTACAAGGCCAATGCTGTAACTTCATGTTGTTTAATACATTGGAATAGTGAGCCTGGCAGTGAGATGCTGTTTTTGCACAACTTATGGAGGAGCTGATCTCAGACAGCAACTTCTGCATTTTCACGTCTAACTTCCCAGGTGCACTTGCCAGAAATTGCTGTCCAATTTATATAAAAGTAAAAATGAGTACTGTTCGCTACATCATTAGTTTCACAGAAAAACGCCTGACCCAATGTTCATGATTTCTGAATTCTGAGGTGATTTTATGCTGCAGACCCATACCTGGTAAAATGATACTGTCCAATCCCATTGAATGTAGGGCCTGTGAAACAATATACAGAACCAACTTTCATCCCGTCATTCTGCTAAGTTCGAATCCTGACTATCGAGGCGAAAGGCCAACATCCACCAGTTATACCCTTTAAAATGTGTGTCTTTTTATATGCATCTATCTGTACATGTGTTACTGTTTGTTTGTGCCAAGCTGTGTGCTTGGAGTCCAGTGCACTGTGCATATGTAATGCATGTCTCCTGATGGATTAACTAAAATAATTGTAAAAGAGCTCTTAGCACAGATAATTCAGGTCTCACTTCAAACATATTGTTCCAAAAGAATAATGAGCTGTCAGCAATGATTTTCACCCAAATATATCTGGGCTCATCAGTCAATATTATCTTATTTCTCCTTATTACTTGCAACTGGGAGAGAACTGAATGTGAATTTTGCAAAGAGATGATTTGCTTATGACTATGGTGATTCTTCTGATAGTGGCTATTTAATATACTGATCTCTATAATTGTGAGTCAAAATGAAGTATTGATTCCTTAACAGGCCTCCCACAGTCCTAATGAATGTGATACTATAGTAGGCAGTACTTTCTACATTTGCTAAAATAATGTCCAGTCTGTGCATGATCATATCTCCTGTGGCTGGATACTTAAAGGTACAAAACTCTATGAACTGGGTCTTTTGTTAAAGTTATGACAGTAAAGCTCAGGTGACAATATTAGATCTTCACTTAAAGTATGATAAACTTCACGGTCAACCATCATTTTCAGCAGTTTTACAACAATGGAAAAGTACCCCATAAAATGTGTGTGTATATTTAGTAATTAGGTTACAGTTATACTACATCTACCTATATGGACTAGCCCCTACCTGTTCCAATTTGCAGGCTGCAGGTTAGAATTATACTGAAGACTGACCTTGTCTAATTGGTGACAAAGTAAAGGAGAACCTTTCCATCCGAAGTGTTAAGTTTCTGGGCTGTTCAATGGATACGTGCACATTCTAAGTGGTGGGAGAATGTATCCACACACTTTTTCATCAGTCAAAACTTGTAATGTAAATTCTGAATCTGGAGATGAGGGTGTTGGCGCCATGGATTGGCCAAGATGGAGACTGCCATTTTTCACATCGAAGCACACCGCAAACTGCTTCACATGACAGCTTAATCCTATTGTCCTAAACATCGATGCGTACAGCAGGTTTTTAAAAGGCAGTGTTTCCTGCCAATCTTCTAGAAATTACTGATAAACTCGCACAAACGTCCGGTCCATATAAATGAAACCGAACAGGGGATCGGACTCCAAACCGCTTCTCCCTTCCGCGCACTATCGCATAAACCCTGACTGGAAGAAAAGAGGGGAATTGGGTCCTTATTATTACCTGGTGAGCAGTGAGGGCAACACTGCTGTGGGAGTGTCACAGGGCTGGAACAGTGGATACTCGGACATTTCACTCGATTGCAGGCCACGTGCCCATTCTGGAAACATAAACCCCGTGTTAGTCATTAACATTCAGAGACTGCACCGTAAAAAAAAGCTCACGCGCCTTTGAATTGGGTTATCTACAATTCAACCTCATCCAGGATTCCCAGTTAAAGGGTCACGGGTGACAAATGTGCTTAGGGTGCGTTCATCCGGAGTCATTTAGAACACACATTAAGAACATTATTTTGCTGCAATATTACCTTAATGCATAAAATTTAACATAAAAGCCATATAAACGTCTAACATATCTAAAAGACGAAGCTGTCTCGTGTGCAGCCTCCAGAATTAGTTGACTATTAGTTTGTCAACTCGCCTCGTTGTCTTTTAATGTTTTCATCTCCGACTTATTCGCTTTTGCTGTTGTGATCTGTTAAAAAAACCTTTGTCAAAGTGAAGTTCGTCCCAGTTGTACGGGTGCGCTCCTGATGCGCGCTCGCGAATTAAGTTTCAAACCCCTGAGCCTGAACGCTCCTCTGCACCTCTCTACTTACACAATCGGACTCAGCACATGCCGGGGGTTACTTTCAAGTGGTCTGGACACTTGGTCTCATCAATTCTTACTTCGTCAAAAGCGACCACAATCAAGGGGTGAGGGTTAGGGTTCGGATTAGGGAAGTCTGGGCTCCGGAAACTACATTTTAAAAGTGATTTTACCAGGATTAGCTCAAGCTGCATCTCCACATCATTTTACTGGTAAACACAGCTTGCCTACGAAAAGGGGGAAACCCTTTATACTTATAACATAGCATTTGCAAGCTGTTAGGAGGCTAAGGTTAAACTATCGCCAAGCTTGTAAAGTCCACACGGCTGGGGTTTCTAATGTGACTGGGCTTCGAGCTATTTCTGTTTGGCTGCACATATCGCAGTGTCTGAGCACTCCACCCGGTACTTTCTCAACTTGACTTGTTATTTATTTGCTACCTTTGACGGCTCCCCACCCCCTCCCAGCTTCCCAGACCCTTCGGTTCTAGAGAAGAAAAGGATGATGGCGATGTACCTCCGAGCAAAGACAGTTTATACAATAGACGAATCCATAGGGCTCCAGGTAAGGGTGCCATTTCTCTCCCATCCGGTACTTCTTATCTTGGAACACGCAAAATGTGTCGGATTCTGTTTGGGGGGAAATGTAACAACCGGCAAGTCAACGCCTTGTTTCATGTTAAACACCGACTTAAACACCGACCTGATGATGGCTACATTTCATTAACACTGAACAGAATCACAAGGACCTTGAAGAGGCACAGAAACCAACCTGGGATATTCCCAGAGCCGGATCTAGTCTATCTGACCATACATTGTCAGGCACTGTTGAGTGTAAAATGTGGGAGATCATCATCAGTCAGGTGTAATGAAGCAATGGACAGCACCATCAACTCACAACATTCCGCAATGCCCAGGCAGGCGCTTCCATTTCCCGCCCGGTTTCCCGAGGTATTGAACAATGTTAAAATAACTTTTGCCCCGAATAACCCTTTAAATAAAATGAGGTTTTTTAAGCTAACAAGTAAACATACTCAAAACACCCACAAGCAGACAGGCTTACATGCACTCAACTCACTCGCCAGGCAAAAGCAGTCAGCAAATCATGGTTGCGGTTTATTGACAGAGTGCGCATCGGTTTAGCAGCACACCTAGACACTACCTGAACACCGACAGCTGCAGCAGCCTCAGTGTTTTACTCGTGTCACTGAATACCGTCATTCTGCTTGACACACACCGGCAAACTCACAAAACTGGTACAGTTAAAACATCGTCCCGAGACAAGTATGCGACTAAACAGAGTGTGCTCTAGATGTCAAATCCCGCGCCCTTCCATGTTTATATTCTGTTTTAATTGTTGTTAGAAAAGAAGAGAACATTTCAATCAAGCCCCTGACTCAAAACTCAAGTCATCTTGGGCGTCAAACGTCAGTCATTCTTGCAAAGGATCACTGACATAGTTTGCTTTAGGTTTAGGGTTCGCATAAAAACCTGCGATTGGGGATTTAGTGGGTAGCAACTGCAGCCGTTATTTCGGATTATGATCCGAGTTGGCAGAAATTGCAGCATTATTTCGGATTAGGATCAGATACATGGTTAGGACCAGTAGAAAGGAGCGCTTCATTGAGGTTTCGGACCAGGGTTATGGGAAACTGCGGGACTATTTAACATTGAGTGCGAATTTAAGCAGAAGTAGGATTATTTCGAGCTGGGGCCTTAGTTCCAGTTAGAAACCGAACCCGTCCTTTGAGATTGGGCTCCCAGGAGCAGAAGCAGTAACTTTGCATTTTTTGCTGTGAGTTAGAACAGGGCGAAGTGGTACATTCACCGTAACATCAATGAAGATGACCCAAACCGGGATTCTCAGGCACACATCGCCCTACACTTTGGCATAAGGTTAGTGTGTCAAGGGTTAGTTATGACACGTACAAGCGATAATTCTCTGTCGGGCCATTGGGGTGGATTCTTTGTAGATTGAGATGGGAATGGTCGAGCCGTTAGCTTTCTACCTGTTCCCGAGTGAAACCCGTTAGCCCTGCAGTGTGGTAGCGGGTAAGGCTGAGAGCACTGCCTGGAGATTGGGCCCAGCAGAGTGGATTGTCTTATTGCGGGGTCCGGGTTGGTTTGGGGACAGCGGGTGGGCTCGCACTTGGGGCTAAAATTAAGACGAAGCATGACCATGGACTCACTCCAGGGTGAAGAATGTGATGAGCTTTGGTTTCTCCGTGTCCATCCTGCCATAGCAACTGGGAGCCGGCTCCCCGGCTCCTGCAGCCGCCGTGCAGTCTCAGGACGGAATGAAACAGTAACAGGAGGTAATCTTTGAAACAACAAATAACTTATTTGCAGTTCGGGGGTGAGCTCTGTGCGGACATGAACCCTGCTTTGGGGACACGCCTGTATCTCTTGCATCTTTTGTTGATGTTGGAGTGAAGAGCTTCTTGGCCACCCAGCGGAAAGTGTGAAAGAACCAGCGCAAACGGTATTCATCCGGACTTACGTCTGCTCTGCTCAGATTTGCCCGCCTCCACCTTGAGGAACATGACAGCGCAGTAAAGGACGAGGCCAAGTTCCTCTCTGCTCGCCAATCTCCAGATCGCTCTCATCCTTCCACGCGACTAGGGAAAGTTCAACAGAGATACTCTGGAAAAAAATACAAACGGGGTATCTGTGCTTTGGACGAAAAGGAAACGTCACTGAGTTAAAACTTGAGGTGCAGCCCCTTCCTGCCCCCCTTTTTTTTTATTTGGTCGGGGAAGAGATACACCCAAGCTGCGCAACAAATCCCACAGACACGCGTTAGTTTCATTCCAAAATAAATCACTGCGTATTTTTAAACACATTCCACACACATCCTGCCGCACATTCATCGCTGGAACAGTGACTTAAATGCACGCATGGCATATTTAAGGCTATTACGCATATCGTCCTGGATTCTTAAGTTTAAAGATATATTAACACGTTGGCTTTATACATTTACTGGACTTTTTAAAACATCACTGCAGATCCCAATATTCCTCACAGTCTCGAATGCATCGCACCTCTCTCAGAATAGACTCCGTTCAGTCCGTGTGTTCCACACTTCAATTGTCAGTCCAGTTGCGCCCTGAAATAACGAATTTATGTAATTTCCCCAAAATTACTTTCCTGACTTACTGCGTTGATCTATAATCCCACCTAAACTAAAGGGAGACAGGGAATCATTTTCATACCCGTATACACGTTCCCTGTTCAACTGTCCAGATAATATTCAGACAGGACTTTCGGGATCAATTGACGTTAATTGTGTTTGAAATCAAAACACATTGTGTTTTTCAAAACTTATGCGCACAATTGATTTGCTACAGTCCTGTATTTATCTTTTTCGGGTGTGATATCACATTCCAAGTACCTAAATTACAGCGATTTCCACCTCCGCTCGACCTGACATGGGCGGGAAAGTACAGATTCGCCTGGCTGACCAGAACAGTATTTTAGTCCTGAAGCCTATCTCACCGACCTTTCGGTGAACGATTGAGGACCTTTTGCTCCTGGTGTGTTGTAACTTAGCCTGAGTTACCGGAGATGGCATCCAGTATTTTCTTGGTGTGTCGCTGGCGAAAGCTGACCAAGGTCTGAGATAACCGGCTCTTATTCTAGTTTCTGAATATTAAAACCTGCAAGCGACATACTGGTAAAATGCTTGTCATCCGTGCTTTATATATATATATATATATAGAAAGGTACATGTCATGAATAGTTCTCAAATGCAATGTAGAATTTTACATTAATGTCACAAAATAACCGAATCACAATATTGGCCACTGAATAGTTTAATCTTCTATCTCTTTACCTACTCGCGGCTTCAATCCTGACCATACCAGAAGAGTTCACACATGACATCGGTTCCGTCCGAGTGGATCTGTTAACAGCGCTAACAGCCAAGGAAAGAGAATGCGATCTTAAATCGGCCACATCTCGTCTCATTGACAATAAGGGATGACTTACCAGGATCGGTTAAGGCCGCAGGATTTGGATGAATATTAATATGCGGTCCCCCTAACTGCACTGGAGCCCGGCTAGGATCCCGAGCGGGTTAATACGATGCGCTCTCGGTGATTTATGATGAAATCCTTCAGCTTTTCAAACGTGCTCAAGTGTGAGGAACAACCCCGGAGCACGGAGGCTAAGTTCCGATCAAATAATCAGTTGGCGTGTTCAAATCCGACTTTGGTAGATGAGCGATTGTTTTTTTTTTCAAAATCCACCCCTTAAAACAAAAAGAGAAAACAACATAAGCACCTTGTGATGAGAAGTTCAATTCGGACTGTGTGTGTGTGTGTGTGTGTGTGAAAGAGAGAGAGTGTGTGTTTCTGGGCAGCAGAGTGCTGGAGTTAGACAATGAACCTCATATGACCAACCCTCTCTGATAGCCTGATGAGGAGACACTGCCTCAGTGTTTGATGTTCACACTTTCATTTTTTTTCTCCCAAATGTAACTTTAGCGTTTCTGAAATCCCTCAGGTGGCCGAGCTCCAGTGAGCTGCAGCAGGTAACAGTAACTCAGCAGCGACCCTCACTGGGCTGCTGCCCCTTTCACAAGTCTTGTCCGGGATTCAGCTCTGTCCACACACTCTCTGCAAAGCGCAGTCAGAAGGCAACCAGTTGGGGCGGATCAATCATTGGGGAACGGATGGTGATTTTTAATCTCCCACCAGCTCCCCCCTCCCCCCACCCACCCACCACCCATGTCAAGCCCCCTTTCACTCATGTGATCTGATGGCAAGATTTCATACAGCCAACATAAGTCCGCCTGAAAAAAGACGCCTGGACGAACGCTGGAGACTCTCAGCGGAGTGAGGGCGCATCACAAACCGTGAAAACACAAACTTCCTCTCGTTTGGCAAACTTGCTGCAACTCAATACTTACAGTCAGAACGCTAAATTAGCACAATAGAACCCTGGAGAACAAAATCATGCATTCAGCGGAATGCAAGTTATGGAGCTCGTCTTCCACTAAAGAAGCTGGTAATGAAATTAATGATCAGATGCCAACAAAATCTAAGTTTTCAATAAAAAAAATGCAATAAAAACATATTTTAATCAAATAATTAGGATTTTTGCTGAGAGGACAAAGAGAACAGATGCAGGTTGGGTTTTTGGAGCTTTAACTAACAGTACCCGGGACAGACTGCAATTAGTAACTCCCTGGATATGCCCTCCGCACGTAACCCACTGTATGCACAATTCGCAGTTTCCAAACTCGAAAGCTGCGAAAGTTATCTGTCTTGGAGCAAAGCCACTTCATTTGTGTCATGGCATAAAATAAAACGATTGTGTTCAACTAATTGTGGCATGGCGCAGCATTAAATAGTTTGTCTCCAGGATTTGAGGGAAGGAGAAGGGCCATTTCGTTCTGCACCAAAAAGCCCATGTTCCGATGCGAAGCTCAGCAAAACAATTTCATTTAGCAACAAGTGTTTCGCAACATGCTGCATGTTAGTAAATGATATTTGGAGTCCGCCGAACAAATAATTTTCCTTAACAAATGGGATACGCCCTAAAAACCTTGGGCATCGTCAGTCACATTTGCAGATGTGTGGCCAAAGGCGCAGTTGTCATTCCCCGTGTGCCCTACAACCTCCAGGTTATGTACGTGCAGCTTTCCATATTTGAATTAAAAATAATGGGAAGTTCGCAAAAGTTATACGCTAATGAGTTTTAGATGGTTAACTTATAGCTTTTCTTTTTATCTCTCCCCCTGTCCCTTATTCACCATTCTGCAAATAAGATATAGAATGAATAGACTATCAGACTACCTGCTGGCTACAATACCGTCTGTTCCCTCATCCAAGTGGCGGATGCTTGAGTACAGTCTGTTCTCTACCTATTATGAGCAGCCAGAGACTGAGTTGAAAAATCCAAAACAAAATGTCTACTGCTAGATGTGATTCTGCAATTTGGGTAACACTTGTTGAACAATCCTGAGTGCGCTAAGAACTGCATACCATACTGGATTCACGCCTGAGGCCACAAGAATGACTGCAGAAATGTTCCCTTAACTATCAAATCCTCGATCACTATTGCTTTTCCAATCTTATTCATGCTCCCTGAACAGCTAAGCTAGCCATGCTGCCATTGACTTGGCTCTGGTGGTGCTCCTAGATGAACCATCACTCTCACTAGTATTCAGAACTGAAAAATGGTTGGAGAGTATGATGCACTCAAGTAGCTCCTGCAATACCTGCCTGGCCCTTCTTGACTGGCTGGCAGTCACCCATTCCCTCTCTCCCTGTGTGCCCTTAAGCTGTGGGTTGACCATTTCTATGATTGTGCTGTCCATGAAGCTCTCAACCTCACAGATGCTCTGCAGTGATGCTAGCTGCAGTTCAAGCTCTAAGACCCAAAACTTGAACCGCTGCAGTTGATGACAGTTCCTGCAACCAATATAAGATAATCAGTCGAGCTGGTAACCTGGCTCATTTACACTTGAGAGCAGTGACATACATTCATATGCAGGCACATGTTCTCCACAATCAAAAGGAATATGTTGAAGCCTTTTTTTAATTACCTGGAAGTTTGGGGAGCCTACAGCTAGCTTTCACCAATGCAATGCCTTGGCCAGTCAGAGTCAACTTGCCAACCAATCAGTACCCATTTTCTCCTGTGGTATAAATGTTTGTGGTTGTTTGAAATTTAGAATTTTTGCTATTGTCCTGATAAATACAAGATAAAAAAATGCTTTGGAAACACAAATGTCTGTTCAACATTAAAAGCTTTCAGTTAATCTCCCTAATAAATAAAGTGTGTCTAATAAGTAGAGCTATGACAGGCAGTCTGCTTGGAGTGCGCATCCTCTTCCATGTGGGAACTCCAGAATGCTTCTTGTGTCCTGGATAATGCTATGTGGGGAATGATTCCATATAAAAAATGAGTAAATATTAAGCAGTTTTTAATCTTATTCTGAATCCTGAGATCTGACCTCAGCTCTCGAATCTTTTCTATTTTGTTTACAAAAAAATGTAGTATTATGTAGCTTGATTTTTCTGTGTTATTGTACTGATGGTGACCCCAATTGAACATTGAAAAGACCAAATTCATATGATTTAGCTTCCACCAAAAAAGCGGTACCTTCATCGCTTCAAATCCCATTTCCTACCCATGGCAAAGTGAACTTACTCACCGGGCAGAATCGTCCTAGATTTGCACTAAGTGCAGTAGTGGGTGGGAAAAAGAGTGTTTTACCCACCAGCCACAATGACAGCTTTTCACGCTGTATTATCCCAATCCCACTTCATTAATCATTCATTCCTGGGAAACATGGCATTTTGATGGTGGGTGGGCTCTCATTTGCCCGCCACGCCATCACCTCGCCACTTCCTCACGCCGGGTGTCATATTTAAAGTGCAGCTGTGCACACACCTCTCAGTGCTTCCAGCCCATGACTGTTGCTCAGAAGACATGACCCCGAAAGGCAAGAAGACTGCAGCCCCCTGATTCAGTGACACATCCTTGGAATGCCTTTTGGACACAGTATTGTCCCCTAACCCCCGCTCTTGCTGCAGGAGGCTCAGCAATCTCTCCACTCCGGCTTGGTGGCAGTGATGATCAGTGCCAGTGCTGCACAGAAGAGGTTGGCCATCCAATGCAGATAGAGGATGAATGATCTCATCTGTGCAGCCAGGGCATGGCAGCCATCTCATCACTCTAAACTCACACACTCAAGCCCATCACATATTCACTGGCAGCTCAAGGGACACCACTCACTCTCTCACACATACCCTCACATCTCTGTCTGGTCTCATCTCTTCTGGAGATTGCCTCCTCAGCCCTAGCCATCTTGAGGCCACTTGCACAGAACAGCTTGTGCCCCCCACCCCCACACACCCTTGGATACCCCCTTCCCCAAGCAAGTCCTAACCCTGCAGCCGTTGAAAATGCACCCCCACCTTATGGCTGGTCTGGTGGGTAGAGCCCTGCCCATAAGCCCCCCTAAAAGCAATGTGGTGCTGTCAGCGAAGCCTGGCACTGATGACCATGAGTGCTACCCGATACAAGGTAGGCAAACAAACTTCGAAGTCCCAAACGAAGTGCAGCTCTTCAGGTGTATGTCACTTCCGTACAGTTGTGAAACACGTCGGTGTGCTCAGATGATCTAGTGTGGCGGCGGGGGGGGGGGGGGGGCGGGGGGGGGTGGGGGGGGATGATTTCTGGCAAGCTGGGCTTATAATGATTTGCAGATGTATTACAATAAAGTTACCGACCTCCAATAACATGAGATGCGACCCGCCATTGACGGGCAGAGCATACGACTGCAAACTGGTTTCATGACATCATGAAACCGACTTTTGGCCTTCTTGCCATATTGTCCGCTCATGCTGCCAAATATGCCCCCCACCAATGGGCATCATCCAGCTTCAGATTTGTCTTAACCCCAGCATCATTTGAATGCTCATCCACACTTTCTTCACCTCTAGACTTAAAATACTCTCCTTATCAATCTCCTGAGCCATTCCATACTCTAATTTTTCCAAAAATCTGTTGCCCTTATCCTAGTCTGCATTATGTCCTGCTCACTCATCAAGCCTGTCCACAATAATGATCCCTAATCTTTTGAAATCTACTTCCTTGATTATAAATCTTTTGAGGACCTCATTCTATGTTACCCTTGCAACCTTCTCTAACCTTGCATTTCAGCTTTTGTGCTCCTAACCTCTCTTCAGCCTCCCATACTCTTTCCTTTACTTCACTCCAGTTATATCAGTCTCACTTTTTGGAAATCTCTCCCGAAACCCCTCCGCCATGCTAATTTTCTTCCTGGCTTTGAAATTCTCATCAAATCTATATTTAAAAAAAAAACAAAATACTGTAGCTGTTGATACCTGAAACAGACACATAAGATTCTGGAAAACACTCAGCAGGTCAGACAGCATCTGTGAGGAAAGGAACTTAGAGCTAATGTTAATGTTTCAGGATGGCCTGGCACCAGAACAATCTTTTTTTAATTGTGCTTTCAATCCATTCCCTTGCTGCATACTGCCCATTTTCTCTGTGATGCATGTGGGACTGTTGTTATTCTTGTTGTTGTCTATACAGATGCAGCCTGCTAGTGGGTAGAATTTTTCACTAAGCAGGCAGATGCGTGCCCGACCTGCTCAAACGTAAAATAGTGTGTGACGATGTAGGGTAAGCATCCCAACGTCAGCGCACACTCACACGATATTTCGGTCTGGAGCCATGTGTGGGAGTCGGAGTCACGCCTGCCATCAATTATGAGGCCAGTTAAGGCCATTAAAAAGGCAATTAAGCTGTATTTTACATCGCCTGTGCGATGAGCACTTGTTGCACGGGCACAACGGGCAGGCAGACAGCGGACAATTTGCTAAACCTCATCCAAGGGCAGGATAAAAAGGGTCAGCAGCATTGCTAGTGTGAGGAGTGAGGAGTTTTGGAGATAGTTTGCTCGTGGTTGCTTATTGGTACTTGACAGCTTCATCTCTGTTCGGAGCTTCATTGTTAGCATTTCCAGGCTTCACTTCAGGACTTATTGCTGTCTCCAAGGCCCCCAGAGACCATGTGGACTCTTCCAGGTATCAGACAGCCTCCCGTTAACCTGGTAATGGGGATTATGGTCTCCGCTGATGGCACCTCCTCTGAGGAGGAAGAGAGGGGCAGAAGGAAGATGAGGCTTGGTGTCCCAATGCAGCTTCCAGGGGAGAGACCTGTGGGAGGAGAGGCGCAGGCACAAGGGGTGCAGGGCCAGCAGGAAGTTCAAGATGGAAGGGGTCGCAGCAGATGCCACTGTCCAGCTGCCAGAGTTTACAGGCAGAAGTGCAGCTACCTCAATATGTCTGAGTTACAATGCCGAAGGAGGCTCCTCAAGGGAGACCATGACCTCCATTTGTCAGATGATTGGGCCTGAGATCAGCTCTGACTGTATGGGTGGACACCCCATTCCAGTGGCTCTGAAGGTCACAGTGGCCCTCAACTTCTATGCATCCGGCTCTTTCCAGGGGTCAGTGGAGGATCTTTGTGGAGTCTCCCAGTCAGCTGTCCACAGCTGTGTGAAACTGGTGACAGAAGGTCTGTTTAGGCAGGTACTGACCTTTATTCTTTACCATACGGACAAGACCAGCCAGGCTTTGCAGCGATTGTTGGGTTCCCCCTTGTCCAAGGTGCCATTGACTGCACACATGTGGCCATCAAGGCACAAGTGGGTCAGCCAGTGTCTTCGTTAACAGAAAGGTATTCCAATCCATGAATGTGCAGATAGCGTGTAACCACAGGATGCAGATTCTACAAGTCTGTGCAAGGTATCCTGGCAGCTCCCATGACACCTACATCCTGAGACACTGCCAGGTGCTGAGGCTTTTCAGTGCTCCAGCCCAACTGGATGGATGGCTGCTGGGTGACAAAGACTATCCATTGCAAAAGTGGCTTATGATGCCTCTCCACCACCCATGAACAAAGGCAGAGCAGTGTTATACTAGGAGGCTTGCCTCCACCAAGGTGGTAGAGAGGACCATAGGTCTTCTCAAGATGTGCTTCCGATGCCTGGACCGTTCAAGGGGTACATTACAATAACCCCCAGAGTGGGTGTCACTGATAGTGGCTGAATGCTACGCTCTCCACAATCTGGCACTGGCAAGGTGGAACCCACTAGAGGAAGGTGATCCTGACACAGCTGCACAGGCCACAGACGATGAATCCAGTAATGAGTCAGAAGAGGAGCATAGTGAGAACACTGAGGGCGTGGAGGCAGACTTCGGTAATCTCCAGTAGGCAGGGACAACAGGGACACTTTGATCCAATATTCCTTCAGCTAGGCTGCCAAAGATCTGCTTCCACCTCATGCCAGGGCTGCCATATCCATCCCGGATGTTTGAAATGACCCTTTCATTTGCGCTCAAAGTCCACTCAATGCCTCTGCAATAAAGTATTCAGCCACTCACGTCCAGCATTACACACTAGCATACCTGCACCAGAAAGAGAAAAAGTGAAGCATACTCAGACCATCAGAACGAAAACAAATTTAATGTTTTTGTCACATTGAAAGCATAATGACATTGCCATTACTGGTGTTGATGCCCACACCAACAGATATATAAACTAAACATAAATGAACAGAAAATCACCCCTGAACTGTCCCTCTTGCAGTCATGGTACCTCTAACTTAAGTTTCCAAGTGCTACTACTTGTGACCCCCCTCGCTAGCACCGGCCTTGGAGACTGCCTGCTGACTCTGGTGTCTTGTTGGCCTTGATGACCTTGGCAGTCGTCTTCTGACCAGTGAAGCCTGTGCTGGCCCCACCTGGGAGGGAGTGGCCAGTGCCATGGCTGGCATCTCCCCAGTCATCGCAGCCTCATCAGATGCCACAGTCACTGGCAGAGGACCGGAGAAGCTGCTGAGAGGAGCCTGCAGAGATGACAGGCAGCTCATGCGCCAATGTGAGGTCACTCTGGACTTTCCTGTTCACCATGGATGTGCGGGCACCTAGCTGGGATACTGGGTGCCCCATTCAGCCCCCACACTGGCACTGACCACCTGAGGTCAGTGCCTGTGTGAGGGCTTGCAGGTCCAAGTCCAAACCCAGGATTCCCTCATTCTGTTCCTGGAGATGTCTCTCCATGAGGATCACCACTCTTCTAATGGAGGAGGCAGTGTGCTCGGCCACGAGGGTCAATGCAGTGCTCATGCTTCACATGAACTCCTCCCTAATGGAGACCATGACATGCATACGCTCATGGATCTCCGTCAGATCCTCCTGTACATCTCACTGGACATCAAGCATCTGCTGCCTAATGGACGACTCCAGAGGATCATTGGGTTGAATTTTTAGCTTGTTGGGCAGGCGCATAAAATGATGCATGATGGCATCGGGCAAGGGTCCTGACGTCATTGCGCACTCGTGCGATATTTCAGTCAGCAGGTGCATGCTGGAGTTGGAAGTGCACCTGCCGACAATTAAAAAGTCTATTAAGGCCATTAAAAAAGGTAATTAAAATACATTTTTCACTGCCTGTCCAACCTTACAATTAGCAGGCAGGCGAAAATGCCAAGTGGACTCTGCATTTTTTTGGAAACCTCATCCACGGGCAGGATGAGGTTTCCAAGAGCAAATAAAATGAAATACAAACTTTAAAATTGAATTAATAACATGTCCCTGCTCATGTGACAGAGTCACATGAGCAGGGACACGTTTTAAAACCTTTTTAACATCTTTATTTTTAAATTTGAAAACTGTTCATCTCCCTGAGCCAGCTCTGTGCCACAGGGAGATTTTCAAAGCGCATGCGTGAAGCTGCATGCTCGCTCTCCACACCCCCCACCCCCCACCAACACAGGCAGTGCTGAGCGCTGCTGCTTGTCTTTCACACTGTGTGGGCCTTAATTGGCCTGCCAACGTGAAATTGAGGTCTGGCCCTGATAACGGACGGCAGTTGGCTCCCCGACCACCCCGCCCGCCCAACAAGGGCAAAGTTCTGCCCATCATCTGCCTTCGACATTGTCCTTGTCCTGGTTTTCAGCAGTCCTCTGACTGCTGGTGTCCTGGGCACTGTCTACCTCCACCTGCACCTCAAGCGAGTGTGAAGTGTCCTCACCGATGTGCAAGACATTCTAGCCGCTGATCTAATGCCCACTGAGGAGATGGTATCTGCCATTTTTGTGTTGATATGAAAACAGGAAAGTAGCAATATAACTTAGTTTTATGGAAGAGTTTACAGACCTATGGACAGATGGGACCATGGAGAAATTTGAACACAAGAGAATGTTCCAAGCTGAGTTTCTAGTGCACAAGTCAAAGAGCATGAAATTTCCTCCAGGAGGATATCTGTGGCTGACTTGCAAAGCCATATTTTAAAAGAGCACAAGTAATTATGTAAATTTCTAGATACTTTCTAAACTTGTTTTTCACTGTTTTAATGATAGGAGAAATCTATGTTTCTGCCCATCCTCTCAAAACACTAAAACAACTGGGATCTCTGTAGAGCTCAATTCTGGCTGATCTTTGTGGGATCCTTGTCAGTTTTGGTCTGTTCACTGCACATTGCACTCAATCTGACAATTCAGCATAATTGCAGTCATATTTGAGGATTTGCTTTATAAATACCACAAGACTAACAACTTGCATTTCTCTTGCACCTTTAACATAGCAAAATGTATCAAGGCACTTCAAGGAAGTGTTATCAGACAACACTTTCATACTAAGCTGCATATTGAGATATTACGACAGGAGGAGGTAGGGGAGCAGGAGCATCTTAAAGGAGGAGAGAGAGGTAGAATTGCAGAGAGATTTAGGCAGCAAATTCCAGAACTTAGGAACTAGGTAATTGAAGGCATGGCAGGCAATGATGTGGCAAAGGAAAGTAGGAATTCACAAGAGGCAGAATTGGAGGAGTGCAAAATTGTAGGCTGGAAGAGTTTACAGACCTATGGGCAGACGGAATCATGGAGGAATTTGAACACAAGGAAGAGAATTTTAAAAGTAAAGGGTTTCCAAACTGGAAGCCAAAGAAGGCCAGCAGCACAGGGGTGCTAGTTAGGATATGGGCAGCAGAGTTTTGGGTAATCTAAGTTTGTGGAGACCAGCCAGGAGAGCATTGGAATAGTTGAACTTGGAGGTAACAAGAAAGGTTTTCAGTAACAAATGGGCTGAATGAGGCAATGGTGGAAATGGCTGATATTATGGTGATGGAAGTAGGTGGTCTTGGTGCTGGATGTGATAGGGATGTTGGAAGCTCAGTTCAAGATCAAATGGGAAGTGCATAGATCTATATAGTATATAGGGGATGCATGTTATGTGCGATGTTGAGCTTCACAGTGTAGGAGGAACATTGAAGCAATAGAGAGGCTGACTGGCCTGCATGCAGGTTGTACTTAACATGTAATTCTATGTTGGATACCTATGAACATGCTATTTATGAAAAGTATACACTATCAACAACAATTATGAGTGTCATTGTTATAAGGCCAACCTGTTACAATAATAGCTAATCAACATATGTGTGGCATGATTTTCCATTTATACTGTAAATAGACGGAAACCTCATGTTTTATCAATGTTTGTTTAAAAATGTAAAAATTGTTAACAAATAGTAAAACAGAATCAGCAGACTGCTTTGACCCCAGATGTACAGCAATATTGAAGATGGTAATGCCAGGTTTTTTATTTATTCTTTCACAGGATGTGGGCAGTGCTGGCTAGGCCAGCATTTATTGCCCATCCCTAATTGCCCTTGAGAAGGTGGTGGTGAGTCACCTTCACAGTCCATGTGGTGAACCCTCTAGAAACAATTTACTATGTGCAGGAGTGAGAATCCATAGTTTCAAGTGTTTCCTGTCTGAGTCTCAATTGTTGAGAGGCAGTGCAAGGACATAAATCTTGCCTTTTGAAGGGTCCTTACATTGTTACACACCAACCCTAACTTTCTGCGGTATGTTGAATTCATTTTGACAGCACAAGTGCAGCAATATCTTGAAATTTGTGAGGAGGTTGACAGTGAGCTTTGATTTTTGTGAGACTTGTGGCACAAATTATCCAGGAATTCACAACTCACAATGTAACACTTCCTCACCACAAATTGCTGGGCTTCTTACACATTATAATGGCATGCGTATTAAACTCACCATTACTTTCCCAGCAAATTCTGGGCCAATGTGTTTGAGTGGAATCTGCTCTTACTAATTTCCATGCAGCATTTAACTATTTATACATTAGACCATATTGGTGTCAGATAAAACAGGAAAATGGTAATATTAATGCCCAACATCTTCAAAACAACAGCTTTAAACAGTTTATAAAAAGACTAAATAACTAATGACAATGTTATCGGGTATAGCCGATACGTGTATAATATTGACATTGGACTCTGCTTCCCAGGCTTGTCTCTTTTGTTTCGTAGATAAAATGCAAATCAATTCCAGGTAAATATAAGTATAGTGGCTGGAATAGGAGTATGTATTATTGAGTTTTCCTGGAAAGCAACCAGAAAAATCAGGAAAATATGCCAGGAAAGAGAAAAGCATAATGATTAGCTGGGGCCTGGATCCAGTGCAATTATTTCTGAAAGTCAAAGTGTAAAAAAAAGTTCATTGAATTTATGCTGATATCTGAAGGTATATATATGGAACGCAGCCTGTTGAAAATAAGGGCCATCATTAAACAGCTGCCAGAGGGGTGAGGCCCACCATCACAAATAATTTCCCATCTGGCTGCAGCAAATCAATTCTAGTTCCTTGTGAGGGAGTTATCCGTTATTTCATTATTATGAGCAAAACAAATACAAGTAATATATTCACAAAGTCTGCATAATTAGATCAGAGTATTAAGCACCATTTTGGAGTGCACAGTTTTTTCTTTGAATTCCGGTAGGCACGTGCTGACTAACATTCAACTATAGGCTGAAAAGTCTCAGCAATTCAGTCAAATGCATGAACAGCATTTAAGCATTTTGTTCTGCTTTCTTGCTCTATTTGGTATTATTTTCACTTTTCCATTTTAGCATGCAATGAATTTCCATGTAGGACTTGGCAGTGGGAGCTGGATAAGAATTCGGAATGATGAATTGTCAAGAGAACGGCAGCTAGCTGAGAACTATAATCAATTGTGGGTTTTTTTTTTGTGTCTCTGGCTATAATACCAAACATGCAATGTTTATTAATGTCTCTCACGTGGTTACTTTTAAATTTAGTTCTAGTTGCTTATAATCTCCATTAACTATATACAATTTGTTTGCTTCAAGCTTATGTGATATTATTTTGAAAGGGGGAATGTTGAAGAGAAATTATTTCAACAAGTGTCTTTAAGGAATCCAAAGAATTTGAACCACGCAGGGAAACATTTGAAAATCACCATAACGGATGTCTTTTTGCAGTTATATAAATGTAGTCTATTCCATTTAAAGTGATGGCTACCAAAAGTAAGCGGGGTGTAAAAACATGTTGACAAAGTTCAAGGGGAGAGGTAGCTGAATAAAGTCAACAACAAAATGAGGTTTTCAGCTATGATGAACTCAGCCTCTGATATTAGTGGAAAGGATGTTCGAGCAGTTTCTCAAACTATGATGTAAAGATATTCATCCAGTTCCAAATATAAGAATGCAATGGGTTTGGTATATTAAGAAATTGCAACGAAATCAGTACTTGTTCTCAGTCTAGAATCACTGCTCAAATCTAATCAGCAAAAGATTTGTCAAAAATCAGAATTTGTTTAAAAAAGACTGATGAAACCTGGACAAGTCTATCACAACAAAGTGGTTATAATAGGAGATTTTAATTCTCACATAGACTGGGAGAAGTAGAACAGTTCAAATAGCAATGAGTTTGAAGAATATATTCATGGTCAAACAGCAATGAATTTGTAGAATATATTCATGATAGTTTTCTGGAATGCTGAGTACAACATTGTGCACCTATTGTTTGGGCATTATCGATGCTGTTTTGGGACCAAAATAGTTCCCAATGGCACTTACACACTCCTGCCACAAATCACACCAAATGCCATATTGATAAAGGCATTAACGCGCTCAGACGTAACATTGTCAGAAGCACATAGACCAGGCAGATCGTGACACCAGTCACTATGCAATGCTGATTCAATCCTGATTGCCCCTATTGCAGCTTGAAGTTCCAACCAATTTCCTTTCTTAACATCACATGACTAAACACACCTGAAGGAATATAAAGGGCATTCCATCAGTGCTATTGAAAGGAATCTCTAACTACTTACAGTTAGTTGCTGCAGTTAGTACAATCCTGCAAGTGTCTGGTTCTTCCTACAACTGTTTCAGATTTCAATAGTCTACATGGATTGGAGCAACAAGTGCTGAAGGACTTTTGCCTGACTTCAAGATTTCGGCACAAAATAGTTTCTCCCAGACATGGTGAACTAATAGGTCTTCCCTGTGAAATAGAGCATGACTGTGAGAATGAGCAGAGACCGTGCAGAGCAGGACATGCTGCTAGATGAAGGTGAGGAGAAGGTGAAGGAGGGAGAGGAAGAGGGAGGAAGTGAAAAAGGAGGAAGAGGACAACTTAGACAGTAACTTTCATCCTTGGATGGATTTGAAGAACTATTTTGAGTGAGATACCAGTAACTGCAACCCCAATTTCCCATTCACCAAGAGTCCCACAATTATTAGCTTTCCTCTGTCTCTGACCATCACATTGTTACCCTGGCTACAATGCAAAAAAAAATTAAGATTCAAAACCAAATTTGCAAATGAAATCATGAATATATTACCTAAATGTAACCAAATAACTTTGTGTATCCCCTTTGTGGCTTTCTTCTGTGTGCCTTTGGTTGTTTTGGTCATCTGACACAGTACTACCCCAATGACTGCAGCATGGCTGGTAAATGACTACTGAATTTTATTACAGGAGAAAGCAGAAGGCCTATGAGAATGACCTCAAGCAGCTCTGGGCCAAGAAGGACCAGCTTCAGACTGTACCATCTTGGCATGGCAACAGCAGCCTGGGTTTCCAGCTGACAGGCAACTGTAAGGGAACTGGCAGAATGGCAGTGATTGGAGTATGCATGTTGCCATTCTGAGTGATGCCAGCAGATTCATATTCCATGGAACCAATGCCATTCACCTTGGGCAGTGTCTAAGCAACCCTAGTAATTCTTTGGAGGATAGATTACTGGATATTCTACAAGCTTATTTGCACACTGTAATCCACAGCCATTGTGGCAGCAGTATGAGCTTGCATGGCACCAGCTAACATTGCATGACTTCAATCTGAGCTTTCACCGTAGCCCTCATACCTCTGGTGGAAGCTGCATGGGATGCAGTGAAACCTAAGACATCGGCCATCATTATTGGGTCCACAAATGTACCAATGGAATTGTTAACCACTTCTATGCTGGAAAAAATAGGTTTCAAGCTCTGCCCAAAGACCTTTGCTAAATTGGTGCCAGACTCCTTTCTGGCAGGCATCCCAGTGTACCTAACATATCATCGGGCAAATCAATCAGAAATTGTCTGAAGCCTGCCTCATCAAATTCTTCATCTGAGTCTTCTGCAGTGGAACTTGTTTGCAACCTCATCCTCCATCAAGCTGACCCTGTGCTATCCTTTCTCCCTGCCCTGGCTGCAGGCCACTCAAGCCCACTGTGTTACTGAGTGCAGATCCGCCTCTACCCTATCTTGTAAAGTGTAAGAAATGCCCTTATCTAAGCTGGTGTCTGCAAGCGCGAGATCAAATGAGGGTCTTCCATCACCATCACTGCCTTCTTCTTCTTTCTCTATTGCCTGGCCAGGTTGTAATTCCTCCGGGAGTCTGGTGCCAGGCATACAAATACATGTCGTGCCCAGTGGAAACTCCCAGGAGGACAGTGGAAATGCTTTAGGGATGTCCTCAAAGGATCCCTGAAAAGGTCTAACATACCCGTCAACTCATGGGAGACGCTGGCTTGTGACCAGCTAAGATATAGAATGGAGAGTAGAATGGAATGGAGTATAAAAATAGGTAAGTCTTGCTAAAACTATACAAGGCACTAGTTAGACCACACCTAGAATACCATGAACAGTTTTGGTCCCTTTATCTAAGGAAAGATATAATGGCATTGGAGGCAGTCCAGAGAAGGTTCACTGGGTTGATCCCGGGTATGGAGGGATTTTCTTATGAGGAGTGGTTGAGTAGGTTGGGCCTGTACTCATTGGAGTTTAGAAGAATGAGAGGCAACCTTATTGAAACATAGAAGATTCTTAGGGGGCGTGACAGGGTGAATGCTGAGAGGCTGTTTCCCCTTGTGGGAGAGTCTAGGAGCAGAGGGCATAATCTCAGTGTAAGAGGTTGTTCATTTAAGACAGAGATGAGGAGGAATTTCTTCTCTCAGAGGGTGGTGAATCTGTGGAATTCTTTATCACAGTCGTCTGTAGAGGCTGGTTTGTTAATTATGTTCAAGGTTGAGATAGTCAGATTTTTAATCATTAAGGGAATCAAGGGCTATGGGGAAAAGGCAGGAAAGTGGAGTTGCAAATAATCAGATCAGCCATGATGTCATTGAATGGCGGAGCAGACTTCATGGGCCGAATGGCCTACTTTTGCTCCTACATCTTATGGTTTTATGGTCTTATAGAAATGTCTTTTGGGAAAGCACTGAACACATCAAGAGATGTCGTCAGGAGTTTGTAGAGGAGAATCCAATGTGTCGGAGGAAGCACACAAACCTCCTAACAACTCGCCTACCCTGCTCATCAAGCCCCCGGGAACAGAGTCTACAGATCCCGCATTGGACTTATCAGCCAACTCAGTCCCCATTGAACCGGACTGGAAGCAAATCATCCTCAATCCCGAGGGACTGCCTAAGAAGAAGGCCAGATTGTACTTACTGGGTATCTGTAAGGAGAAAGGGGCAAGAGTAATGTAGTAGTGATGGTGGGGGGAGGGGTGAAGTAGGGGGTGCATGTGTAGTGCCATCTGTAGCTTGCAAGTCAGAAGAGAGTATAGGATGAGGAAGAAGTGGGACCTGAGAGGGAGAATTAGGTACGAATATACAATCATATTCAATGGATTCAGCAGTACAGTTGGCCACAGGCTCAGCAATAGCCATTCTAAAACTGACTAGCACTGTCTCCTCCATGGGAGTTAGGATATGTTCCTGACTCTACAGGTACCCCCTGTTGCCTCTGGTTATGCACCAGCTTGTCCAGCAAGTGAGAGGGAAGTTATCAGAGATGGTGGTACAATCTGTTTGGCTACCTTGGCTGTCATGGTTGAATAGCTTGTAGTGTATGCAAGCTGTGAGATTTGAGTTTGAGACATGCTGCAGTGATGCATGAGGGTGAGATGAAGCCAAGAATATTTGCTAAGAGTTCAGTGACAGGTGAATGTTGGTGGTGTGGTGAATTGAGCAGTGCTGAGGCAATTGGTAGGATGTGACATTTGAAGATGCATTCACTGACCTTGATGATCATTGTTATGACCTTGGTAGGGATGAGTAATGTGTTTATTTATTTTTGGGTTTTTTTAGAATCCAAAAATCTGGGTTTTTGCAAAAAGAATGAAGCCACAAGGTTCATGGTTTAAAACAAAATAATTTTACTACACAAAACTCAAAGAACGTGAATACTAATAACTGCACTTTATCTAAATTGTCAGTACATTAAATATATTAGAAGCACAGTGAACATAGTTACTTATTCTCTAAACCATTCGTAACTGAAGCTTCCTCCTACACCCATTTGACTTAAACCACCAAAACTCAGATCAGACACTGAACTGAAATTGGAAGATTAACCATTTGGTCTGGGTATTGTTTTGAAGATTCATATAAGGGCTGAGATTTATTGGGCCTTCTGTTTACTTCTGTAAGTTTGTCCCTTCAAATCTCTTCCAACCATCCCACAGTTAAGATTCCCTATTCAACACAGATGTCACTAATGTCTTAAGCCACCTCAGGTCAGAACTGTCCTGGCTCTAGTATTCCTTAAATCTGGAGACTTGAATCTAATCTTGCTCTCTCTCTCTCTCTCTCTTCTCAGCTTGCTATCCCAAGAGGTTCAACTGACTGTTAGGAATCTTTCGGTTAACAATACTTTAAGCTCTTTTAACCAGCATGCTAAATGCCACCTGAATTCTACTGGAAAGAGATGTTCCCTGCTCTGCAGCCAGATTGTTCTAAATTAAAAACTAAAACCCTAGTTGAGACCATAGCCACACCTGCAATCCACTCACTGCTATAATTAACTTTGTGTTGACTCTTTTTCTATTACTTATATTCCAGGCAACTTGGTCACATGATCATTAACTGGCAGCCAGGTGCTTTACCAGAAATCATCTGATAGAGAAACCTAATTCTTAAAGGGACCAACACCCCAACATAAAACATAGGTTTTTCCCCAAAAGAACATGGGTCATCACAGCAAATTGTTGGATCTGCAGGCTGACAAGTCCCTGGGTCCTATTGGGCTTCATCCTAGAGTCCTGAAAAAAGTGGCTAGTGAAATAGTTGACGTGTTGCTTTTAATTTCCCAAAACCCCCTGGATTCATGGAAGATTCTTTTAGGTTTGAAAATAGCAAATGTAACATCTTTATTCAAAAAGAGGGGGGGACATAAAGCACAAAACTACAGACCAATTACCTTAACATCTGTCATAAGGAAAATATTAGAAGCTATTATTAAAGATGTTATAGCAGAGCACTTAGAAAAATTCAAGGGCCAGAATATAACGCTCATCGGGCGGGCGCATGCCCGACCCAACCGAACATAAAAGGACACGCGATGACATCAGTCAAGCGCCCTGACGCCATCGTGCACTCACAATATTGCAATCAGCGGGCTCACGCTGGAGTTGGCTGTGTGCCCGCCGACAATTAAAAAGCCTGTTAAGGCCATTAAAGTTACAATTGAAAGAAATTTTTCTCTGCCCATCCGACCTTATGGTTGGCTAAGCGGCCTTTGCATTTTTTAGGAAACCTCTTCCATGGGCGTGACAAGGTTTCCAACAGCAAATAAAAATAAAATAAAAACTTTAACATTTCATTAAAAGCATGTCCCTGCTCGTATGACAGGGGCATATGAGGGGACATGTTTTATAACATTTTAAAAATCTTTATTTTTATTGTTCAAAACTCTTCATCTCCCTGAGGCAGTTCTATGCCTCAGGGAGCTTTTCTAGCAAGTACCAGTGCGCATGCGTGAACTTGTGCTCTCACCCTCCTCCCCCAACCCTCCCCACCACACAGGCAGTGCTGAGTGCTGCCATGCATGTTTCACGCTGGGCGGGCCTTAGTTGGCCCACGAGCGTGAAATCACGGTTGGCCCCTGATCACAGTCATCTTCCCAACCGCTCAGACCTGCCCCCACCAAGCCCACCTAACAAGGGCAAAATTCTGCCCAAGGTAATCAAGTAGACTCAAACTTGATTTTGTGAAAGGGACATCATGTTTAACCAATTTATTGGAGTTCTCTGACAGAGCAACTTGTGTTGTGGATAAAGTGGAACAGGTAGGTGTACTGTTTTTAGACTTTCAGAAGAGTTTTGACAAGGTGCCATGTCAAAGGTTATTGCAGAAAATAAGAGCTCATGGTGTAGCAGTTAACATAATGTTATGGGTAGAAGATTGGTTAGCTAACAGGAAACAGAAGGGAGCCATAAATGGGTCTTTTTATGGTTGGCAAGGTGTAATGAGTGCTGTGCCACAGGGATCAGTGCTGGGGCCTCAATTTTTTACAATTGATATAACTGACTTGGATGAAGGCACCGATGGTATGGTTGCTAAATTTGCTGATGACAAAGATAGAAAGGAAAGTAAGTGGTGAAGAGGACGTAAGGAGGCTACAAAGTGACATAGATAGGTTAAGTGAGTGGACAAAGATCTGGCAATTGAGTATAACGTGGGCAAATGTGAAATTGTCCATTGTGGCAAGAAGAATAAAAAGGAACCATGTTATCTAAATGGTGAGAGGTTACAGAGCTCTGAGGTTCAGAGGGATCTGGGTGTCCTAGTGCATGAATCACAAAAGCCTATTATGCAGGTACAGCAAGTAATTAGGAAAGCTAATAGAATGTTATTGTTTATTGTGAGGGAAATTACAAAAGTAGGGAGGTTATGCTTCAGTGAAAGCCACTCATGAACCATATCTGGAGTACTGTGTACAGTATTGATCTCCTCATGTAAGGAAGGATGTAAATACATTAGAAGCAGTTCAGTGAAGGTTTACTAGATTAATACCTGGAACGGGCGGGTTGTCTTATGAGGAAAGGTTGCACTGTTTAGGCTTGTATCCACTAGAGTCTAGATGAGTAAGAGACAATTTAATTGAAACCTTTAAGACCCTGAGGGACGTTGACAGAGTGAATGTGGAGAGGATGTTTCCTCTTGTGGGAGAATCTAGAACTACAGGTCACAGTTTACAAACAAGGGCTTGCTCATTTAAGACAGAGATGGGGAGAATTTTTTTCTCTCAGAGGGTCGTGAGCCTTTGGAACTCTCTTCCTCAAAAGGTGGTGAAAGCAGAGTCTTTGAATATTTTTAAGGCAGAGCTAGAAAGATTCTTGACTAACAAGGGGGTGAAAGGTTATTGGGGTAGGCAGGAATGTGGAGTGGAGGTTACAATCAATCCAGCCATGAACATATTGAATCACAAAGCAGACTTGAGGGACCGAGTGGCTTACTCCTGCTCCTAATTCATATGTTCACTCACATGACATTATTGAACTCCATTGGACATTGCACCCAAGCCCTCAGGGCTAGCCTCATAGCATTGACCTTCATGGCTATCTGCTTCCACTGTCTTTTGAATGTGTGTCTGGAGAATCATACTCACTTCCTGCGTGACAGCCAACACCTGCTCGAGGTATTATACAGCTCCCTCTTAATATATACTAGAGCTAGAGCAAGAAGGCTCTGTAAATGTATTACTGGCTGTTAAATATATAGATGTTTATCAGCTTTAAAATGGAAGCAAACCAAATCAAACATTATGAATTTGCATTATTTTGTTAAATGAGGGACAGGATATGCCAGGCCAAGGTTAGAGAGAAGGTGGACCTCCATAAGATTGGATGGGCCCTAGCAAACATTGTGCATTGTCAAATCATTCTGATATAAATCAAAAGCAATTGAAGATCTATGAAATCCTGCATGCGTGCAGGTGTACATTTATTATGTCTTATATAGGTACATAGTTTATGAAGAATTTTTGCACGTGTTTCTTGATTTTAGCACCATAATTCACTTTTATAAATATGAAATAACTATTTCACATTGACCTGAATTTTGTGGTCAGAGGCAAATGAATGGCACTTGCTGTTGACCTCAAAATAAGCTGTTCACATTAACGGGGCAGAATTTTCTGGCTGACGTGCGGGTGGTGGAGGGGGGGCGCTCTGGATGTGTTGGGGGTAGCCGTGCTGTGGTGATGCTGAAATTAGTTAGCGTTCAGTCTGTAACACCATTCATCCCTTCCCCCCCCACCACCCCAGCCTCATAAGTCGCTCACCCTTCAAGACCCTAAGGAGACGAACAATGGTTGAGTAGAAAAGAGTCAAGAGGAGGTCCAAACATTAGACGCACATACAAACAGGCTGGTCAGATGGCCTAAGGAATGCCACATGGAATGTTATGTGGCAATGGAGTGGAGAGAGTGCAGAGGTTCCTGACCTGGATGCATGCTGGCCTGGAGAATTGGAGTTATGAGGAAACATTGCAAACACTTGCGACATTTGCCGTGGAGCACAGGAGATTGACAGGTCACATTATTGACCTTCATACCATTATGAGGGGCATAGAACAGGTGGGCAGAAGGCAACATTTCCCCTTGGCGCAGGGATGAGTAACATGGTGGCATTTATTTAAGTTGAGTGCCATGAGGTTGACAGGTGATGTGCTGAGGACCTGTTGGACAGAGTAATGTGGGATGCACTGGCTGAAAGGGTGGTGGAGGTACCAACCCTCCTAAGATGCATAATGTCTTTGGCTGTGCAGCAGCGATGCCATGGAATGTTAGGCCATGGGGATAGTGGTCACAAATGGGATAAGCCGACTTTGGAAGGTGCTGGAGACGTGCATCCTCAAGGGGACCAGGGACCTTTGTGTATGGCCCACACATCTGACTGTCTCAGTTAACGATTGCAGCAACCATCAGTGGTTTGGACGGTGGGCATACAGAGTGGATGGGACCGTGGACCTCAAATACCTGGCCGCTGGACCCCAGCTTCGCCGCCACCTGCCGCCCTGGCCGCCTGCCTCCTCCCAGCTTTATGCCCTGCTCCTCAAAACTGGTGGGGCACTGGAGCAGGGCGTGCCCACCACCAGTCCTCTGGCACTCCCTGAGATTTTGTTCAGTTTTTGCTTGCAGAACAGAGAAGAGGATTTATTGGGGCTGATCGCTCATGTACTCTGCACACGCACGCCGCACCCCAACCACAGTGGCCCATCTGAGGCCTCCAGCGGCTCCAGTCCACACTACTGGTGATCAGTCCCCAGAAGATAATACGGCTGGTCCCAACCCCCTCCCCCAGTGGCCACCTTGGACACATTCGGCGTCCATCACTTTGAATAACACACGGGTCTTATAGCCCATAGCAAGGAGGCGCAACTAGGTGCAGTGCCGAGGCCAGCAGATGGTTCTTGGCCACGACACCTTGAGGCTCCCCTTCCACCATCTCATCACCAGCAATAAGACATGTGTTGGAGTTCTGAGTATGTGTCTAGCTGCGTCCCCTGCAGGTTGCCCCCAGACTACTCAAATGCGACAAACACCAACATATGCTGCTGGGAGAACCCACCTTCTCCTCAACCACTAAGGCTGATGTCACTATCTGTTTGCCCACCCAGCGTGTGCCAAATGCCCAATGCAGTGACGACACTAAGACGTGGGGGGAGGTGGGGAGTTCAAATGCTAAGGCTATCTGCTGGGTCAAACAGCCAAGGCCGACATGGTACTCACCCTTCCAGAGCACAACAAATCATTGAATCGTTTGCGGCACTGCGTTCTGGTGGGCCACACATTGTCATGAGAGCTTACTGCCTCCCCCACCTCCTGCCACGCCTGCCTCATGATGTGGGGGGCCCTCCTCCTCCCATCCTCTGGATACAAAATATCCTGATGGCTGAACACCTGTTCGAGGAAGACAGCAAGGCAGGCACCTGAGAACCGAGGGGCACAGTGGCCCCCCACTGGCCTATCCTGCAGCCTTCCCCCCTCCTCCTCCTCCTCCTGCTCCTGTGCTCTGAAAACAGCTTGTCTCCCTCTGTGAGTGGCCATGGTACATTGCCTCAATGAGGCTGCCTGGCCTCACTTTATACAGACTGCTGATTCCCCATTGGAACCGATGGTCTGAGCATGCCCGCCTCCGCAATGATTTTCCCCTTCTACATGGGAGTCGCTAACCTGCAGGGCGGGCCTTAATTGGCCCACCCACGCAAAATGGCGGTGTAGCTCATTTCGGCGGCAGCAATCGGCTGCCCACCTGTCAAGGGCAAAATTCTGCCCACAGACTCTAGAGCATCGAATTCCTTTTTTCCAATATCAGTTTGAATGTGGTGCCTTCTACAGTGAATGTGGGGTATCCACCAACAGGGCAAGCAGCAGTATGCTGTTCAGCCCATCATATTGAAGGATTCTCACAGACAGCAAAGCAGAAAGTTAACAAGTAGGGAATATAAAATCACACTTACATCAGAAAGCAAAATGAAATTGGGACATAGAAATGAGGTTAAGGGAGAAATATACATTGAATAAAAAAATATTTTGTTAAGAATCTGCAATTTAATGTTCCGCTAAGAAAATGAGACTCCACAGTTATAAAATTCATTTCTCATGACCAGAGAAATTGTTCAAAAATAATTATGATTTTGTACACCGTTGAGAACTCAGTTACTCCTGAATGAGCAAGGCTTAGCTTTATCATTGTTCCATAGCATGAAAATATTGTATAAATACATTTTTCTTGCTTTACAACAGTGACTACACTTCAAACATACTTAGTTGGCTGTAAAGCACTGTGGGACATCCTGTGGTCATGAAAGGTGTTATATAAATTCAAGCATTTCTTTCTTTCTATGACATTTATTTCTAAATAGTTGGATCTCACAACAAATCAATGATTTATAAATAATTCCATCTGTGAAGGCTGCAACAACACAACCTGCAAAGGATTAGGGTATCACTGACAGAAACTTCCAGTTTTCCATTCTTAAATGAAAATATACTTATGCCAAAAACTGCTGTTTGCTCAGTAATAACAATGAACTCTATTAGCCTCACCTGGATTAGCAATGCAATTTCCAAATGTCTTTTACAGCTCTGTAGATCAGCTACAAACAAACCCATCATGAACTCAGAATTCAGGCTTTGGAATTTACCTTAGCGGGACATTTCCTTAGATATCCTGCTACATAGCAATCGTCAGTATTCTTTTCATTAATGTTCTTTTTTAAGGCTGTAATTTCAAGTAATCCATGTGTTTTTAGGAAATATACCAGTGACAATACCACTATGCCATTAGGGGAGGTGGTGACATAATGGTATTGTCACTGGACTAGTATTGTAGAGACCCAGGGTAATCCTCTGGGGACCTGGGTTCAAATCCCACCATGGCAAATAGTGGAATTTGAATTCAATAAAAATCTATAATTATAAGTGTGATGATTGTTGTAAAGACCCATCTGGATCACTAATGTCCTTTAGGGAAGGAAATCTGCTGTCCTTACCTGGTCTGGCCTGGTGACTACAGACCCACAGTAATGTGGCTGGCTCTTAAAGGCCCTCTGAACAAGGGCAATTAGGGCTGGGCAATAAATGCTGACCTAGCCAGTGACGCTCACATCCCATGAATGAATTAAAAAAACATCAATAAAGGTATATATTTGATATAGTTCCACAAGTAACATTGACCCTCTGGTACTCCATACAAAAGGTGATACCTTTTCCCTTTGGATGCTGCATGTCAGCAGCTCTTCACAGCTAAGTTGCAGGCTTTCCTCACCTTACATTCAACAACGGACAAGTCCATCTTTCTAGATGGATGTTGTGAAAAGATTGGGTCCTCATCATATAGTGCACATAGCCACTGAACAATCAAGCATAATAATCCATCATTTTAAGATTATTTTATTTAGGTTAATTCCACATTTATACAAGTTTATCATTCTGACTGCCAAGGGATAATTTTTTTTTGTTTGAGAATCCAAATTGTTACTTTGAAGCTGGAGCTTGGAGAGTGAGGACCAGCTGTAAGTGAAAAAATATTGGATTGACATTTGTTATTTTGTGGGAGCTGCCTTATGGAAAGTATTTTTAAAGTGTGAAAATTATATGAAAAAAGTACCATGCTACTGGCTTTGCAAAAGAACTCATATCAAGCTTGACATAAAATGGTTCCAAGAAAGGAAGCTTGTAGATAGTTAGAGATTTTTAGTCCTGGCTGAACATGTGGAAAACTGTAACCTATCAGTACAAAAATGCAGTTGATCTTTTGTAAAATAGCCTTATCCCATCATCAACTGTGTTAGCATTACACTCACATCAATGTTTATGTGACGCACTTGGAGGCTGGTATTTATAGCACAAAGATAACTTATAAAGATATCCATTGGTACGTCTGTGTGGGCATAAATTACAACTGTGCTCAAAACGTATGCAGTGTAAAGTAGTGCAGTTTATACTTTAAATTGCCACTTAAAGAATGTGGAGCTGGCAGACCTGAATTATGCTGTTAGCTCTGTTGTCAATCAGAGTGAAGTTCTATGCATGTGTTCTTGTGAACATGTGTAAAGCTCTTTTCACTGATGTCCAAATGTTGTTTAAATTTTAATGACCAGCCATAAAAGACAAATGGATGTTTGTCAAAGAAATTTAAAAGTCAAAAAGGAAATTTATAAAAAGTTTGCTGTTGCTTTGTATCAATGCTAAGCTCAGAAGGCTTCACTCCATTGTTTCAATCTGGACTAAAATGTACTGTAAGTGATTGGCCACATGCCAGAATTCAACTTACACATCTCCACTTCCAACTTATATGGCAGATTTTAGATCCATATAAATCATTTGTAGTACGAGTGGTCTAAAAGACTATCTTAATTTTAAGTGCCAAGGGAAACATGATTCCGAAGAACATCTGTAAAAGACCATTCAAGTCAATCTGAAAGCTTGTCTTTTTTGGATATTCCTCTGCAAAGCCATTTATCATTTTATAATAATATGACACAGAACCAACCATGTAACTTCAGGTCTACTATAGGACTACTAAGACATTTAAAGATACGATTATTGTTTAAACTACTTTTAATCATATTTTTCTTAGCTTGCAAATATGCCTGCCACTATAATAGTTTCAGTTTTAAATGCTTCAGATTGCATTGTACAGCACCTCTTTCATTCTTCTTGTTAAATCCACATTTACAGCGTTAAATGTTTTGTAATGTACCTAGTTAACTTCTAAGTGACCACAGATAGTTTCCAAGTTTCCAAGGCTTGATTTCCTTTACTAGTGTACTGTTCAGCTACATTGATCTTCTCTCTGACTGCACTCTACTTTGGATCACATTACACATAGTTTACTGTCACTCTTACAGTTTGTTTTTATTTTGCTTGATGTAGCTTTTGGATATAATCTATGAAGCAGGAAATCTTTACCATGACAAATTCAGCTACCAGATTATTTTTTGATGATGCAGTTACTGGATATTGTAATTAGTATTGTAAGAATGCAGTTCAGTTAGAACAGATTTCTGGGAAGCTCATGGGCACAGAAGATGCATTTTTAGGTGATTACAGGATCCATAAGTTAAATATCTGAGAGCAGACTGGAAAACAGTTTGACAGGTGTACATGCTTCATGTGTAGTTCATGTGCAGAGCCAAGTAACTGAATCACTGTAGACCCATGTCCTCTTGTGGTTAAACTTGGTAATTGCTGCATCAATAATCTTAAAAGTCTATCACAAAACATTGAATGTGTCTAACTTCGACAGTTACATGCTGTTGTATACTTGTGAGAAGCCCATCAAACAAATATTTTATATAATTTTCTAGCATCCCCTGTGTTCCATTTTCAGAAAGCCAGCATGTGAACTATAGTACATTTAGTTACAAAGTAAAACATTACAAGCATTATTCAAGCACACCACAGTTTCAATCACTTACCTTTATAGGTGCTCAAGTGCAGCACCACATAAAGCCTGCATACAATTAAATACAATTAACATTTTGCAGAAGAATGTGATAAAAACATATTAAGAATATTGTCACACATGACTATTTAGGAGCAGTTTGGCAGTATGACAAAATGGTCTGCAACAACTGACTATTATAAAATCATGCAAATATACAAACATATGAAATAGGTTCAGAAGTAGGCCATTCGGCCCCTTAAGCCAGCTCCACCATTAATTAAGATCATGGCTGATCTGTTTGTGTTTTGAATTCCACATTCCCACCTATCCCGATAATCTTTGATTCCCTTTCCTAACAAGAATCTATCTACCTCTGCCTTAAAAAATTCAATGACCCCGCCTCCACCTCTTTCTGAGGCAGAGTTCCAAAGTCACACAACCCTCTGAGAGAAAAAAGTTCCCCTCATCTCTGTCCTAAAAGGATGACCCCTAATTTTAAAACAGTGCTGCCTAGTTCTGGACTCACCCACAAGAGGAGACATCCTTTCCACATCCACCTTGTCAGTACCATTCAGGATCTTATATACTTCAATCAAGTCACCCCTCACTCTTCTAAGCTCCAGTGGAAACAAGCCCAGTCTGTCCAACCTTTCCTCATAAGACAACCTGCTCTTTCCAGGTATCAATCTAATAAACCCCATCTGAACTGCATCCAAAGCATTTACATCCTTTCTCAAAAAAGGAGACCAAAACTGCACACAATATTCAAGATCAATTTCCTGTATATCTGAAGCATAACATCCTAATTTTTACATTCAATTTTTCTCGTAATAAAGGATAGCATTCCAGTAGCCTTCTTAATTGCTGTACCTGCATACTAACTTTTTGTGACTCATGCAGTAGAACACCTAGGTTCCTCTGCACCTCAGAATTCTGTAGCTGTTCTCCATTTAAGTAATACTCTGCTTTTTTATTCTTCCTGCCAAAGTGAACAACTTCACATTTTCCCACATTATACTCCATCTGCCATATTTTTACCCACTCACTCAACCTACCTATATCTGCCTGCAACCTCCTTATGTCCTCTTCACAACATGCTTCTTTACCTATCTTTGTGTCATCTACAAATTTAGCTACCATGCCTTCACTCCCCTCATCTAAGTCATCGTAAATTGTAAAATGTTGAGGCCTAAGCCCAGATACCAGCAGGACTCCACTCAACGTATCTTGCCAATCAGAAAAAACTCACTTATGCATACTTTCTGTTCTGATCAATTCTAACACCTTTCCCATGACAGACATCAAGCTAACTGGCTTATAGTTTCCTGTTTTATGCCTCCCTCCCTTCTTGAATAGAGAGGTTATATTTGCTACTTTCCAGCCTCATGGAATTTTTCCAGAATCTAGGGAATTTTGGAAAATTAACACCAAGCCATCTACTACCTCATTAGTCACCCCTTTTAAGACCCTAGGATGAAATCCATCAGCACCCAGAGACTTGCCAGCCTGCAGCTCCATCAGTTTGCTCAGTACCACTAGGATTGTAGTTTCACCAAGTTCCTCTCTCCCTCCGGCCTCCTGATTTACAATTATTACAGGAATGTTTTTTGTATCCTCTACAGTGAACACAGAAGCAAAATATTTGTTCAATTCTTCCACCATTTCCTTATATCTACTATTATTAGTTCCCTTTGTCACTCTCTAGAGGGCCAACACTCATCTTACTTACTTATCATTGTGCAGTTATATGCTTTTTACTTAAGTTTGATGCTTTCCTTAACTTCTTTAATTAACTAGGGATGGTGGATCCTCCTTTTAGAATTTTTCTTTATGGTAGGAATATACTTATTCTGAGTATTCGGATATATCCTCTTAAATATCTGCTGCTGCTTCTTTACTGATCTATCCCCTAGCCTTGTATTCCAGTTCACTTCAGCTAGCTTAGCTTTCATGCCCACATAGTTGCCCTTATTTAAGTTTAAAATACTAGTCTTAGATCCACTCTTCTCCCTTTCAAACTGGATGTAAAATTCAATCATATTTTGGCTGCTGCTACCTAGGGTTGCCTTCACTCTGAGGTCATTAATTCATCCTGTCACATTACACAATACTATGTCCAAAAAAGCCTGCTCTCTGGTTGGTTCTAGAACATGCTGCTCTAAGAAACTATCTCAAAAGCATTCTATGAACTCCTCATGCAGGCTACTAGTGCCAATCTGATTTTTACAGTTTATATATAGATTAAAATCACCCATGATTATTGCTGTCCCTTTATCTCAAGCACCCAATATTTCTTCTTGTATGTTTTGTCCTAAATTGTGGTTACTGTTAGGGGACCTGTAGACCACCCCTACTAGTGACTTATTTCCCCTGCTATTCCTCATCTCCACTCAAACTGTTTCTATATCCTGATCTCCTGAACCAAGGTCAGCTATTGCACCAGAGCCATTCAGGGTCAATAGTGCTACCCCTCCACCTTTACTTGATTTCCTATTCTTCTTGAATGTCATATACTGCTCAATATTCAAGACCCAAACCTTGTCATCCTGCAGCCATATTGTGTAATGGCTATCAGATCATATTTATTTACAACCTATCCCAGCACGGTTCAGGTGTAGACCGTCCCAACAGTACAGCCCCCACTTTCCCCAATTCTGGTGTTAGTGCCCCACAAACCAGAACCCACTTCTCCCTAACGGGTTTTTGAGCCATGCATTCATCTCTCTAATCTTATTTGCCCTATGCAATTTTCCCTTGGCTGAGGTAATAATCCAGAGATTATTACCTTTGAGGTCCTGCTTCTTAATTTGGTACCTAGCTTCTCATACTGACTATGCAGAACCTCCTTCCCTGTCCTGCCCATGTCATTGGTACATGCATGGACCATGACAACTGGATCTTCCTCTTCCCACTGCAAGTTCCTTTCCAGCCCTGAGCACATGTCCTGAACCCTGGCACCAGGCAGACTACACAGTTTTTTGGACTCTCCCCCTTTGCTGCAGAGAACAGTATCAATCCCCCTCACTATACTGTCCCCTCCTACCACTACATTCCTGTTTGCTCCCTCTGCTTGAATGGTTTCATGTAACATGGTGGCATCGCCAGGCTGCTCATCCACCTTGCAGGCCTCGCTTACATCCACAGGGGTTGTGAGCACCTCAAACCTGTTTGATAATTGCAAAGTCTGAGGCCCCTCCACTACTGTCTGTTCAGTCCTATTACCTGCCTCGCTCATGGTCATATCCTCCTGTCACTCACTGCTGGCCAAAATGAACGACCCTATTCTAAGTGGCGTGACCGTTTTCCGGAATAAAGTGCCCAGGTATTTCTCCTTCTCCCCTTATGTTGTGCAATGTTTGCAGTTCAGCTTCCAGATCAATAATCCTGATCCGGAATTCCTCTAGCTGCTTACACTTTCTCCAGATGTGTTTGTCATGGATCACCCTGACGCCCAAAAGCCTCCACATTCCACAGCTGCTGTCCTGCCATTGTTACTTACATTATTTAGTTAACGTAATATAATTAGTCACTTAATGAACTTACAATAATTCCTGTGTATCCTACACCTTTTTATCCCATGTACCGAATTCCCATGTGAGCCTAATTTGCTACTCACTCAGTCTCAGTCTCACTCCGATGTAGTCACCTGACTCCTTGCGCACCCCATACTGATCATTCAGACCATTTGGTGCTATGCTGGCTCTTTGAAAGAGCTATCCATCTAACCCTACTTCCCCTACTCTTTTTCCATAGCCCTGCAAAAGTTCCTTTTCAAGTATTTATTCAATTTCTGTTTGAAAGTTACTGTTGTATCTGCTTCTATCACCCTTTCAGGCAGTGCATTCCAGATCATAGCAACTTACTGCTTCAAAAAAATTGTCCTCATCTTCCCTTTGGCTCTTTTGCTAATTATCTTAAATCTGTTGTTATGATCTTGATCGAAATCAGTAACTCTTTTTTTAAATTAGAAGAAATCCAATATCTAATTTATTTACTAAAACAATTAAGCCACAAAATTCCACAATTTAAAACAGAAGAATATTTTCACTAAATACTATCTTAGGTAATCACCTATACTCTAAGAATCCAGTACCATCATAAGTTAAACATGAATTAGCGGCAAATTGCAGTTGGTTATAAACTATAAATTACACACCAAATGGCAGACACAACTAAGACAGGTGTTACGAATCGGATCAGCAGTCCATGTACCGTGTATTTCATCAATCTCAGTCACAGACCCCTTCAAAACTCTGGGCAGAATTTTGCCCTTGGGTGGCGGGCGGGCCCCACCAGCTTGGTGGTGGGCAGGCAGCCGACCCCCGCCACTGAAACGGGGCCTGCCGCCATTTTAAGTGGGCGGGCCAATTAAGGGCTACGCCCATCTGTCAAAGTGCGCTCTTTCACGCATACACTTCTCCCTGAGGCAAAGTCCTGTCACAGGAAGAACATTGATAGTGTCAAAAACATTGAAGATAGAAACATTAAAAAATTATTAACATGTCACATGAGATGGGACATGTTAATAAAGAACACATACACTTTGTTAGTTTTTTACAATAGGGACATGAAACTTCATCCCGCCAGTGGGCGAAGTTTCATCAATAATCTGGAGCCCGCTGGGGTTCCTGGTCTGCCCACCAGCCTTAAGGTTGGATGGGCAGGTCTTTAATTACTTTAAATAGCCTGTCGATGGCCTCAATTGGCCATTGACAGGTCAGCGGGCTGACAGCTGATTTTGCTGTCCGTCCAACTTCCTAAGAATTTAAATGGACCGGGATGACATCGGGGATTCCTCCTGACATCATCCCACATCATTTTCCCCCCGGCGACCGGGCCCCACCCCCAAATTGCCAAGGGGAAAATCCTGGCCCCAATCTTCCTCAGGGAAAAGTTCAGCTTCTCTACTTCGAGGGTTAACTTGATCCTCAGCCAACAGCAGCTCCCAACCAACCTGTGTTCCAAAGGCAGGGTCTTCACCAAAAATGGCACAGGTTTGCAGAACCTCCTCAGCTGTGCTTACAATGGTCTGGATGACGTAGATCCACCAATGATATCTTCAAGCAACAGAAATGGCTGCAGTGACAATGGGTGGAAGCTTCTGTTCTGGAGTCTAAGTCCAGTGACAGGTGGGAAAGTTGTCATGGTTCCCACTGGACGGCGGGATAGATAAACACGGGCAGTCTTCCGCTGTTCAGCTCATTAATTATACATCCTTGAAGAGCACGGCAAATCCTGTGGTGGGGTGGGCAGGAAGTCACCTGCCCCACCCTTACCTCACGGGAGTCAAAGACCTAGGCCCATATTTAAAGAGCACCTGGACAGCCATTCACTCAGTGCAGGCCAGGAGCTCCGCATTACTCCTCCAGAGTTCTTGTGGACACAGCTCGTACTGGAGAAGCTGGCAGATGTAAGAAATCACATCCCGGGACATACGAATGCACCTCCAACATTTCCCTCCTTCCATTTCTAGATAAGAGCACTGCCCACGATACACCTACGGTCGGGCCAATACTTGCCATTGCAGTAGACCTTGTTCACCAATAGTTTGACCTTCTTGAGGCCCCGCTGCCTCTTGCTGCTCAGGCACATGCACCTCCTGGACTTGTGCCAACCTGCAATGGGCCGTCCTTCCCCTCATCTGGATGAGAGCCATTATCAAGGCAGGGTTGCCTGCGGCCTACATCATCGATGTCTCAGAGGACATATGAATGAATAGAAGCGCTAAAATTTAGTGAGCAAACCCTTTACAGGTTTCTCTCCATCTCAAAGCCAGCAGACCAGTGCTATGCCCTTTGTCTAGCCTGTCTAGACATGGCATCCCCACCCTCCCCTTCCAGGTAAAAGACATCCTGGAGGACCAAAGAGAGGTGCTCCTCCTGTTCACACATGACTGGCCATGGAGACATTGTTCTTTGACCGGGGTGATGAGAGCCATGTGCAGGAAGCCTCCCTCTGACACTATTCTGCTTGCCTCTACTACCCTCGAGACTCTAGAGAGACCATTGCCTTGGCAGCATAGAAAGACTGAACTTTGTCAGCCATGACCATTCACCCAGGGGAATGGAGGTTTGGAATCACAAGTTGGCTGCCATCCACCAGATGAGCCCCATGGAGGCATCCACCTCCCTCCCTCCCTCCCTTCATCCCTGCCTCCGACTGCAGCCAATGGCAAATCATAGAGAATGAACGGCAGCTGCACACATTGTTGGGATTTCAATGTTATAAGACCCATGAGTCAGGAACAAATTTGCTGCCGCATGGGCTTCACTATAGAGAGGAGAACACAACTGAGCATGGTTGACATCCAGTTGTCTCATAATTATTAGGGTGTCCCTTTAGTCAGCCACTTGTGCTAAACTTGAGCTCCATCCATCCGAAAAGACCCTCGTCTCACTTCAAGGAATCCGACTTACTGACTAACTCTGTGGTCAAGATATTAAAAATGGTGTGATTTCCAGGCTCAGTCTGCTACCTTCTATCCTCCTCCTGTCACCCACCAACTTGCCCCATCACCCTTTACTGACCCAATATCACCATTCTTCTCCCCTTTGTCACCCTTGAACTCCCCGTTACCCTATTATGCTTCACCTCCACATGCCTTCCCTCCCCTCAGAGCCAACATCTGTTATAGTACCCATGCCCATCCTGACCCTACCCCCTCCTGTTATCCGAACCACCTGCTTAGTCCACCTCTGTGACCCCCCTCGTGAGACCTTCATCTACCAACCTCTCATCCTGGACCTGCCATCCTACTGCATTCCACTCCCTCCTCTGACTGTGACTGTTCCCTCCTACCACCAGTACCCTGAGTTCAACACACCAACCCCAGCCCCAACCAGGATCAGACTGTCGATGCCAACGACCCCCTCACCCTCTCTAACACTTTCCCCCTACTTCCACGGGCATTCTCCCCCTCTTCTCCCGCTTCTGCCTGCACTTTCCCGCTTATCCTACCTCCCGTGTCCAGTCTTGGTGCAGCTTTTGATACCGACATTCAGTTACACAATGTCCCCAAGAAGGCAAAAGCAGCATCTACTGACCTCAAGTCATTGAAGAGGTGAAGCTCACCAGGTGCAAGCCATGTACATACAGTAGTAAAACTGAATGTTCTAAATTTTCACCAGCGGGGAACTTAATTTGGAGGGGGTGCTTAATTCCACTGAGGTAGCCTCTTAATGAGAACGCATGAGAAACATATGCATGCAAATGATGTTTCCGACATTGTTTATTGGGACACTTGACCCGCCTTTAACCCACCTTGAAAGTCAGGAGAACAAAATTCAAACAGTTTATCCTGCCGTCGGGAAACAGATTTTTTGCCTCCCGCCAAATTAAGTGCCCCATTCTGCCACAATTCCTGCTGCTAATGGGAGTAGAAAATTCCACCCTATATCTTTTCTTATTCTCAGCTTATGGATCTAGCCCGTCTTCTGCAGCCCGCCTGTACTGCACCTCTGGACTCATTGTCTACTGAGCTCTGATGGTTTGTCTCTTTTGGGGTTTGGTAGTTACAGCCAGAAGTTTTGTTTTCCAGTCTCAGTTTCCTTAGAAGCTAGGAGGGCCAGTTTCCTTTCTAAGTTTCCCTTTTCAATTAGGGTCTGTCTCAAAAAAAAAATACAAGCTTTGAAATCACAGATTCCATGACACCGTAGCCTCTGGTTACTGATCAGTGGAAACAGTTTCTTTGTATTTACTCCATCAAAACCTTTCATATGAAAAACCTGCAATCTTAGTATTATTCACTGTACATTCTAGTCACTAGCCCAGTGACTGCAAGATTAAAATAATTAATAGTTCATTGCTTTTCTTTAGCACAGATACAGCTTTGTAGACAGTTTTTTTTGAGAGGTGGGAATGGACATGACCTTGCCAGACCAAACAAAAATGCTTTATTTTACAAATCAGAATAACGTCCAACTAGAAAAATTCTTGCTTCCATTAATCTAACAGTCCAAACGAAGCAAATTTTTTAAAAAAATCTTGTGGGACAAAAGCTCTAAAACCCAATGCAAGTTATGTGTCACTAGCCTATTAGTAATTTCACTGCTCTATCTTGTTAATGTTAAAAAGCACAGACCGGCCAATTGCTTTTCATTGATTGGACTGCAGAATGACTAGCTCCAGAAGAAATTGGTTGTATTTACCTTCTATCGCGTGATCTCTGTCACAATCTTTTAGGGAAAGATGGTCGGATTGAAACAAAGATCTGAGCCTTTTCGAGTGGCAAAATGGCTGGGTTTGGTGTTCCTGAGCTGAGGTCTGATGGTGGAGGATGGTGGAGCGGGAGGGAAATTAGAAGGAATGGCAAGGTGGGCATTCTATACTCAACTAATTGGCAATTCCATGGCTGTAGATAGCTTGCCAGGAATTTTGAGTGCTGTTGCTGGGTTAGGATGACAAAGAAGAGTAGATAATAATGTAGAAAAAGGGAAACTTACCCACATATCACCATACAACTATCTTTTAAATGCAGATTAGGAGAAAAAGAAGTTGTGTTTACTCATGCTGGAGTATGATTCCGAAAGCATCAATACCTTGGCTTCCTCGAAATGTACATTCTTCATGTGTCAGCCTTTTTAATGAATGACAGCAGTTTAATTCCAACATTGGGAATCACATGGGACCCTAACACTGCTTTTGTATGGAGTTGACAATAACACACTTTACAGCACAATCACATGGTAGCCATAGCGGGTTTTAATTTTTCTCAGTCTAGGGTTACAACAGTAAGCTGGTTCTCTGCTCCTCAAATGCTGTCAATATCATTCTTGATTTTGTCACCTATGAAGTGCTCAAAAGTAGTTACAGATGACTCACTTGCTTCTTGGAGTGGATTCGCTTTGCACCTTCTGTGATGGCACAGCTAAGACCTATGTCAAAAAAATGCACTTTTGCATCCTGTGCCAATCCTTTGTTGCCAGCTGTTCTGTAACATACAGGCATCTGAGCTAGCAAGGAATTTATCAGAGATACATTCACCGCTGCCTTCCCCGTCACAGTTATTTTAAAGAAAGTAACGATATAGTCACGATATAACATAATTTCAAAAATAAGCACATTTTCAAATTAAATCGAATTGAACTGTGATGAGATAGCTCTTGAATGAATTTACATATATATGATTTAGTTACTGGTACTTAATCCTGAGGAAGGAAAAGTTAACCTGAATGGCAATACTTTACAGAAAGCAAAAAGGGAATTAGATCACAGCCCTTTCACACCTGGGACCTGTGTTCACATCCAACCAACATTAATTATATAAACAAGTCTTCTGTCTAAAAAATGAAGTGAAACTGGAACGTGACAGATTTCTAAGGCAAAAGTAGTTAAAACTTTATTCTAACTTGCAAACACTGCTACACCTGATCTGGAGAGATACACACTGATACAGGGGGCAAAAAGTGGAAAAATGTTCCATTCCTGGTACTGTCACCCTTCACCTTAGTCAATATAAAGTAAGGGAAAATTGTAACACATTTTGGTGCTTCATTCCTTTATAAATTTATATTCTATCCAATTTATTGAACAGCTTTTTGCTGGATATCTCAATGCAGTTCCAGTAATTTCCACTTGGTGTCACAATAGTGCAGAACTGGCCCTATTTCCCTCTACAGGACCTGCTCTCAGTCATTGTGCCTTGCATTAGGATTCTGGAAGAACTGCGAAAATGAATTTTATGTTGTCTATTCCATTTCGATGGAACATGTATTATCACTGCTTTCTAAGTTTAGAAACAAAAAGCAAACAACCAAACATTTAGAACTGAACCAAAGCCAAAAATGCAAAATATACAATAGGATCCTCAGAATCCAAAAAAAGAGAAGACAAGTTAATTACAATCAGCAATAATTGAATGACACCAGCCACAAAGTGCTCATTACAATTACATTGTCCACAGATTTCCGTGGGCTTTTTGCACTGACTTGCAAAGTCATTGTCCTGTGCATCAATCTGAGGCGTGTGTTAACGGGGCAAGCAACTGTGCCCTTTCAGAACCAATTGACTGAAGAACCTTACAGAGGCACACAAAGTTTCAATCAGGAAGTATAAGTTAGAATACTTAATTATATGCCAAATCATGCACAGAAAACAAAATAATGACAGAAAAAGAAAAGTGGGATCTTGAGAGAAATATAAAAGATTCAGATATTATCTAACATTTTATTTATTTTTAAAGATCATCAATTAAAATCTGAAAGAATAAGACTCCATGTTGTAAAAGTTAACTGTCAGTGCCAGATAGGTTGTTTGACGATGATTAAGACTTACCAGCCATTAACAATTTATTTACACTGAAATGTATAGATGTTAACCTTTTCTGCAGAGTTTAATAGGTACATATCAAATCAGTATGGCACTTTCAGACCCTTCCACATATTTCAATCCTGAGTCTTTCAGAGATATTGTAACAGCGAAACTTCAGAAGGAGCAGGGAGACTCAGTCTACAACTTCCTGGTTGCCATGTTTCACTGTGCGTGTACGGACAACAGAAATTGCTGTCCCATTTCCACTTCAATAACGGCGAGCGCTGATAGCCTCATCATTATTTTTATCACAAAATTACGCTCTCTGTTACCCTCCCCTCTGTCTTGCTCTCTCTATCTTTTCCAGCCCAGATCACTGCAGTGGAATGGACTAAACATCAACTGGTATCTCCACAAAATCAAGACCATTGTTTTAACTAGGGACTCTTTGTTAAAATCTAACTTGTCTTTTCTCTTTCATATGTTAATAGAACTATTTTCATCATTGTTTGTTCTTTGTTCAGATTTCCACTGTTGAAGGTTTTTCTCTTTATTCAATTAGAATCAGTCTCTTTCTCCATTGATTACATATCTGATCTGTTGCATGTGCACAAACCATTGGATCCTGGTCACCAGTTTGTTGGGACTTATGGATCCGGGTTGCATGCTTGTTGTGGGATAGCCGAGTTGATACAATAGACAGAGTTGATCAGCAGACAGTTCTTAGGTGAAACATATTCTGTTTATTCACAAAGGTACTTAGCAGCTACACTTGTGTGCTTTCAACTCAAACCCTGCCTCCACACTTCTGCTTACTGATGTTTGCTGATAATTGCACAATGTTCAGCACCATTCACAACTCTTCAGATACTGAAGCAGTCCATGCCCAAATGCAGCAAGATCTGGACAGGCTTGGGCTGACAAGTGGCAAGTAACATTCATGCCACACAAATGTCAGGCTGGGGGTTACCATTGACCAGAAACTGTACTGGACTAGCCATATAAATACATTGGCTACAGAAGCAGGTCAGAGGCTAGGAATCACGTGACAAGTAACTCATCTCCTGACTTCCCAAAGCCTGTCCACCATCTACAAAGCACAAGTCAGGAGTGTGATGGAATTCTCACCACTTGCCTGGATGAGTGCAGCTCCCACAACACTGAAGAAGCTGGACAGTGTCCAGGACAAAGCAGCCTGCTTTATTGGCACCAAATCCACAAACATTCACTCCCTCCACCACTGACGCACAGTAGCACAAGATGCACTGCAGGAATTCACCAAGGCTCCTTAGACAGCACCTTCCAAACCCACAACCACTACCACCTAGAAGGACAAGCGCAGCAATGAGATGGGAACATCACCACTTGGAGGTTTCCCTCGAAGTAACTCATCATCCTGACTTGGAACTATTTTGCCGTTCCTTCACTGTCGCTGGGTCAAAATCCTGGAACTCCCTTCCTAACAGCACTGTGGGTGTACCTATGCCATATGGACGCAGTGTTTCAAGAAAGCAGCTCACCACCACCTTCTCAAGGACAACTAGGAATGGGCAATAAATGTTGGCTCAACCAGCAAAGCCCACATCCTGTGAAAGAATAAAATAGAAACTTAGACTACTGATTATTGAGGTAGCCAACACTACTCTTCTACAGGTTACATAAGATTATGTGACCTCCCTTTATAACATCCTGCTCAAAGGTATACTACAGATCGCATAAAACCACACAAACTAATGTAATCAGCATGCACAGACTTCCACTCATGAAGAACACTTTATTCCTCCCTGAACCTGATCAAGAGATCCTGTATTTTCTAGATTTTTGTCGTGTCTATTTATTTTCCACTATTACATCCCATGAGAGTTGACTTCTTTCTCACATGGTGGGATTTAAAACTAATCAATATGTTTGTGTGCCGACTGTTTTTAATTGGTGTTTAAATCATGGAATGGTTCAGATTAAACTAGTGAGATAGCATTTGTCTTGTTTTATCTCTACTCATATGCCATAATTTCGCACTCTATGAAAATAATCTATGTAAAATCTGACCTTTATTTCCAGATAGTTGTTTTGTCTTTTTACTCCAATTCTACAATATGTTATTTTCAGTAATTTCAGTAACAAAAACATGACAGTCACTCGATGGATACCATATTTATTTATCTTTTGACTGGACTCAGCAGAAACCCCCACGGGTATTGAAATGAGGAGGCATTCGTGGCTTGCTGCAAAAACTTTACCACACACAAATCAAGTTCACTGAAATCATGTGAGAAAATGTCACATATTTGTATGAAGTATTATTGAAGCTAAAATTTCTTGGTGTGGAGTACATGCTGATATAGTCAATGCCTAATAAAGAAAGAAAGAAAAACTTCCATTTAAATAGCGCCTCAGGATGTCCCAAAACGCTTTACAGCTAACAAAGTATTTTTGAAATGTAGTCAGTGTTGAAATTCAGATCTAATATAAGACTTAGTCATAGTGTCATAGAGTTTTACCCATTGGGCATCGCATCTGCGCCGGTCATCAAGCCCCTATCGACGCTAATCCCATTTTCCAGCACTTGGCCTGTAGCCTTGTATGCTACAGCGTTTCAAGTGTTCATCTAAATACTTAAATGTTAAGAGGGTTCCCGCCTCTACTGAGTTCCAGATACCCCCCGGCCTCTGGGTGAAAGTTTTTTCCTCAAATCCTCTCTAAACCTCCTGCCCCTTACCTTAAATCTATGCCCCCTGGTTATTGACCCCCTCCACTAAGGGGAAAAGTTTCTTCCTATCTACCCTACCTATGCCCTTCATAATTTTGTAGACCTCTATCAGGACCCCATCAGCCTTCTCTGCTCTAAGGAAAACAAACCCAGTCTGTCTAGTCTGTATTTATAGCTGAAACACTCCAGCCCAGGCAACATCCTGGTGAATCTCCTCTGTAACCTCTCCAGTGCAACCACAACCTTCCTGTACTGTGGTGACCAGAACTGCACACAGTACTCCAGGTGTGGCCTAACTAAAGCTTTATACAGCTTCATCTTAACCTCCCTGCTCTTGTATTCAATGCCTTGACTAATAAAGGCAAGTATCCCATATGCCTTCTTAACCACCTTATCTACCTGTGCTGCTGCCTTCAAGGATCTATGGCCATGCACACCAAGGCCAGGATTTCCCGGTTGGCAAGGGGGGGGCGTGGCCCACTTGCCGACGTGTAAAATGACTTGGGATGTCATCATGCGGAACACCCAACGTCACCCTGCCTCATTTCAATTTTCAGATAGGCGGGGGCTCAGCAGAATCAGCTGTCCACCCACCGACCTGTCAATGGCCAGTTGAGGCCATTGACAAAGTAGTTAAAGTAATTAATGGACCTGCCCATCCAACCTTAAGGTTGACGGGCAGGCCAGGAGCCCTGGCGGGAATTAGAAAAAGCATGAAACCTCATCCATGAGCGGGATGAGGTTTCAAGTAGGTTTTAAAAATATAATTAAAGTGTATTTAAAAGTTATGGACATGTCCCAACTCATGTGACCATGTCACATGAGGGGACATGTCATGGATTTTTTTTCTATTTTTCAGACTTTTTATTGTACAGCCGATTTCTCTTAGGCAGCACTTAGCCTCAGAGAGATGAATGCGCTCTTTTGTGTGCATGCTCGAAAGAGCGCACTCTCAGGTTTAGGGACTCCTCCCTGCCCGCACAGGGAGCACATAGCACTTCCGTGCGGACGTCATGCTGGGCGGGCCTTAATTGGCGGTGCACCCTTGATCGGGGGCGCCGATTGGAGGCGCACCTCCACACGCCCACTCTTAAACTTCCCCCCAACGGGAGGGAAAATTCTGCCCCAAGGGCCCTCTGATCGTCTGTACTCCCTAGGGTCCTACCATTCATCATGTACTCCCTTACCTTGTTAGTCCTCCCAAAATGCATCACCTCACAATTTTCAGGATTAAATTCTATTTGCCACTGTTCTGCCCATCTGACCAGCCCATCTATATTGTCCTGCAGTCTAAGGCTTTCCTCTTGCTATTTACCACACCACCAATTTTCGTGTCACCTGTGAGCTCACTGATCGTACTTCCAACATTCATGTCTAGATCATTAATATACACTACAAACAGCAAGGGACCCAGCACCGAACCCTGCACTGGACACAGGCTTCCAGTCATAAAAACAACCTTCCACCATCATCCTCTGCCTCCTGCCACTAAGCCAATTTTGGATCCAATTTGCTAAATTGCCCTGGATCCCATGGGTCTTACATTTTTGACCAATTTTCCATGCGAGATCTTGTCAAAAGCCTTACTGAAGTCCATGTAGACTATATCAACTGCACTATCCTCATCTACACACCTAGTCACCTCCTCGAAAAATTCAATCAAATTTGTTAGACATGATCTCCCCCTGAAAAAGCTATGTTGATGATCCTTGATTAATCCTTGCCTCCAAGCAGAGATTAATTCTGTTGCTCAGAACTTTTTCCAAAGGTTTCCCTACCACTGATGTTAGACTCACTGGCCTACAGTTCCCTGGTTTATCCCTACCACCCTTCTTGAATAATGGTACCACATTAGCTGTCCTCCAGTCCTCTGGCACTTTTCCTGTGGCCAGAGAGGATTTGAAAGTTAATGTCAGGGTACCTGCAATCTTCTCCCTTGCCTCCCACAGCAACCTGGGATCATCTCATTTGGGCCTGGAGATTTATCCACTTTTAACCCCGCTAATACTTCCTCCCACTCAATGCTAATTTGTTCAAGTATATCACAGTCTCCCACCCTGATTTCTATACTACATCATCCTTCTCTATAGTGAATACGGATGCAAAGTACTCATTTAAAATCTCACACAGATTGGCACTTTGGTCCGTAATGGGCTCTATTCTTTTTCTGGTTATCCTCTTGCCCTAATATACTTACAAAATGCCTTTGGATTTTCCTTTATTTTACCCACCAGTGGTTTTTCATGACCCCTCTTCACCCTCCTAATTTCTTTTTTAAGTAACCCCCTTGCATTTTCTATACTCCTCTAGAGCTTCCATTATTCTGAGCACTCGGTATCTACCACAAGCTTCCCTTTTTCTCCTTATTCAATCCTGTACATTCCTCGACATCCAGGGTCCTCTGGACTTGTTGGTCCCACCCTTCACCTTTACAGGAACATGTTGGCCCTGCACTCTCACTACTTCCTTTTTCAATGACTCCCACTGCGCTGATGTAGATTTTCCTACAAGTAGCTGCTTCCAGTCCACTTTGGCCCACAATTCAGAACCTTTATTTCCAGTCCTTCTTTGTCCTTTTCCATAATTACCTTAAGTATTACTGAGTTATGGTCACTATTACCAAAATGCTCCCTCACTGACACTTCTATCGCTTGCCCAGCATCGTTCCCTAAAACTAGGTCTAGCACTACCCCCTATTTTGTAGGGCTTTCTATGTGCTGGCTTAAAAAGCTCTCCTGGATACATTTTAAGAATTCAGACTCTTCTAAGTCTTTCACATTTGTCTATCCCAGTTAATATTGGGGAAGTTGAAATCCCCTACTATTATTATCATATTATTTTTACACTTCTCTGAGATTTGCCTACATATTTGCCTTCCATCTCTCCCTGACTGTTTAGGGGTCTATGGTACACACCCAGCAATGTGATTGCCCCCTTTTTGTTTTTAAGTTCTACCCATATGGCCTCATTTGAGGAACCTTCGAAGAAATCATCCCTCCTTATTGCAGTAATTGATTCCTTGCTCAATATTGTGACACTACCTCCTCTTTTATGTCACCCTCCCACCCCCTCATCTCGCCTGAAGTTTCTATACCCTGGAATATTGAACTGCCAGTCCTGCCCCTCCCTCAACCATGTCTCCGTGATAGCAATGATATCATATCCCCATGTGTTAATCAATGCCCTAAATTCATCTGCCTTACTCGAAGACTCCTTGCATTATAAAAAATGCCATCCAGCCTTGCCATACTCCTTTGTGCCTTAACCTGACTATATGGCTCTGCCTTCCAAACCGCCTTGGTTTTTCTTCTATACTTGTATGTACGTAACCCCCTACTATACTTCCACTCCGTATCCCACCCCCTGTCAAATTAGTTTAATCCCCATCAACAGCACTAGCAAACCCCTCCGTGCAAGAATGTTGGTCCCAATCCAGTTCAGGTGCAACCCATCAGACTTGTGCAGATCCCAACTTCCCCAGAAACAGACCCAGTGATCCAGGAATCTAAAGCCCTCCCTCCTGCACCAACTCTTCAGGCAAGCAGGCATCTGGTCTATCCACCTATTCCTATGTTCATTAGGATGTGGCACCAGGAGTAATCCAGAGATTAGAACCTTTATGGTCCTGCTTTTCAATCTGCTACCTAGCTCCCTAAATTCTTGTTGCAGGACCTCATCCTTCTTTCTACCTATGTCGTTGGTACCGATGTGAACCACAATCTCTAACTGTTCGCCCTCCCCCTTCAGAATGCCCTGTCAGCCATTCAGTGACATCCTTGACCCTGACCCCAGGAGGCAACACACCATCCTGGAGTCACATCTGTGGTCGCAGAAGTGCCTGTCTGTACCCCTCACTATTGAGTCTACTACCACAATTGCTCTTCCTCTCTTTCTCCTCCCACTTTGTGTAGCTGGGCTCTGGCTGCACTCCCCAGAGGGACAGTCACTGTCACCATTTTCCAACCCAGAAAACTGTTCTTGAGTGAGATGCACCCTGGGGTTTCCCTGACCAGTGGTCACCCATTCCTTCTCTGACTGCACTTTTTTAAGCTGCAGGGTGGCCATGTCTAAAAATATGCTATCCACATAACTTTCAGGCTTGCGGATGCACTGCTGTGCCTCGAGTCATAAGAATATAAGAACTAGGATCAGGAGTAGACAATTCAGCCCCTCTAGCTTGCCCCGACATTCAATACGAATGCTCAGCCGACATTCAAGCTCTAAAACCTGACGCACAAGCTGGTGAAACCAGTAGCACTTCCTGCAGATGTAGCCATCCACGCTGCCAGGAAGGTTTAAGACTTCCCACATCCTGCAGGCTGGGCAACACACGGGGACTGAGCTCCCCTGCTATACCTTTAGTTAAAATACTCTTACATTAAATTTAAGCCAAGTAGAAAATTATTTAAGTTCCTTTATTTTTTTTTTAAAAAGCTAGAACTCTTACCTTTCCTTAATGTAGCTTTAAAGTGGAGAAAAACAACTTATCCACTACCTACCAATCAGTTCCCTGTTTTGCGCTGACGTAACTTTGGTCAGCCTCTTCAAATTCTGGTGGGGTTCCTGTTGGGGCTAGCTGCTGCTCTGACTGGCTCCATCTGGGCCTCGACCTTCATGCTTTTACTGAGAAGCTCCACCGGCAGCGTGCATCCCCAGGTTCGCTCCACTCCACTCCCGCTGCTACTCCAACTGGCTGTGGACCGCCACCTTGGTATGGTGGAGAGGCTAATGCATTCTATTGATCGCTTGAGCAATGCCATGAGAATAGGCTCCTTAGGCAGCACTTTCCAAACCCGCGGCCACTACTATCTAGAAGGACAAGGGCAGCAGAAAGATGGGAACACCACCACCTGGAAGTTCCCCTACAAGCCACTCACCATCCTGACTTGGAAATATATCACCATTCCTTCACTGTCTCTGGGTCAAAATCCTGGAACTCCCTCCCTAACAGCACTGCGGGTATACCTACACCACATGGAATGCAGCGGTTGAAGAAGGCAGCTCACCACCACCTTCTCAAGGGAAATTAGGGATGGACAATAAATGCTGGCCCAGCCAGCGACGCCCACATCCCGTAAAAAAGAACTAAAAACGTCTGGTTGGCCCACCCATGGCAGCAAGGTTGGGAAGAGCTGCTAGGCAAAGTGTGGTCCATAAAGTCCTCAGTGGCAGACTAGGCAAATGAATACTGTGTGTCTCACCAGCTATGAAGGTGAAAGAAGGCTGCAGTGGCAAGGTGGTCCAGGTCATTGTGGTTCGACACGTCACTGAAATCTGACCTGTCAAGATCATGTGGACAATGACGACGTCCCGTTCCCCATAAGCCTCTACCAGGGTCCATCTGCCAAGCCTTGAGGTGAAGGAGAATTGGTGACGGAGACAGGACTGTGAACCTGGGAGTCCCTAGTCAAGAAACTGCACACAAGCAACAAATGCATCAAGATCATTGAACACCTGTGTTTGGACAGAGGTATCTTTGGGCAGCAGCGTCTGTGGCTGAGCAGTTCCCTTTAGGATACCTTCTATTCACACCAAACTGAGAGAGGGCTGGAAAAGGCACCCTAAAATTAGACTGTCCCACTTTCTCCTGGCTGGGGAAACCACACCCAGCAGGATCACCATCCGGACAGAAGAACTGCATATGAGCTATCAAGACACCAAATTGACATCATTGTCCTCAGTGAAACCCGCATTCCTGAGATGGGACAGCTGAAGGGTGATACACTTTCTACTGGAAAGGAAAGGCTGACAGAGAGCCTCGTGGTCACAGGTTTGGTTTTGCCATCTGGAATAGAATCTTGGATGCATTGCCAGAACCCCACAATTGTATCAATGAAAAGCTCATGATACTTCACCTATAGCTGAGCTGTAACCAATATCCCATGATCATTATACCTGGACCCTCAATTCTGATGAAGGCTTCATTGAAAAGTTCTATTCTGACCTTGATGAAATCCTTACTGCCATTCCAAAAAAAAAATAAAAAATCATCCGCCTGAAGACTTTAATGCCAGGTTGGCGGTGACACCAAAGTCTGGAACAAAACCATTGGAAAAAATGGGGTGGAAAAAGCCAATGAAAATGTATCCTCCTGCTGACAAAGGGCACAAAATGGCTTCATTATAATAAACACCCTCTTCCACCAAATGAACAAAGTCAAAATCACATGGTGGCATCCTAGATTACGCCATTGTTCTAGTCAAAGATCTAAGAGATGTCTGTATCACTCAATCCGTGTGGGGGAACTGATGCCTATTGGACAGATCAGCTGACCCACCATTGATAGGAGAGCTGCAATTAACCACCAGACAGATGAAAAACAACAAAGCCTGCAGCCTCGATGATTTTCCCGTTGAAATCTTCAAAGTTAGTGGATTTTACCTGGCTCATCCTACGCATTTGGGAGGAAAAAGAATCCCCCCACTGCCCGACTTTGGGAATACAACAATTGTAACTATCTTCAAGCAGGGAGATAAATCATGCTGTGGGAATTATCATGGTATTTTCCCTCTTGTCCATAGCAGAAGTTCCTCAGGGTAGTGTCCTCGGCCCAACCATCTTCAGCTGCTTCTTCAATGACCTTCCTTCCATCACAAGGTCAGAAATGGGGATTTTTCGTTGATGACTGCACAATGTTCAGCACCATTCGTGACTCCTCAGATACTGAAGCAATCCCTGTCCAACTGCAGCAAGACCTGGACAATATCCAGGCTTGGGCTGACAAGTGGCAAGTAACATTCATGCCACACAAGTGCCAGGCAATGACCATCTTCAACAAGAGAAAATCTAACCCTAGCTCACCCCTTGACATTCAAAGGCATTACCATCACTGAATCCCCCACTATAAACATCCTGGGGGTTACCATTGACCAGGAGCTGAACTGCATTAGCCATATAAACACTGCGGCTATAAGAGCAGATCAGAGGCTAAGAATCCTGTGCTGAGTAACTCACCTCCTGACTCCCAAAGCCTGTCCACCATCTACAAGGAACAGTTCAGGAGTTTGATGTAATACTCCCACTTGCCTGGACAAGTGCAGCTCCAACAACAATCAAGAAGCTTGACACCATCCAGGACAAAGCAGCCCACTTGATTGGCACCCCATCCACAAACATTCACTCCCTCCACAACTGATGCATAGTGGCAGCAGTGTGTACCATCTATAAGATGCACTGCAGGAACCCACCAAGCCTCCTTAGTCAGCACCTTACAAACCCGTGACCACAACAATCGACAAGGACAAGGGCAGAAGATAAATGGGAGCACCACCACCACCTGGAAGTTTCCCTTCCAGCCACTCACCGTCCTGACTTGGAAATATATCTTCGTTCCTTCACTGTCACTGGGTCAAAATCCTGGAACTCCCTCCCTAACAGTATTGTGCATATCCCTACATCACATGGACTGCAGCGGTTCAAGAAGACAGCTCACCACCACCTTCTCAAGGGAAATTAGGGATGGGCAATAAGTGCTGTCCCAGCCAGCGATGCTCTCATCCCATGGATGAATTTTAAAAAATGCTTCAAAGAATCTCTCCTTGAAGCATGTCAGCATTGACCTTAATGACTAGTGTCATAATGATGTGACATGTGTATGTGTAATATTAATCTTTCATTTTATCGGCTGGTGAAATATATATTTAACTTCTTTAAAAGGACATTTAAAAATAAACAAAGACACTGACTTAAGATGGCTGCCACAGGTCACCTGATACATCTGGTATTACAGGTTGGTCAGTTTCCATAAGTTTCCAATGTGGGTTACAATTAGGACATGCCAAGGCAAACCGCTTATGGAATTTCACAACTGCTGATATCAAGGACAGAATTTTGCCCTTGTCAAGCAGGCTAGGTGGGGGCAGTCAGGAATACAACCACCACCTGCGATTGGGGCCCAAAGGCGATTTCACACTAGCGGGCCAATTAAAGCCCATCCAGAGTGAAACATGGCTTGTCATTGGCCAGAAAGGGCCAAGCAGGGGCGGGAGCCTGTCAGCCACCAGATTTAATGGTGACCCAATGGCCTGTTCAAAAGCAGCCTTGGCAGCCCCAGAAAGGCTGCCAGAGAAGGTCTTCTGTTGCCAGGATGGACTCGAGTGAGGCAGCAAACACCAGGCGGGAGGGCAGGACAGGTGGGCACTCGGTCCCCCGTTTTCCGACGTGTGCCTTGCTGCCCTCGTGGAGGAGGTGGCTGCCAGAAGCTTTTTCCACAGAGATGGGAGGAGGAGACCAGCACACCTCACAAAGGCAGCATGGGAATAGGTGGCAGCCCAGGTGAGCAGCCACAGCTTGGTGTGGTGCATCTGGGTGCAGTGCCAGAAATGCTTCAATGACCTGTTGTATTCAGGAAGGGTGAGTACGTTTTGGCTTTGTATGTTCAATTGTTTTGGGCTGGCTATCCGCCCGTGGAGCTCAGGGGTGTTAGAGCCTGAGTGCCAACTGTCAATCACTCCGGCACTGGCCAAGGCTGCTTTGACTGAGTGCCATGTGGCTCGAGGGCCACGACCTGGATGTGGCCTACAAAGTGCTCCTCAGCTGGGGTTGGCCAGGCTGTAATGGCGCTGCAGATACAGAGTGGATTAATCAATGCTCCTCTATCCTTTCAGGAGAAGATATCCCAGAACAATATTGAGAGGTTGCGGACTGGCAAAGGACCCCCACACCTCCTCATCCTCGCCTGCTATAAGCAGGAGGCCTTGGAGCTCAAAAGGCATCATGCACCTCAGTCAACCTCACTCACGGTGAAGCTGGGATGTCAGATGAAGGTAAGAGTGCAGTGCACTGAGGTGAGAATTTCAGCTTGTGCAACCATTCTAGTGCAGTCTCTTCAATGATGTGATCCTGGAACCTGGAGTCCCCATTGATCATTGAAAGACAAGGGCACCATGTTGCAGATCTCCGTTATCTCACCAGGGTACCTCGGCACCATGTATGCGTCATGGGAACTGCCAGGTTACCTCTCACAGACTTGCAGAATCTGCATCCTATGTTCATAAACTATCTGCATGTTCACAGAATGGAAGCCCTTCCTGTTGACGAAGGCACCAGGCTAACCTGCTGGTGCCTTGATGGCCACATCTGTGCAGTCGAAGACACCCTGGACATTGGGGAAACTAGCAATCGCTGCAAGCCTCTGGCTCACTCAGCCCTGCTGGCATCGTCCATGCAGTAATGAATGAAAGTCAATACCCACTTGAACAGAGCTTCTGTCAATGGCTTGGAGCAACTGTGGACAGCTGACTGGGAGACTCCACACAGATCCCCCACTGAGCCCTGGAAAGAGCCGGATGCATAGATGTTGATGGCCACTGTTACCTTCAGAACCACTGGCATGGGATGTCCACCCACACAGTAGGAGCTGATCTGAGGCCCAATCATCCGACAAATGGAGGCATAACCTCCTTTGGAAATGCAACTCAGACATATTGAGGTAGCTGCATCGCTGCCTACAAGCCCTGGCAGTAGGGTAGTGGTGTCTTCTGCGGCCCCTTCCGCCCTGGACTACCTCCTGTCCCTGCACTCTTTTGCTCCCACAGGTCCCTCCTCTGGAAGCTGCAGTGGGATACGTGGCCTCCTCTCCCTTCTGCCCCTCTCTTCCGCCTCAGAGGAGGTGCCTCCAGCAGAGACCACAATCCTCATTACCACGGTAAGGGAAGGCTGTCTGATACCTGGAAGGGCCCACACAGTCCAAATCCTCAGGGTGGCTTTGAAGACACCAATGAGTCCAGAAATGAAGCCTGGAAATGCTAAGAATGAAGCCCTGATCAGAGATTAAGCTGGCAAGTACCAATAAGCCACTGGCAGCAAGTTACCTCCAAAATGCCTTGCTATTCACATCGACAATGCTGCTGACCCTTCTTTTCCCGCCCGTGGATGAGGTTTTGCAAATTGTGGCCTGCCTGCCTTGCCCGTGCGATGAGTGAAGAATCGCACCATGTTGCAGATCTCTGTGTGATGAGTGAAGAATCACACGGGCAGCGTTAAATCGCCATCAATTGTCGTGAGCCTGTTAATTAATGGAGGGGGCGGCTTCAACTCCCGCGCGTGCCTGCTGAGTGAAATTTTGCACAAGTGCGCAATGATGCCATTATCATCGTGTATCATTTTACACTCGAGCAGGTTGGGTGCACGCGCGCCCGCTCAGCAAAAAATCCTGCCCCAAGAATTACTTCAAAAATGAACTGAAACATGTAATTTGCTCTCACCATTTCCATTTCTATAAATCTACCTTCCAGGCAGAGACAGAAAGCTTGCCGGATTAATGGCTATATAAAAGGTATTGATATTTTCTCCCTAGCTCATCACAGGGAAGAATGGTCCATTCAGAAGTGAAGGTTGGGACATTAAAGGAACTAATCACCTCGGTCATAATACAATAGCGAAGGTCTGTCCAGGCAAGAACTAATCAATTACCTTCTGTGGAATACCCAACTCATGGGGAGAGAGGTCATGTGGCCAGAATAACCCCTTTTGAAATGTCTTTTATTACAACATCCTGGTTGCTTTTGGGCAGCCTGTAAAGAAGTCCACAAATGGACTAGTAAAACCTGAAGAAGAGTCATACAGACTCAAAATGTTAACTTTGTTTTTCTCTGTCCACAGGCACTGCCAGAACTGCTAAGTTTTTCTAGCATTTTCTGTTTTTGTTTTATTAGTACCATCTTTCTTCCTGCTGTTCTCTCTGAAGTTCAGAGCCCGATCTCTGATACATTTTGGAATCCAGCACAGAGATAGATAATTTCAATCAAAAGAAACCTCAGGTACAATGGCATCAACTTTTGGAAAGGACAGATTATGGCTTAAAAGAGATGGTCTCCAGAAATTACAGTTTACATCAACTTCAACCCCACTGGAACTTTAAGATCAATGTGGAAAAATATCTGCCTCGGGTGTGAACAGCAGAGAAGAACTCATAAACAGTGAACTATTTTTTTTTGCTTTTTATCATTGAATCGTAATTTGGCCAAAAGTTAACACCGTCTACAGTATAATTTATAATTTTCATGCTTGTGGGTTTGTGTGTGTTTTGCAAAGGTCAGGATGTGGGTTTACCTTTTTTAAGTATCTTTAACACTTTGTGTTTAAACTCAAGAAAGCCTATTGGACTGAGTTCATTGCAATAAGCATGTAAACAGTTAAGCACAGACAGTGAATTGATGCTTTCATTCTTATAGGTTACAAAAATCCTGTTATGATCAATCAAGGAGTGGAAAAGAAAGGCTGAGTCCTGATAAGTGTCCTCACTGGTCATAACTCCGGGAAAAGATTGCTACCAATGATTTAGAATGGTGACAACTTATCCATCAAGCTGCATCACCCTTCAAGCCCCAACGCCTAAATGATAAGGCAGCGTGATAGCAGAAAAGGAAGCAAATCCTGCACTCCTGCAGTGTTCTTTTTAAATTATTTCATGACACTCACATCCCCTGAAAGAATAAACAAAATAACCTCTGTATCCCGCACCCTTGTAGGATGTGGGGAGTCAATGGCGTTGTGGTATTGTTGCTGGAGTAGTAATCCAGAGACCCAGGGTACTGCTTTGGGGACCTGGGTTTGAATCCCACGATGGGGGAGTTTGAATTCAATAATTTAAAAAAAAGAAATCTGGAATTAAAATTCTAATAATAACCATGAAATGATTGTTGTAAAAACCCATCTGGTTCACTAACGCCCTTTAGGGAAGGAAATCTGCCATTGTTGCCTGGTTTACATGTGACACCAGGCCCACAGCACAAATGCCTTCTGAACTAGGGATAGGTAATAAATGCTGGCCTGGCCAGAGACACCCACATCCATGAATGAATATTAAAAAAAAATCCTGAACCATGATCCGAGGGTTGAAAATTGGCCTGCTCAGTTGCATGAAGAGCCATGGCAGAAGCTCTCTGAGTAGACATCATCCTTAAATTGAGGAAAAGCAGATAATGATGTAATGAAAGGGATTTTTAATATTTTCCTTTCATAAAAGACTAGATGGAAAGCTTCAATATACGATGTAATACACCACAGAAAAGGACAAATATAAAAAAAAACCTGGTTATTCAACGGTTGGTTTCAGATGGTTCAAAGCTTGGATTTCAAAACCTTATCATCTTTTGCAAGGAAGAGAATGCTGACTGAGTTGTAGAGTGTAGTGTAAAGGATTAATGGTTATGTTAATGAGAGAATGATGACCAAGAGAGCAAAACACAGAATAGTCTGTGCCCATAGAACCATGTGCTTACCAAGAAGTCTTTGTAAATGCTTCCTAATCAATAGTTTCAAGTAAATTTATATACTGATATCAAGTCACTCATAGAGTAAACAACACCTCATCAAAACATGGTGGCAGTGCTGGAGGCTGCAGTTAAAAAACTGAGACCACAGATTGGTAGCCCACAGGTGAAGATCTTGGAAAACCTCGACTTTGCAAGAAAGAAGAACAAAACTTAAACATGCCTTGGTAGAGGACAGTGAGCCATGCACATCGTTGACAGTCATTGACCAGCCACTACCCCTTCCACAGCCCTTCAGCACATCGAGGGCCTGCAGCAAGGACAACGATAGGAGATCTGGAGGAAACAGTTTGAAAGGTACCTAACAGCTTTATGTTAACAAGAAAAGGCACAAAACACCAGGTCTGTACACTTTTTTATGCAATTGAGGTCATAGCTAAGATATAGATGAACATAGATGTTCAAGTGCGACAAGGAGTCGAGACCACAGCGTCCAATGAGGAGGTTATGACAGCCTTCAATAATTACCTCAGCCCCAAGAGGAATCTAACCATTAAACAAGTGAGTTTCAACCAGAGGAGCCAAAGACCATGTGAATCCACTGATTCACTTATTAACAACTTGTATTGACTGGCCAGTTGTTGTGGCTATGGAGCTTTAAAGCATGAGTAATTTGTGACCACGTTGTAGTCAGTGTGCTTGACAACACGCTGTCAGACTTTTTGCAATCCAAGAAGGGTTTATGTTAGAGAAGTCTAAACAGTTTGCAAGGCAGATCGAGCTGTGACCACAGAATCGGGACGTATTCAGAGAGACATCAAGGCTTGGGAGGGGTCAATCCACCACATAGGCCCAATGTTGGGAGCCATGCCCACTAAAAACCTGTGAAAAAGCCTGCCAAAACTGAAGGAGTGGGAAGAACCCTTCTGCCTATGTTAAAATGTTCTAGATAGGCACCAAAAAACAGCATTGCTGCAAAGACTGCCCAGCAAGGGGAGCCAAATGCTTTGCTTGTGGCAAGCTTGGAAATTATAAACAATGCTGCAAATCTAAAGTTCAAGTTTGGGGAAGAAACCTGGAACATTTTGAATTCCAGGAAATTGGAAATACAGCATTTCAACCCAACATTTGCCTAGGAGAAATCAAGGATCCTGACGAGCAGGACTGATCTGTATAGTTGGAAGTCCAAGGATAAAGAAAATAATTTAAAACTAGACACTGGGGCTGGGGTCACAATCGATTTGGACTGACTTCAAGTCTGGCTGAAGGAAATAGAAATTCAACCATCTGAAACTGAAGCTATAAGGGTTAGGAGGCACAGACCTCAAAGTGAGGGGTCGGTCACTACAATCCTTAGGCATGAAGATAAAGAAATTAACAAAACTCTATATCTTACAGAACCAGCAAATTTCTCTGTTTAGCAGGTCAGTGTGTTTAGGACTCACTCTCCTACAGAAGGTGGATGAGGTAATAATAGAGGATAGCAAAGCAATACTCAGGGATGAATTTCCAAAGGTGTTTCAAGGACTAGCAAAGCCCAACACTGCAGGAGAATTGGAAGTCCACTTATTACACAGTGAACACCATTCACTAAACCACAGGAGGAGATTGCAGATCTCTCACTTATCTTTGAAGACAGACTAAAAGAGGCGGAAACAGAATGCACCCAACAAGATGGTGACCATCCGTTAGAGGAGCATCTAGATGGTAGCCATCTTGGTTGGCATTTTCAGGACAGAGTTTAAGAGAAGGAAGCCATTTCAGAAACAGAATATTTATTGGAAGACGAGTTCCTAGGTCTTACTACACTATTTGACTCCACTACCAATGCCTGTGAAGTCTTTGTTGTCTCTTTGAGGAGAATCATCCTTTTGTTGAAGAAGGTAACAAAGAGACAAATTTGTCTACTTATTCCACTGAACCCGCTGATGACATGCGCCAACAATTGCTTGCAGTCAGCAGAACACTATCCAGGGAGAATGAGGTGCTTAATTCCAAGTTGGATCAAATTAATAGAGGAAGATCAGGGCTTATTAATTTATATGGATGTAAGCCACAGCTCACACTTGGATCTCACCAGCAAATCATAGATGCATTCAAACCTTCTTTCAGTAAAGAAGCAGAAGCCCAAACTACCGAGCTTCTATAGCTGAAGAGTACTACACAGGAACTTCACATAGATCCAGGTCTGGAGATTTATCCCATTGTTGGTGATGGTGCAATCCTACTTTCTTATGCTGATCCCACAATCCCATTGTCTACAGTGAAGAAACCTCACACTGAAGCAAGCATGGAACTGATACCACTACCTAAAGAATGTGAAAGTCTTACCCTAAGAGTAGGAGGGAAGTCTTCTTTTCCTCATGTCCTGCAACGTCATCTGGATGTTCTTCGTTCTTCTCTTCATCTATCAGATTCATTCATCTCTCAGGTATTGAATATTTCTCTTGTCATCACAGCAACAGTGAATGATACAGCTGTGCAGCTCTTCATAGGAGATGAGTGCTTAATTTTCTCAAGTTGGTGCTCTCACCTTGCCCCTATGTGCAATGCAGAAATTTATTACAGAGAGAATTGCAGCTCGTTGCCTTCTTTTTCAAGGGGTTGTGATTGTTCGAGTCCTGAAGTTTTCCTATTGAATCAGTTTTTCTTGATTGGTTTTCACTGCCTTTACATTCAAGTCCTTGCAAGAATTATAGCCCAGGAGCCAGCTGTAGTGAGAAGCTGCTTTCCTATGCCACCAATAGGTTTGCCTTCCAAGGAGAAGATAAGGGAACACATGCATCCTACATATCCTCTAAGAGAGTCAAGATCACTATTGGGGATTGATGGCTTTGACAACAGTGACTTGGAGGTGGGGCAAGAGGCAGGAGTTGGATGGAAGCTGTAAACAGTACCTGAGGTTTATAGAGAGCGGGAATGTAATGTAAATAGTTGTATAAAATAATGTAACAATTTTGAGATTATACTTAAGGGGAGAGATGTAGAGTAAAGGGTTAATAGTTAGATTAATAAGACAATGATGCTAATGATAGTGCAAGCGTGACATCAGGGGCAAATGACCAAGAGGTTCCAGAGAGCAAAACACAGAATAGTCTGTGTCCGTAGAACCATGTGCCTACCAAGAAGCCTTTGTAAGTAGTTCTTAATAAATAGTTTCAAGAAAAACTATATACTGGCTATTTCAAGTCACTCATTGAGAAAGCAAAACCTCATCAAAACATAGAGATTGCGTTCTGAGGTTCTGTGAAAAAATGGGAGTAAATCATGGTACATTGAGTCTTGATCTCCATATGATAATGCAGAAAGCAAGAATATTGTAGAGCAATATAATTTCAACTTAGAACAACAGAAACCACAATAACTTGTATTTATACAGTGCCCTTAATGAATTAAAACATCTCAGGGCAATTCACAGGAGCATTATGAAGCAAAATTTGATATCAAGCCACATAAAGAGATTAGGGAAGATGACCAGGAGCTTGATCAAAAAGGTAGGTTTTAAGGAGTGTCTTACAGGAGCAAAGGCAGGTAGAGAGATTTAGGGAGGGAAATGGTGCAGTAGTAAGAGAGCAAACAGCAATGCTGGTAGCCGGGGAAGGGCCAGTAGATGGCTACTATGCTGGATTCTTATGCCACAACCTTAGAGCCTGGTTCAGTCCATCCAATGATCTGATGTAGGACAGATCTCTGCAGATATTCAACTGAATTGTCCAGAACAATTATGGTTGTTCCATGCAAACAGCAAAACATGCATTGGGAGTGTCAGATACTGCATGATGTTGAGATCCACAAGTCACTAGCTGGGACTGATTAGTTTCCCCACATGGGAGAGGATGGTTCCAGACCCTGGATCAATGTGAAGCCGGACTCCTCTATCCCCCCGAGATGCAACCTGCAATTTTTCAGGATGTATTTCTATTGCACCAGGCATTTGTTTGGTCACACCCCTCAACCTTCTTCTGAAACTTGGCCCTGCAACATCTTCATCTCATCTCCTCTGCAGCAGAACTAGTGCGCAGCCTTGCCTCCGTCAACAGATGGCACTTATGGTGTCCCTTCCACAACGTGTGGCTGCTGCCCACTAGCGCCCAGTGTGTCCTACGGTGTGGCTGTCTCTTTTTATCTAATCTCTAATTTGCATGTGGTGCTGGTTTCCGAGCTGGCACCAGTGATAATGGTAACCATTGACATACTCCATTCTTCCTCATTGTCCTCCTTTTTCAGTGGTCACTATAGAGGGTATTTGTGATGAGACCATGTGGAACTCGGGAATGAGGATAGCTTTAGGGGATTAGGCATCATTAATATCTGTTCATCTGTAAGGAAGCTGAAGTGATACTCCCCCTCCCCCCATTAGAACTTTAACCACAGTAGCTCCCACTCCCACCCTGGTCACAGCCAGCACTCCTCAAGGGGCTTGATATCATTCATGCAGACTGTAAGCAGACCTGGACATTAGATTGTAGTCTAACTCAACAATTTTTAGCGGAATTTTTACATAATATTCATAGTAGTAAGCTAACAAGGTCAAGATGCCAGTTTGTACTAACACTGGGCTAAAGAAGCCATTTTCTATTCTGTACTTTATAATCATTCACATATATTAATCAAGAATTACTGTATAATTAGTAACCAGCCAGAAACAGATGATTAAATAAGCAGTGAGTCTGAATGTATAATTGAAGTATAAGTATTAATCAAGTAGTTATTAAGGCTGGATAATATTCTAATGTTTGAAGTTAAAATAATAATTGGCTGCTGTAATCATTGTCCACGGGAAGAAAGAGCATTCAGATACCAAATGGAACATGGGCCTTATTCGTCCTTGGCCATCTGGGGCAGGTGTCAGGAGAATGAATAAAGACTTTTCCAAATCCGGACAAAAGAAAGATCATGAACTGTCCCATTATTTCTCTCCATGGAACAATGTACATAAATAGCTAAATCCAATAAAATTAACCCAGTAACAACAAATGACCAATTGGCGAATTACAACAGACCTGATTCAAGATGAGGTATTGCTAATTCACGGCTTAAGAGTGAGTTTCAAGAAGCGTGCAAGTTGGACAATAGCCATGGATGTACTGAGTGCTCCCTGGGGTAGGGTTTTGGGAAATTGCTATTGGTTCAGGAACACTTTGACCTGGTGATCGCCCAATTTAAGTTCTGAAAGTCGGTCAAGTATTTGATAAGTATTCCTTTTTTTGTTAGTAAACTTTGATATTATTTGCTATTTCAAAGCCTTATGGTCAGGTCATGTTTGAACGTTTTAGATGGTCAATTTGAAACCGAGTAATTAGGCGCATACAACCAAATCAAACTGAATCTAAACTTTAATTATATACCCCTTTAAAACTGACAAGATGTGGTTGTCCTTCCCTGGCCAACTGTCTGCTATGTGATATCTTTTCCTGAAAATGAAAGAGTGACTATTGTCATTAGGTGTATTAAATGGTGTTTTTGTGTGTGTGTGATGCCTCCAATGGTGAAGAGCTGTGTGATATATCTGATATGAGTAATGCCTGTGAAATATACAATATGTGCTGTATGTGAATGTAAGTATATAGTTAAGTGGAGGAGGAAGTGTGTTGAGGTTATGATGCTGGTGGTGGTATAGTTATTGATTAGTGTGCCTGTGAAATGGGATCTTATCTTGACCACTCATGTCAAGTCATTAAACATCTTGAGGCACTGAAGCTATATCCTGGGGCCAGGATTTAGCAGGCGATCTTGCCCTACATGTCCCACATTAGCTGCCTCCTTCCCCTTGCATGTACAGGACATTGCCTGTCTTCTATACCATCTCCCCCAGGAGCCCCAGGGCCACATTAGAGAATTATGATGCTGGCTCTCTTGGTCTTGGAGTCATCTGGCCACATTGACTCCTCTCCCTACCAGCACACTCCACACTTTCAGTAGAAGTGATACATGCAGTAATGTACAAGATAACTTCAGGAAATTTGCATCTAATCAGCGCTTGAGTGCTAAACCTGCAGTTGTCAGTTTCACTGCCTAATGTATGTGTGTCATGGGGCAAGAGTTCAGCTTTCACTACAAAGAGTTGTATTGAGCGGATCTCTCAAATTGAGCTCCAGACAGTGTGGTATTTCCCTAGTTCAGGAGAGGCTGAACATCATTTAAGTGAAAATGTGTCCCATAGATGCTTCCACCACAAATTTACTCTGAGGTGGTTGCTTTCCCATCATATTGACCTTCTTACAACTGGCAATGAGATCTAGACCAGCGTGGCAAAGTGAACATCTCATAGAAACAGAAAAATAGAAGCAGGAGTAGGTCATTCAGCCCTTTGAGCCTGCTCCGCAATTCAATATGATCATGGCTGATCCTCTATCTCAACGCCATACTCCTGTTCTCTCCCCATACCCCTTGATACCTTTAGAGTCTAGAAATCTATCTATTTCCTTCTTAAATATATTCAGTGACTTGTCCTCCACAGCCTTCTGTGATAGAGAATTCACAGGTTCACCACCCTCTGAGTGAAGAAGTTTCTCCTCACCTCAGTCCTAAATGGCCTACCTCATATCCTGAGATTGTGACTGCTTGCTCTAGACCCCCCAGCCAGAGGAAACTTCATCCCTGCATCCAGTCTGTCCAGCCCTATCAGAATTTTATACATTTCAAAGAGATCCCCTCTCATTCTTCTAAACTCTAATGAATACAGGCCTAGTCAGCCCAATCTCTCTTCATACGACAATCCTGCCATGCCAGGAATCAGTCTGGTGAATCTTTGCTGCAGTCTCTCTATGGCAAGTATATCCTTTTTCAGGTAAGGAGATCAAAACTGCACACAATATTCCAGGTGTGGTCTCACCAAAGCCCTGTATAGCTTCAGTAAGACATCCTTGCCCCTGGACTCAAGTCCTCTCGCAATGAAGGCCATCATATCATTTGCCTTCTTAACTGCTTGCTGCACCTTTCCGTGATTGGTGTACAAGGACACCCAGGTCCCTTTGTACATCAACATTTCCCAATCTATCACCATTTAAATAATACTCTGCCATTCTGTTTTTCCTACCAAAGTGGATTTGCCCACTCATTCAACTTGTCTAAATCACCTTGAAACCCCTTAACATTCTCCTCACCACTCATTTTCCCACCTAGTTTTGTGTTGTCAGCAAATTCAGAATTATCACATTTCATTCCCTCATCCAAATCATTGATATATATTGTGAATAGCTGGGGCCCCAGCACTGATCCCTGTGGTACCCCACTAGTCATCGCCAGCCAATCAGAAAAAGACCCATTTCTTTCTACTCTCTGTTTCCTGTCTATTAACCAATTCTCAATCCATGCCAATATATTACCCCCAATCCCATGTGCCTTAATTTTGCATAACAACCTCTTATGGGGGACTTCATCAAAAGCTTTCTGAAAATCCGGATACATCAGGTCCTCTGGTTCTCCCTTATTTATTCTGCTAGTTACGTCCTCAAAAAACTCTAGTAGGTTTGTCATAAATCCATGATGACTTTGTTTAATCTCATTGATACATCCTTAGACTATAGGTCTAATATTATCCTTAAGTTATTTTGTTAGCCATGGTTGTACCACCTTTTTCTGTTGTGTTTTTGAACCAGAAAGGAATATATAACTGTTGCATTGCATACATTCATTCCTTAAATATTAGCCATTGCCTATCCACTGTCATCCTTAGACTATAGCATTTTCCCTACCACTGATGTCAGGATAACTGGTCTGTAATTCCTTGTTTTTTCCCTCCCTCCTTTCTTAAATAGTAGTGTTACATTTGCTACCCTCCAATCTGCTGGGACTGTTCCAGAAACTACAGAATTTTGGAAGATGACAACCAATGCATCCACTATTTCCATGGCCACTTCCTTTCATACCCTGTGATGTGGATTGTCAGGCCCTGGGGATTTATCAGCTTTCAGTCCCATTAATTTCTCCAGCACAGTTTTTTTTAGTAATACTAATTTCATTCAATTCCTCCTTCTCACTAGACCTTTGGTTCCCTAGTATTTCTGGGAAGTTATTTGTGTTTTCCTCTGTGAAGACAGAACTAAAGTGGTTTTTTAATTGCTCTGCCATATCCTTATTCTCTATTATAAATTCTCTTGTTTCCACTGTGAGGGACCTACATTTGTCTTCACTAACCTTTTTCTTCTTACATACTTATAGAAGCTTTTGTAGTCCTCTTTTATGTTCCTTGCAAGATTACGCTCATGCTCTGTTTTTCCCCTCTTAATCAATCTCTTGGTCCTCGTTTGCTGAATTCTAAACTGCTCTCAATCCTCAGGCTTGCTGCTTTTTCTAACAACTTTATATGACTCCTCTTTGGGTCTAATATTATCCTTAAGTTATTTTGTTAGCCATGGTTGGGCCACCTTTTTCTGTTGTGTTTTTGAACCAGAAAGGAATTTATACCTGTTGCATTGCATACATTCATTCCTTAAATATTAGCCATTGCCTAACCACTGTCATACCTTTAAATGAAGCTCCCCAATATATCGTAGCCAACTCACACCTCATACCTTCACAATTTCCTTTGTTTAGATTTAGGACCCTAGTTTTGGATTGGACTACTCCACTTTCCAACCTAAGGAAGAATTCCATCATGTTATGGTCACTGTTCCCTAAAGGACACTACATAACAAGATTATTAATTAACCCCTTCTCATTGCACAAAACCAAATCTGGGATAGCCTGTTCTCTAGTTGGTTCCTCAGCGTACTGGTCTAAAAAAAACATCTTATAGACACTCCAGGAATTCATCCGCCACAGTATTATTGTTAATTTGGTTTGCCCAATCTATATCTAGATTAAAGTTACTCATGATTATTATAGCACCCTTGTTATTTGCATCTCTAATTTCCTGTTTAATACTGTCCCATATCTTACCACTACTGTTTGGTGGCCTATGTACAACTCCCACTAATGTTTTCTGCCTCTTGCTGCCTCTTAGCTCCACCCAGATTGATTCTACATCTAGATTTTCTGAGCCAATATCCTCTCTCACTATTACATCCTTAATTAATGATGCCATGCCACCTCCTTTTCCTTTTTGTCTGTCCTTCCTAAATATTGAATGCCCTTAGATATTCAGTCCCCAGCCTTGGTCACCCTGCAGCCATGTCTCTATAATTACAATCATATCATACCAGTTTACATTTATTTGCACTGCTAATTCATCTACCTTTTTGCGAATGCTCTGTGCATTTGGATACAGTGCCTTTAGACTTGTCTTTTTACACATTTTTTTATACTATGGCCCTATTTGCTGTTAGCCCCTGTTGCCTCTGCCTTCCACTTTTGCTTTTTACTTTTCTTTCATTTCTATCTTTGTTTCCCTCTCTTGCGTCTCCCCACTCAGATTCCCATCCCCCTGCCACTCTAGTTTAAACCTTCCCCACAGTATTAGTGAATACCCCTGCGAGGATATTGGTCCCAGTCTTCCTGGGGTGCAACCTGTCCAGCTTGTATAAGTCCCATCTTCCCCAGAATCAATCCAGATGTCACAGGATTCTAAATACTTCCCTCCTACACCATCTCTCCAGCCACACATTCATCTGGTCTATTCTCTTATTCCTGATCTCACTAGCATGTGGCACTGGGAGTAATCGTGAGATTACTACCTTGAGGTCCTACTTTTTAATTTATTTCCTAGCTCCTTATATTCTGTTTGTAGGACCTCATCCCTCTTTTTACCTATGTCATTGGCACCAATATGGACCATGACCTCTGGCTGTTCACCCTTCCCCTTCAGAATGTCCTGCAGCTGCTCAGTGACATCCTTGACCCTGGCACCAGGGAGGCAACATACCATCCTGGTGTCAGGTCTGCAGCTGCAGAAATGTCTATCTGTCCTCCTTACGATAGAATCCCCTATCACTATTGCTCTCCCGCTCTTTTCTCTCCTCCCCCCACCCCACCCCCCACCAACACATGCAGCTGAGGCACCCATGGTGCCATGGATTTGACTCTTACTGCATTCCCCTAAGAAAACATGTTCCCCAGCAGCAACCAAAATGGAAAATCTGTTAGAGAGGGAAATGGACACAGGGGACTTTGGCGCTACCTGCCTAGTGCCTTTACTCTTTCTGGTGGCCACCCATTCCATTTCAGCCTGTGCACTCTTTTACCTGTGGTGCGACCACCTCACTGTACATGATCCATGAAGATCTCAGCCCAGTGGATGCTCCGCAGTGACTCCAGCTGCTGCTCCAGATTTGAAACGCAGATTTCAAATAGCTGCAGCTGGAGATACTTCCTGCACACATGGTCAGCATGGACACTGGAAGTGTCTCTGACTTCTCATATTGCACAAGAAGAGCATTTCACATGACTGAGCTGCCCTGCCATGACTTACCCTTAAATTACTCCCTTTACTTCCTCTAGTTTAGAGAATATTAAGGACAGTAGAAACACTCACCAAGTCTTATTTACCAAGGCCACTGCTCTTCTTACTGAGCCAAGGTAGAAAATGAAAGGATCATTCCCTTTTCAGTGAACTAACTCACTCACCAAACTCCAACTGAAGCACTCAAATGCAGCCCAAAGCAGCACTCCAGTGCAGACAAAAGCAGTACTGTAGATGGCTTGCTTTTATGCTGTCTGAATCTTGCTTCTGAAAACCTGTTTAAACCAGTTAACTAATTAACTAGCTGCAAGCAGAGCCAGAATGAGCCCTGTGTTAAAGCTGGACTAAAACTCACCTTCTCCCAACTCAAAGAGTAACTTTTAATTCATTGCTTAATTAAAGAAAGACTAGACTGTAGATAGAAATTAACTTTTAAATTAAATTAACCCTTAAAACTCCCTCACTCACCAAACTCCAACTGAAGCACTCAATGCAGCCCAAAGCAGCACTCCAGTGCATGTTCTGTTAGAACTGAAGCTGGCGCAACAAATGCATCAGAGACCCTTGGAGAAGGTCGTTGAACATGAGGAGGATGCCCACACGATGCACATGCACCACACCTCCTATCCTTGTTTCTCAAATAGGCACGTCATATTAGTTTGATGCCCACATGGTGCCAAGACATGGCACCTGGATTGGTGCAATTTATCCTAGCACCCTTGAGAAAGGAAAAGGAAAATCAAACAGTGCAGCCCCATCCTTCCCCGATCACCATCCAGTAACCCCCACTTGTCTGAACATTGACAAGATCAGGTTCCCTGTGATATCTTCCACAGTTGAATAGTCGAGTGGCATTCACTGCTCACACATCAAGAGTGGCCACTTGAGAGGGAGGCTGGAGGATGGCTAATGCTCTTCAGGAAGTTGATAATTTACCACGAGTCAAGGGGGATGGGGGGGGGGGGGGGTGGGTGAGAAAGTAAAAAAATATAGCACCAGTAATAGGCTCAAGTTGCCATCATTCATCGGAAGCCTTTTCTCTCTTGCATTCGCATTCAATGCCAACATCTGCCTGCACAGGGACCATTGGGTGTACAAAATGAGCACGGGAGAGAAATCCAAGGAATAAAGATTAACCGCGAGCGGGTTCATATTTAGTCAGATGAAAACGAGGAAACTCGCTCGGAAAGCGTCTCCCGTGAGTAATTTTGATAGGGCTGACACATATTTGGAGGGTTTTACTTCCGCTCTGTCCGCCATCCAGCAGGAACAATATAACCCAACAAAAAATAGAGCGAGACTGTCAGACGGACCGGGAGGACAGCAGAGATGCGGAGGGAGAGCTAGCCGGTAGATCGCTTGCGAGGATCCGGAGGTATTTCATTTCAAATCAGTCCCACTCCGCCCGCTTTTGTTGGAGAAGAACTGCTGCTGCTGCTGCTGCGGCGGTGGTGGTGGCACTTGGGTCAATGCAGCGCATCCCCAGCCGGACAAGCAGCGCCTTGACTTCAGTGTCAAACCCCCACCCCCCTGAGTTTGGACAGAGCAGCGATCCAGCGCACGGGCTGTCACTTCTGCTTGTCGTTTCGGGCTCTTGAGGCTCTCTCGCTGCTCCTAATCCGTGGGCTTTATCGATCTATCTATCTATCTATCTTATCTATTACAACCCTGTTCAGTACCGCGCACAGCAATACCGGGTTTTTTTTTGGTGTTGAAAGGTTTCTTCATTCTCTCTTTTTATTTTTTTTAATTTTTTTTTTTAGTTGTAAAAAGAAACCGAGCTGTCAATGTGACCGCAACAGGGAACCTCGGGGGCAGTAGCGGTTTGTTACAAAGCGGGGAATCTCCTCTCCCCAGCTTGTCAGCCGAGCTGTTTTGGGATTACACCTGCTGTTTGTTGTGTGGTGGGGAATAATAATGCACAAATGTGACAACCCGGCTCCCTCGACGTATTCTCTGAATGACTGTGACCAGGGTTTTAATCGCCCCTTGATTCCCACACGACCGTCTCAGGAAGTTTCTTTTCTTTTTCGGTCAACTTTCAAAAGGGATGAATTGTATTTGAGCAATGTGATGATTTCACGTGTGAGGCTTTGCTGGAACAAAACAATTTACTTTCTACAATGCACAAAGTTTCTGAGAGTTTGATGGCTCAGGACTTCTTGCTAGTTCACCTACAAATGCCAGATCTTTACTATACCACTAAATTGTCCTGGATTGAAGGTAATAAAGTGATGGGTTGTTAAGAATCTAGTATACCGGCTGTAACAGGACAGTTTTGTTATGGCCACCTCCCAAGCCTACCCTCACCTCTTTTGGTTGCCCTTTTCTGACCATCTTCTCTCCAACCTTATCTTGTTCATGAGGCCCACCATCTCTGCTCCTAAAGCCATTCTCACTAAATTGTAGAAAATCCAACCTCTCTTCTTGGTCCCCATGCTCACATTGGTTTTCCCTTCTCAGACTTCCTTTCAAAACTGGCATCATCAGCCCCTCCTTAAAAAACAAAATCCTCTCCCCCTCTGTCTCCATCTGCAAACTCCCTTTTCCTGCCAAAGTCCTTGAGTGTGTTGTTGCCTCCCAAATCCATGACATCTACCCAGCAACTCAGCTTGAATCTCAGCAATCAGGTTTGCTCCCCTCTCACTGAACTAAAATTGTCTTGACCAAAATGACAAATCACATTTCCAGTGAATGCAGCCATGGTACATGATATCTACTTGTCCCCCATGCCCTTTAACATGGCTGACCACGCTATTGTCCTGCAGCCTCTCTCCTCCATTGTCTAACTCAGTGGGATTACCCTGGCTTAGCTTCACTCTTACCTATATAATTGTGGCAGGAACATCTGTACCCATTTCTTCTCTTCCCACCCACAGCACTGTCACACAAGAGTCACACAAGGATCCATTTTTGGCCACAGCCTCACCCCCTCATTTACAAGCTGCTGATTGGCTACATCATTCATAGACATGGACCTGTTCTGCATGATCACTGATCACACCCTGATCTATCCGTCCACCACTTCTCTCAACTCCTCCACTATCAAACTGCTTGTTCATTATCAAGTCATGGATGAGCTGCAATTTCCTCCATCTTAACATTGGTAACTGAAACCAGAGTCTCGGCTTTCTGCACAAACTCTATACCCTTGCTGCCATTTCCAACCTCCTAACTGACCACTGTCTCTGCCTGAATCAAATTATTCACAACCTCCGTTTCCTAATCAATACTTAGCTGAGCTTTTGATGTATACCGTCTCCATCACAAAGACCCACCTACTTCCACCTTCACAACATTGCCCACCCTATCTCAGCCCAAATGTTGTTAAAACCCACATCCATGCCTTTGCTACCTCCAGACTATTCCAATGTGCATCTAGCCAGACACTAATTCTCCACCATCCATAAACTTTAGCGCATTTAAAACTCTGCTTCCCTTATCATATCTCTGTAACCCTCTCCAGAATTGCAAAGCCCTCCCACTGAACTCTCCATTCCTATGATTTTGGCTTGTTGTCATTCCCCTTCCCCACCATTTGTGGCTGAGACTTTGCCTCTCCAACTGAAATCTCCTTTTTCATAAGCCTTTTTAAAATTCATCTCTTTGAATAGGTCATCAATCCTAACGTTATCTTTGGCTCAGCATCTATTTTTTCCTCATGTCTCTTTGAAGGACCTTAGAGTATTTTTCTACATGAATATATATATATTGTATGCACACACATATAAATTGTTGGCATTGAGTCATTACGGCACAGAAAGGGCCATTCGGCCCAAAGAGTCCATACCTGCTCTTTGTAGAGCAATACAATCAGCCCCATTTTTCTACTTTAACCCCGTAGCCCTGCAAGTTTATCTTCCTCAAGTACCCATCCAATTTCCTTTTGAAATCATTCATCATCTTTGCTTTCACCACTCTCATGGACAGCAAGTTCTAGGTCATTAACATTCACTGCATGAAAAAGCTCTGTTGTTTGCAATGTGGATGATGAAGTAGTGTTTAGATTCACTTGTTTTCATTTCACAATGAAGTTATGCACTTCAGGCATATAAAGTATAGATGACTGAAATTCTAGTTTTTTTTCATGTGAGGGTTATCCATCTGCAAATATTAGCACATCTCCAGGCACCCCCCCCCCACTCCTAACTTGTGAAAGACTGAGTCAGCTAATGAAAGAAAAATGGTGCTATCATTGCAGAAAATATGAAAAAAAATGTCTTCTACTGCAACAGAAATAATGTATCAGTAGGTCAACAAATGCGGCATTCTGGAGACACTGGTAACAGTGCATAGTGTGCCTGGTCACATATGAACAGAGATCTGATGAAACTGCAGATCCCGATGTGCAAACGTATGACTTAAAAGGAAAAAAATGAGCTTTCCACTACAGCACATGATAGAAGACCTTGCAGATTGTACAGATGTGATTCTGTGCTTTCTGAAATCAAATGTTATGTAGTTCAGCTTGAAATTAAACCCATTTAAATTACTTGCTTCTAACATTAACGTATTTTGCAACAAATTTAATTTATATACCTACCATAGAATTTGACTTTTCTGTATTTGAGAACTATATGCATCATATTATAAATCTTAGTCTCTAAATTTAAACCTGAATGAGATTTCATACGCAAATGAGATTTCCAAAAGGCATTCAGTAAGGTGCCACATAAAAGGTGCTTTACACAAGATAAGAGCTCATGGTGTTGGGGGATAACATGTTAGCATGGATAGAGGATTGGTTAGCTAACAGAAAGCAGAGAGTCAGAATAAATGGGTTGTTTTCAGGTTGCCAAACTATAACCAGTGGAGTGCCACAGGGATCAGTGTTGGTGCCTCAACTATTTACAATCTTTGGATGAAGGCAGCCATTGTATGATAGCTAAATTTGCTGACGAGACAAAGATAGATAGCATAGCAAGTTGTGTAGAGAACACAGAGTCTGCAAAGGGATACACATAAGTTTAGTGAGCGGGCAAAAATTTGGCAGATGCAGTATGTGGGAAAATGTGAGGTTGTCCACTTTGGCAAGAAGAATAGAAAAGCAAAATATTATTTAAATGGAGAGAGATTGAGGTACAGAGGGATCTGGGTGTCCTTGTACACGAATCATAAAAAGCTAGCATTCAGGGAGCAAGTAATTAAGAAGGCAAATGGAATGTTTGCCTTTATTGCTAGGGGAATAGAGTATAAAGGAGGGAAGTCTTGTTGCACTCTACAAAGTCTTAGTGAGACCTCATCTGGTGTACTGTGTACAGTTTTGGTCCCCTTACTTAAGAAGGGGCGTAATTGCATTGGAAGCAATTCCTGGGATGAAGGGGTTGTCTTATGAGGAAAGGTTGAGCAGGTTAGGCCTTTTTAAATTGGAGTTTAGAAGAATGAGAGGTGAGCTTATTGAAACATATAAGATTTTGAGTGGGTTTGACAGTCAGGATGCTGGGAGGGAGGATGTTTCCCTTTGTGGGAACTAAGGGGTATAGTCTAAAAATAAGAGGTCTTCCATTTAAGATGGAAATGAGGAGGATTTTGTTTCTCTTCCCAGAGAACAGTGGAGGCTGGATCATTGAATATATTCAAGGCTGAGTTAGATTTTTGTTGACAAGGGTTATGGGGAAGGGGATGGGTGGTGGCAGGCAGGAAAGTGGAGTTAAGGCCACAATCAGATCAGCCGTGATCTTATTGATTGGTGCAGCAGGCTCAAGGGGCAGAATGTCCAACTCCTGCTATTTTATATGATCTTATATCTTCATCTTTTGTGTGTTTCTGTTAGGAATTAATTAGGTGTGTTAAGTGTATGCATTTTCTTTCTCTTTGGGTACACACACACGATCATCAACATATTGATGTTGGAAACTTTAGCTGGTGTACATCAAAATAAAGTCACCTTGATTTCAAGAGGACCAACATGTTTTCCTCGTACAAATAGGTTTTGAGGATTATTCCCAAAGGCAGTTTAGGAGATGGCCAATTATGTATCATAAATGCATTTATACAACAACAACTTGCATTTATATAGCACCTTTTTAGGTAATAACATGTCCCAAGGTGCTTCACAAATGCATTATTAAAACAAAATATGACTCCAAGCCAGTAAGGAGACATTAGAGCCAATAACCACAATTTGGTCGAATCATGATAATGTTGCCAGATTTTCTTAATTTTATTGGACTTTGTTTTACAAGTCAAATGCAATTAATACAAAAGTGAGGAATGATTACCTTACAAGAGAAAAAAAAGTAGGATATTTCCATTTTCAACCCTCCTCCTCCCCCCAAAATATATTAGGACTAATGGTGCTTCTCCATTATTATACAGAGTTTAGGGCTCATTTAGCAATGTGGCAATGTATCATGGCTTTTTGGGTTGCTTCGAACTGGTGGTCCATTTTTTGTAAGGGAGACTTTCTTCAATATGTGTTAAATATGAAAAGCTTCTCATGACATTACTTGTAGACGTTTTCAGAACCAGGTTTTTTTGTATCTATTGTTTGAGTATCTGAAACAGCACTTAACCTGGAAGAGGGATAGTTGGCACCTGAAATCTGAATCACTCTGAGCAGGATAAAATCAATGAGGGTTTGTTTGTTATTTTCCAAACACTCATTGTTTTTAAAGCCAATCATTGAAAGTTGATTTAAATATAAAATAAAATATGTACTGATATAGTGTGTATGTGTATAGTGTGTGTATATATATATATATTTGTGTGTATATATATGTGTGTGTGTGTGTATATATATATGTGTGTGTGTGTAGGTATATATATATGTGTATGTATATATATATATATATATATAGTCTTGTCATAAAACTTACTCTGAATACATAGATTTGAATTAATTGTTGCATTGTAGTCTGGCTCTTAGCTCCATTCATTTTGTTTTTGTAAGCTTTATTACAATATTTTACATTCAGAGTCCTTCATTTTATTGTGAGAATTATAGCCCAGAAATTGCTATCAGAGGTAATGGATTACATCACGGCAAATGTGCAGTAGTAGACAGTAATGTGTGGAGTATGGATTTATGCATGTCAGCTTTTGATCTGCCCTGGAATTACTGAAGGGAGGGAGAGTGAGAAACAAGAGGGGGTGGGGGGGGGAGGGGGGGGTGGTGGGAGAGAGATCTAATAATGTACAAGTGACCTTAGTTGTGGCAGTTATTGCTGATATGATTATTCATCAAAGGAGGGGGTTAGGCTTGAAATTACAAGAGGGTGGTTATGAAGCTTTGCCTTTTGCTTCAGAAAGACATGCAGATAATTTGTACTTTAAGTGGCATTGCTCGTGATTGTCAAGAGGATCACATCCTCAACTTGTATTCCTTCAATTCTTTCCAAGCTAGTATAAAAGAGATTAGCTATTTTGTTTTGATGCCTCAAGGAGATAATCAACGTTTCACACAGGTGAGGTGATGCACTTTAGCATTCTGGGGTGTGTATAAGCTGTGCTGATGCCGAACGGAAGTTGTCAGAGTGTTTCAAGGTGCAGTGAGGTGCTGGCTTGCTCTTCTTCTTGGAGTAACATATGTCAAAGTGCTGCATCAAAGAGATAGTAATGTTTGCATTCATTCATGGGATGTGAGTATCACTGACTAGGCCAGCATTTATTGTCCATCCCTAATTGCCCTTGCTCAGAGGGCATTTAAGAGTCAACCCACATTGCTGTGCGTCTGGAGTCATGTGTAGGCCAGACCAGGTAAGGATAGCAGATTTCCTTCTCTAAAGAGTCATTAGTGAACTGGATGGGTTTTTTTTTACAACAGTTAACTTTGAATTCTAGATTGTTTTTTATTGAATTCAAATCTCAGCATCTGCCATGGTGGAATTCAAACCCTGGTCCCTAGAGTATTACCCTAGGTCTCTGGAATATTAGTCAGTGACAATACCACTATGCCACTGCCTATTACTGAAATTGAGTGTGTCAGTGATTAAGCATGACATTTGCATGATACTAAACCATCATTGGCTAACAAAGATTTTTTGTCTGAAGTCTAGTGATAGACAGTGTTCATGTCATTAAATAAATTTGGATTCAATGAAGATTGATGTCTTTGTTCTTTGCATCAATGAAAAACAAAGATAAGATTCTTGTGACAAGAAATAAGATGGCTACTCAGCATCAGCCTACTGGACTGCAATAATTAGGTGAAGGGACAAAATCTATGGTGCATGGTATAACCAAGGCTAAAAGAAGAAGAGAAAGCAAGATAATCAGTGTTTATTGATGCCAAACTAGATAATTAAAAGTCTAGATCATAAGAAGAATGGAAGAAGCAGAGGAGGTGAGGAACTGAAGAATTCTGTGCAAAGTAATTTGGAGCATCTAAAATCTTAATTGTAAGAACATTGACTTAGAGATGCAAATCATGTAAAAAATTTATTTGGATTTTCCAACACTTCAACACTACACAATCCCTCAGTATTACTCCAAATGGGGACTTAATTTTCAATATTTATATTCAGTGTGCAGTTTGCAGTTAAAGGAGACAGATGAGCACACTTCCTCGCATTTCTTTGTGACTTGAAAACCATGTTTAATTTGTCCCTGTGGTGGGGGAGGCTGGGGGGTTGCGCAGAGAGGAGAAGAAATTCAGATCATTTTAAAACATCTCTCCTGCATGCCTCTCTGCATCATTCCTCAACTGCTGTTTAAACCAATTATTAAAAGCTTAATAAAAGGAAATATTTGCAATTATGTTATCATATCACACATTGTCAGAACGTACCAAAGTCCCTCAGATAATGATGAAGTGTCATATTGAGCAAACGTGGCAGTCATCAGGTACCAGCAATTTGCTCACAAACTGGGATTGGATAAATGACCATTGTCGCGCTGAATAATTTATCTGCAACTTGTGGCATTTCCTTTAAGGACTTTACACTACTGATGTTGTAGATAATTTGTAAGTTTTGATTGTTTTTACAAAGGCTGCAAGATCATGCGGTCTGACAGCATATCATTTTGCAGGTGACTTTAGTTGCCAAAATGTTTTAAATGTACTGCTATGTCTTGCTGCAATCCCATTGTTTGCATTTTAGGGGAGTGTATTTTTTCTAAACAAATTCTCAGAGGTTTGCTGCACAAATTGCTTAAGCCTTTAAAACAAAGCACTTTATTGATTCCATTTCTAAACTGGGAAAATATATCAGAAATCTCAAATGAAACAACAGTTGTAATATTTGAAAGCATTTCAATTTATCTGCATGATAAATTGATTTCAAAATTGCATCCGACTTTTATGAGCTATATTTAGCTGAGTCATGTAAGCATATTTTCGAAAAGGGCTCTGGCGGTTGCAGAAAAGTCAGGGAATCAGTGGGAAGCCATGGAATATGCAAATTAGTACCATTGGAGAATAGGATTGAAAAACTAAAGATTCATGTACACTATGATCACAAGTGCAGTGAGATTTCACTCGGGCCATTATTTTATGGCCCCTCCCGCCTGGCGGGATATTACAGTCCTGCCGAACTGAATGGAGATTTAAATGGCTTGCCGCATTCGCCAGGTTTGACATGCCGTGGCAGGGCTGTAGAACCCTGAGCCTCGGTGTCAATTCTCCTGTGGATGCCAAAATGTCATGCAAGGTATAAAAATTTAGATTGCAATTCAAATATACTTTAAACTATGCTTAGGCCTGGACTATTATAATCATTGAATATTTGAGCCTTTATGCAAGAATGCTGTCACCCCTTTTCCAGAAGATTTTATCTAATTTCTTGAAATGCAACTAATGAGAATTAAAAAATTATGGCCAAGAGCAGACCCAAGAATTGTGCGTTTTAGCAACTTGTGCAAATAATTTACAGTTTCTAAGCCTCTGACATTTTGTTGCTCTGGTCAGTATGTTCTTCAGTGTATTACTTTTAATGAATCTGTAAATGGATTCATTAAAGTTAATGGTGAGAGGGAAGTATCAGTTTTCAAAATAGTTCAACACATAAATGTTTTCTTCCCCACATGCAAAAGCTAGTGACTGGGATACCCTCTTTGCTTCAACTCATTCCCAAAGTGTGGAATTTAAAATATAATTAAGTCTCTAGCAACGGACATAGAAGCCTAGACTTGCACTGAGACATGTTATTAAAAAGTACTATTTTTGGAGCATTGAGTAAGACTGTATTGGGAACTATGTGGTGTAGCAAATAAATTCAAAGTCTGTGGTTTAATAATTGATGCAAATAAGGCTCTCAAATAATGCAGATTTACTTGGTGATCTGTTTCCTCCCCATCCCATTCTTCCTCCCTGATCTTACACACACACATAGACAATGCAATTGCTATATATTCCCATATCTCTGCAGTTCAATCAAAGGTTTCAACACCATGCAGTAAGTCTGAAACTATTTTCAATATGGCTTCCCCTCACTATGGAAATGATAACTTACTTTTATAGTCCCTACAGATAATTAAATATTTTTGCACATGCAAGCTGTAAGAATCTTTAATTATAAACTTACCCCCAATACCATTTACTAATCGCATGCCATCCTCAAAGTTGTTCATAACAGGGTCCAGCAGAATAAAGAGATTATTCAGGCCATTGGTTGTCCTGCTTCCAACAAATTGTGATTAACTTGCAATGCTGTGGAGTCTAGTTTTATTTAGCCTCTTGATAGCGCCAGTTATAATCACAAGTGACATTTCTTCCCAGTACCAGAATCTTAAAAAAAAAGAAATCTCCATGATATAGCTTCACAATTATTCAAGTCTGACTAGTTGCATTCTTTATGATTCCTTTTGATCTAGGAAAGTGCCTATTTCAAGAGGCCCATTCAAAGTTATTTGGTCTTCTTGCAATGTTTCCTCATTCAGCATCATTAGGAAAATTGCCTGATTTAGCAACTCACGCTTGACTCCATCAGCAGATCTTAATCCATGGAACTGATGGATAATATTTATGCAATTGAGGAAAAAAAAACTGCAAGATAACAGTTGTAGCCTTTGTTCAATTATTCGTCTTTTTAAAGAATACTGCACTAGAAAGCCTTAACTGTGTAAACCTACCAGTGGGGCCAAGTAGTATTTGGAATAATTGGCTTGTTGTACTATATCACTTTGTTCCTGCACTGGATACATCCCTAAAAGTTACATCATGTTGAGATGAAATCCTTATATATTAGTTGAAGGCAGAGTTCAACATTTTATAACCCTTAAATAAGCAATTAAAGAATTATTGTTTGTTTGAGATTGAGAGGAATCAGACTTTTATGTTAAAATACTCATAAATGAACTGAAATTTACATGCTATGTTTCTGGAAGGTCAGAGTGCAATTGATGGGAAGGTAGGTGATTTGCTTTTTCATGCAATTGTGGAACTTCTTTGATTACTAACTTATGGAACTGTATAGCCTTTTCATTTCACCTTTTCAATAACAATAAGCATTGTGCTGTGATTAATAACCATAGTGCGTTAAGTCCCATATTAGGCCTATGCAGAATGGTAGCCACTGTGAGAGAATTACTGGTGGGAATATTAAGTATATCTTATTTAATGTCTCAGAAGAACATCAGAAATTGTCACTATGGCAGGAATAATCCATGCTAGTTACGTCCTTGGGGAATATGGATTTTGTTTGCAGGCAAGTAGTTCTGTAATAAAAGTTGTCTTCCTAGATGTTAAACAGTTGATACTGTCAAACCACTGAAATACGGGAGCGCTTCAGTTGCTCCAACTTCCTGCTTCACTGGTCCCATTTCGGACTACCATTGCTATGAGGTAAATGCTGAAGGTCCAACTTTACTTTGAATCACAGTTTGATCTGCCCAGAACATGGGATTGTACCAATTTCTCATTTCATTGCTGCTGAAAGTGCAAGAAGGGTAATTGAGGTGAAGCAAAGTGTTAATTGACATAAGCTGTTTTCATACAGATTCAAGGACCTCAGCATCCATAAAAGTAGCATTTCTGCTATTACATTTATCTTCTGTAGTCTTTTAGACCCAGCACTATCTGCAGAAAATGGATAAACATTAGCTCTCAATCACAAGTGTTTTTTTTTATTCGTTCATAGGATGTGGGGATCGCTGGCTTAGGCCAGCATTTATTGCCCATCCCTAATTGTTGTTCAGAGAGCATTTAAAAGTCAACCACATTGCTGTGGGTCTGGAGTCACATGTAGGCCAGACCAGGTAAGAACGGCAGATTTCCTTCCCTAAAGGGCACTAGTGAACCAGATGGGTTTTTATGACAATCAGCAATGGTTTCATGGTCGTCATTTTCAACCACTTTTAATTTTTTAAAAATTGAATTCAAATTTCACATTTTGCTGTGGTGGGATTCAAACCCAGGCCCCCAGAGCGTTGCCCTGGGTCTCTGGATTACTAGCCTAGTAAAATTATCACTACGCCACCATCTCCCCCAAAATGTGCCACCATATGTCCTAGCCCTCAGGATTCAAGTGAAAAAGTCGAGTCATTCTGAGATGTTCCTACATACCTTCAGCTGCCAGTTATACACTGGCATTTGCAGATTGTTTGAAAGAGCTTGCCCAAGAACTGCAAGCTCCTAATATCTGACCCACATAAACATAAACAATATAAGAACAGTTAAAGAACCCTTATGTATGTGGAAGAAACAGAAAACAATTTCTTAACCGAAAGATTTTGAGAAAATTAAGTGGTAAAAAGTAAATAATAATTAATTATAAATTTAAAATTCCCTTGCTGTTATTTTTTCTCTCACTTTCTCTTTTCTCTCAATCTCTGAGTGGAATCTACTAAAGAGCCAGCAGGAACCCCACGTCACCCGTGTTGGGGAAGGCCCACTGGAATTAAGTGCCCAACAGGCATGTAAGTGGCCAGGATCAGGCTTCACTGGGGATTTCCTTACATAGGAACATAGGAGCAGGAGTAGGCTATTCAGCCCATCGAGCTTGCTCTGCCAATCAATATGATCATGGCTGATCATCCATTTCAGTGCCCCTTTTTTCCCACACTATCCTCTTATCCCTTTATGTCATTGACATTAAGAAATCTGCCCATCTCCACTTCAAACTTACTCAATGGCTGAGATTCACAACCCTCTGAGTAAAAAAAAATTCTCCTGATCTCGGTCCTAAGTGGCTTCCCCTTATTTTGAAATTGTGTCCCCTGGTTCTAGAGTCCCCAACCAGGGGAAGCATCTTACCTGAATCTACCCTTTAAGTATTTTGTAGATTTCAATGAGATCATCTCTCATTCTTCGAAACTCTAGAGCGTACAGGTGCAGTTTCCCCAATCTCTCTTCATAGGACAGTCCTGCCATCCTGGGAATAAGTGTGGGGAACCTTTGTTGCACTCCCTCCGTGTCAATATCCTTCCTTTCAGTAAGATAAGAGCCCATGGTGTTAGAGACAAGGTACTAGCATGGATAGAAGATTGGCTGTCTGGCAGGAGGCAGAGAGTGGGAATAAGGGGGTCCTTCTCAGGTTGGCGGCCAGTGACTAGTGGAGTTCCGCAGGGGTCAGTGTTGGGACCACAACTTTTCACTTTATACATTAATGATCTAGATGAAGGAACTGAGGGCATCCTGGCTAAGTTTGCAGATGATACAAAGCTAGATGGAGGGACAGGTAGTATTGAGGAGACGGGGAGGCTGCAGAAGGATTTGGACAGGTTAGGAGAATGGGCAAAGAAGTGGCAGATGGAATACAACGTGGGGAAGTGTGAGGTCATGCACTTTGGTAGGAAGAATAGAGGCATAGACTATTTTCTAAATGGGGAGAGAATTCAGAAATCTGGAGCGCAAAGGACTTGGGAGTCCTAGTCCAGGACTCTCTTGAGGTTAACTTGCAGGTTGAGTCGGTAGTTAGGAAGGCAAATGCAATGTTGGCATTTATTTCGAGAGGATTAGAATATAAAAGCAGGGATGTGCTGCTGATGCTTTATAAGGCTCCGGTCAGACCCCATTTAGAATATTGTGAGCAATTTTGGGCCCCGTATCTCAGGAAGGATGTGCTGGCCCTGGAGAGGGTCCAGAGGAGGTTCACGAGAATGATCCCAGGAATGAAAGGCTTAACATATGAGGAACGTGTGAGGACTCTGGGTCTATACACGATGGAGTTTAGAAGGATGAGGGGGGATCTGATTGAAACTTACAGAATACTGAAAGGCCTGGATAGAGTGGACGTGGGGAAGATGTTTCCATTAATAGGAGAGACTAGGACCCAAGGGCTTAGCCTCAGAGTAAAGGGAAGACCTTTTAGAACAGAGATGAGGAGAAACTGTTTTAGCCAGAGAGTGGTGAATCTATGGAATTCATTGCTACAGAAGGCTGTGGAGGCCAGATCATTAAGTGTATTTAAGACCGAGATAGATAGGTTCTTGATTGGTAAGGGGATCAAAGGTTATGGGGAGAAGGCGGGAGAATGCGGTTGAGAAACCTATCAGCCATGATTGAATGGCGGAGCAGACTCGATGGGCCGATTGGCCTAATTTCTGCTCCCATGTCTTATGGTCTAAGGTAAGGGGACCAAAACTGCACACAGTTCTCCAGATGTGGTCTAACCAAGGTTCTATACAGTTGAAGCAAGAACTCGCTACTCCTGTACTCAAATCCTCTTGCAATAAAGGCCAACATACCATTAGTCTTCCTAATTGCCTGCTGCATCCTCATGTTACCCTTTGGTGACTTATTGGCAAGGACACCCAGGTCATTTTGTACATCGACACTTTCTAATATTTTACCATGGAAGAAATACTCTGAGCATTTGTTCCTCCTACCAAAATGAATATCCTCACATTTTCCACATTATATCCCATCTGCCATGGGGCAGTGGGCATGTTCTTGCCCACTTACTAAGTCTGTCCAAATCCTCTTGGAGCCGCTTTGCATCTTTCTCATAAACATTCCTACCTAGCTTTGTGTCATCAGCGAACTTGGAAATATTACATTTGGTCCCCGCATCCAAATCATTGATATATATTGTGAACAGCTGGGGTCCGAGTACTGATCCCTGCAGTACCTCACTTGTCACAACCTGCCAACATGAGAATGAGCCCTTTATTCCTACTCTCTGTTCTCTGCCTGTTAACCAATCCAGTGTGTTACCTCCTATCTCATGTGCTTTAATTTTGATAACCAATTCCTGTGGGGGACTTTATCAAAAGCCTTCTGAAAATCCAAGTATACAATGTACACTGACTCCCCTTTATCAATTCTGTTAGCAACATCCTCAAAAAACTCCAACAGGTTCATCAAACATGATTTCCCACTCATAAATCCATGTTGACTATGCCGAATCAGATCGTTGTTATCCAAGTGTCCATATATCACACCTTTTATAATAGATTCTAGCATTTTCCTAATTACTGATGTAAGGGTAACAGGTCTGTAGTTCCCTGTTTTCTCTTTCCCTCCCTTCTTAAATAGTGGAGTGACATTTGCTCCCTTCCAATCTGCAGGAACTGTTCAGAGCCTATAGAATTTTGGAAGATGATCACCAATGCATCCACTATCTCCATATCTACCGCTTTCAACACTCTGGGTTGTAGATCATCAGGTCACGGGGGACTTATCAACCTTCAGTCCCATTAATTTCTCCAATACAACCTTCTTACTAATACTAATTTCCTTTGATTCCTCATTCTAATCCCTTGGATCACTAATGCTGGTGGATTTCTTGTATATTCCTCAGTGAAGATAGACGCAAAGTGATCATTTAGCTTCTCTGACATTTTTCTATTCTCCATTATAAATGTTCCTGATTCTGCCTGTAAGTGACCCACATTTATCTTGGCTAAATGTTTCCTTTTTATGTCCCTATAGAAGCTTTTACATCTGTTTTTATGTTTTTTGCTAGTTTGCATACATATTCTAATCTCTCTTTCTCTATAAGTTTCTTGGTCCTCATTTGCTGTATTCTAAAATCCTCCCAACCCTCAGGCTTACTGCTATTTCTGGCAACTTTATAGGCCTTTTCCTTTAATCTTATATAATCCTTAACTTCCTTTGTTAGCCGTGGTTGACTGACTTTACCTTTTGGGTTGTTGTGCCTTAAAGGAATGTATAATTGCTGCAAACTATGTAATAATTCTTTAAAGACTGTCTACTGCCTATGTGCCATCATACCTTTTAATGTATTTTCCCAATCTACCCCGGCCAGTTTGTCCCTCATACCTTCATAATTTCCTTTGTTCAAATTTAACACCCTGGCTTCAGATTGAACTACCTCACTTTCAAACATAATATAAAATTCTATCATATTATGGTCACTCATCCCTAAAGGTTCTTTAACAACAAGATTATTAATTAGCCCTTTTTTTTTTTACATAATACTAGATCTAAAATAGCCTGATCTCTATTTGGCTCCTCAACTTACTGCTGTAGAAAACCATCCCTAACACACTCTGGAAATTTGTCTTCCACAGCATTAGTACTCATTAGGTTTACTCTGTCTATAAGCACATTGAAGTCACCTATGATTATTGTATTACCCATGCAACATGCTTCTCTAATCTCCTGATTAATACCATGACCTACACTACCACTGCTGTTTGGTGGCCTATAAACAACTCCCACCAAAGTTTGCTGCATCATGCTGTATCTTCCAGTTGCCAGGCCTCTCAATCAGGCATTGAGTATTTTTTTTAAATGAAGGATCTTACCCCCTCGCCTCCTCCTGGGAAACCTGCAAGCATATCTGACAGTGTTTGTTGTTTGGGCTTCCTGCATGGCGTCTCCTGCCCACTGCTGCTTGAATATCAGCAGCGGTGGGATAAGGCCCTTAAGTGGATGTCTTATCATTATGTCATTTGCCTATGATGTAACATGGTTCTTCCCTTTCCTGACACAGTGATAGTTCCTATTTAAGATGTCCTAGAAAACATGAAGTGAGAAATCAGTCCATTACTGCTTCAGGTGACAATTTACAAATCCACATTTGCTAATTTCCTGATCTTAACTGTACCAATACAGTGGGATTTCTAAAAGCTGGAACTTAATCATGTAGATTAAGAACAATATAAATTTCCTTCATTTGTTTTTGTTTGTTTTAAAGCACATTATCTCAATGTATCCCTCTGTATTATCCCCCCTCTCCCATCGAGAAAGTAAGAGTGTGCCCTGCACCTTGCCAAGCCCTGAAAAAGGCGGAGATGAGAAAATATATTTTTGATAAGAACTGTATGCTTTTAAATGGGAGAACCTAATTAAAGTATTAAAACCATGGGAAGTCAGTTTTACATTTAACAGGAGGAGTGCATTGTACTTGGACTAAAGGTTATGTGTAGACAGCAGGGTTTACAATGGCAACGTTCTGTGGTGCACATTGATAAATCAACATGCCTCTCCCCCCGCTACTCTTTTGAACTCTCGGAACTGAGCTGCAAAGTAGCCCAGTTATGTGTATCTAGAAGCAAACAGCTAACGATGTGCAGCTAATAAAGATTGCATTTGTTCCTGTAACACTCGTGTTTGAGTGAGTCACTGATGTGCTGTGCAGGACTTTGTGGGCCAGATGCTATTCTGATTTCCCTGGGTGCCTAAGGACAGCTTAGAGGAACAGAACAATGAAGGGTAAGTATCTTAAGAGCAGCTGCATAGAACCCTAATTCTGGGCATGCGGCAGGGTGAGTAGTTGAAGCTGCAAGATAACCATTAAACTTTAATCTCATTGCTCTTTATCAGTAAGCTTGAGGAGGAAGAATACATTTATCCAATTTTCCAATTAGTTTTTTTCATTCCTATTTTATGTTGTAAACATGACTTTCCAATACAGACCGCAGAAAATTAGGATTAACTTTAAAAAACTATCAATAAAGATTATAAATATGTTAAATTGAGGATTTACGATATGTATAATCTTGTTTAAACTCCCTTGGCAGTTTTTGCTCACCAAAGAGTTTTCTGATATTGCCAATGGTTCCCTTTGCAGAGAAACCATTTACCTTTTCTTCATAACACTGCACCTCAAAAAAACCATTCTGTAACATCTCCAATCATTTCAACTACTGCACCATATCTAATCATCCCTCCTTAAGGCACTTGAGCACATCACCATCGTCCAGATCGAAAGTTGCCTCTAGTTATTTGTAACTGTGATCATGGTACGTTATCCCTCCTTGCTGCCCTCAGTCTTTCTATGGTAAATAAATTTGAATATAAGAGTTGAAACAAAGGTGCAATTAGATCAGCTAAAAGGAAAATAAGATTGCAGACAATTGTGGAAGGAATGAGAAAAGCTTTTTCAGTTATGTGAAGAATTACAGAACTGTCAATGCCAGCATTGGACCATTGAATACTATTCAAGGATAGCATACAAAGGAGTCACTGGGTATGGTAAAAAGGGGCATTTACAATAGGAAACTTTCTCCATGGATCTGTTTTCTTTTCTTGCACTTCCTTAGAACCTGCTTGCACCACACTGCCGGTTTTCCATGATGTAACTTCCACCAACATCTCTTGGAATATGTCCAGCCAGAGCTGGCAACATGAGTCCAGCGGCCAGAGCTATCCCAAAGTCATCATCGTTGGGTCTATTGCTCTTTATTATTTTTGATTTTGGTCTAGGTGTTGTGGGTATGATGTCCAAATTTGCAGATGTACTAAGATCTCTGCAGGTGTTAAGACTGTAGGCGATGGTTGTCTGCTTGAGGCTGATCTTAATATGTTGGGAGATTGGGCTAAAGGCTGGCAAATGGTGTATAACTTGGATAAGTGCAGTGTTATGCATGTGGGCTGGGTGAATGCTTAACTTTTTTTATTCATTTATGGGATGTGGGCATCGCTGGCTAGTCCAGCATTTATTGCCCATCTCTAAGTGCCCTTAAGAAGGTGGTGGTGAGCTGTCTTCTTGAACCGCTGCAGTCCATGTGGTGTAGGTACACCCACAGTGCAATTAGGGAGGGAGTTCCAGGATTTTGACCCAGCGACAGTGAAGGAACGGTGATATATTTCCAAGTCAGGATGGTGAGTGGCTTGGAGGGGATCTTCTAGTTGGTGGTGTTCCCATGTATCTTCTGCCCTTGCTCTTCTAGATGGTAGTGGTCATGGGTTTGGAAGGTGCTGCCTAAGCAGCCTTGGTAAGTTTCTGCAGTGTATCTTGTAGATGGTACACATGGCTGCCATTGTTTGTCGGTGGTGGAGGGAGTGAAGGTTTGTGGAAGGGCTGCCAATCACAAGAAAGCATGAAGGAAGGTGGAAAAAGAAAGAGATTTGCATGTTCTAGTGCATCCATTTCTAAAACCACAACATGATGAAGCAATAGCTTGAGGGTGTTGGGATGCATTCACAAGATAATTGAGTGTAAGCCAAGACACAATATTTTGGTCAGGCCTCACTTGGATTTGTGCATTCAGTTTTAGTCTCCTCATGTGGTTGGTGATGTTGAGGCTTTGGAAATGGTGTGGAGGCGGACTAGTAGATCAATTCCTGATGTAAAGTATTTTAATTATCAAGATAGGCTGAGAGATTTGGGATTATACACGTTACAGAAATGCTTTTCTTATTCTTTCTTAGGACGTGGGTTTCGCTGGTTCAGTCAGAATTTACTGCCTGTCCCCAGTTGCCCATGAGAAGGTGGTGGTGAGCTGCCTTCTTGAACCGCTGCAGTCCATGTGGTGTAGGTACACTCAGTGTTGTTAGGAAGGGAAAAAACATAGAATTAGGGGGATCTGATTAAAGTTTAAAAGGTGATTAATGGATTGGATTGTGTTCTAGTTGACAGTTTGTTCCAATTAAATAGGTTCGGGAGCATCGGAGGACAAAATTTGAAGTTGTATAAGGCCAGATTTAGGTTAGGTGGTGATTTTTTTTTTTCCCCAGAGAATATTGGACCCTCTGGAACAGGCTGCTGGCTCATGCAGTGGATGTCAATTTGCTGAATTCCTTGAAGCCAGGGTTGGGCCTGTTTCTGGTTGGAATGTATGTCACCTCTTATAAAAGATGTGCACACTAGGGAATTCAGGGCCAAAGTGATCTCCTGATCTAGTTTTGATTGCTTGGATAGGTCAAAGAGGAATTTCCTAGATATTTTTCCCCTAAATTGGCAGGGTTTTTAATCTAGTTCTTTGCCACTCTCAGGAGATCACACTGTTTCAGGTGGGACAGGGGCTGCCTTTATTGTGACTCTCAAGGTATTGCAATTGTGTAGAGCAGCTTGAATGAAGCACCTGTCTGTTACTATTCATATCTTCAGTTGCTTGTATGTTCAATGGGGTTGATCACTTCATTTTCCTCCAGCAACTCTTCTACTTGTTCCACCACATTGGATTACCCTCACTTGCTTCCGCTCTTACTTGTCCCGTTATAGCTAGTGCAGCCCAGCAATAGTTTGTTTTCTCACCCCTCACAGTTATCTCCTGAATAACCGAGGATTTAATCTGTGGTCTCTTTCTTTTCATAAGATCTCTATGGATTTCTATGCTAACAACACACGGCTTGATCAGGTCAATCTCAGTGCTGAGGCCATGGACTGAATTCAAGAGAATTTTTGGAGAGATGACCACAGAGTTGGATGATGATGACATGTTCTAGCACCTTCGAGAGGAAAGGAAGAATAGATAAGTGGATGCAGTTAGAGAGGGTTCAGGCGTGAAGTTGGTCTTTTTTGGGAGAAGAAGATGCATAAGAAAAGGGAATTGTTAATACACTAGCAAACATTGGGCAAAGAAATGTAGACAAAGTTTAAATAACATTCTATACATTGTACTTCTATAATTAAAGAAAAAATTCTGGTTTTAATGTTCTAATTTTTTTAAGTGACATTTTTAATTTTCCACTGTCTGTGTATTTCTTGTTATGTTTACAGTATGAATTAGGAATGAAAAGAATCAATTGCAAGATCTGATTCAGCATAATCCTTCCCCATAAGTTAGCTGTACATTTATCGAGCCTTCTGGGCCATTGGTTTTGATAATTCCCTACAGTTTTACCTTTTACTTCTCGCAATGTTAAAGTAACTGAAGAGATATTCAAAAACCGGACAACTTTCATTGGAAAAAAGAGCAAAGAAATTATCAACAGCATCCTTTAAGCTTTTTAAGAGAATGGATAATATGGATGTAAATAGGCATTTTCAGAAATAGAGGTTGTAATAGTGTTGTGATCCCAGCTGAGGTTACCCCTGGACAAGCCTGATCCCAGAGTGGAACCTGGCTTGATAGAACCTAACTTTTATTTGTTTGTTTAGATATGTGGAGAGTAGCTACTGAACAAAGTCACAGGAATCAGCTGGTAAGCTTTTAACAAAAGCATATAACGTTTATTAAACAAGAAAAGATGAACTATATTGCAATACTCCTTTACCCACAACTATACCTTTTACAGATATATACAGATTTGTAAGGATAACACAAGTTACAAAGCTATTTTATGCTCTAATGTCCACAGTAAGTACACAGTCCATGTACCAATAGGCACCCTGTGGTCAGACACACCACACTCTGAAACCAAGCGACAGACGCCCACCTCAACCAGATACTATGGATCTCTCCTCAACTCCCCCCAGTCGATTGCTACACAGTGAGCCATCTGGTCTCACTGCACTCCGTCTTTCACACGAGGCTTTACAATCTCCACTCTCCAAGAACTTGTCTTGGAATCTTCTCCCAAACTGACACTTTCTCTCAGATGCCTTCCGCAAGAGTTCACCTCCAGATTTTGACTCTCCTTCTAATGTTCCTCTTCCCTGGGTCACCACATGCTTTCAAGCTGTCTTCGATACATTCTATCTCATGGACTCAGCTGTCAACAGTACCATTACTTCACACAGCCATAGCAAAGAGTTACAGACCTTCAGCTGTCTCTTTGGACCTCCTTGCCCTTTGCAAGCTGTTCTCACTTTAAATCTGCTTCTTTTAGATTTTGTCTCTTTAGATCTGAAGCTTGGAGATTTTCTCTGCCCATCCCTCTTAACTTCACTTAACAGGACCTTTTCCAGGTTCCTGTCCTTCCTTTGACTAGAAAGTCTGCTTGGGACTTTCCCCTGTTCCACTCCCCTGGATCCTTGGGGTTTTTCTTTAGCTTGGGACTTGTTATCTGTTCCCTTTGCTCCAGTCTCTCCTAGCAGCTACTTTCAAAACCAGCTGAACTCAAACAGCTTCCAAAACAAATTGCTGTTTCTTTACTTTTTCTGTGTGTATCTGTGGGAGGAACCTGCCTCTCTGGGCCCCTGTTGCTAGGCAGCAGCCCAATTCTTATACTCTTGCTTGTTCACCTTAGCTGCAACAGTTGTAAAAACCTCATTAGAAATGCAAGCACCTTTTAAAGTGAAACTAAAACTCAATTTGACCTTTTCTTAACACAGAGATACAGAAATGCAAATCAAACTTAAACATTAAAGCTAAAACTCATTCCTCACGCCTACAAATACAAATATAACTTACTTGAACTGTCTCTATTTCCTAACAATAGCACCCTCTTGTGGCCATTCGTATATGCATGTATATAAACATCAGACTGAAATGAACCCGTTTGTTTGGGTACTGGCATTCCATGTGTGTGCTCCAATGTTTCTATCCTACAAAGATATCACAGTCTGCCAATGAGGATAGGCTTGTGGATTCTCTAGCCAAACAAATTTGGTTGGATAAGCTTCCAGTAAACCAGCAAAGGAAATGTGAGATTTTTTTGCTGAGAAGGAGGCTTAAAAATCCGGTTTTGGTGAAAAAGCTATTTGTACACTTGGCTGGCCTGATCTTCAAAAATGGCAGCATCCACAGGTGTTATTAGGTGACTGGGAGAGTGGTGACCTAGAGTCTTTCAGTGCTTATGTGGAGCAGCTAGAGATGATCCTAATAATCCAGCTGTTAATCAGGCAATGGAGGAAAGGAAAAGGGTGAAGCAGACCCAGTAGTGTATGAAGTGCTGAAGAATTTGCTCATGGGCCATTGTAGATTGCAGAAAGCTATTAGTTTGGAACAAGAAATCAGTGAGGATATTGGACAGTTTATCGTGGCTTTGAAAAAGTTTCCCATCCATTGTAATTTTGGAGAATTTCATTAAAGAGCATTGTGGGACAGGTTTGTGTGCAGTTTAAAAAGTGAACACATTCGCAGTAAGTTGCTGACATTGCCAAAGTTAACTTTCGACATAGCTTACCAAACGGCATTGTCCATGGGCATGGCAGAATGTGACTAAAGAGAAGTCAGAGTTAACAACCGCCAGTTGTCTGCTGAAGTAAATAAGCTGCAGCTGAGTAAGCAGAAGGCCCCAGTGACAGCAGTCAGTAGTAGCAGAGGCACAACAAAGTCCTGTTACCAATGCTTAGACCAACATTGGGCACAGAATTGTCCATTTGTGAAGGCAGAGTGCTATAGCTGCAAGTAGAAGGGTCATCTAGCCAAGGCATGTCGAAAGAATGTGAATGGAGAAAATGCTAGCTGAAGGAAATGGCTGTCACTGCCTATGATTGTCAAACAACAGCGGGCCGATTAGGGGCTGGTTGTGACCCATATGATCCCAAGCACAAGGATGTCTAGTGGAAATTCACAAGGCATCATTGGATGGAGCTCCGGTAAACATGGAGGTTGTCACAGGGGCATCAGTCAGTGTGATTCCCCGAATTGCTTTACTGTGAAAAGTTGGGTCAGCATCAGCTAGAGAAATCATGCATAGAATTTTGAAATTATAGAGCAGAGACAATCCCCATAATGGGAAGTGTGTCATTTCCAGCCAGAGAAGGATCATTGCTCATCATTGCAGTGAAGGGTAAAAAAACAGCCTTGTTAGGAGGAAACTGGTTCATAGTGTTTAAACTGGAAGAAACTTTTTTGCATAGAAGCAAAATCCACAATGCAAGACAATGTGATCACCAAGTACCCTCAGCTGCTTACTGAAACCAGCAACCCAATTCAAGGATATATGGCCAACATATGTGTTCAGAGGAACGCAAGTTTACTGCAGTCCGTGTCCAGTACCCTTTGCTCTAAGGGAGGAAGTGGAGCAAGCATTGAAAGGACTTGAGACTGAGAACTTTATCTCCAAAGTAGAAAAAAGTAATTGGGCTACTCCCATAATCCTAGTACCTAAGTCAGATAACAGTGTCAGAATATGTGGCGAATGTAAGGTAACCATAAAAACTAGAATGTAATCCACCCGATACTTTGCCAAATGTGGAGGAGCTATTCACAATATTGTCAGGAGGTTGGATTTTTTCAAGATTAGATCTGACAAATGTTGAACTGCAACTTTGAGTTAGATGATGAGTCTATGTCATATTTGAGTATTAATACACACATGGGTCTTTTCAGTTTCAGAGGCTGCCATTTCATGTTTCTTTAGCCCCTGGAATTTTTCAAGGGGTGATGAGCCAAATTTTGCAGGAATTCAGGGAGTAGTGTGCTATTTGGATGACATATTTATTTTAGCTCCAAACAGGCAGACCCATGATGACAGGCTGAAGAATGTTCTCCAACGTTTGGGAAAGCATGAAGTTCAGACAAAGGCACACAAATGTGAAATGTTTCAAAACTCTGTAGAGTATTTCTGTCATAGTCTAGACAAAGATGGGTTACATCCTACCAAGAAGGTTTACGCAATAAGAAATATGCCACACCCTCAGAATATCTCTGAATTCAGGTCCTTTTTGGGCTTAGTGAATTATTACAGTAAATTCACACCAAATTTGGCAAACTTATTGCATCCATTGATGGAACCTTTGAGGAAGAGTGTTCCATCGAATAGACAAGGGAGTGTGACAAAGCATTCCAGTTGTATCATAGTAAATTGGTAGATGGTAAAATGCTTGTACATTATGACAAGTCCAAAAAGATTGAGCTAGCATGTGATGTCTGTCAGTGGAGGAGTTGCTGTGATCTCATGATTTGGATAATGGCGAGGAGAGACCTGTTGCATTTGCTTCGTGCACCTTCAGTGTTAATGAGTGGAATTATCTTAAGAACATGAAGCATTGTCTTTGATTTTTGCTGTAAGAATATTTCATAAATACAGTATGGTCGTAGTTTCATGATTGAAACTGATCATAACCCACTGACGGCTATTTTGAATACTAAGTCTCCAGTACCCACTTTAGCTGCAGCCCTAATGCAGAGATAGGCTTTGACTTTGTCTGCTTATCAGTATGACATTAAGTACAGATGCTTGGAAGATCATTGCAGTGCCGATGCATTGTCTAGATCACCATCCCCATCAGAGGTAGAGCCCAACAGGGAAGATATATCTTTCTTTTCTCACATGGATGAGTTGCCAGTTGTAGCAGATGACGTTGGCAGAACAACTCCTAGGGACCCTGTATTGGCAAGGGTGTTTAACTATATTGCAAATGGTTGGTCAACACAGATACTGAATTTAGAAATCAGGCCTTTTTTATGTGTAAGAATGAGTTGTCAGTTGATAATGGTTGTGTTATGTGGGGAGCTGTAATTCCTGAAAGGTACAAATCACAGTTACTGTGTGATATTCATGATAAACACTGAGGATTGAGCTTGATAAAGAGCTTAGTGAAGAGTTATCTTTGGTGACCAGGGTTAGATAAGGACAGAGAAGACATAGTGAAACTGTATGGAGTATGTCAAGCTGTAACTAAGAAGCCACCATCAGAACCTTCACAACCATGGAAATGGCCAGCTGGAGTGTGGCAGAGGCTGCGCATAGACTATGCAGAATTTGAAGGGCAACAGCTTTTCATTGTGATAGATATCCAATCAAAGTGGGTTAAGGGGTTTCCAATGAATTGAGCAACAACTAGCAAAGCTCTCACTATTTTGTGTAGCTTGTTTGCTGCTTGTTGGTTCCCAGAGAAAATTGTGTCTGACGATGGACCTCCGTTTTGTTCAGAAGAATTTGTAAAATTCATGAGAATGAACGGGGTAAAATATTGTTCCACCATATCATCCTGCTTCAAATGGAACAGCAGAGTGTACAGTGCAAATTGTTAAGTATTCTCTTGTTAAGCAATTGCTGGCTACCAATTGGAAGAAATGTCAGTTGCCATTGAATCACAAATGGGTGAATTTTTTGTTTATTGACCATAGCACACCTCATATTACTACTGGCAGAACATCAGCTGAATTGTTTCTTAGAAGACAGCCTAAAATGAAGTTTTCATTGCTGAAGCCACATTTAGCACAGTCAGTAGAAGAAAAACAGCCCAAGCAGAAAGAGAGTGATGAAAGGAGTAGAGTGAGAGGAAGAAGTTTGAAGTTGAACCAGAAGGTTAAGGTGAAAAATCATCATCATAAATGTTGAAGTGACTACCAGGAAGAATCATGTGGTCCTCGAACATATTTGGCTAAGATGTTTGGTTGTGGAAAGGTTAGATACATATAGATCATGTTTTACCTTGAGAGATTCACGATGAAGAAGAAAGTTGGGAGGAATCAAATGAGTCTGTTGAATTGGATAGTTGGCATTTGAGTAAGGTACTATTGGTTATTTCAACAAGCGGTGGCTGAAACTAGTTCAGATCCAAGTCAGAGTCAGATAGACATGCCTGGGGAAGTGGAAAATTCAGTTGAAGGTCAAGGGCAACATTTCTTGGAGAAAGCTGTCACTGGGTCAAAATCCTGGAACTCTCTCCCTAACGGCACTCTGGGTGTAGCTACACCACATGGACTGCAGCAGTTAAAGAAGGCAGCTCACCACCTTCTGAAGGACAGTTAGGGATGGGCAATAAATGCTGGCCTAGCCAGCGACAACCACATCCCATGACTTAATTTAAAAAAAAGTTTCTCCCCAGACTCAGGCTCACATGGGTCAAGATCCTTGCCCAAGTTCTGTATATTTAGGTCAAGAAATGAAATATCCTCTTAGGAATAGGAAACCAGTGGATGGGTTATATTTGTAAATAAATGAAAAACAAGAAATATAATTGTATATAGCTGGATTAATATCTAAGGAAAGTTAGCAATGCATGGTGGGATTTAAATACACTGCTCAAGCTTTGCTGGGATTGTGAACTAGTTAGCTAGAAGAGAGTTGTGGGTGCTGCTGGGACTGCAGGGAGGCCCATGAAGATGTGTCACGGATGCCAGACTTGGTGAGTCCGGGACATGATGGGAGGAGGGATCTGACACCATAGGAAGGGGGTGAGGAGGTAGGCAGAGGCTTTTGGAGGCACAAAGGGAGAGTACAATATTATTTGGTGGTGGGTGGTATTCCCTCTATGCACACAAGGCACCTCCTGGAAGGAGAGCCCCTCCCCTCCCTTTCTTCCTGCACTTTCACCAACTTTAGTGGAAAAATAGTCTTTGCACCCTGGCCTGCCTAGCATGTTATGGCAGTGGAGGTGGATTGAGGCCCTCAGTTGCCATTTACTTGGGCCTCATGGGCTCCTTACCCACCATATTAAGGATCAGGTGAACATGAAAGCAGGGGCTAGCCATCTGTCATATTTTAAGTGTTTCACTGCTGACCACACACCCAGGGTGGTGGTGTTGCTGTAAGATCCAGCCCCTTGTATTCTATTCCTCTAGATCCTAGCAACATTCTATTAACCTTTTTTCAGTATTTGTTCTTGCCATTTTAATGATCAATGTACAGGGATTCCCAAGTTGCTTTGGATCTCCACTGCCTCTTGTTTTTCACCTCCTAGAGAGTGCCAAATTCTTTTTTTAACATATTATTCATTGGATGTGGGTGTCAACTCGCTAGGCCAGCATTTATTATCCTTGTTCACAGGCAATTTAAGAGAGGGCATTTAAGAGTCTGCTGTGCCTGGAGGAGTCACATGTGGGCCATTTCCTTCCCTAAAGGGGATTAGTGAATCAGATGGGTTTTTACAACAGTCATTTCATAGGCTTTTTCAAATTTTGCTATTTGCCATGGTAGGGATTTGAACCCAGGTCCCCAGAGCATTACCCTGGGCTTTTGGATTATTAGTCTAGCGACAATACCACTACACCCTCCCCCTCCCCTTCCTAGGTCCAAAGTGGAAGCCTTAGGTTTGCCTACATTGAAATCCATTTGCCACAGTTTTGCCCATCTATTAATAATCTATTGGTATCTACTTTTAAATTTAAGCTCCATTTACATTGCTTAAAATGCATCTATCTTTGTGAAATCAGCAAATTTGGATATGTGCCTTTCTATCCCATCACCTAAATCATTATTAAATTCAGTGAAGAGTTGAGACCCAACACAGATCCCTTGCGGGACATATTCTGCCAATCACAGCATCTGCCCATTATCTCTGCTGTCTGCCTCCTGCAGCTTAGCCATTTTCCTAACCAGGTTAATAATTTGCTTCAATTCTGTGGGCTTCAACTTTAGCTAATAGTCTCTCCTGAGGGAATTTATCAAATACCTTCTAAAATTCTATATAAGTAACATCCATAGACATTTCCCTGTCCACTACTTAAGGAACCTCTCCAAAAATTCAATCAAATTCATCAGTCAGGATCTCCCCTTTACAAATCCAAGCTGGCCGTGCTGGGGTTTGGGGGAGCCTGATGGCATCATACCAATGGCGGGAAGTTCAGCAGCACAGCTGTACTGCAGCTGGCCCATTGAGCGACTGAAGTGCCCAATTTAGGGCCACTTCCCTCCCCCACTGCATTTTGCCCACTGCCATGTGGGGAATCCATTAGGTTTACCCTGGTAGCCTCCCAGTGAATTGCTGGGGCCGGGGGGGTTGGTGGGGGTGGTGTTGGTGGGCCCCTCCTTTAGGGCAGCCGTATGGCCCATGGAGGGATAGCCCCTGGATCCATGGTGTCGGTAGAACAGGGGTCCCCCGACACTGCCCCCAACCTCCCCCCACCCCTGCATTACCAGAACCTGCATGCCCCTTCCTGGCAAGGTTAAGGAGAAAACTTAACCTTGGCTTCAAGGGCAGTCTGGCATTGAGGCACCCTCATGCTGCAGCCTCAGTAGTGTCCACCTCAAATGGTGGCACTGACGAGGCTGACAAGCTGCCACCGGTTAAATGCTGCCCCGGCGTCTTGCCACCTGCCGAAATTGGATCCCTCCCACTTTCAGTCCCAGTGGCTCCCAAAATTCAGCTCAATGACTCTAGTAATTTACTGACATCAGATGTTAGGCTTACTAAGATCTATTATAAGCCTATAATTCCTTGGTTTTCCTCTTCTCCTAACCAGTGAAGTGACGTGCTCACTTCTCCGATCTAAAGAAATGTTTCCTGTAATCGAGAGAACGTTTGAAGATTATAGCAAGGGAATCTGCACTGTTCTCAGCTACTTCCACTAAAATCCTGGGATAAAATCATCTGGTCCTGGGGATCTGTTACTCTTTAGTGCCTTGTGTACCCTTTATGTTTATTAACCTGCAGTTTATTCAGTTTTCCCTTGCAGTCCCTTGCCAATGCCACAACCTATCCCTTTTGCTCTGTCACTCACACATTTCTTATTTCGTCGCTCCTGGTTTAATGATTTTATGTTTTTTGGTTTTCTCTTTACCTGTGCTGCTTAAATCTAATTTCTGACTGTTAATCCACTCTCTTCACTTTCATTTGTTTTTGTTTATTATATTATTAACAATGCCTTTTCCACCAGAGCCCTCCAAGCCCACCCTAGTTATTAGTTTGAAATCCTTGTGACTGCCCTATTTATCATTTCCACTAGGCCCGTGGTCCCTGTGGCTCAGTTCAGGTGGAGCCCACTAGAACAATCCCTTCCAGATCCAGCACTGGGGTCAGTGTCCCATGGAAAGGAACCTCCATTTCTCACACCATTTCTTCAGTCACATCTTCACCTTCTTAATTTTCTCAACCGTATGCCAATTTTGAGAGTGGTTGAGGGATTATAAAGCAATTCTTTAAAAAAAATGAACTCCGCTGCACTTCCTGTGAATGTCAACTTGATTCTTTTCAAATGATGAGTTCAGTTCTTCTGGAGCAGGTTGGAGTATGTTAAATGTAATGAGTGTAAATCTCTGTGGTTTTTTTTAAAAAAAAACTTTTCAGGGCAGTCTGGGAAATGTTTTCTAATGCAGTCACTGTGAAGGAGCTTTTGTGGGAGTGGAATGAGGAAGAATTATTTTCAGGAATCTAAAAACGGCTTCATGACTTTAAAGAAAACCAGAGAGAGATTAAGTCAGCCTGGGAGGAGCTATTTAGTCATTCAAAAGGAGACAGTAGGAATGTGAGAATTAACCTCAGCAACGTGGATATAACAAACCCTGTTCCCTAGCCATCAACTCCATTCCTCTCCATGGCAACTATCGCACCCTTCATACTTGACCTTGAGATAAGTTTCTGACCACATATTTGTGCCATCACTATGACCTTCTATATCTATTTATATTGACCTCCTTAACATCAACTGTTTCTGCCCCTGCCTCAGCTCACTTGCTGCTGAAACCGTCATCCATGCCCTTGTTACTTCTAGACATGACCTTTCCAGCACACTCCTGGCCACACTCCCATGATCTACCCTCTGTAATCCTGGAGTCACCCAAAACTCTGCTGCCCGTGTCTTAACTTCCACTAAGTTCTGTTCACCCATCACTCCTGCACTCACTGACCTATATAGGCTCCTGGTTAAGCAATACCTTGATTTAAAAATTCTCATCCTTGTTTTCAAATCCCTCCATGGCCTCACCCTCTCCTTGCTCTAATTTCCTCCAGCCCCTTAACCCTCTGAGATACCTGTGTTCCTCTAATTCTGGCCTCTTGAGCATCCCCAATTTTAATTGTTCCATCATTGGTGGCGGCCGTGCCTTCAGATAGGCCCTAAGTTCCAGAGCTCCTTCCCTATACCTCACTACCTCTCTCCTCTCTTTCCCCCTTCAAAACACTCATTGAAACATATGTCTTTGACCAAGGTTTTGGTCATCTGCCCTATTTTCTCCTTATTTGACACTGTGTCAAATTTTGTGTTTTAACGCTCCTGGGAAGTGCCTTGGGATGAGTTTATTATAGTAAGGCTGCTATATAAATGCAAGTTGTTGTTGTAGTTTAGGATGCAGGGGAAAAACACAGGGTTCCTACTGCTGACTGCAATCCAATTAACTCTGCTGACAAGTGCTTGTGGACCAATTAGCATTATATTCTGCTGTCATGACCACATCATCAAATGCCATGTTGACACTTGGTCTGAAATTCTTGGTTCCCATCCCCACCAGTGGAAGTGCAGCACGTCCATGGATAAGGATGCGGACCCCATACCAAACCTTTTGATCATATTCAGGGTGAGCAACCCGCACGTCTACGACATGTGCAAGCATCTCAGATGCACCCACCCTGAGCAACCAAATGCCCTTTCCAGGTTGAAGGAAAGGATAGTAATATTTCTTCAGCTGCTAAAATAACCAATCTTTATAAAGGTAGTTTATCCTTTCTGGGATTTCAGCTGGCAAATGCTTCTTAAGTACACAGAAGGGAGCAATGGGCAAAATTCCCTGGTGAACACCAGTGCTCTCCCAGACATGCCCCCTTGATGAGTGGAAAGATTGGGACCAGGTATAAGTGTCACTCATCCACCCCACCCCACCCCTCTTGGCACTGGAATTCTGTGTGCTTCTTCATAAAGATGGAAACCCAAATGATTCAGTTTCCGCCCCTAAGTGCGACCTTTCCTGATGGGCGATTTGCTATTTACTCCACCCTCTGTGGCCCTTGAAATTTTGCCCCCCCACTCCACCCCACTGCCCCAAGAATTGCCATTTGTTCAGGAGGCAGGAGATTGCCCTGCACCCAAAGCCCAGTACTACAGCAAATTTCATTGCCTTGAGAGAAAGATTTGAGGTTAGAGGTGGCACAGGTGAAAAGACTTGACGTTATAAACTGGACTAATTTAATGGGCAGTTTTCAAATAAATTGTCAAACATTCTTTGCAAACCTAAATGTGCGGTAGTGCAGAACTACTGGGGTGTCAGCCACATCAGTGACCATTTTCACAATTGATTTTATCTTGCACCTAAACATTCATGTGAGTAGCTATAAACAGATGTGCTGACATCAGATCCGCATGTCTCTTTTTTAGTTGGTAAGTTATTTTAAAATAGGGTGCAAGTTAAAACCAAGGGATAGCTGGTCATATGAGGGGTGATTTTTGAATAGGGCCAGAGAGCAGGAACGCCACACATTTTGAATATAGTGTTTGGTGAGCGTTCTTATAAATGGATCAAAATGTTTCACTGGGAGTGAATTTTTTTGGTACATTTCCTCAGCTAATATCGACTAAGAGCTGGGCTAGCTGTTTAACATTCTGTCTGTGTCCACATTCACAGCCCTTCAGTTCAATTGTTTCATATTTCAAGGGCCAGGGATGGTGGTGCAGACAGCAAATCTTCCATTAGGAAATACAGTACTTAGGGGTGGAAACTGAATTGATTGGGTTTCCATCCGTTAGAAGAAGCACATGGAAAACACCCTCCCAAATAAACAGTCTCCAATCCAATGGGCGGAATTGTCCCAGATGTGCATTAAGTACGGTAGCCATTTACCTGCTGGCTGCAAAGGCGGATTTTCACCTGCTGTATCACCCCAAACTTGCTGCATTACTTATGCATTCCTGGGGAACATGCCATTTCCATGGCGGGTGGGCTCTCATTTGCCCGCCACGCCATCACCTCGCTGTTTCATCACGTCAGGCACCACATTTAAAGTACAGCCGTGCTCAGTGCTTCCAGCCCAGGACTGCAATAAAGAAAACATGGCCCTGAAGAGCAAGAAGACTGCAGCCTTCGAGGGTCTTTTGGATGCCGTGGAGGCCCACTGTGATGTCCTCTACCTCCGCTCTGGCGTCAGGAGGGGCAGCTACATTACTACTCCGGCTTGGTAGGCGATAGCAATGGTGATCGGTGCCAATGTTGCACAGAAGAGGTTGGCCATCCAATGCAGATAGAGGATTAATGATCTCATCCGTGTAGACAGGGTAAGGCAACCATCTCATCACTCTAAACTCACACACCCAATCATCACAAGGGCCCATCACAAGTTCACTGGCATCTCACTCACTCAAGGGACATCACCACCCATTCGCTCACACATACCCTCACATGTCCAACCCTCAAAAGAATATAGACTGGACATGGCTGATGTACAAATGACACCTCAAAACCTTGCCTGGCTGTGACTACAGATACCCTGACCAAAACATGGAGCACATAATATCATCTTTCCCATGACTCAAGTTTGAGGGTGACATCCTGGAGTTACACTTGCTCTCCAGCAGGGTTAGGAAACTTGACATTAAAGCAGTGATGGCAGCTTCTGCTCCTAACGTCATATGAAAGAAGTTCAGTTGTATGTGTGAGTGTCTTTATGTATCCTAAAGTTTGCAATCAACAAATCAATCATTGTTCCACTGCAGAAGATGCTTTAATGTTTTGCATTGCCTCCCTTCTTCCATCACTGAGATTCTATTCCAGATCCAAATGGGATAGCTTTTCTTCATCTTAATTGTATTAGCAATCAGTGAAGGCTAGCAATATGTAACAATGGCAACTCAGTTGTAATGGGAATGTGTATCACTCATCTTGAAGACTTTACTATCTGTACAAACAACCCTCTAGTAAGCCTTGTAAGCCTGTGATAATCAAACATGGGAGTGAAGCAGGTATGATCAGGCTTTATGCCAGGGCAGTATTTTATTAATGCATATGCCATGTAACGTCAACTGTCTTATTAAATTACAATACTAATGCAGTTCTAAGGCAATTATTTTCATGAGCCTGAGGTTCAGACACATAAAATGAAAGAGTGATTTTTTTCAATATGTATTTATCTTTAATGAGGAGAGTGTTGAGTAATCCTGAACATTCTGAAGTGAGACATCTGCCCATTGCTATGATCTTTGCTCCCCAGCTGAATACTTTCAACCTGTTGGCCAGGCGCAACCTGTAAGCTGACATTTTGAGTAAAGAGTTAACCCTTGGATGATGTTATGAAGGTGAGGCCTGTCCACCTCCCACTGATGAATTGCTGCAGCACAGATTCCACACCAATGTATGAATACACCTTGCATGACATCATTAGCGTACTGTGTTTTTAAAAAAGGTTCGGCCGGCAGGAACCAACTAGGCAAGTGGACATTTCTTGTGTTGATTTGCCTCTACAATTACATCACCAAGTTTTCAATCATAAACAGAATTTCACCTTTAATTCTGATGAAAGGATACACGTGAAACACCACCATAACTTTTTTGCCAATGTCGAACAACTTGCTGTGTATTTCCAGCACCTTCTGTTTTAATTTTAGATTTCTAGAATTTTCCATTTTTCCTCTTTCATTAAGTTGTAATTCAATTATCTCTCCATCAGGCCAGTGCAAGTCATCAGTTGGAAGGTGGGGTGAAGGTGGTGGTGCCTGTGAGCAGTATTTCTATTGACCGTGACACTAGAGAGAACTTACTGGGCAAACTATTCATTTTTGACTCTCGATGGCCTGACTTGAGGATGAGTAAGACATGTATCTAACATACATATACTACTTCCCTGTCATATTCAGTTAAGTTGAATTGGATAGATATGACCTCTGGTGTGAAGCAAGATTTGTTGGCAGGTGTCTGCTGTCTGCCATGATAAGAGTGATGCGGCAGGGAGAAGTCCATAAACCTGCTGCCATACAATGTGCCAAGGTCTGAAGTCTCCAATTCCAGGGGTCCATTTTCACTGTGGTGGAGTAGAACCCTCACCGGCGCCCACTAGCCTGCCTGCCCATAGGCCTATTGAGGCCATTAATTGACCAATTATTGCCCACTTAAGGCTCTCAATCTGCCTCCACTGCCATAAAACACTGGACAGTGGCAGACGAGTGAGAGTCAGAAGACGGCTTTTTAAACAACTTTTTAGAAAAGGCATGAAGGAAGGGGAGGGACATCATATGGGGTGGGGGGGGGGGGGGGGCGGGGGGGGGGGGGGCGCACTGTGTGCATCGGGTGCAACTACCCCCCCTCCCCCAAGATATTACCTCCCCTTTGTTCCTCCCCACCTAGCTTCCAAGTCTGCCCCCCGACACCCCACCCCCTTCCTTTCTGTCCTAAAAGCTCTTACTTATTGCACTCTGGACACCCTTGACTATCTAGCTGGGCCTTTTTTGCAGTTCCAGCAGCGTCCACTACGGAGCTCTAGTGCCGCTAGGACTGCTGGAGCTGCTGGCCAATCCAATCAGGTACTTAAGGCTGTTCGGAGATTGTTATTGCTGTGGGGTGTTCAGCTTGGAACTGACTTTCCTTCCTAACAGTCTGCACCAGTCCTATGTCTCTGGTGTGGGGCTTGGACCTAAATCCCCAGAGGGAGAGTGCTACTCCTAAGTTAAGGTTGACTCTTTAATGAGAATGGAATAGACGCAGTCCCTGTGCCATCCCAGGAACTGTACTGGGCAGCATGTCCTAGACTGAAATGGCTGGCCAAAAGGGACAGACCAAAGTCTGGCTGCATCATTCAAGTTCAGGCAGCCAGCGTACAATCCTCTGCTCCCCACCCTTGACCCCCGACTAGAATTTTGGGCTCTATAGTTTGAATAATATTGCACCCGACCAATAGATTGGCTTTTCCCTCCTTTTGTTTTTGAAAAGAGACAGCAAAATGGTAACTGGCTTCGTATCGGTAAGCAAAGAGAGTTTTGTAGCAGCTGGTGTGTCCATTGACACAGCTGTCTTTGTGCCAGTAACCAGGACAAAATGAGGAAAGCAAAATTTGTGGTAAGGCACCTCCCTTAAGTCGTACATGTTTGACCAAAGAGAGTATAATGAATTGCAAACTGTGAGAGGTTATATCCCATTTGACCTCCTTATTTAAAGAAATAAGCAGGCCTTGGGGTGTGAAATATTGATGTTGACTTCAGAATAAACAATGTTTTGGACCGATGGGGTAGAATTTGTGGGATTATTTCACTTGTTGGAAAGACCAGCATAATTCATTCACCTCTTATTGCTGTGACATAATTTGTCTTTTACATTTATTAAATTTGCCAAGGTAATTCCCTGCTGTCATTGCAGCATTCAAACTGAAAGTGAATTTGCATTGCATTACGTTTATATTAAATTCAGGCTAGTGTAGGAAATCTTTTGGGTTTCTTCAGGCATAAAGCAGTAAGCTACCACAATGCTTTGTATACATGTCAAAGTTAGCTTTACTTCGTGTGCAGTGAAATGTTTTTTTTTAATGATTGTTAATTTTCTTCTGCTGACCTGCTCCTAACCACACTAAAGTTCGTTGTGAGATGGTAAAGCCCATGACCATAACTGACTATCTTTACACCACCAACAGCACAACTTCCTGCTTCACTCTTTCCCTGCAACAGTGTGCCCATTGTGTGAAGCAAATAACTTGTACAATTCAAAAATTACATCAGAAAAGGGGAATCCAGTTTTACTTTTCAAATGTACAATTTAATGCATAAAGAAACCTGTTTTTTCATTGGGAGAGATGGTTTATTGTGTTCTATGTAAAAACTTAATCATACGTACATTGGGCAGAATTTTGCCGTCGGCGAGCAGGGGGCGGGGCCTGCTCACTGACATGTAAAATGGTGCAGATGGTGTCGGGCAGAACCCCCGACGTCACCCCGCCCCATTTAAATTTTCAGGAAGGCGGGGGCACAGCAAAATCAGCTGCGGGCCCACCGACCTGTCAATGGCCAATTGAGGCAATTGACAGGATCATTTAAACAATGAAAGGACCTGCCCGTCCAACCATGTCACATAAGGGGGACATGTTAGGGAATTTTTATTTTCTATTTTTAATCTTTTTCAAAGTGGAAGCGATCTCCCTGAGGCAGCACTCTCGTTTTTGGGGAATCTGCCCCCCACCCCACCCAACTGCCAACGTAGGAAGCACATAGCGCTTCCTGCTGGACGTCACGCTGGGTGGGCCTTAATTGGCTCGCCCACGTAAAATGGCAGTGCGGCCCGCTTTTCCGGCAGGGATCGGTTCCCCACCCGCCGGAGATTGGGTCAGGCCCGCCCGCCCGACAGGCAGAAAATTCTGCCCATTGAATTATATATTGAACCATTCACTGTCGTTCTAAGAGGGCATTGACCAAACCCATGGACTTTCAAATTGGATTGGTCCATGATTATGCTTGTTAAAGTACTGCAGTGGTTTGCTATTGTCTTCTGACCACAAATCTATCCTGCTCTTAGCACCTGCCATCAGGCATAATGGAAGGATTTACAGACAGATAATTAAGCTGTTTGTCCACATTATGAACATACCTTCTGGGGCCGCTTGGCCTAAATAGCCAAGTGGTTATGGTACTGGGTTTGTAACCCCAAGATCAAGAGTTCAAATCTCACAATGGCAAACTATGAAACAATGTAACTTCATCTGAAACAGATGGAAATGGGTTTGTACTCGAAAGAGTTACCTTCTGGGGCCATCAAGTCCTGAAGTGGGACTTGAACCCAGAGCTTCTAGCCCAGAGGTAGGAATGCTACTGCTGCACCACAAGACCTCCATTTCTTCATGGTACTTATAAAACTACATCTGATTTATTAGATTCATTCATACATTTAAAAGCATGTTGAAAATTGGAAATTCTTTTAGTCACTTTGCTCTTTTTGAAGTCGGTGAATTGCCTGGGTTACAGATCTGTGGGTACTGCATTCCGATGTACTTATTGGCAGTAAGTGCTTTTGGATAAACTGATGCTGTGAATGATGCTATATGAATGCAAGTCCTTTTTTCTTTCTTTTTTTCTTAAATGTGAACTACAAAATGCCACTTTTTTGATTCTCTGTTTTCCAGAACTGGTTATCAGGAAGTAGACACAAATGGTCAACAATCTCATTTCTCTTCTGTTTGCTGTCCTTTCTCCATGCTGTATTCAGGACCATGCTGAATCCATGCAGGACCTTCAGAGGCAGGAAGGCTGACAAAATCACATGGGAAGGCATCAAGTGGGTGCCTGATGCCTTCCCGCAGCCATGCCATTTTGCCAATGGTGGGAAAGCTGGCAGAAGGCCTGCCTGCCCACAGGCCAATTGCTCCACTTAAGTGGCCACTTAAGGGCCCCTTTCGCCTGCACTGGCATTTCACCAGTGGCGGGGAGTCTTCCTTAATAGAACAGAAGGCCCGGCAGCAATCTCTTTATTTGGCTGTTGCCCATAAAATCCGGCCCCGGGTCCTACAGCCTGTTGAATCAGGGTTGTTTCCCACCCTCCCCACAACTTTAGGCCCTATGATGGGACTCCTGCTGCCTCCAGCAAATCTTGGCCAATGTTTCTGAAATCGGAGCTGTGTTATTTTTTGTGTTGTTTTTCCCTCCCTAAACCTTTCCGCCTCTTCATCTCTCTTCTTTAGATACTCCTTAAAATCTCCCTCTTTGACCAAACTTTTGGTAACTTGTCCAAATGTCTCCTTATGTAGCTCAGTGCCAGTTATTTGATAACACTGCTGTGAAGCCCCTTGAGATGTTTTACTATGCCAAAGGTGCTATACAAATGCAAGTTGTTGTTTCCTTTGGCTCTGGACATGCAGATCTTATGGAGCTGGTGGCACCCACAAGGAAATGTTTGCAATTGCTGGGCATCAGGAAGACCAAGAAAACCAATATGAAAAGAATTAATGATGGGGCACCATTAGAATGAACGTGCTATCTCCCAATCTGCAGCAGCTCAGTTGACTGATCTGATGCATTGAGCTGTCATTTTAACTTATTATTGTAATAAAAATAAAACATCTATCCTTGATATCTACTGGCAGGAATTCCGCTCCTAGCAACTTAACCCCCTAACTAAAAGGGTTCATAATAGCTTGAATACCACAAAAGAATGTTGATATCTGTTTTAATTTAACATAATCTTAAATCAAACAATATTTACTTGTAACCACAGGGGGTACTGGTGTTGCTCCACAATAACAGCAACAAAGAGGCTTTTGTCATCTTTTGGAAGATGTTAGCATGTGTCAAAAAATAGTTATTTTCCCCCTTTGTTCCTCTGCCCGGTCGTGGGATTGCATGAAACGTGGCCATTTGGTTTCGGGAATTAGGTTGTGGAAGCAGGTGAAAGTGTGTCTATTGGTAATATGCAGCCATCAAATATCTATTCAGATGTTAATGTTAGACCCTTCAGGCACCATCTGCCGTCCCAGTGGCTCAGGCCTCAATTGCTCGTGATGGATCCATTGTATTGTGCTGGGTAGTGCACACATTAAGTGAGCAAAGTCTGCTGTGTACTACACTCAACTTTAATTGCCTGCATGTGTTTGCATAATTAGCAACTTTAATAATTTTCCTGCCATTTGCCAAATGAGGTGGAAAATAAAAATGATTTCCTTTTAATTAGTTCTATGTCATACTTGTGGGTCATTTCTTTTGTTCTATCACTATCATCTGGAAAATTGGGGAGGTGCTTATTGGTTTATGCGAGCTCTGTGCGACAGATAGAATTTTATCACTCCAATTGCTTTATAAAATTGCTTTTTAGGGGGGAAGGGGAGAAGAGAATTTGAGATTTGAATAGAATAAATGGTGCTTTTAAAATCATGTCTGTTTCATGAAAACAAATTTTGGCAAGCATTTTTTTTTGTCTGTGAGTACCCAGCGTGAAACATATCATAGATCCAACTGTAACAAAAGTAGTTTTTTGGTTTTTGTTTTGTTACAGAGCAAACCAGATTTGTTCAACATTTGTTTTTAATAAGAAGGTGACACTTCACAAAATCCATGTACAAGGCCTCTGATAGTTTTCACAGGAAGAGGTGCAGAATCACGGAAGATGGTCCCCAAAATACTGTTTGTAAAATCTTACGCCAGGAATTTCCTCGGGAGCCCTTTTGATTTTCCACTGTAACTTTGATGGGAGATTAGCGGAAATTCTGTTTTTGCCCTCTATCTGGCAATTTCCACTGCTCTTCCGAGGAATTTCCTGTTGCTGGATTCCCAAGTAATAAAAACTGAATTCCCTTACCGTGAACCAATAGCGATAATTGTAAATGGACAGTATTGCAGAACGTCATTCCCAACATGCCAGTGAAAATCCTGGAATCCCATGTAGTAAAAACAGGATTTGTTTGGTTCAGTTGCTGCAAACGTTGGCCACAATAAACCAGATTTTAAAAAAAAATCATTGCCAGGCCTGGCTGCACAAGTATCGGGTACAGCTCCATTTCTGTTACTGTTTTCCAAAATAGGGTTGTTATGTAAAATCTCTAAATATCAACAAGTCTTCTCAAGTTGTTGTAAAGCTTTTCATAATTGAGAGGCCAGGTATTTGCTAAAGGAAACACCCTTTTATTTATTATTTCATAGGCTGTGGGTGTCAGTGGCAGGGCCAGCAATTGTTGCCCATCCCTACTTGCCCTTGAGAAGGTGGGTGGTGAGCTGCCTTCTTGAACCGCTGCAGTCCATCTGACACGGATACTCCCGCAGTGCTGTTAGGAAGGGAGTTCCAGAATTTTGACCCGGAGACAGCGAGGGAATGGTAATATATATCCAATTCAGCTTGGCGTATGACTTGGAGGCGAACTTAAAGGCGGCGGTGGTGGTGTTCCCATGCATCTGCTGTCATTGTCCTTCTCGGTGGGCGAGGTCACAAGTTTGGAAGGTGCTGTTGAAGAAGCCTTGGTGATTTGCTGCAGTGCATCTTGTATACAGTGCACACTGCTGCCACTATGGCTTGGATTTTCCCCTCATCGGGCGCACATCATCGGCGGGCCCAGGAGCGACCGGGAAACGGGCTCCTGACTGCAATCAGCCCCTGTCCATGATTTCACACTGGCTGGTCAATTAATGGCCAACCAGTGTGAAATGTGCCCTGAGAAAGGCTCAGCACTGCCGGTGGGGACGGGAAGAGGGCGGGCGCTGATATCACCGCGGGTGCTGGTGGGCGCTCCCACTGAGCTCCCTGGTGCCTTAGGGAGCTGCCGACCTCCAAATACTAAAATAAAGCACAAAAAAACTGCAAAAAATGTCCATGCAGCACAATCAAGCACCTGAAAGCATACCTCACAAAAATGCTGTCCCCAGATATTTCTTTTTATTTTATTTCCTAACGGAGATTTCATTCCGTCCTTGAGGTTTCATCAAAAATGTAAAGGCCACCTGGCCGATTGGCCCATCCGCCAACCGTAAGGTTGGACGGGCCACGGAAAATCGCCCAACAATTGCGCCGTTAATGGGTTTAATTGCCCGCTTAATTGTCGGTGGGCGCTCTTCCGACTGCCGCGTGCACCCGCCAAGTGAAAAATCGTGCAAGTGCATGATGACATCAGGATGCTTGCCCAACGTCACATCGCGCAGTTTTATGCCCGTTTGGGTCCGGCACGCGCCGTCCATGGAATGTAAAATTCTGCTGCCCCATGTGTCGATGATGAAGGGAGTGAATGTTTAAATTTTGCGATGCTGATCAAGCGTACTGCTTTTTCCTGGATGGTGTCGAGCTTCTTGAGTGTTGTTGGAGCTGCACTCATCCAGGCAAGTGGAGAGCATTCCATCACCCTCCTGTTATAAAATGGTTGAAAAAGAACTTCTATTGTAGTACAATTGCAATCATGAATTGTCAGCAGGGTGTAATAGAGAATGCATAGTTCAGTGTACATTATTTAAAAGTATAGAGGGAGGGTGAGCTACGGGTAGTTCAAGAGTTGGTTCTGTTGAGTCCTATATTTAAGTATGCCATTGAGTTGCCTGGTGCCTGAAAATGTATATTCTGCTAGTTTATTTTATTTGTAGATAACAAGTAAATTAGCAACGTCAATGGTCATTAGGTCTCTGTGGCTGCAATGCTATAGCTATGTGAATTTCCAAATATTTTATATTCAGGCTGTTCTTTCTTATGCTGCAGAGCAGAGAATAATGAACATTGCCTCTGTACATTACAATGTGAGACAGAATGGGTTAGGTGTAACTGAAAGTGAGTGTTACTTTGTGTACTGGGTCTGAAATGAGTTCAAAGGCACGATAGAAGGCCTGTTTTTAACTTGAGATGCATTTAGGGCAGGCGAGCTGCAGGGCAGGAGGAAAATCCCCAAGGACTCCTTAGCATGAGGCTTGCACCAAAATTCAAACAGCTCAGTTCTGATTCCTGTCTAAGATCGGCAGGAATGGGGATTGGGAATGGAGCTGTGGTTTGAAGAAAATGGTCCTAACAAGGTGGGCAAGGAAGCAGCAGGGTTGTGAGCTGGGCAGGTCTGAGGGGAAAGCCCACGGCTGAGAATTCCCAAGGTTTCCATGTTGAACCTGGAGAAGCACTTTCTAAAGTTGAACAGGCTAATACTTATCTGGGTCTCTTCTTGATCGATGCTGCTTGCCACCATCTATTGGTAGTGGATCTGAGATTGTGCACGATTTGCACTTTTCAACATTAAGATTACGTCGGAGTCTGAATCTGTCAATGAGCCTGCCATTTCCATATTTATGAGGCCTTCACCTGTCCGTGGCGGGCAGCCTCTAGGATTCCTAAAACCCAAGAGTTAAAATCATGGGGTGGCAGAAATGCATTGAGAACTTGATACAATTCCCCTGACCACCATTTTGATTACCTGCCCCATTGCTTAATGTTTGTAATTTCCTGCAAAGTGACTTCCCCAGTCACCGTTGAGTCATGATGGAGAGTGGCCAAGCAGAAGCTGATCTATGTAGTGTCATCTTGAAATAGGCCTGTCCTGTTACTGGCATAAACTGAGAAGCAACTCTTTCTGTGCTCTGAGCTATGGAAAGTAACTGAGTAGGGGAGACTTAAACCTATACTCCTTTATTTTTACTCTTGCTTCACCCCTGAACTGACCTTAGTTTTACAATAATTCCTAGCCAAAGACATCAGAAATTGCTAACAACTCTGTTTTCTTGAACTACATGACTTAAATTTGTATTGTTAGTTTATACTGATATTTAGCCAATACCTTTAGAAAATTACCAAATAAAGCCCAAAGTTTAAAAAATTTATAAACTATGGATAGGTAGTCATCAGCTGGCCATTTTATTCCTGTTTAGCTGAAGCTCAAGTTTCCTGTTTCCATTTTCCAAACGGTTCCTGAGAGAGCAGTCTATCTCATTGGCTGAAAGGCGATTGAGAACTCCAACAAACCCGGATATTGAGGGGTGGGATGTGGGGCAAGGGAGATGGATTTGGCTTGTTTTGGCAATGATTTCCTAATTATTTAAATATTTTTCAGAAGTACCTCCTGAAAAGGAAAAACGTCTCTCTTCAAAATGAAAAGGCACTCAACTACTGTACTTTCTCATTTCATTGTTTCTGAAAACTGAAACAGAAATGTACAATCAGACAATATTGGGGTGTTTATTATGGAATATTACTTCCCAATGAACCAGTTAAATTCAATTGACCCTTCCCATTCAGGTTAGATTGCTTTTGCTGCCCCTGCATTGATTCAATCAAAGAACAAGACAACTGGAGTTCACCAGTTGTTTGAAAAGCATTTAGCTCTTAGGAAGAACTGAGCTTATTGGTTATTGCTGCTGCAAATTGCATCTTGTCAGATCACAACCACCATGAAGTTTGACATGGCCAACCGCAACCATTGTTCTTTTTCATCAGGATTGATGTTAGTAGATGTAGAATGATAAGGTCTGGCCATTGGGACTTTCAAATTGGAATCTGAGCTCCTTAGGGCAACTTTGAGCTTTAGCCATGTATTCTTTTTATTCAGAGAGCCAACATGACTTTTAGTATTAAAGATTTTGACATTATAGAAAATGTTGCTTTTTCTTGCCATCTCCCCACTCATAAAAATACTTATGGACTGACTTGTGCTTAGGAAAGAGAGAATCTTATTGCTGTATCATCTCTAGAGCTTTTCACTTCGAGTGGATTCTGAGGGTAAATACAGTTTTATAGACTGGTGGTATTTATTAATTTCCAAGCAGTAAAGATGTTTTCTGTTACTTTTATGTCTCTTATGTCACTGTATAAATCCTCCCTTTGTAAGAGTATATCGGTTAGCATGAAGAACAAATGTGCCACAACTGATCTTGAACAAACCTGCTCAGATCTTTTAAATCTGCAACTGTGTTTAATTTGTTGCTCTCTGTTGAATTGTGTACCAATTTATATCTACCAAAACATTCTGGTTGATAAGTTTATAGAAAGGACCATACATATTTATTTTTATTCTCTGGAAATGAGAAGTTTTTTGATCCAAGTGCAGGGATTTTTCTCAAGGATCACAGGAGAGAACAAAATATAATTAAAATGTAGATTCTTAGTACAGTGGACCCACCAACAGTTAATATTGCAAAGTAATATAGAAGATTGGCTTGGTTATGCATATGCATTGGTCACCTAACCTAATATCCTCATGTGTGACTATGTGTCAAATTTGTCTGATATTGACCCTCTGTAGCACCTTGGGATGTTTTACTATGGTAAAGATGCTATGGAGGTCTTGTGGTGCGGTGGATAGTATCTCTATCTCTGAGCCAGGAGCTCTGAGTTCAAGTCCCACCCCAGGACTTAATAGTATGGAAGATGTGGTCATTAAAGTGACCAGACAGGTTGATTATCAACCTGTAAATCTTTCTGACAAGCTCCCTGGTCAGCCATCTGTAATAGACAATGGCAAACCACTACAGTAGATTGCCCAGTAAACCATGGACCAACACAGAAGTCCATGGTTGCCAATGCCCTTTCAGGGTTTGGTACTTGAAGAGAGAGGTATATAAATGTAATTATTTGAGGATGACAATTAAGCTGTACTAGTAACTAGACTTGCCAGAAAGTAGCTGATGCTTGTTAGTGTTTAGTTTCATTTTAATGTTAAAATAAGCCCTAAACACACTTGCAGCTCATCACCACCTTGAGGGCAATTAGGGATGGGCAATAAATGCTGGTCTAGCCAGTGACTCCCACATCCCATGAATGAATTAAAAATAAGATTGGGGCATGGGTGACTTCCTACCATTTATAACCAAACATACTGCAGAGGGGTGAGCTGAAAATTGAGTTTAACGAGAACCTCCATTTATTAAATCTGCAATCTTTTGCATTTGTATAACACCTTTAACATTAGTGTCCCAAGGCACTTCACAGAAATATTATAAAGCAAAATTTAGCACTGAGCCACATAAGGAAATATTAGGGTAAATGATTAAAAGCTTGGTCAAAGAGGGAGGTTTCAAAGAGTGTCTGTCTTTGAAGCAGGGAAGTGAGGTAAAGAGACGGTAAGGTTTAGTGAGGGAATTCCAGAGTTTAGGGCTTAGGCAACTGAAGGTACAATCACCAATGATGGAGTGATTAAAACGGGGGATGTTTGAGAGCATTACAGATATCTCAGGATTGTGGAGCAGGAGGAGATCACAAAGATGGAGAGAGGTGAGGACATGGAGGGATTTGAAAACAAAGGTGAAAATTTCAAAATCGAGGTATTAATTAACTCAGAAGAAATGTGGGTCAGCGAGTATTTGGTTGCTGGCTGAATGGAACTTGGTGCAATTTAGGACATGGTGGCAGAATTTTGTGTGACCTCCAATTTATAGAAGCTGGAATGCGGGAGGCTGGCTACCAATGTGATGGAATAGTCTAGAGGTAAAACAGGCACGAATGAGGTTTTCACCATCAGATGTGCTATGTTAGTGGTGGATTTGGGCTATCTTATGGAGGTGCAAATAGGCAGCCTTAGCAATGGCACCAAAAATGTGGTCAAAAGCTCATCAAGGTCAAATATGAAACCAATATTGTGAACAGCTGGTTCAGCCTCTGGAAAGGGATGAAGTTGGTGGCTAGGGAATGAAGACAATGGGCTGGGTTTCCCCAATGTTGGGACCAAATGGGGATCCTGAGCTTGCACTTGCTGTGAGGGAGACTGGTACAGGAATACTTCTGGAGGTGGCCTCCTAATTGGCTGCTTCTGATCTCACAGTTCAACTAAGGATGATGGGCGGGTTCTTGATGCTGCAACCCAATCAGAAGGTTGGCAGCTCTGAGTCCTTGGCAGCCCAAGCAAGAGAGGTGGGTGATGCTGAAGCAGGTAGGAGATTGTGAGGGTGCCTCAACACGGAGGTAGCATTGGGGGGGGTGGGAGCGGGTGTGAGGGGGCTAAGTTTGAAAGCACACTGGCCTTTGCTGCCTGCAAACCCCTGTTTGGGGCTTGGAGCCTCTGGCTATGTATTCTTTGGCCTACCAGAGAGAGATCACCTCCATGGAGCTGGTGGCCTTTGTACATGGTGAGGAAAATGGCAAAATGCTGACGGGTCCTCTAGGTCATCCTAATTTGGCCTTGGATATGTTAATTATCTGCCTGCCTCCATTCTGCAAATACTGGAAATGTTATATTCCGGCAATAGTACTGAAGACTCGTGCTCCAGAACTTGCTGCGCCCCCAGTCAAGCTGTTTCAGTACAGCTACAACACTGACATCTACCTAGCTATGTCGAAAAATGTCCAGGTATGCCCTGTACACAAAAGCAAAACAAATCCAACCTGGCCAATCACCGCCCCGTCAGTCTACTCTCCATCATTAGTAAAGTGATAGAAGGGGTCATCAACAGTGCTATCAAGCGGCACTTGCTTAACAATAACCTGCTCACTGGCGCTCAGTTTGGGTTCTGCTATGGCCACTCAGCTTCTGACCTCATTACAGCCTTGGTTCAAACATTGACAAAAGAGCTCAACTCCCAAGGTGAGGTGAGAGTGACTGCCCTTGACATCAAGGCTGCATTTGATCAAGTGGGGCATCAAAGAGCCCTAGCAAAACTGGAGTCATTCGAAATCAGTGGGGAAAACCCTCCGCTGGTTGGAGTCAGTCATATCTAGCACAAAGGAAGATGGTTGTGGTTGTTGGAGGTCAATCATCTCAGTTTCAGGACATCACTACAAGAATTCCTCAGGGTAGTGTGCTAGGCCCAACCATCTTCAGCTGCTTCATTAGTGACCTTCTTTCCATCATAAGGTCAGAAGTGGGGATTTTCACTGATGATTGCACAATGTTTAACACCATTTGCAATGATTCAGACACAGAAACAGTTTATGTCCAAATGCAGCAAGACCCAGGCAATATCAAAGCTTGGGCTGACAAGTGGCAAGTAATATTTGTGCCACACAAGTGCCAGGCAATGACCATCTCCAACAAGAGATAATCTAACCATCGCCCCTTGATATTCAATGGCATTACCATTGCTTAATCCTCCACTATCAAAATCCTGGGGGTTACCATTGACCAGAAACTGAACTGGACTAGCCATATAAATACTGTGGCTACAAGGGCAGGCCAAAGGCTAGGAATCTAACCCACCTGACTCCCTAAAGCCTGTCCACCATCTACAAGGCACAAGTCAGGAGTATGATGGAATAGTTTCCACTTGCCTGGGTGAGTACAGCTCCAACAACACTCAAGAAGCTTGACACCGTCCAGGAAAAAGCAGCATCCTTGATTGGCACCAAATCCGCAAACATTGACTCCCTCCACCACCGATGAACAGTGGCAGCAGTGAATACCATCTACAAGATGCACTGCAGAAACTCACTAAGGCTCCTTCAGCAGCACCTTTCAAACCCACCAATGCTACCATCTAGAAGGACAAGGGCAGCAGATAGATGGCAACACCACCACCTGCAAGTTCTCCTCCAACCCACTCACCATCCTGACTTGGAAACATATCACCATTCCTTCACTGTTGCTGGGTCAAAATCCTGAAACTCCCTCCCTAACAGCACTTAAGGTGCACCTACATCACAGAGACTGCAGCGGTTCAAGAAGGCAGCTCACCACCACCTTCTCGAGGGCAATTAGGGATAGGCAATAGATGCTGGCCTAGACAGCAACGCCCACATCAATAAATTAAGAAAAAAGTTCATCAGGCAACCAATTCATCTCCCTGTCCACTGCTAGGGACCCTGTGTGGTTGCCGGAATGTATTAGGGAACCAACCCAATATGGCTCCCTGCTATTTTCCTGGCCTCCCCACCTCCAAGCCTGCCACCCTGAGGTCAGGAAAATTCTGTCCAATGGATTTGATCTTTAGAATATTTAATTGCAGGAAATTTCTGCTCACCCAGTACTGGATGTCAAATAAGCAGTCTGATAATTTGGAGACAATGGAGAGGTCGAGAGGAGTGATGGTGAGGTATAGCTGGGTGTCATCGGCGTGATGCTGCATTTTTTGATTGCGTCACTGCCAGACAGCATGGAGATGAGAAATAGGTGGGGGCCAAAGATTGACCCTTGTGCGAGACCAGAGGTAACTGTGTGTGAGTGGGAAGAGAAGCCATTGCAGGTGATGTTCTGGCTACAATTAGACAATAATGGAACCGGGTGAGAGCAGTCCCACCCTGCTGGATGACAGTAGAGAGGCTTTGGAGGAGGATGGTGTGGTCAACAAATGGTCAACCATCAAAGGCCGTAAACGGGTCAAGAAGGATGTCACATTGGATTTGGGATCCATTTTGGTACCGTGGCAAGGACGGAAACCTGGCAAGAGATTCAGCCATAGAGTTCTAGGAAAGATGGGCAAGAATTTGTGAAATGACAATGAAATATTAAAGGGGCAGAGGCATTTGTAATTAATTATTTTCCCCTTTTCAATGATTTTTAGTATTGGCTTTTTATTTGTGCTTCTATTGAGTTTCCCTCCTTTCGACTTGTTTTTGCTCTCGCTCTTTTGTTTCTGGTCTCAGCACATGGTTGCTATCTCTCTGAAATATTGTGTGAAAATTCCCTGTGAAGGCAAATTCTTCAATTACTGAGTTTATATGAGATTTCAGCAAAAAAAAATAGTGCCATAAAAGCAGATGTAAAATGGAGCTGGGGAACAACTAGTGCATTGAGCAGAATCCCTTGCCAATTGGTGGGACAATTTAAAATGAATGGTGAAGGTTATTTGGAAAGCACCCCAATTGTATTATTTTATAGCTGAAATAGGTACATGATGAAAGCAGACTTACTGGGCACTAGAGTAAGTTAAGTAAAGCACTTGACTTTAATGCCACCAGCAGTATCTGAAGGCCGTGCTGTACTACATGGCTATATACAAAGATTACTGGCTCTGCAGATCCCACATCTCATTGATCTCAGCCATGTGATTGCCTTGCAGTAGGATTATCCATCTACTCTGCCACAGCTTTTTCTTTCTTGATACAATGGCTCACAGGTGCTACATCCTCAAGCCAATCCTATTATTCACTTCTCTCTTTACCTTTAACAGGCCTTCTCAAGCCCCATCTTTTTGACCAAATATTTCGTCACCTCTCTCAACCCTGTCACCATTTGGGTTTCTGATTTTTTTTTGAATTCCATGAACCTTCTACAATAGAGCACTTACTATTGTTGTTGTTTAAGATGGATAATCTCTGCTGCAGGTTTCGAACGCAATTCAGTGTATCGTGATCCAAACTTGCTTTCAAAAAAAATTATACAATTTTTCAGGAGGCCACAGTTTTGGCTACAGGCCTGCATTCTTTTAGCAATTCTGTAATGAGTCAGCTGATGAAAGGACATTGGTGGTGTTGTACTCATAGGACTGGTGCGAGAGAGAAACATGGAGCATTTTTGCAGACTTCTTCACCTCCAGGGGAATCTAAATCAAATCTGTTTTGAGACCACTGTCAACTTGTTATGTTTGTGTTGAATATGGAAAGGTTTTCCAGCTTCCTGAGCGATTAAGAATTACAAAGAAGTGTTTTGTCCTTCTTGATTCAGCTTTGTAATATTCATCATCATGAACTAGTTGGGCACGTTCTTTTTATGATTCCAGTTTCAAGGGAATCATACAAATATTTTTAAGAGCTTCATTAAAAACCCAGAAATCAGCATCTCCACTCTAAATAGTGCTCTCCAGTTTGAAAAGGGAGACTTATACTGTTAACGGATCTTTGGCGGTGGGTGCTTAGGAAGAAGTATGCAAGAATGTTATTGTGCCCTGGTTATTGTGCCCTGTGACTTTCACTCCTTATGGGTCCCCAAATGGTAGTTTTGAAATGAAATGGAAGTAAATCATTATCTTCCCTGTTCTGTGGCACAGGCCAAGGGTGCATCAACATTTTCAGACAGAGCTACCAGATACTATGTAAAAACAAGCTTAAAAAACACAGCTATTGAAGAAATAGCCAACAGCTCATCCTCTGCAATAGATGCTTGTTGGTAATTGTGCTTACAAAATGTTTACCTTGCCCTAAACTCAATCATTACCATAATCATTATTACACCAAGCTCACTTCCCTTTTAATTACTTTTTTTCTGGTGGAAGAATTGCATCTTTAACAAATGCCCCGGTTGTCCAGGAATCCCATTTAATAGTCACCTGAACAGGTTACCATTTCTCACTAATCACGCAAATAAGGACGTGGATGTAACCTTTTTTCCCAGAAAATCCTGATTTGAGGTCTGCCATTTCCTATTCTATTCATTAAGAATTTTATCAAACGTTCATATCCCATCATGACAAAAGGGTTTTTATATTTTTTTAAAGATTTGATAGCCTGTCATATTTTCTAAATTTCCAGATGAGTGCAGCAAAACAAAAATGCCATCCAGCCCGATAATGTGGCATTTGGAAGAACTTCACTAAGCAAAGGGTTACTTAAAAAACAGCTTGTGTTTTATTTTAGTAAGTCACAAATGAGAAAATAGAAAATGAAACTCTCTTCAATTTCCACCCCCCCCTCCCCCAACCACCTCACCACTCTGAATCAGGATCACCACCTGGCATCTACCAAGCTGCCGTTTCCAGTGCAGAATCTTAACACGGTAAAACAATGGTGAACAGACCCCAATACATAAAACATGCACACACCAATCACTTGCTCTCTGCACATTCTCGGCCCAGCTGCTGAGGCCTAGAACCTGCACCTGCTCCTTAGCTCTGGCTCACAGCCTTGCAAACACTAACAGGCTTTCCGAGATAACTGTTATATTCAGCAGAACCACGAAAACAAAGAGACACTAACATGGCCAAGTATTTCTCTTTTAACCCTTGAGTTCCAAAAGGCTGTTTCAGCTTTTAAAAACACGCAGGTTTGTGGATATGGCATTTGGGCAATTTTGTTTTGTTTCTTGTTTTTAGCTGTCTAATAGTGACAGAACATCTAAAATTGAGTAATGTACAGAAACAAAGAACAGCTCTTAACTCAGATTATTTTTGGACAAAGCAATAGCTGATGTTTCTAATGGTGGTGCAGCCAGTGCCTCTGCAGCCATTAAAAAGGCTAAAATGCTCAGCCCTATTTGCGCAGTCTTACTGTTGTTCAACTGAAATCTTGCTACCAGCATTTTCTGCTCTGAATTTTGTGCCTTGGCATGTCTCAAATGACAACTTGCTAAATTTGTTGAGGGAATGCTGCACTGTTGGAGGCGTCATCTTTCAGATGAGATGTTAAACCGAGGCCTCGTGCCCTGTCAGGTGGTTGTAAAAGATCCCACGGCACAATTTTGAACAACAGCAGAGAAGATTTCCCTGGTGTCACGGCCAATATTTATCCCTCAATCAACATAACTTAAAACAGATTATCTAGTCATTATCACATTGCTGTTTGTAGGACTTTGCTATGCATAAATTTGCTGCTGACTTAGTGACTATACTTCAAAGTATTTAATTGATTGTAAAGCAAATTGGGCATCCTGCAAAATAAGTGCAAGTCTTGCTTTTCTTTAGTGAGAATGTTGCCCAAAGTTAAAATTCCCCACTGCGTATGTTTGTTGAAATCCATGGGTTTGTGGGATTTGGCTCACAGGTGATCCTTGGAACTTGTCATGAATGTCAGTGGTATGACTGATTCCTTCAGCCTCTATCTACAAGTTGGTAGCAAGGTAGATCAGATCATGTAAGCTCAACACCTAACTTCTATATAGTATATGCTCTTTGTTGTAGCTTTCGGGATGTTATCATGCTTGGCTTTTTTTCCATTTTAAAAGCACCTGCTTCAGAAACTTCCACAAATCTGGGATACATCAGCTAGTAACAGTGAAAGTTCACCTTTGGGTCTATGCCATAGATTAATTAAAAGGATACAAGAAAACTCACTAAGAATGATCAGATCTTTTGAGGCCATGCTCATTTTCAGAGGCAGAGGGATGGATTTTATGCTCCTCCACTGACAGGTTTAAAGGCGTGTTGAGGGGGCCGGGTTCTAGTTGAATCCAGCAGGGCAGTCTGCCTGCTCTGTCCCCATTGCATTTATACTAGTGGTGGAGGTGGTGTTGGGTGGTCTGCCCTTCAGTGGGCCAATTGAAGCCTTTAATGGGCAATTAACTTAAGGGCCTCATCCTGCTGTTGCTGGGATTTAACTGGCAGTGGGAGGGACCCATGCCAAGCGCCCATCCGGGCAGGTTTCCCATTATAGGGTGGTGGGCAGGGGCTAATTGCTTCTTAATGCGCCCCATTCTTTGGGGTCTGCCAGCTTGGCACCCCGCGATACCCCTGAACACTTACTCAAATCCTGATCCAACACGTACCACATACCTCTGCCCTGAAGTGCTGGACGATTGCCATTTCTGATAGGCTGGTAGCTTTCTGTGGCAGAACTTCCTGAATCAGGAGGGTAGAGGTCCTGCTTCCAATCTATTAAATGACTACAGGACAGCCAGTGTTCCCCTTGTCGTGCTCACCCCCTGACATTTTAACTGGGGGAGCAGGGAATCCAGTGCCTCATATAATTCAGCTAATAACTCTCTGGATTGGCAACAAGATAGTATAGGAATTCTAGATGTTAAACCACACTCAGCATGACTGAATAAAATCAACAGTGTGTGCGTCCTTCGAGCCAGTAATCTTTAATCACTTTTCATGAAATGCTGTCAACTGTTAGCCTCTTGGCTGATGAGCCTATGATTTTACCTAGTTTGCATTGTGTTTCTGTTTCACAAACTCGAGCCACAACCAGAGTAGGTACTGTATTCAAGCATTTCTGCTTTGTTTCAACTCAAATTTCTTTCTGTTTACACACCCCTCACTTGCCAGGCGGGGTTGAGATGAATTGGAGAAAGTTCTAGGCTTGTGAAAATAGGTGCCACAATGCCACGAGGTTGCAACTAAATTTGGAATTGTCACCGAAGTGTTAGCCTGAGTTAGTCAGCATGTAAATCCATTCCAATAATTCCCAGTTGAAGGGTGTTTCCTTGTTGACTTTGCTTCAATACAACTTCTTTTGTGCAGTGAACATGTCCAGACTCTGCAGAATGTAGACACCGTAACATGTACTCAATTTAGGAAAAAATTGATGGGATTTTCTAATCAAACTGGTTGCTGACTACCACATTTTTACATTCTCTGTCTTGTAGTTTTCACAGTTGAATCTCCAAATTTCACAGATTAGCAGGAAGACTTTTTAGGATATCAATTTGCATTTGGACTAATGCCATGGTTATGCTATATTTCAGAGATTGGCTCAGGCTCAGAAATTGACATCCAACGTCTTAAAGTCTCCTAAGTTGACTTACAGGTTTTGAACGTTATGTTGCTGTAAACATAAGCTGCCCTAGGCTGCGTTTCATGATGGCGCAGATTGATTGGCATGGATCCTTCCCATTGAAAGCAACTTCTCCTGTACTGCCCATAACACCTCTTAATGTCACTTCCTACAACATTTATGAAATTATACAAGTGACTGCACGGTGAAACAAAAAAAATTAGCTCAGATTTTGTGAGGTGCAGGCAGGTGATTGCGAACTGTTAGTGTTCACCGTCATTCCCTTCAGAAGTTGACCCCAGTGTGCTGTTTAGTATGGAAATCTTGCCGTTGCGGTCTATCACTCTGGCTTCTGACACAGGCAGACCTGCATCCCCACAACACAACACCTCACCCGCACCAGCAACCTCCGTCCCTCTCCCCACTCCCCCAAATCAGTGAGAATTTCAACTTCGGCTGACCCCACATTGCTGTTTGCGCAAGGTGTAATTTTTAATGGGGTTTTTAATGGTGATGCGATTAATAATAAAATTTGATGAACAACAGAAATTGACCTGCAAAGCATAATTTTATGTTCATTTGAGTGCTATTAATCAACAATTAGTAGATTTTGTAAGCTAAATTTTTAAAATGTTTTGTCAGAATATTTTAGCTTTTACCTTCACCCCCATGTGTACAGCCCAGTCTTTAATTTGCTTTATGCAAAAAAAAAACCCATGATTTTATGTTAGTGTTTTTGTTTCCTGTTTGGTGTTCTGTGAAAATCCTTTAATATGATTGGGTGCTTGGACAGCCTGATGACATGACCGCTGCTCGATGTTCAGAGGTCCCCACTAAAAAAAACACTGCAGGATCACGGCACAGTGATTTAAAGGTGAAATTCTCGCCAGCGAGCTTCCTAGATATCAGCGAGTCCTTCTTCTGGGTCAGTAGCAAGCACCCTTTACTGTTGTGAAAACTCCAGACCAGTATATATTTTTTTCCATGAGATTCTCCAATCAGTGTACAATTGCACAACTGGATATTTCCCCACCCCCACCCGTCCTTCCAGGTCTTGTGGTAGCATCCCTGCTCCAGAGCCAGAAGCTCTGGGTGTGAGTCCCACGCAGATCTCGATGGCTGCATTATGAACACACCTTCCTTGCTTCAAACAGGTTGAGTATCAATCTGCAAATCTTTCCAATGCATACTAATGGCTGCTGGTAAGAGGGGGAGAGATTTCCGGTCAGTCATATGATGGAAAGAAAGTTAAAGCCTCTACTATCACTATCCATAAGCTCCAGACTATAACCTGCATGTAAAAGTGAATGTTGCCGCACAACTTGAACTTCCTAAGCGAACTGTAAACCATCACTGCCTCCTTTCCACCATTGGTGGCTGTGCTTTTAGCCCATGCTTTGAATTCCCCACTTAAGTTCCTCTGCCACTCAAACTCTCTATCATCATTTAAGGCCCTCATTAAAACACATCTATTTGAACAAACTTTTGATCACGCCTCCTAATATCATCATCTTTGGCTCAGTGACTATTTATGGTTAAGCACCTTTTTACTATGTGTAGGATGTTTCTTTCTACACATGAATTTGTGAGTCAATGATCATTCGCTTTAAGGCTAAGGATAATGAAATGTAAACTTGACAAATCAGTGCAGGAGGAGGGGGCCAAGAATGCATTCTTGAGGGACATCAGAAGTAACTATTCTCCAGTTGGAAGAGAAGTGTTTCCTGGCGATGCATTAGCTATGCTAGAGTAGGTAGAAGTGGAATTGCACTAAGACAGCCTTGTGGAGCAGGACACTGAGGGAGGGGTGATGGAAGAGGGTGGTAATTGTATCAAATGTCATGAAAAGATGATGGACAAGAAAGGATAGCAGGCTCTGGTCATAGTCACAATTCATTTGTGACTTTTGTAGAGTGGTTTTGTTGTTGATGAGCAGGAAGCCTGATTTAGAGGAGTTTCGAGAGAGAGAAGGGCACTGAGCTGGGAGGAAACACCACGCTGAAGGAACTTAGAAATAGAGACCCCATAGTAGTTTGAGTTATCTCCTTGCCATTTCCATTGAAGCTGAAGAAATCAATTGCTAACCTCTAATGTCTTTCTGACTTTGCGTGCACACTAAATATAGCAATATTTCAGCATTTTCTAGATTGATCAGCAACTTTGTATTGAAGGTTAAAATTCCACATTGCTTTTCTTTTTTATATGTATCCCGAAAGGCATAATGGATAATTCAAATTAGACAACTAGAGTAATTAACCATGTTACAGCCTTCTCTTCACTGATATTCAGAATTGCTGGTAACAGGCTTGTTCTGTTTCCATGAAATGAAATGCCTTCCATAGTCAGTGAAGCTCCACAATATTGCAGAGGAAGTGGATGGTGACACCTGATCACTTCCATGAAAGCCTAAAAATCGATATAAAACACCTTTCTATGTCAGGGAGGGGAAAGGCCTGATGATTATTTTGGGATTTTCTGTATAAGGCATATTCTGACTTTCGAGTTCTTGGGACTGTATAATGGGGGTGGGGGGTGGGGGTGGGGTGGGTGGAGAGACATTCCATGAGAAACAAGCATTGCTGTTATCGCACTGGTCCAGAGCTAGCATTTAAGTATAAATGAAGTGCTTCCATCTTAAGGTGCGGAATAGCTTGTTAGATGGGTGGAATTGTTCAATAACTTCATTGAGTGGGATTTTTCACGCCTGCCCACTGCCGCGATCTCCCAGTCCCGCCACAAGTCAGTGGAATTCTGGCTGGGGCACCGCCTCGCCTGCGGTGGGTCTGACCCATGATGGGGTCGGAAAATCCCGGCCATTGTTTCCCTTTTGTTAATTGTTCACTTTTTCCACCGTCTTCATTAAAAAGTAATTGACAATCCTTTGCAGGGGGTGGTGTTAGTGGGGATGTTAAAGAGTAAAATTGTTTAACTTTTTTCAGTGTGGCGAAGCAAGGACGAGGTTAGATAAAATATTTGTTATTTTTTTTCTAAAAAAACTTTAAAAAAAAATTTTCAACTGCTTGCAGCCTTGGGTTTCTCTTCAGAACTGTGGTATAAGTTGAAAACATTCAATCAGGCAACTGTAGTTTCGCTTATTAGGTGCCTCAATATTATAATATGCTCACCATCACAACAATGCTTGGATGCAATTTGGTTGCATCCACAAGTTGGATAAAATATTCACTGTTCAGAAGAGATTTATCCTATGGGGGCCTGGATTTTAACTGGCATGAGATGAGGCAAGTGTCGAAGGTACCTGTTGGCATTGAGGATGGGGTGATCTTCACTCCTGGACTTCCTCTGCATGCTGCCAGTCAGCTGCCCACTTGGAACTGGTGCAAAGTGGGGGCTGCAAATTTAAAGGTTTCAGGCTGCACTTGAACAATACTGAACTCAACTTGACCTTAGCCAATACTTCAGTGCAGTAGTGAAGGAGTGCCGCAGAGTCTTTTGTATAAGATTTTAAACTGAGGCCCATGTAGGTATAGAAGATGCATGGCACTGTTTGAAGAACATAAAGTTCTTCCAGTGTTATGGCAATCATTCCTCCCTTAATTAACACTGCCAGAAACAAACTGACTGGTCATTCATTTCAATTAGTTTGTGTGAAATTGCTGTCCAGAAATTACCCTGGTTGCCTTCATGACAAATGATTGCACTTTGAAAAGGATTACTTGTTTGTGAAACATTTTGAATGCCTTGATAATGTGATGAAGCCCGACACATGTAGGTTATTTTCTTTATATTCTTCCCTTTCCCAGCCCAAATTAAGTAGGGTATTTTTTTGTTCTCCTGGCTGGAGAGTCTACAACTAGGGTACATAATCTCAGGATAAGGTGTTAGCCATTTCAGACTGAGAGGGGGGCCTGGATTTTCCAGGGCCCAGATGTGATAGTCCAGCCACCATTTCCGACAGATACCATTTTCGCCAGTCAGGGTAAGGGGCAGGGTGTGACTCGTGCATGAAGGAAATCCAACCTTGGCTGCGCTATTTGAATTCAGTGCTGAGTTCAAACAGACCCCATTTTTGCTGTTGCAAGGGCTGCAGTGTGGGAGTTTGAATTTTTAGAGTAGTTGCAAATTGAAGGGCAGATAAGGTCTGAAGAACTGTCAAGCCACGATGTTATTTAAATCCCCAGGCCTCTTTAAAAAAAAAATTAAAAAGCTGGCTGCTTGCCTCAGTGACAGGTAAATAAACTAGAGCTGTGAAGCTATTTAAATTCTCAGCTGTTTTAAAAATTAAAAAATAGGCTGCCTGTGTCACAGAGTTGAAAAAAATCTACTCTGGCAGTTGCAATAACTGTTTGTTAACATTACCCCAGGGGTTATCATTATGTCATTATTAATGCTTGGCTGCTTTTCACTACCAATAATTATCTCAGTAGAGAGCCCTAAGTTCACAATTTAACAACTCACAGGTTATTAATAGTATAGCTATCTTTGTGAGGTTATGAATACAAGGCTGTTTTGTTTTTATAAAGGATTAAAGGCTTGAGGAGATTTAAATTTTTTGAATGGGAGTGTTTTAATACAGTGGAGGCCCTAATCGATATTTAGAACTCTAATTTTATTTCATCTCAACATGACTTCTGAAATCTGCCAATGGTGGATACTGGGTGAGTTGGCATGGGGGGTGAAAAGGCAAAGGGTGGTGTGTGGGTTGGCATCATGTTGGCATGGGGCCTATAAGAGGCCCTTTGTGTGGGTGGGTTGGCACGGAGGGAACATGAGGTCATTGGGGGTGAGTGGGTACATGGATTGGTATGGAGGGTATGAAGGGTCATTGGGGGTGGGTGGGGCATGAATGGGGCATGAGAAGTGGGTGAGGGAGTGTAAGGGTGAGAGCTAAGGGTCAGCTTTTGTGGCCACCTCCAAACAGTTTCCGGGCAGCAGGCCTGACTCCCACATCCATCCCCCACCACCTCGGAATGAATATCCCATTATTTGCAGCACTTTTTCCCGAGGCAGGTGTGGCAGGCTAGGAATTTTCCTGACTCTCCACACCCTGAGGATGAAAAGCTGGGCCATAATCCAGGTCCTTGAATAAGACACTTTGGCAAAGAGGCATGACTTCTGTGAGTTTAATTCTCCTTTCCAGGGTACTCAATAATAGGATGGTTAGACCCCTCCCTGCCTCAAACCCTTCCCCTTTTTATTCAACCACAGATGCATCTTACAGCTTGGTGCTGGATCTTATACCTGGCCTAGTAAAAACTTCTGTTACATGACTAGGAATTTTTTGTCAAAACTCAGGAAGAAAGCAGATTTGCCATATCATATACCACAGACATAACCTCTATTGGGACTTGCTGTTGGTAGCAAAATGGAGTCATGGAATCTTACAGTACAGAGGGAGGCCATTTGACCCATTCTGCCTGTACCAGCTCTTTGAAAGAGCTGTCCAATATATTCCCACATGCCAGCGTTTCCCCCTCAAACCTTGGAGATTATTTCTCTTCAAGTACACGTTAAATTGCCTTTTAAAAGTTCCAATGGAATCTAATTCCGTTACCCTTTCATGTAGTGTATTGCAGACCTCAAGAATTGTCATTGGAAAATATTCTCCTCATTTCTCCCCCAAATGGTTGGTGTCCAGAATTTTATGCGAGGCCTATAGGAATTTGTAAAATCACCATGACTTACTTTTCTATTCAATGTCCCTAGTTACAATACCAAGTATCCTATGTGCTTCCTTAACCACCTTCTTAGCTTTCCCTACAAACTTCAAAGATTTGTGATCACGTAGCTGAAGGTTCCCTTGCTTCTCCATCTCCCTCGAAATGGTAGCATTTTGATTATGTTACCTCTTCGTGTTGTTTCGCCCAAAGTGCATCACTTCACACTTATCTGCATTAAGTTTTACCTGCCATGAGCCTACCCGTTTCACCAGCCTGACTGTCCTCCTGAAGTGTGCCACTATCATGATCACCACTTATTACATTGCCAGGTTTTGTATCACCTGCACACTTTGGGCAGAATTTAATGGGGTCCTCGGCAGTGGGGTGGGAGGTAAGGTGGGCTGGAGAATCGGGAGGGAGGACAGAGTTTCTATCACCTTCACAACCTTATGGAATTCTCTGTGGTGGGGGGTCAAGGACAGCCTTCAGCCCAGCAGTCAATTGAGGACCTTAAGTGACCAATTAATGGCCGCAAAGACCTTATACCTTTACCGCTGGCATCCTACTAGCTGGGCAGACCGCCCAGAAAAACCTGGTAGTTTCTCTGCCGACTTGGGTGGAGGGGCCTCTTGATCGGTCACTCTGTGCTCCATGGAGGGCCACCCCTACTGAAAAAAACCCGCCCTTAACATCATCAATGATGTGTACGTTTGTTGCACAATATTCATCAACCCTTTCTTATTTCCTCAATCCTCTCTATTGTTTCATCAAAGAACTCCAAACAGGCTAGTAAAAGTGGCTTGCCTTTAACAAATCCATGCCGGCTATCCCTTGTTAACCCATACATTTCTAAATGAGAATTAATTTTGTCTTTGTCAATGGTCTCTTGTAGATTTTGACATTAGACTGAGGTTTATCCCTCTTTTTGAACAGGTGTAATATTTGCAATCCTTCAGTGCTTTCTCCAATATAACAAGGAGGACTGAAAGATTGTTGTCAGGTTTTTGCTGTCTCCATCTTGCAACTTAGGATACATTCCATCTGAATCAGATGACTTCTCAATTCTGAATGATGCCAGCCTATTTAGCACCTCCTTTCTATCTTTTGTTAATTCATCCAATATCCCTACTTCCTTCTCCTCTGACATTAATTTCATCTTTTCTTGTGAAGACATGTACTCAGCTATGCCCTCTGTTTCTGTTGTAGGGTGGCCGAGTTGTGCTATTAATGATAGTTGATCTGCAGACACTTCTTGGGTGGAAACATTAATTTTATTTATAATATACTCAGCAGCAACGACACGAGCTTTCAACTCCAACTCTATCTCTACACTGACTCCTGAGGTAGCCTGCGTTACTCTCCTATTGGTTACTACAGATCATGTGATCTTCCTTAACCAGTATTATTCTTAAAGATACATTACACACTAAATAAAACCATAATTACTAGATTCCTTCTGCTTTAGCTCAGCTATGCATATTATATTTACAAGCACATATTTTTAAGACAACATAATATTTATACTGGGTAAGGAATTTACAAGTTCAGTCTTTCAAGTGGTTTCCTGGTACGTGTGGAACGTCACAGCTCCACAACTTCAGATTCTTTGTCAGGAACCTCCATTTCTGGAGTTGCCTGAACATCAGGTGCTTTGTTGGCATTTGCTGTTCTGTATCCTCAACTCTTACAGGAACATCAGACATGTCAGTCCTGGCTTGAGTATCCTCAACAGGAAACGCAGACCCTGTCATGATCATTGGTGGAACCAAATCTTGGTGATTTGTCCCTCTCTTCCTTCAATGGTTCACATGTTTACAGATGATCCAGTCTTCCGCCTCTACAGGGTAAGATAGAGGTCCAGTCACTGCACTTATTTCACCCGGTAACTACTTTGGACCTTCCATAGAACCATAGAAAAGTTACAGCACAGAAGGAGGCCATTTGGCCCATCTTGTCCATGCCAGCCCAAGGACACCCAGGTGCACTTTCTAATCCCACCTTCCTGCACCTGGCCCATAGCCCTGCAGCTTATAGCACTAAAGGTGCAGATCCAGGTACTTTTTAAAAGAGTTTAGAGTTTCTGCCTCTACTATCAACTTGGGACAGTGAATTCCAGACACCTACTACCCTCTGTGTAAAAAAGTTTTTCCTCATGACCCCCCTACACCTTCTGCCACTTATCTTGAATCTATGTCCCCTGGTTCTAGAATTCTCCACCAAGGGAAACAATTTTATCCTGTCCACTCTATCTATTCCCCTCATAATTTTGTACACCTCAATCAAGTCACCTCTCAGCCATCTTTGTTCTAAGGAAAATAACCCCAACCTATCCAATCTCTCCTCATAGCTACACTTTTCTAACCCTGGCAACATTCTTGTAAACCTCCTCTGTACTCTCTCCAGAGCTATTACATCCTTTCTGTAATGTGGTGACCAGAACTGCACACAGTACTCCAATTGTGGCCTGACCAGTGTTTTATACAATTCCAACATTATATCCTTATTTTCATGTTCTATACCTTTGCCAGTAAAGGAGAGCATTCCATATGCCTTCTTTACAACCTTGCTGCCTTCAGGGACCTATGTACTTGTACGCCAAGATTTCTCACTTCATCTACCCCTCTTAGTATATTCCCATTTATTGTGTAATCCCTGTAACTGTTTGACCTCCTTAAATGTATGACCTCACACTTCTCTATGTTAAAATCTATCTGTAACTTTACCGCTCATTCCACCAACCCAGCTATATTGTTTTGGAGATTATGGCTATCCTCTACATTATCCACTACTCGGCCAATCTTTGTGTCATCTGCAAATTTCCCAATCGTGCCCCCCACGTTCACGTCCAAATCATTAATATATAACATAAACAGCAAGGGTCCCAACACCCAGCCCTGTGGAATACCACTTGAGACAACTTTCCATTCGCAAGGGCATCCATCGACCATTACCCTTTGTTTCCTGTTACAAAGCCAACCTTTTATCCAGTTTGCCACATTACCCTGAATCCCATGGGCTTTTACTTTCCTGACCAAGCTGCCATGTGGGACCTTGTCAAATGCCTTGCTAAAATCCATGCACACAACATCCACTGCACTACCTTCATCAAGCCTTCTTGTCACTTCCTCAAAGAATTCAGTAAAATTTTTGAGGCAAGACTTTCCTTTAACAAATCCATGCTGACCATCCCTGACTAGTCAATGCCTTCCCACATGACAATTAATCCTATCTCTCAGGATTGATTCAACTAATTTGCTCACCACCGATGTAAGACTAACTGGCCTGTAATTGTTTGGCATTTCCTTTGATCCCTTTTTAAACAATGGAACTACGTTCGCATTTCTCCAGTCCTCCGGTACCTTCCCTGTATCTAGTGAAGATTGGAAAATCATCCTCAGAGCATCTGCTATCTCCTCCCTGACTTCCTTCAGCAGCCTCGGAAACAATCCATTTGGCCCTGGTGACTTATCAACTTTCAAGGATTTCAATCCTTCAAGTATTTCCTCTCTCTTTATGACTATCTCGTCCAATATCTTACCTTGTTCCTCCGGGACTACTATATCTACATCCTCCCTTTCCTTCGTAAACATGGAGACAAAATATTCATTCAAAACCCTTCCCACAGCCTCCGCATCTACACACAAGTTTCCATCTTCATCTCTGATAGGTCCCACTTTTTCCTGAACTAACTTTTTAGCATTAGTGTATTGGTAAAATATCTTTGGGTTATCTTTAATTTTACTTGCTCCCTGAAATTTTTCAAGTATACTGGCTCTCCCACAGTAAATCTTCCCTTGCCAGTTGTGTCTAGTTTTCTGGCTTCCCTGATTCCTTTCCACCTTCTCCTCTAAATTCGGCATTATTAAGCTCAATCTCGTCCTGAGATGGTGTTTCAACAGTAACTCCACAGGTATGACATCTGTTATTGTGTGAGGGGTAGTCCTGTTATGAAAAAGAAAGCGTGCAAGTTTGGTTGCCAAGGAATCGCCAGTTAGCTTTTTCATGCTTGCCTGGAAAGTTTGAACCACTCTTTGGTTAGTCTGTTTGAGGAAGGGTGGTACGATGCAGTTTTCACGAGTGATACCATTGAGGTTGATAAACCATTGAAACTCAGCACTCGTAAATGCCGTGCCATTATCGGAAATGACTACTTGTGGTAGTCCGTGAATGGCAAAACTCTGACAGTTTCTCAATTGTAGGGCCGACGTTCGTGAATTTACCTCGTATATATGCAACCATTTTGAATGGGCATCAACAATGAGCAGAAACATTGTTCCCAGGAAAGGTCCAGTGTAGTCAATCTATAACCACACCCAGGGTCTAAATGGCCACTTCCATGGGCATAACAGAGCTGTCACTGGCAAGTTTTGCAGTTGCTGACATTGCACAAGTGCTTTACTAAACTTGCTATTTTGCCATCCATCCTAGGCCACCATAGATAACTGCATGCTTTGATCTTCTTTCGGGAAATTCCTGAATGGACACTGTGTAGTTCAATTAAAAGTGGCTCCCTTCCCTTTGCGGAACAATCACTCATGCTTCCCGCAATAAGATACCTGGCTGGTTATTTCATGTCTTCTGTTGAAGTACAGTTTCATTTCATCAGATATAGGCTGCTGTGACCAACCACGTAGCACTTGTTCTTGTACCTGAGATAGGACTGGGTCCCACCTTGTCCAGTCTCTGATCTGTCGAGTACGTGCCAACGAGGAGTCTAAGAAATTTAACAGTAAAACAAGTTCCTGTGGAACTGTGATGTGCTCATCCTTTTCTTGGAAAGGCAAATGACTAAGGGCATTCGTAATTTGATTGCAGGTCTATGTACAAAAGTGTATTTTTATGCTGCCACAATTAAAGCCCGTTGTTGTATTCTTGCTGATGCTATGAGTGGTATAGCCTTGTCCTCACGAAACAATCCTAGCAATGGTTTCTGGTCTGAAATGATTGTAAAATGACAGCCGTGTACATACTGGTGAAATTTCTTGACACCAAAGATGATGGACAGGCCTTTTTCTGTCTGCATATATTCCTTTTCCTCTGTGGTGAGCGTTCTTGATATGTAACCTATTGGCCGTTCCGTGCCATTGTCCATCAGATGAGAGAGCGTTGCTCCCACTCATGGGGAAATGCATCACATTATTTCGTCTGGTCATAATGCACTAATAGATTGGACAAGTGCAACAATTGCTTCACCTTTATGAAAGTTTCTTTCTGGGGTGCCCTCCGAGACCCACGTTGGTTCTTTTTGAGTAGAGAATGCAGGGGGGCCAGCACTGTAGGCAAATTGGGTAAGAACCGCCCATAATAGTTGATCGTTCCTTGGAATGATTTGAGCTCTGAGGCGTTCTTTGGCGCAGGTGCCTCTCTTTTGGCTCTCACTTTCTCCTCAACCAAATGGAGGCCCTGTGAAGCTACCCAATGACCCAAATAGATTACCTCCCTCACTTGGAACGTGCACACTTTTAAAAAATGTATTCCAGCTTGCAAGAAACGTTTTAAGACTTGTAAGTTTGCCAAACGCTCTTTTTCAGTGAATCCTGTCACCAATACATTATCTAAATAGACTACAAACTGGGCAGTCCCTGCAGTAAGCTTTCCATTGTTCTCTGAAAGATGGCACAAGCTGAGGAGACACTGAAAGGCACTCATGTATATTGGTACAACCCTTTGTGGGTATTAATTGTGACAAATTCCCAGAAGGCATTATCCAACTGTAGTTGTTGGTAAGTATGACTCATGTCAAGCTTTGTGTACATTGTCCCTCCTACCAACTTGCCATACAGGTCTTCGATTTTTTTGGAATGGGGTGCCATTCTGGCTTAGCTGTTTTATTAACTGTCAGTTTGTTGTCTGCATAAATCCTTTCTCCTTGGTCAGATTTAAGGTTGGGGACTATGTGTGCTTCCCATTTTGAGAGCTAGACAGATTGTATAATGCCCAGTTTCTCTAGTCTATTAAGTTCAGTGTCGACTTTTTTCTCATGACATATGGCATTGGTCTAGCCTTCATGAAGTGAGGAGTTGCTTCTGGATCCACATGAATCTTGGCGGCCCTGGATTTTACCCAGTTCGTCCTTAAAGACAGTGGCGTATTTTCTAAGTAGCTCTGGTAGCCCACTTGCTGTCAACTGGAAAAGTTCAGTGCATTCTAACTTAATGTTCTTTAACCAATTTTGCCTCAGGAGGCTTGGCCCTTCACCTGCTACCACCATCAAGGGTAGCTGTGCCGAATGGCTTCCATAATGGACAGTTACTCTGCTTTTGCCTTTTACTTGAATGTCTTCACCTGTATATGTTCTTAGCTTGGCGGTTGTTTCTTCTAAGCTTAATTGATGTTCACCATTATTCAGATATCTGAATGTAAGTTCCCCAATTAATGTAGTGCAAGCTTCTGTGTCCACTTCCATCTAACAGGTTTGCCATTTACTTTCACTGTGAAAAATATTGGTTCTATCTTTCTAACTTTCAGATTAAACAATGCATAAATGTCTGAATTTGTTGGGCAAAATTTTCTGCCTGTCGGGCCCGACCCAATCGCCGGTGGGCACGGTGCCGATCGCCACTAGCGAAGCAGGCCACACTGCCATTTTATGTGGGTGGGCCAATTAACATCCTGTTCTATATTTGTTGCCAGTTTGTTGTAGGGTGACCGAGTTGTGCTATTAATGATAGAGTTGATCTATAGATATTTCTTGGGTGGAAACATTAATTTTATTTATAATATATCCTGCAGCAACTACACGTGCTTTCAACTCCAACTCTATCTCTACACTGACTCCCAAGGTAACCCACGTTACTCGCCTATTGGTTACTACAGATCATATGATCTTGCCTAACAAGTATTATTCTTAAAGCTACATTGCACTCTAAATAAAACTATAATTACTACAGTTTCCATAAGATTTCATCTTCTGTCACTAATCATCCAAACCACAAATATCTTTTTACTGAATATATGTTCATAATTTTTTTTTGGTTTCCATTCCCTATTACCTGCAAATCTTATATGCTCTTGGGCCTTCTTGCATCATTTTTCTAGTTCCCCTTCCATTCTTTTTATTCTGTTTGGTTTTCAATTGTATTCTACACCTGGAATTTGTCATTAACCTTCCTTTATATGGATTATCTTCACCTCTACTTTCTTTGTTATTCAGGGAGTACTAACTTAGAATGTCACATCTTTCCTCCTTGTGGGAATATGCTTGGCTTGTACCCGAACTATGAAGGCCTCATTTACTATTTCCAAGTCCACCTTTTGCTAGATCACTTATCAAAACATTGAACTTGACTCTCTTCCAATTGAATATTTTCACCTTTGATTTTTCTCTGTCTCTTTTCATAACTACTTTAAAACTAATATTATCAATGTTATGTAGATGTCTAAGTGAAGAATTGGGACAGATCCTGTGTCTTCCAGTCAACATCGTTTAGATCCTTTTTGTCCTATGTAAAAACACCATGTCCCAATGGTTTGTCTGTTGTCAAAAATGGTGACTAGGGTGCACTAAATTCACAGGCGAGTGTGCGAACAATGCAATATCATCTGTAAAGCAGAACTCCACGATACTATCAAAAAATGCCTGTAACAGACACTTTCATGTTTATTATAAAGGCTACAGTTGAAGTATCTATTTCCGGCTAATAATGTGGAATTGCTTTTCACAGCTGATGCTGTGGGAGACTCTGCTGTGAATTGAACACATCATTGATGAAGACGTTGAATAGGATCGGTGACCATGGATAATTTTGCCTAGCTCCTCTTCATAGACAGTGGGGCATTCAGTGAGACCATCAATTATTTTTATAGAGCTAGAATATAAATATCAGAAACATTGCATGGTTTGGGCATGTATGCCAAAGGTTCTCACTTCCTCAGGGGCAATAGATTGATAGCCTTATGCATATTTATGGAGGATTGTGAATGAGTTTCTCCTGAGCCTTGTGTTCATGATTTCACATAATATCACAATCTGCCTGAACACATTCCCCATTAAACTAAACTCCAGCCTGTTCGTTTCTGCTTACTCCATGGGTCTTCTACCTGCCCTGCACGCCAGGATAACCTGCAGAACCAGCTTAAACACCACTGATGGTAGCAAGATTCTTTCTTTACAGTTTCAGTACAGTTTTTTTTCACTAAAGAACGAGAGGGCACAGTTTGAAAGTGTTTTGCAAAAGTAGCAAATGCGAGGTGAGAAAAAGATTTTTCACACAGCGAGTAGTTGGGGTTTGGAATGCACTGCCTGGAAGTGTGGTGGAGGCAGGTTTGATTGAGGCATTCAAGAGGGCATTGGATGATTATTTAAACAGAAACAATGTGCAGGGTTACGGGGAAAAGGCAGGAGATTGGCACTCAGTTAAAATGCTCAGAGAGCTGCTGCAGACACGATGGGCTGAATGGCCTCCTCCTACACCGTAACAATTCTGTGATTCTGATTCTGTGATCCCGTTCTCCATGTGGATAGAATAGGTGTGCATGCCTCAAAAAGAATCCTATTCAGCAGCCTCAGAAGGAAGAGTCAGCAGTTCCTTACACAGTTCTTCAGGGCTATTGTCAACCTGCTTTGCCATCCCCATCCCTTCCCACTGCCACCCCTTCCATCCTAGAGAACCTTTTAACCATTTTGGCATGAATACTGACACATTATAAATACATCCAAATTCAAAGTCAGAAGTCAATGATTATGTATCTTTTGGACTATAATTGCTTCACGTGAGCAACACACTATGTGGTTCAGCTTAGAACATTTAAATGAAAACATTTTTGAAGTTCTATTCCCTCCGCTGACTTTGCATGTAGGTGAAAATTTGAATAAAACAAATAGCATTACTCAGTGTTTATCATTGTCGTTTGGTTGGGAGCTGGGTATTACATGTGGACAGGGTGAGATGAAGTAAGGCGCAAGGAGTTTCAGTGTGTGAAGAATAATCACCACAATAGACCTATGGCCTTTTGATGTGCTGTAAAATTCAATGCATTAAAGCTGGAAAATATTCAGGTGGATGATGTACTTTGGGAAGGGGAGAAAAACTTGCAATTTAATGGAGTATGCTGTATTGAAAGAGGGCCTAAAGTCTTCTAGAATGAATTCTTCCATTGGATGTTAGTCAACTTAGACCTGCGTTTATGAACTGCAGCTATTCAAGAAGGTAGTTCACCATCAATTTTCTTGAGGGTATTTAGAGATTGGCAAGGCTGACATTTGTTGCCTGCGATGCTCACCGTGCCATTAAATTGTGTGTAAAAAAAAAAATCACTTTTTTTCTCTGTTTTGCTGAGTGACTTAATCAAAGCCTGTGTCAAAAATTTCCTCTGTGGAATCCTACCCTTCTCCCCCTTATTGCTCCACTATTTTTCATGTGTGTCTATATGATCAATTCCATCAGTGCAAATGTGGTAACACTGACTCTCAGTGACGTAAAGGACAAAAAATTGTTTTTTAAACATGATTTTTAATGGTCATGACTGAAAATAGTGCAATTAGTAAGTGTAATGTAACAGGCTAAATTACTTTTTATTTTGTAGTAAAGGATGGGGCTGGTTTAGATACAACACAAATTTTACCATTGCGGTTATGCCCCAACAGCTTTCAATCTACTAACCATTAGGCTATGGTCAAATACTTAAAGGATAACTTGAATTGGACTGCTATTTAATTTTATAATTTGTAATCAACAGCATTTATGCTAGAACTTTGGTAATTTTTTCATTAAGTAACTATTTGCAGTCTGGTGAAGGCAAAACACTGCAGATGCTGGAAATCTGAACTAAAAACAGAAAATGCTGGAAATACTTAATAGGCCAGGCACCGTCCGTGGAGAGGGAAATAGCATTAATATTTCAAATCAATGTTCTGTGCTTTGGTGAGCTACATAAACAGGGACTATCTAATATTTCTTGTGCAAGCCCCATTCTGCCACCTCCAGCCCTTTGTTCCTTATTGCTGCACTATTTTTCATCTGGGTATATATAATTCTTTGGGAATAATGTTTATAGTTGCAGTGTTTCTGCAGTTCTGCTACCATTCCAGCTTTCTTCTGGTGGTAAGTTCGAGCAGAATTTGTGGCTGTTGTGGAGAGCAGTGCCTTGTGGCTGCCCTCCCATCTGTACCGACGCTGATAAGTGCAGGGTCACATTATCAAGTGTGGGGCACAGAAACTTGCAATCTCTTTCGCACCAGGGAAAACCTCCAGGTTAATTTATTTGCAGTAGTGTAGCAAGATCAATAATCCATTTGGGTTTTGTTGTGCGAGGCACTCTCCTGTTAAAGATGAGGGGGCGGAATTTAATGCCCATTCCCAAGGTGAATTTGGAGGTGGGGTGATGTCTGTCTCGATTAAGTCTGAGGCTGGAAGACTTGTGTACAGCCTCCCTGTCCCACTGCCAGTTGAGGCCCTTGATTCCCACTTAAGGGCCTCATCCTGCTGCTGCTGGCATTCATCCAGTGGCAAGTGGCAGCACTCTGGAAGCCCACGTGGGCTCCCTGGGGTTTTCGGGGGGGGTGGTGGGGGAGTTGTTTTCTCTCATTCAAAGGCCCTCTGTGCCTAATCGAGGGACCCAGCATTGGAAAAGGGGGTGCCTGCTGAGAGCCACCTCCATTCCTTTGCTGCCGACACTCATGCCAACGGCCTCAATCCTGCCCTCACTGACCTGTGGCCTGGGTCCTTCGGTGATCCTAGGACTCTCCCTGGGTGCATTGCCAGCAGCTTCCACCACTTCTGCTGGTGCTGCCTTCAATGGGCAGCAGCCGGTCTGATTGTCCAGCAGCTCTTGGGAGGTGGGATTTCTGCTCCACTGGGTCCTTCATCCCTGGGAAGCCTTGCTGCTGGCCACTTAAGTATCTGAGAGGCACTAAATACTGGTGGGCCCTTTCCAACTACAGCAACACGGGGCTCGGACTGGTTCCTCAGCCAGCGTGTGAGAGCCCCATTACCTCCATAAGATACCGCCTGCAAAGTTTGTTTTATTAAGTTAATGAAGAAGACCCAGTATGAAGATTAACAATAAAGTTCTCGGCTTACAAGGAAACTGGGATGCATGATTGCAGCATAGAAGAAGTTGCAAAGAGATTAAATCATGTTATACAGTACTTGGGTCTTCTAGCATTAGATTAATCCTTTGATTATGCTACGTACTGTATTAGCTATTATGCCATAATGCAACAGTAGCACCGTAACTCTGAGCAAGAATAATTGGTTAACTTATGAAATACAACAGTTTTGCTTCTAGGCCAGATACAACTCCTAAGAAATGCATGTGAATTTCAGTATTTTACAGTTTGGTAAATTTTAAGTCCCAGGTAGGAATGTGACCCATTGACTGGCTGGCCAATCCGGGAACTGCAGTGCAGACTATTTTTATAATCTAATTAGCATGACGCTGGAAAACCCCCTTAGGTAAAATGGCCTGAAGGTTGCTAGGCAGTGGCTGCACAGCTATTAACATGGTGGATGAGGAAGCTGCTGCCTTGGGCCACTGGGGATGATACAGCTGGCAGGGTAAGTAATCACCGCTCCTCTGCTCAGGATTCTGGTTGGCTGGTACATTATTGTAGCCTTATCCAATGCAGACGATGATGTTCTTTCAGGCAGTCTTATCAATGCCTCATTGCAGTGCAGCATGGGAGCCAAAACTTCTGCAACTTTCAGCCACCTTTTTGCATTATCAGCTTCCAGCATTAACTCTGTAAAGAGAATGCCACATACTTGCTAAATTTCACTTCGTCAGGTCACTTTGTTGGGCTCTGCTTCATAGTAACGTAGCATTGAAGTGGTGAAAGAAATTAAATCACCTGGCTGGACAGCTCATCTTATTTTGAATTTTTAACGTGATGTGGGTGCCACTGGCTAGGCCAACATGTACTGCCCTTGGGAAGGTGGTGGCGAGCTTCCTCTTTGAATGGCTGCAGTCCATGTGATGTAGTACATCCATGGTGCTGTTAGGAAGGGAGTTCCATGAGTTTGATCCAGCATCAGTGAAAGAACAGTGCTACATTTCCAAGTCAGGACGGTGATTGACTTGGAGGAGAACTTGCAGGTGTGGTGTTCCCACGCGTCTGCTGCCCTTGTCCTTCTAGCTGGTAGAGGTCGCAGGATTGGAAGGTGCTGTTGAAGGAGCTTTGGAGATTTGCTGCTGTGCATCTTGTAGATTGTGTGCACTGCTGCCACTGTGCCTTGATGGTGGAGGGAGTGAATGTTGAAGATGGTGAATGGGGTGCCAATGAAGCTGGCTACTTTGTCCTGGATGGTGTCGAGCTTTTTGAATGTTGTTTGGAGCTGCACTCCTCCAGGCAAATGGAGACTATTCTGTCACTCCTGACTTGTGCCTTGTAGATGGTGGACAGCCTTTGGGGAGTCAGGAGGTGAGTTACTCGCTGCAGAATTCCCTGCCCCTGACCTGTTCTTGTAACCACAGTATTTATATGGCTGGTCCAGTTCCATTTCTGGTCAATGGTAATCCCCAGGATTTTAATTGTGTGGGATTCAGTGATGGTAATTCCACTGAATGTTAAGGGGAGATGGTTAGATTCTCTCTTGTTGGGGATGGCCATTGCCTGGCCCATGTTTGTGCACATGGGGGATACAGCAGAGAACAAGAGCCCATTTGATACAAAGTACCTGTGCTGACTCTTTGGAAGAGTTATCCAATTAATCACATTTGCCTACTTTTCCATTTTTCTTTTGATTGCACTTCTGTGAAGCACTTTGGGGTGTTCTCTACTTTAAAGGTGCAAGTTGTTGGAGCCAATGTTTTCCGTTTTAGTAGCTTTTTTCCGCATAGTATGTAATTTTTAGTAGTAATGTTTTCCATTAAATGTGATTTTTATTACATGCAGTGAAATAAGTCATTTCTGCATGGCTTGATTATGCATAAATAAAAATCCATTCAATAATAGATGTGTTGAGAAATTGCTTGTGCAAAAAGGTTACAAACAATTCACTGTCAAGAAATCTAAAGGGGGAAGATTTCTTTTATGCAGCTCTAGTAAGTGTATGTTTTAATTTCACGTTAGTAAGACCTTTTTATGTAGTTCTAGTCTTAACAATTGTCAGCTGTGGCTTAGTTGTTCGCACTCTTGCCACTAAGCCAGACAGTTGGAGGTCCAAGGCCCACTCCACAACTCGAACACGAAAATGCTGCCTATAGCACTCCAGTGCAGTACTGAGGGAGTGCTGAACTGTCGGAGGTACTGTCTTTTAAATGAGGAGTTAAACCGAGTCCCTGTCTCTTCTCTTAGTTGGGTGTAAAAGTTCCTACGGCACTAACCCCTGGTGTCCTGGTCAATATTTATCCCTCAATCAATATCGCAAAAACAGATTATCTGGCCGTCATCACATGTGCGCCCGACCCAAACGGGAGTGAAATCGTGCGCGATGATGTCAGGTGAGCATCACGACGTAATTGCGCACTGAAGCGATATTTCGGTTGGTGGGCACGCGCGAGAGGTGGCAATGCGCCTGCCGACAATTAAGCGGCCTATTAAGGCCCTGAAACAAGTAATTCATCTGTAATTTTCGCTGCCCGCTCAACTGTTCGGTTGGCGGGCGGGCGAATCGGGTCTTTGCCATTTTTAACGAAACACCTCATCCACTGGCTGGAGGAGGTTTTGAACAGTGATTTTTAAAAAAAAAACAATAAAAATCTTTAATAACATTTTTAACGTGTGCCTTTTCGTGCGGCTGAATCACACTTTTGTATCATTTGTAAAATGTTTATTTTTCATTTAAAAATTCTTCGGCTCCCTGAGGCAGCTCGGCGCTCCCCCACGCGTGTGCAGACTTTGGTGTTCGCGCTCCACCCCAGCAGCGTTGAGGCTTCTTAGCGTGCGTTTCATGCTGGCTGGCTATTAATTGGCTATTAATTGGCCAGCCAGCATGAAATCGCAGGCGGCGGCCCGTCTCACAGCTGTTCCCAGGTCCGCCCACAGCACCCGCTTGACGAGGGGAAAATCCTGCCCCACATTGCTATTTGTGGGAGCTTGCTGCACGCAAACTGGCTGCTGCCTTTCCTCCATTACAACAGGGACTGTACTTTAATAAGTACTTAAAGTACTATGTAGCCAATGGATGTACTGTGCTCGTGAAAAATGCTGTAGGAATGCTAACTTTTTTTTTAAGCTGTGTAATTAATATATAATTAGCATTTACTTTCAAATGGAAAAGGTATCATCAAACAGGACATTAAATATAAGCCTAAACCAAGCAATGCACAAAAATAAACGTGCACTCCAGGAATGTGATTAGCGGTTTAGAGCATGGCATAGCTTGCACTAAAAATCAGAGTACTAAACCTCCGCTTTATTGGGCTGTTACTACAGCTTGGATGTTGATGTCTTTGGCCCAGGCAAACTTTACACCAACATTCATTGTCCTGTGTTTATTTAACCAATTTAAATTGAAGGCCAGAGGAAAATTGGATTATGTCCCCGCCGCCCTGCAAAAAATGCAGCTGTTCATGCACCAAAGCATGTTTCCCCACCCGGGCAAATCCTTATATGGTTCAATCCTATGTGATTTCAGTTACCGCTGAAGCGTTTTAATGCAGATGCTGGAATAAAGACAGAAAATGCTGGAAATATTCAACAGGTCAGGCAGCTTCTGTTTATGGAGAAATACAACTGGATATAAGGATTTGACTCCACAGGGGTAACTAAACTTTTAACATGAGTTGTAATGGTTGGCTAAACCTAAGGGTGATTTATTTGTTTTCATAATTCCAAGTCATAGATTTATTTAAGAGTCATTTTTTTCCCCCTGGTCTTGCTCAAGAATCTGGTGGCAGTCACCAAATGTAATTGCCAGCTTATCTTGCCTGTATCAAGGTAGGATGGATACAAGTTGGCTTAGGTCTGGCCAATGGGATCAGACTGCCAGTTGTCACAATTGTAGAGGCACGTTCTGACTACATAAATGAGAATATTTGGGAAAGACCAAAGAGGAGCACAGCTTCTGGCTAATACAGTATTGGAGAGAAATTCTGCCACTACTTTTTTATTCAGATATACATCAAAAAAGAGCCATGACCCCTGTGAAACACCACTGTATTTTCCAGTCCGAGAAACGCGAGTTTGTTGCTTCTCTCTGCTTTCTGTTCCTAAACCAACTTGTATCCATTTTGCCACTGTCCCTTTTCTCCCATGGGCTTTGCTATGCTAATCAGTCTATTATGTGTCACCTATCTACGCCTTTTTGATTATTATGCAAAACAGCAACTGCACTACCTTCAGCAACCATCTCCATTTATTTTTATAAAAGGGCTCAATCACACTTGAAGGAATCATTTGCCTTTAACTGTTGTTTATTAACTCTTTTTCCAAGCGAAAGTTAATTTGTCCTGGATTATGACAACCAGTTTCCTCAACAGTGACATTAGGCTGACTGGCCTGTCATTAGTGGGTTTATCTCGCTTCCCTTTTTTTTGAACACGATAGAACGTTTATAACCCGAGGAAAATTGAAAGATTGTGGCCATTATTTTTTTCTTTATTCTTTCATGGGATGTGGACATCATTGGCAACGTCAGCATTTGTTGCCCATCCCTAATTGCCCTTGAGCTGAATGGCTTGCTAGGCCATTTCAGAGGGCATTGCTGTGGGTCTGGAGTCACATGTAGGCCAGACCAGGCAAGGATGGCAGATTTCCTTCCCTAAAAAATATTTGCGAATCAGATGGGTTTTTATCACAATCAACAATGGTTTCATGGTCACTATTGCTGAGACTAATTTTTAATTCCAGATTTATTGATTGAATTTAAATTCCACCAGCCGCCATGGCGGGATTTGAACCCATGTCCCCAGAGCATTACCGTGTGTCTCTGGATTTCTAGTCCAGTGACACTACCACTACACTACCGTCTCCTCAATTCCACCTTTACTTCCCTCAGCAGCCTGGGATGCACTCCACCTGACTGGGTGACGTTTCTACTTTGAACTGCCAGGCTTGTCTGTTGAATTTTTATAGACTGTATAGCTGCCAGTGTCTCTGCTATCTCTGCCTTAGTTTCTTTGCATATCTGAGGATACTATGCATTTGGACAGAGGGATCTCCTTTAGTTTGGCTAGTTCGTATCAAATCCCCTTTTCTTCCATCTTAACTATAATGATATCTCTTTTGACCTCCCTGCTTTTGTCGTTTCCCCTTTGTTAGCCTCTTTAATTAGAACTGAAGCAAGATATCTGTTCAGCAGCACTGCCATTTCAGTATCACCTCGTGTGTGTATTATCCCTATTTCCCTTGTTAATTTTCTTTCCACTCCTCCTCCTGTCTTGAAGATGTCGACTCCTTGCTGGAATACAGTTCCACACAATTAGAATTAAGAAACAGCAAAGGGTGCATGTCTAGGATAAGTACAGCCCCTCTGACAGCAGTGTAGTAGCAGGATGCAATGTACAGAGATCAGAGAACAAAGGAAAAACGTTAGAAGAGGAGATTTTAATTTTCACATAGACTGGGAGATACACAATAACTTGATAAAGGCAATGGATTTCCGGAGTCCAAGGCAATTTTCTGAAACTTCAGCCTCAAATTTAACCCCCTGGGTGGCGGGAGGGAATGTGTTCGTTAAAAATCAGGAACCCGTTACCCAACCTCATTCCTGTCCTTTTAAATTTGAACATCCGGAAATCAGGCCTTTAATGAGGTTGCTTCAAATGGCAGATGGGAGCCTGATTTGCATTCCAAAGACACAGCTCAATGACAGAATTGACGGTGGGACGTAAATTTAACTGGAAATGAGGGGAGGCCAGAGCTGTCGGCTGCTTGGCAGCAGATCAAAGGTGGGAGGTAGCGACTCCCTAAGTGTTAAAGATCTGTTCTTTAAGCATCCCTGGTGGACCTGAAACCCACTCTCCCGGCCAGCTCACCAGGTTTCACATGGAAACCCCTCCCAGCACAGCCCAGATCACTGCCCTTAGTCTCTCTTCCCAGTCTGGTCATGCCTCTCCAGCCTCACCAACCTTCTCTTCTACACCCACACCAACACAACCCCAATCGCGGCCTGGAGCTGATACTGAGATCTTGGGACCTGTCCGCACAACTCCCCAGCCATGGCCTCCTTCCATAAGTTTTTCCTCCTGGAAATTTGATCAACTATTGAGTGGGAGGCAGCACAGCAATATTCTAATGATGTTCTGTTATTAGAATTAGCAGGGGTTCTGTGCCCCTGTGCTCTTTAATTATGGCCTTTCCTCGCATCTCCCCTGCTCCCAGTTAATACTGGAGCCAAAATGTTTAATTTGGACTAGATTCAGTAATGAGTAAAGAGCTGGGCCCAGATTTTTGTCCCCCGGGTTGGGTGCACAGAGACAGGAAACTTCCTGGCTCTGCGAACTTGACCCTTAAAATTGTTGGCCTGCAGGTCGGATATTCGATCGCGGGGTGAGGACTGTGGGCCGAAATAGGAAACTGAGTGGGCAACCTCGGAATGAGTGTGGAGGCTGCTAGGTTTGGAGATGGGCTGGGTGGAAGGCCCGTCTCTGTGCTCCGGCATTCTGTTTGAATCAAAAACAATAATAAAACGAAACTCTTCCCTATAGCCCTCACCCTTTATTCCCCACACACTCTTTATGCCCCATCAATGCCAACCCCACCACCCCCTATGCTGCTCTATCCACCCCTCCATGGTCCCTCAAACCTCATGCCAACTCATGCTAACCCATGCCCCCACCCATTGCCCTTATACCCTCCATGCCAACTCACCGGGTATCCTTGGACACTTCTTGACAACTTTGACAGCTGGACAGTTCTTTAACAACTCGTTGACAACTGGACAATTTCCTGACCTCTGAACAGTTTTTTGACAGCTTGATAGTTCCAATGAGTGTGTGTGTAAAAAGTGCATAATCATGTTCACTTCTAACAGTCTCTGAAGGTGTGTTACCTCTCCTGAAGGTATCCCAGGACCCTTTCCAAAAGGTACCCTGGTTTTCCAAACTAATCTACCAAGTTCAGACCCCCTCTTACCTGTTCTAATCTGCACGCTCTGGGTTTCACATTCCTGGCCTACCAAAATCTCACTTCAGTGGAGGCAGCTGGTGATTTAAATGGTTGTATGCATGTGTGACCCCTGACCTGACTCAAGTCCCGCCCCCACGGAGATGGGAAATGCCGGGTTTGGGAGAGGGGTTTAGAGATTTCGTCCATTTCTGGGATTTTCACCATGACTGAGAGCCTCACCATTATGGCGGAGACCTGGGCTATAGAATTTATTAATAAGTTGGTAGTTAAGGGAGCATCTTGCAAACAGTGAACATAACATGTTAGAATTTGACATTCAGTTTGAGGAGGTGAAAGATCACACTCCAACCAAGGATTTAGACCTGTGTAAGGTTGACTTCAAAGGGATGAGACAGAATCTGAACTTGTTAAACTAGGCTGTGCTTTTAATGGGTAAATCATTTAAAAAAAAACTGAGTTTTGAAAGAGAAGAATTTAGCACAATACAAGGTCCGTACACCCACCTAAAGTGCAAAAGTTCCACTTATGCAATCAAGCAACCATGCTCAACACATGAGGTCAGATGCAGTACAAAGCTGAAGGAAATGGCTTACCCACATGGGAAGAAAAAGTGACAGTCCAGCAGATTGGAGAAATATAGAAAGCAACAACAGGACACACACAGCAGCATAAAGGGGATATGAAAAAAAATTGCGCAACTAATATAAAGACTAATGGTAAAAGTTTTTAGAAATATACTAAGAACAAAAGAGGGGGTGTGGGGCCTATTAGGACACACACGGCTGATACTCTAATAGACAGTAAGATAGAGACGGATTTATCAAACAAGTACTTTATATCAGTCTTCACAGAGAAACAGGGAAAAATACCAGAGAGAGAGAATCTAAAAAATCAGGGTGTGGAACTTATTGGATTCAAAATAAGTAACAAATGCTAATAATGAAAACAGTATGACATAAAAATAGCTAAACCCCCAGGAACTGATGGTTTCCGCCCCAGGGTATTAAAAGGCGCAGGTGAGGAAACTGTAAAAGTATTAGTTATAATCTCTTAAAACTCTCTTGATTCAGGAATTGTCATTGGATTGGAAATTTCCTAATGTCACTGTTGTTTAAAAGACATGGAAGAGAGAAATGAGGTAACTTATTGTCACATATAGCACAGCTACTAGATCTGTCATTGGAGATAAAGAGCTGGAATTTTGCTCTGATGTTAGGGTGGAATTGGATGTAGGCGGACGTGTTATTTTGTGCCACTGGCTGGCATGATGGTTTACTGGCACCATCCTGCCCTGAGCCATTTTGGAGCAGGCTGTCCGGGGGCCTGAACGTCTACCTGCCTGCAATTGTTGGGTAACTGCTTAAGATAATTAAGGCACCAATTAAGGCCGTGGATCAGAGGCCTATTGGAATTTTCCAGTTGGCCTGTGGGTTCTCGCAGCGTCGGCAGCAAGGGGGGTCCAGTGCCCGCAGATGCCTTTTGAGGCACCCCTCTGCCAACTGGTCACAGCTGCTGCTACCGGCAACCCTGTGTTGGGTTCCCTCTGCACCATGGGAGCCTGGTCAACCTCTTTTCAGTTGCTTGCAAGAGCTTCCCATTTCCAGTTTGAGGTTGTCTAACATCATCATTCTTTTTTCTCCCTCTTGGCCTACATCCTTCTAATCTTCCTTCAGTCACCTCCCTCAGCAAGTTCTCATGCCTTCCAGCCTTCCTTTTCTTAATGATATTCACTGACAATCTGCCCTCCTTCACCATCCTGAGTGCATCTTCATGGCTCTTGTGTTCTCTACAGTCCTCCTTCAGAACCACATTTCACGCATTTTTTCTAAGTTTTGGGTGTCCACTTTTTTTTTCAAGATCCATAATCCGGATTTTAATGCTGCTTGTTGCAGCCAGATCCACTTAATCATGGGAGAGGCCACATATCAGCCTCTCTGCGGTGGGAAAACCTCTCGCGATTAAGTCGGAGGCTGGAAGGGGCCCAAAGGCTAAACTTGCCCATTCATAGTGGGATGTCAATTAGGCTCATTAGTGAGCTTACTTAAACCAATTATCCCTGAATCCACCAAACTTAATGCAATTCCCCCACCCCCTCTCTCGCTACCCTTTCCACTTGGTCCCCATTCCATCCACCCTGCCTTTGGCTAGCTGCTCTCGGGCAGGATTTCCGACCCTGGGGTTCTAAATCCTGGGGAATGCCCAATGCTGGCCAGTTAAGTGTCTGATAAACACCCTATTCCGTCAGGCCTCCCCTTTGGAAGTAAAGCGATTTTCCCACCGTTTCTCTGACCAGTGGGCAGGACTTGCATTAGTCACATTAAATTCTGCCCCGGATTTCAGTCCTGTACAACAAGGCACTCTAAATCACAGTCTTGATCATGCTTTTTTTCTTAAAATCTCTACTTATTTCTCTGCTGAATAATTCTTTATTTGGAGAATGGATTTTTTTCCCCATTGTTATTCTAGCTTTTATTTCTTTATGGCACTAATCATCTTTTGACAAGATGCTTTGCAGATACTTAAATTGTTTACACATCTTTCATTAATCACCATGATGAGTTCATTCTGAGCAGTTGCTCAGCCTCTCACTGTGGTGGAACTGGATTAATTTACAGTGAAAGCTGAAATACCCAGGGTTAATAATGACATCTTCGATATTAACACAACTCCTTCCTTCCATGGGGCTCATTCATTCTGCCATAATTTGTCATCTGCATTTTGTTTTCAAGAAAAGCTGTGTTAATGATGTGGCGAAGGGCCTTTTTCTGTGCTGTGGATCTCTCTGACTATGACTCTATGGGCAGAATTTTACTGCCCCGTTTCGGCGGGGACAGGGCCATAAAATGCGGCGAGACATCCTAAACCTCATTGACTTCAGCGGGAACGTAAAATCCCGCTGTCATAAATTCAGCCCTATGACTCTATAACTCATCCATCCAGAAATACCCCGGAGTATTTCCTTTGCAGTATCATATTGTTTCTTAGTTTCAGGGTTTTGCCTCCCGTATCCTACCCAAAAGTCCATTCCATGTTTTGTTGGTTCTTTGGGTTGATGAAGAACTTCCTGATACAAAAAATGCTGGAAAAACTCAGCAGGCCTGACAGCATCTGTGGAGAGAAAGACAGAGTTAACGTTTTGAATCCGTATGACTCTTCTTCAGAACTGAAGAGAAGTAAAAATGTGGTGAAATGTGTACAGTTTAAGGGGGGGGGTGGGACAAGTGAAGCTGGACAGAAGGCCAGTGATAGGTGGAGGCAAAGGAGAGATTGCAAAAGACGTCATAAACAAAAGGTCGAAGGGGTGTTAATGGTGGTGATACTGACCAAAGGAGGTGCTAATGGTGACATTAAGAGTAGAAAGCAGGATGAGCAAGTGACAGATGGCCCTAGTGGAGTGGAGTGAGGTGGAGGGAGGGGACGGTGTGGGAAACTTCCTGATGTCCGTCCTGAATTTAGTTTTACTAATTTGAACTTATGTCCCCTTGTTCTGTGTTCTCAAATTAGTTTGCAGTAATTTACTGGATCCACCTTTTGAATACAATTTACTATTTTGTGTGAGTCTATAAGATCATCTTCCTGCCACCCCCTTCTCAAGCTGAAAAGCTTGCGTGTCTCTACTCTTTCCTAATGTCTCAGACCAGTCGCATTAGCTTGGACGTGTAGATTTTTCCCAAACTCTTTTTTTCAGCCTCCAGTCTGGATCAGCTGTAATTTCCTCCAGCTATACAGTAGGAAGCCTAAAGCCATCATCTTGCCTTGCCACGAAGTCCATATCCCCACCACCGATTCTAATCCCCCCGGGGAGGGCTGCCATCTTGGGATGAACAAAACTGTTTACAACCTTCTTTTCCTTACGACTCTCCAATTGCAACCCATATCTTCTCTATCGCAAAGACCACTGACTTCCACCTCTGTAACATCGTCCGCTCCTACTCCCACTTCAGCCTGCCTGCTGCTGAAATCCTGAGGTTTGTCGCCCCCAGAAGTACTAATCGAACACCCTCCTGGCTGGCTTCAATTCATCCAAAGCACTGCTGTCCATACCCTTATCCTGCCTCAATTCCCACAGTTCCTCGTTGACCTACATTGGCTTCTAGCCCTCAATTCGTGGAGATTAAAGTTCTCATTCCCATGTTTCAATCCCTTTGTAGCCTTGGACACCACCTTCAACATTGTCCACTTGCAATGCCTCTTCCCTTCATTCCATCATTGGCAAATGTGCCTATAGCCACCCAGGATCCTTGCTCTGGTATTCCTTCCACATACTCCTCTGTACTACTAAAATCTACTTCTTTTACCAAGCTTTTGGTGACTTCTTTGGCTCCGTGCCCATTTTTTATTACACCTCCTGCGAATTGCCTTGGAATATTTCCCCATGTTAAAGGGGTCTATACATGCCAGTTGTTGCTGGTGTCGGAGAAATGCCCAAGTGTTCTGGTGTCTAACTAGCAGGGGCAATATTGCTGTCATTTTAGGAGGTGAAGTTCTGTGATCTTTTTCAAGTAACACGAGCATATCTCATTTTAGAAATAAGAGACATAAAAATGCAAAGCAGGCCACTGATGACTGAAAGAGAAGCCAAAACTTTTGGTATGACTTTTCATCAGCCCGTTGTTCTTATTATGGAGAATAATAGAAATCATAGCACAGAATGAGATCATCTGGCCCATTCTGCTTCTGCTGGCGCTAATACTTCATCTGGACCAATGTACTCTTAATTTCTCTATGGCCTTCAGACTTTTTACAAATTTGTTTATAAATGTTTAATGTAAACTTGCAACCCAAATCAACTTGAGTAAACACGTTGGTGAGAAATTGCAGTTGTTTCCTGTCTGCATACATCTCTCTCTCTCTCTCTCTCTTTGTTTTCCTGATAATCTAGTCTATGCAAATTAGAGCAAAACTGACAATTTCTATGCGAAGTAGCAATGATGCAGTCAGATCTGATCTGCCATTTCTAACACATTGTTAATGCTAGGACAACCCAGCGCAACCCTTATCAGTGAACCAAATTACAACCAAGTCCCCCACCTCCTCTCTTGCTTCCCTCTCCACGCGATCCCCATCCCACCCACCCTGCCTCTGTCATGCCGCTCTCCGGCAGGATTTCCGATCCTGGAACCCTAAGACCTGGGGAATGCCCGACACTGGCCAGTTAAGTGCCTGATAAACACCTTATTCTGTCAGGCCTCCTCTTCAGGAGTGAAGAGAATGCCCACCCTTTTTCTTTAAGGGGACAATTAATATAAGAACTGAATCATGCAATGATATTTCAACAAAAGAGGAAAGAACTTATAAAATTAAATTAGAATAAAAACAAAAAAACTGCGGATGCTGGAAATCCAAAACAAAAACAGAATTACCTGGAAAAACTCAGCAGGTCTGGCAGCATCGGCGGAGAAGAAAAGAGTTGACGTTTCGAGTCCTCATGACCCTTCGACAGAACTTGAGTTCGAGTCCAAGAAAGAGTTGAAATATAAGCTGGTTTAAGGTGTGTGTGTGGGGGGCGGAGAGAGAGAGAGAGAAGTGGAGGGGGGGTGTGGTTGTAGGGACAAACAAGCAGTGATAGAAGCAGATCATCAAAAGATGTCAACAACAATAGAACAAAAGAACACATTGGTGTTAAAGTTGGTGATATTATCTAAACGAATGTGCTAATTAAGAATGGATGGTAGGGCACTCAAGGTATAGCTCTAGTGGGGGTGGGGAGAGCATAAAAGATTTTAAAATATTTAAAAATAATGGAAATAGGTGGGAAAAGAAAAATCTATATAATTTATTGGAAAAAAAAGGAAGGGGGAAACAGAAAGGGGGTGGAGATGGGGGAGGGAGCTCACGACCTAAAGTTGTTGAATTCAATATTCAGTCCGGAAGGCTGTAAAGTGCCTAGTCGGAAGATGAGGTGTTGTTCCTCCAGTTTGCGTTGGGCTTCACTGGAACAATGCAGCAAGCCAAGGACAGACATGTGGGCAAGAGAGCAGGGTGGAGTGTTAAAATGGCAAGCGACAGGGAGGTTTGGGTCATTCTTGCGGACAGACCGCAGGTGTTCTGCAAAGCGGTCGTCCAGTTTACGTTTGGTCTCTCCAATGTAGAGGAGACCACATTGGGAGCAACGAATGCAGTAGACTAAGTTGGGGGAAATGCAAGTGAAATGCTGCTTCACTTGAAAGGAGTGTTTGGGCCCTTGGACGGTGAGGAGAGAGGAAGTGAAGGGGCAGGTGTTGCATCTTTTGCGTGGGCATGGGGTGGTGCCATAGGAGGGGGTTGAGGAGTAGGAGGTGATGGAGGAGTGGACCAGGGTGTCCTGGAGGGAGCGATCCCTACGGAATACCGATAGGGGGGGTGAAGGGAAGATGTGTTTGGTGGTGGCATCATGCTGGAGTTGGCGGAAATGGCGGAGGATGATCCTTTGAATGCGGAGGCTGGTGGGGTGATAAGTGAGGACAAGGGGGACCCTATCATGTTTCTGGGAGGGAGGAGAAGGCGTGAGGGCGGATGCGTGGGAGATGGGCCGGACACGGTTGAGGGCCCTGTCAACGACCGTGGGTGGAAAACCTCGGTTAAGGAAGAAGGAGGACATGTCAGAGGAACTGTTTTTGAAGGCAGCATCATCGGAACAGATGCGACGGAGGCGAAGGAACTGAGAGAATGGGATGGAGTCCTTACAGGAAGCGGGGTGTGAGGAGCTGTAGTCGAGGTAGCTGTGGGAGTCGGTGGGTTTGTAATGGATATTGGTGGACAGTCTATCACCAGAGATTGAGACAGCGAGGTCAAGGAAGGGAAGGGAAGTGTCAGAGATGGACCACGTGAAAATGATGGAGGGGTGGAGATTGGAAGCAAAATTAATAACTTTTTCCAAGTCCCGACGAGAGCATGAAGCGGCACCGAAGTAATCATCGATGTACCGGAGAAAGAGTTGTGGAAGGGGGCCGGAGTAGGACTGGAACAAGGAATGTTCCACATACCCCATAAAGAGACAGGCATAGCTGGGGCCCATGCGCGTACCCATAGCCACACCTTTTATTTGGAGGAAGTGAGGGGAGTTGAAGGAGAAATTGTTCAGTGTGACAACAAGTTCAGCCAGACGGAGAGTAGTGGTGGATGGGGATTGTTCGGGCCTCTGTTCGAGGAAGAAGCTAAGGGCCCTCAGACCATCCTGGTGGGGGATGGAGGTGTAGAGGGATTGGACGTCCATGGTGAAGAGGAAGCGGTTGGGGCCAGGGAACTGGAAATTGTTGATGTGACGTAAGGTGTCAGAGGAATCACGGATGTAGGTGGGAAGGGACTGGACAAGGGGAGAGAGAAGGGAGTCAAGAAAACGAGAAATGAGTTCTGTGGGGCAGGAGCAAGCTGAGACGATCGGTCTACCGGGGCAGTTCTGTTTGTGGATTTTGGGTAGGAGATAGAAGCGGGCCGTCCGAGGTTGGAAGCTGTGGGAGGGAGATCCCCAGAGGAGATGAGATCAGTGACAGTCCTGGAAACAATGGCTTGATGTTCAGTGGTGGGGTCATTGGTCCAGGGAGAGGTAGGAGGAAGTGTCTGCGAGTTGTCGCTCAGCCTCCGCGAGGTAGAGGTCAGTGCGCCAGACAACAACAGCACCACCCTTGTCAGCGGGTTTGATGACAATGTCAGGGTTGGACCTGAGAGAATGGAGTGCAGTAAGTTCAGAGAGAGGCAGGTTAGATTGGGTGAGAGGAGCAGAGAAATTGAGACGACTAATGTCGCGCCGACAGTTCTCAATGAAAAGATCAAGAGAAGGTAAGAATCCAGAGGGAGGGGTCCAGGTGGAGGGAGAATATTGGAGATGGGTAAAAGGATCCGTTGAACTGGGAGAGGACTCCTGCCCAAAGAAGTGAGCCCGGAGACGAAGACGGTGGAAGAAGAGTTCAGCATCATGCCGAGCCCGAAATTCATTGAGGTGAGGGCGTAAGGGTGTGAAACTAAGTCCTTTGCTGAGCACTGAACGTTCAGCATCGGAGAGGGGAAGGTCAGGGGGTATAGTGAATACACGGCTGGGGTTGGGATTGGAAGATGGGGTGGGGATGGAGGGACGGGCAGGGGTTTAGGGTCCTAGATGGGTGTTGGTGTCGATGAGTTGTTGGAGCTTGCGTTCCTTAGCACTTGAGAGAAAGAGAAAAAGTTTCTTGTTGAGGCGTCGGATGAGCCGAAGAATAAAATGAAACTGGGGGCACGTGCAGCTTTGAAAAAGGGTACGGCGGTGCTGCTGGAGGGAGAGGTCGAGTGTGTTCATATGGCGGCGCATGGCACTGAGTGTGGATTTCAGAATGTGACGGGAACAGCAGTCCGAGAAACGTCTTATGTCCTGGAGATACCTGTAATCCTGGGTAGGTTCGAAACATGAGGGGTGGAATTTCAGTTGAAATCCACGTGGGGTAAGTCGGAGATGGAGACAGTCACTGAGAAAGGAGATATGGCTGTGAAAGCGGGTTTTAGTAAATACCTTGTCAAACACCAGGAGGGAAATGGAAAGCAATGAAGGTGATTAAATTAGAATGTTATTATAGGCATCTATAAGACACTGCAGTCCTAGTGGTGATCATTGGTCCTGAAGGCCCCAAGCCTACCTTCAGATACTGTGTGCTGCCTCTCCAGGGCCACCTGGACAAAGCCATGGAAGAGAGGCAGCCAGTATGACGTTCCAGCTTTAAGTAACTCATCTTGAATCCTGTTATTAATATAAGTCTGGATTTTAATTTGAAATGAGTTTGGAACATTCTAAATTTAGTTTCTCGTGGTACAAGTTCACCTCGTAAACTTCCCTAAAGTTGACAGGAACAAAGACGACTGGTGTGGGGAAATGGAACCAACACGTCACTGCACGTTGGGGGGTTATTTTGAGATCCCAATAATGAGACAGCAAAGTAAAATGCCTTAACTTTATATCAGAAACCCCAGAGAAACAGTGTAAGCAGCCATTTCATGTCATTTCTACCAAAGTTACACAGGGATCGGGAGATCTCCTGTAGAAATATCAGCTCCATTGTTAGTAGAGAAATGGAACAGTTTTCCACCAGTTTAGTGTAGGGATGCTTGATGTTCATACTGCATGATTAGTATACAAGAAAATGGTAGTACTTTGATATTCCTTAACTTGTGTACAAAAAAACAACCCTTCCATCATCACCTGACTGCCCCCCCTCCAAGTTTGCTATCAGGGCCTGATGATGCCATTGGACCCTGATGAGCCTATGTGATTTAGAACATCGCTGGCTTTGGGAGCTGGCTTAGCTGCCTGTCCAACATTATCTGTTGGAAACTGAAGTACCTGGGTAGCTTCCCACAAGAATTTTAACTGCGCACCTTGGTTTCTGCTGGGTGAGTAAAGTTAAGTCCTCCCATAGTATTGAGCTTGCCATTTCCTGAAGTTAGTTGTTTCACGGACTGAAGAGAGACAATGCAAATGGCACTATTTCCTCTTCCCACCTGTCTGAAACCAGAAGCTGTTTTGAATCTGTTTCTAAGGGAATAGGCAATGGCGTGTGTTCCCAATTCCTCGTTCTTTGTGATCCAGTTGCACCAACAATCCACAGCAAACTCGAGTTAGGATTAACTCAGAAGGTTAGTTTATTTTACACCATTAAAAATGAGAAAAAGATTCTTCGCCACTTCCCACTCCGCACATTCATAGGGTAAAAGGGGGTTAGAGGAAAGGATTCTTTTGGTATAAAGACCACAGAAAAATGAATATTTGTTCACATGAGTCCAAAGTCAGAGACTGGAGGGTGTTCCCTTTGTGTGGGGGTTCCATTCCATTCAAAAGGGATGTTTATCTAGAGTCTGGAATTGGCTTTGGTTTCAGAACTGATAATGTCTCAGTCGTTAGTTGTCAAGAGGGGTGCCAACTGTGTTGAGGGTCTGGCGGTTCGGGAAGCCATTGTCTCAGCAGACCCATTGACTTCGATAGCAAGGTTGGCTTATCAAATGCAAATGACGTCCCTGTATTTTTCTTTGAAATTGGTCTGAATGGTCCCAGGTGAATTATGAGTCTGTTAGTAGCTGTCTCGGCATAATGAGGTGGGAGGTTCCAGAAACTGAGAAAATAATTCTTTTGTCCTTGAAACTCCTGGAGAAAGCTCCCAGACAGAAGGTCAACCCTGTGATCAGGTGACTTGTAGCAGCCATCTTAATTTTCTTTGTTCAGCAGAAAAAGTCCAGTTTAAAATAAAAATGAAGTTTTTAAATATACAGTGTTGGGTTTCCTTTCCGTGTTGTAGGAACCCAACAACTGCAATATGCAGTTTAGTGCAAACTGGACTTGTGGGTTTTGAGTTTAGAAGGCAAACTGTACCTGTGCCAACTGGACTTGGTTAAGGTAATTCAATTTTATATATAATGTATATTCTTTACAGCATTGCTATTGAACTTCATAAAGGCATGCCTTTCTTTTAAATAAAAACAAAAATGACAATTAGTGGACGAATGTAACACTCAGACACTGACATACACAAATTGAGATGGTGCGTTTCGTTTCGTCCAGGTATGGTGAGCTCTGCAGAGATTTTGGTGGAGTGGGAGTGGGGGAAGGGGTGGGGTGGTGGTTGCTTCAGGCATGCAGCAAATTGGCCTCAGGCTCTCTTTATAATAAAAAAGGAGGGAGAAAAATCAGTTTTCCTTGCCAGCAAGTGCATCAGGTGTATGGACATTGTGTGAAAACCTGGTCATTGAGGGCATCCACGCTAAATGCTGTGAGGAAATCTAAACCACAGGGTGATGAATGGGAACCTGGGCGAAGAGCCAGAGAATGACCAGACTCTGTGGAGTCATACACTTATTGAGCTCTAACTCCTGTGTGGATGTAGCATCAACAACAATCATTTATCTAGCAAGTTTGAAGTAGAAAAATGTCTCAAAGCATTTCACTGAGGTGTAATCAAAAGAAGTCCTTTTTTAAAAAAATTACTGACTGCTTCAGCCCGCTTAATCCGACACGTTGTCTTGTGGCACAGTTTAACTCAGATTGGCAGATCTCCCTTCATCCAGCAGCGCTCTTTTCAAGTAGCTGTGCCATGACATAACCACCACTTTCTTAGGGGAACTAGGGATGAGCAATAAATGCCAGTCTTGCCAGCAATGCCCACATTTGAGCAAAAAAAAAATCTGTCTGCAAACACTAATTGTCCCTTGAGATAATGTCCCTTGAGACACAGGGCTGGACTTTCCACTGGGCTTTGGGACCCTGATGTGAGGATCAAATCGAAATCCTGAGCCCATGCTTGCCAGAAGCCAGACTTGGGGGAGCTATTTTCCTGGAGACACTGTAATGTTCAATGATTCATTTGTTCTGTTTGATTATGTAAGTCTGTTTACCATCACTGTCACTATGCTTGATCAGTTAAGACTGGTGTGGTGACTCAGAAGTAAACTGACAGCACAGAAGCTGCTAGAAGCTAGAGCTGAAGCATGGTGTAGACATTTTAAAGCATTGCATAAAAGCTCTGTAAACCAATTTCCTGTACACTTTGAAACTAGTGTTATCTCTGCATAGAAATATAAAATGTACAAAATATACCCCGTGACCTCCTATTAAGAACAGTGGGGAGGCTCCCGATGTTGCCAGTCCTGTCACAGGGTTGGCAGGTCTCGAGCGTCGGCAGTCTCACCATGAGAGAGAGGTGCTGCTGAGGCAGGTCAGAACCGCGAGGGCACCTCAACATGGAGATGTCCTCAAAGGCATAAATTTTAAGTTATAAATTCAGAGTGGCCATGCGTGCAGACTTGTTAATGTTAGTGAGATCAGTTGTGACCATGGTGCCACAGACTATTGAACTGTCTGGCAGTCATTGTGTAAGTATAGTGGAGCAGTACTACAGTGAGTCAGAAGGTTCAAGGTCAGGAGAGGGGGAAAAAAATTTTTGGTTAAAAATACAGGGATCCGATTTGATAACCTATGATGTGTTCAGTTATTGAGGAGATATTAAAAGGTCACAGATGGTAGGTCATAAATAGTTCCACCTTTTGTCAGCTCTATTCTGGAATGCCTTTTGGTGTGTTTAAGCTGCAGGTGCAGCCTTTGATGGTGGCTCCCTCTTTGGGGCATGGAACCTCCAGCTCTGCTTGCACCAACACCCCCCCACCCCCCCATGCCTGCCACAGGGAGGCCACTTCCATGGATCTTGCAGCCTCGCCACCCAACAAGGGGCTTCACCGCCACCGGCAAAACGTCAGTGAGGTGGAAATTTTACCTTTAAGTGGAGTCTTAATTGTTTAAATTTGACTACCTGCCTCCAGTGGGCAGTTAATAGGTATCCTGGCCCACCTCTTGATGAAACTTGCTGGGTGGTAACAGTGTGTCAGGGGGCCTTAATGAAGCAGCTCTCCACTATGTTCCTGTCTGCCCACCCCATACCCCCAAGCTAACCTCCATGGGGCTGGGAAAATTTAGCCCAAAGTGTCGAATGTTTTGTGCATTAAACCTCTAATTCCAAGAGGGTACTTAAATTATTTATTGGAAGTGGCTATAAAGTTGCTCTGTGTATTCCTGAAAGGAGGGGTAGAACCAACTGTGATCTTTTAATGTCTCCTTAAAATCCTATGGATGTGTTAAGTTTTTACTGAAACTCTTGTTTTTTCCCTATCTTGAACATTCTGATTCACTGTAGTACTGCTCCAATATACTTGGACAATAATGTGCCAGATATCAGACAGTTCAATAATCTGTGGCATCGTGGCCATACCTGATCTCACTAAAGTTAATGTGTGTGTTTTTGAGGAGGAGCCACTGACTAGCAGAAAGAAATGGGAATTCTGAATGATTCCTCTGCTTCTTGCCATCTGAGGCGGGTGTCACAGCACGACTGTCCACTTCAACTAAGATTCAGCTAAGTAGTTCCATGTCATTTATTTCTTGTTTTACTATTTTTAGCTGCCAGCTTATAGTATTGTTTTGTTATTGATGCAGCTTGCTGTAGTAGTGTTGAAAGCAGCAGCCATTGTTTTTTCCATAACAGCAGCAATCGGTCAGTGAATCCATGCACAATTGCATCCCTGCACCAGTGAGGTCATAAGGTGGATACACCAGTTTCAAAGTTGTTTGCACACTGTGAATTTAGAGAATTGAAGACTTGAGTGTTCCTGAGAGCTGCAGATTAAGCAAAGACAGGAGTGACGCTTCAAGGTGGAGTATAAAGAACAGGATTAGTAGCAATTGAGCTGGCTGTGGACTGACTGGTTTTAATCCTAGTGGTTTAATGGCTGTAGTTCATTTGTTTGTCATACTGATTATCGGTGAAGTATTTTATTGCCTTGTGTGCCAGCTTCAGATGCTTCCCCTTGGCCAGGTGGACAAGCAGATGGTGCTCTCTGTCAGCTGAGCAGACGCTAGGATAATTTTTCTCTTTTGCTGCTCCACTCCTGAAGGCACTAACTTTCAGTGGGTACAGTTGCAGAGTCATCATCTACCACTCTCTGGCATTACTTGGTTATTCTTCACAGATATGAGCCCAGACTCTGTGGTCCTCTGTTTAACCCTGAGAGTTGTGATAGCTAAGCACAAGACACACTTTCCCACCACAGTCATTGGATTGCAATCATTAGTTTATTGTTAATATTTATTGCACTCCTCCCTAGCCCAGTGCATTGAAGGTTCTTTCTTCTGTCCTGGTTAGAGATCAGCCTTGTCAACTGCAATGCATTTTGCACATTTTCCTGCAGCTTGATTTGGCCCACACTCTTTTCTGTATTTCCCCAAGGCACTAATGTTAAGACTGGTGACTCATTTGATGAAGAATCATGGATACAGATCTGTGTCGTTTACCTCCTGGAATTTTTGTTTAATATCTTGGCAGTGTTTGAGCATTGGAAAATTATATGCACCACTGTCAGCGATGACAAGCAATCTAAATCCCAGAACCAATAGCTGTCACTCAAATTTGCAAAGCAGTTCAGGGCAAGACTTGGCTTCAGTGTTCACCAGAGCTACTTGACCGCACAGTGACCCAGAGGTTCCCGTGCAGGTTGAGCACAAGTCGGCCCCTTTAAGTTACCATGTGTATGGCCACATACACAAATTTAAAGGGCCTGTGCACTTGTACGAATAGGTTACAGACAACAACAAAAAATACAAACAACGTTGCTTGATTTAGTTTTTTCTGTGGGTGTGCAGGACCACCTTGTTAACTAATGTTATAGACACAGTAATGCAGTTCTTATAATCCACACACTATGAAATCAAATCCCACTATGGTAGCTTGAGAATTTGAATTTGCTTTCCTTTTAAAAGAAAAGATACTGGAAATAAAAAAAAAACCTGGTTCCTGTAAAAGTGATCATGAATCTGTTGGATTATTGTAAAAACCCAACTGGTTCACACCAGGGGACACCCTCCGTCTGCCTAGTGGCAGTACTGACATGTGAAGTGAGAGGGATTAAGAATAGATCTAGTGGCCCTTTAGGAATTCTATAGGCCATCATTAGTTGAATTATATATGTATATTTTTAATTCGTTCTTAGGATGTGAGCATTGCTGGCAAGGTTATTGCCCATCCCTGAGAGCCCTTGAGAATGCTGTGGTCAACTTCTTGAACCGCTGCAATTCATATGGTGTAAGTACACCTGCGCTGCTTCCATAGTAGTGGTTTAGTTTGGTGACTTGCTAAATCATTTCAGAGAGCAGTTAAGTGTCGACCACATTGCTGTGGATCTTCACCTAGGTTAGACCAGGTGAGGATGGCAGATTTCCTTCTCCGCTGTACGTTACGTACCCCCACATATCCCTCACTCCTCCAATCCTGGTTTAGAGGAGTGTTGAAGTGCAAGTTAATTGTAGCACCAAGTAGATTGAAGATAAGATTGTAATATGGTGCAGCTACTTCACAGAACTGCATACACGTGAAATGGCAAAAGCAGCATGCTATTAACCGAGTTAAATGATCCAATGGGCCAGATCAAAGATCTGCAGTCAATGCCAGCATGCAGCAAGATATTGACAAAATTAGGTTAGGACTAATAAATGGTTACGTAAAGTGCCACAGAAGTGCCAGGCAATGCAGCAGCAGCAACCACATTCCTTGGCTTTCAATGGCATTACCATTGCTGAGTACCCCATCATCACTGAATTTTCCATTCAGCGTGTGGGCGTGCGCCCGATGCCGGAATGTAAAATGATGCTCAATGACCTCAGGCGTGCAGTCTCAATGTCATCGCGCTGTCTCGCGATATTGCGTTCAGCGGGCATGTGCCGGAGTCAGCTGGGCACCCGCCGATAATCGAAAGGCCAAATAAGGCCTTTAACGAACTAATTAATTTCAAATTTTCGTTGCCCGTCCAACCTAACGGTTGGCAGGCAGGTGATAAGGCCCAAGCGGCCTTTACGTTTTTTAGGAAACCTCACCCACGAGTGGGATGAAGTTTCCTAAAGCTATTACAAATTAAATGAAAACTCGCCTTGAAAAATAAAAACATGTCCCATCTCATGTGACATTAAATTTTTAATGTATTTTTTTTTTAACAATTGCTTCAGTCTCCCTGATGCAACTCTGTGCCTCAGGAAGATTGAAGCACTATTTCGTGTGCATGCGCGAAAGAGCGCTGGGCCCAACTCTCTCTCTCCTTCTTCCCGCCCCTCCCCCCCACCTGCACAGGTAGCGCTACCGCTCGTGATACACGCTGGGCGGGCCTGTCAAGCCTGCCTGACAAATGGAAACTTCTGCCCATGGATACGCACTTAAAATGCCGTAAGCTACAGACCAAGAGCTGGAAAGTGGGATTAGGTTGGATGACTCTTGGTCAGCTAGGCAGGATCCTGTCAGCTCCATAGGAGACACTTAATGGTATTGAATGCTGTTCAGGTACTTAAGTGGCCACCGTTGGGCCTTCCCTGGATTCAGGACCTGGTGGCAGAAGTCCCACCTGCCAAGAGCTGCTGGCCAGCAGAGGCTGGCAGCTCCGTGTTACTGTCAGTGCCAGCGGGAGTGGTGGTAACTGCCAATAATGTACCCACCAAAGGCCCAGTTTATTGGGGGACTGCAGGTCAGGTGTGAGTGAGAGCAGGATGAGGATTGCAGGGTGTCAGGCAAGTGTGGAGATGGGGTGGGTTTGGAGGCAAGGGCAGGGGTGGCTTTCAGCACCACCCTGCCATACCCTGGGGGCTGGGGGAGTAGGCCCGCCATGGGTCCCTTGATCAGGCACAAATAACCTGTTAATGAAGGACTCTTCTTATTTTTTCCCTTGTCCTATCCCTCCACCTCTACCTACACCACCGAAAGGCTACTGGCTTCCCGGTGATGTGGGAAAACCACGCAACTCCATTTAATTCCTGAGCTACTATTGAATAGTGGTGCACTCTGGGATAATTGGTGTCAGTTGGCTCATTAATGAGCCCATTTGACATCCGGTGGCCAGGAGCCCTGTTTAGCCCCTTCCACCCTCTGACTTAATCGGGGAAGTTTTGCCGTTGCCTGGAGACAGTCGTGATTAAGTGGCTTGGCAGCCATGGCTCCTGCCACAACAGGCTATATTAAATTCTGCCCGCAGGGTAAAGTGTCCTCCCTCCTTCCCTGTTCATTTGTATCTCAGCGTCAACAGTGACTGAAAGCACAACTGGATCAGCTATAAACTTCTATGTTTACAAGAGCAGGTCAGCGGCTGGCATTCTGTGGTTCATCTTCTGACTCTCCAAAGCTTCTCCACCACCTACAAGACACAAGTCAGATAAGTGCAGCTTGTGGACAGCCTTCCTGCCCCATGACCAACCGAGGTCCTTAAGTGTGCAATTAATGCCCACCATAAGCCATCAGCCCATCTCCTCTGGTATTTAACCAGCGCGGGCGGGGCAGTTACTATGTGGGGAGTCTGAAAAGTTATTACCCTGTTGGGTCTGCTTGAGGGAGCTGCGGGGTGGTGGGTCCCTCATTTTCAGGCACACACTACCTGATGGAGGGACCCACATTGGGAAGGGGTTGGGTGTCCTTTGAGAGCCATCCTCTGCCTTTACTTCTGGCCATCACTAGCCAGCGATCGCACCCACCCATCCTCCCCCAACCCCCCAAACTCTCTGCTACCCCCATCCTGCCCTCCCTCACTGATGCTGGGCCTCTGGAGGGTGCATTCCCAGCAGCTACCACTGATGGCAATGAGGAGCTGCTGGCTTCTGGCAGGCAGCTACTGGGGGGATTTACATCCCCAGGGTCCTGCTCATTGATACTGGAGAAGACCTGTCTCTGGCTACTTAAGGCACTTAATACGGTGAGTCGCCCCCGAGGGATGTGACACACGACTCTCACTGGCTCTCCAGGCAGCGGCGTGAGACCCCTGCTCCCTGGATTAACATCCACCCAGAGAATGTTTCCACTAGTGGTGAAGCGCAGAACTGTAGGACGTCAGGATAAGATAGTCACCAGATATCAAATAGGGAATTCAAAAGAAACTTCTTTATCCAGGGGGTACTGAGAATATGGAACTTGCTACCACAGAGTGAATAGATTGGATGGTTTAAGGTGAGGATAGATAAGTATACATGGGATTAAGTGTTGTGCTGTTGGAGAGACGTGGATGAGAAAGGATGGGAGGAGGCTGAATGCAACATACACGCCAGCATGGACTTGTTGAGCTGAATAACTTGTTTCTGATCTATGCGTTCTATGCAATGGTGATCCCAGTATTGATGTTCAGTTAGATATTTTCCAACAGCACAGCTCCAAAACTTATAGTCCATTATTGCAATATCTTTTAAAAATGCAGCAGCCTTTACTTTTTAAAAACACTGCAGCCTTAAGCTGTTAAGTTTCATTGTAGCTGCTTTGCCAAAATATTCATTCTGCTTTTGAAATTGGAGAAATAATTATACGTACATAATTTAGCATTCAGTTAAACGGTGTGCTGGGAAATATATAATTTGGTTTCCCATTTTGTAACCAGAGGTGCTTTTATGTAATTATTTGGCTTTCCGTTTAGTACAATGGTCTGCATTACAATTTGAATTTCTACATGTCAGCTTTGATCCACATGAGGAAGGCAATGAGAAACCACCTCATGTGTTCCGTTTTTAGTCATATTGTTCCTTGAAATTAAAAATGGGAGGCAACTGGAGAGAGTAAGCAACACTGTGAGGCGTCGAGAAATGGGCACAGCTTCTGCCCTTGGGCACTACTACAGCTTTTAGCATCATAACATGTCCCTAAGCACTTCAGAAACTAGGACAAATAGCTGAGCCTTGTTGGGAGAGTTAGAAGTGACAAAATGTGTTTTGAGAGAACTTTTTTTTTAAAAGCGGTGAGGGGGAAATGAAGCAGAGGGATTTAGGGAGGGATTTGCAAAGAATAGGGCCAAGGTGGCTGAAGCTTTTGGTGTCAAAAGGGTGAAAGGAGAGTTTGGAAGGAAGCATTAGACTTGAGGAGACTGGAGGATGCAGGAAGAAATTCAACACTGAAGAAAGCTGTAGAGCAAAGCCATTATGGAAATTGTGGATGGGTATGAGAATCTTAAATTCATCTACTCGGGGATACAAAGCGAAGGCAGATTAGTGAATATGGGGTTGATCTGGCTTACTGTGGGATAGAATAAAAATGGTGGAGTGTTGCATAACATGGATTCTGTGGTGGATGGAGGTTGAAAAGGATGTCGAGATCGAGTCTAGAGGTGGCAGGAGTATGCAAGTGTATGTGAACAGTGTTGCAGTGTTGGAAGTAAGCAGTCTCAGTTCATGATAGGATAAGGGGGGGTAGAAGCTCACCTTGGGTTGAATAGTCGCAGACTATTCACTCTGAACAAGCTGTCAGAGGTGGAAGGGGATAAAATTGATGGCAGGGATCCAGAGGTTTTGGCAAGGACTGAAAACATTAGATTTGACCCTACTGAGGAACTTCTGACTTATCCACAACTTAATGCCAGTCTGGCAGTTTGACAGTACTGGAGTAGTCTCAGGACTGGAGAGGTAGTAATGGATAAGCAGAGTTGGATGTTGCTAGCATAAGGAAGCAAGGTCATTATGGAAGAGGAAGGGTCAAGGGTAGATGTTTGAGGTGGGAGCTGAACAAGAAACCGTTGACTATGTTGGAACAGATAGGAAGGGGAGGTGAAGGAGAATGAGGTGATCAACTGTGTTGAATACTGCAGAGAGGCCAAGCTTCACAGTCGCAGCCAAAGAGGACATCTTTGATGTCTTTGATCAAGGTGGCCTCGTGCTGTGGGCGGAGTCTGAAGGGATTTGAACAGGGAGTTGTCAGAAAGATGAGCGTTCATCAGGAGGTGACAGCCTATTCGAGGATTGGTGAGGAGATTAGATAGCTTTTTTTTATATATATTCTTTCATGGGATGTGTGTGTCACTGGCTTGGCCAGCATTTATTGCCCAACCCTAATCATCCTTGAGAAGTTAGTTGTGGTGAGTTGCCTTCATGAATCACCAAACTACATGTGGTGTAGGTACACCACAGTGGGCATTTGGGAAATTTTGAGGAGAGGTTGAGAACAGTTTTGGAAGGATGACAGTGTCTGAACTGAAGGAGCCTTTGATTAGCTCATTAAGCACTGGGGCTGGGAAAAATGGTTGAGGATGAGAAGATGACTGGGGAGGTCATCAAGGGGCAGGGGATGGTCCTCATAGGAAAGATAACTGGGAAAATGGGAGAGAAGTAGCAAAATAACGTGTTAGATTTAGGATAGGTGGGGTGGGGGGAGGGGGTGCGAGCGAGATTATACAAGCATACAACCATGCATTAACCATTTCTACTGTTACTGAAGGACTCCAATTATCTTTACTTAGTGGGGAGGAAGATAAAAGCAGTTAGCTTACCTTGTAGGATTTGCATGTCATCGATCTCAATTTTGCCTTTATATTTAGGTACAACACGGGGGGAAGAAAACTACTTCTGTGTGAAGTAAGGGATACTACAGTATTTTTTTGCAGATGTTCATGCATGTGATTTAATAAAGGTACACCTATTCCTGAAGGGTAAAAACACTGCATCCAGTTCCTTCATCCTTTGGGAAGACCAGGTGATATGCATGTTTATAGGATAATAGGTGCTTCCGAGTATCTTTTATGAAGGGACAGCCTGTTATTTGGGTAATGTTTAAATCAGGCTCAGTTAGTTTGCCTCAGTTGATTCAGCATGTTGTTATCAGTGGGCTATAGGGAAAAAAATGTTCTTAACTTGTGTGAATGACAAGACGAATTGGAACATTTTTGTACTCTGCATGTAAACGCTACAAAGGTTTCTTTAAAGGGTTGATGGATCAGGTAAATGTGCTAGTTTGTGGATTGTCCCTGTGCATTAGCACAAGAATGTAGTATGTCACTGAATGGGAGATCAAGTCTGAACTCTACCTCAACTATGACTCATTGTCGGTGACTCCGCTTCACCCGGTGCCCGACTAGCTGAGGTCCTGATGCTGCTTGGCCAGCAAGAAATGGGAAAATGAGCATGTCTACAGCCCCTGCTTCTACTTTTGTGCCAGCTAGCCTGGGACTCGTAGAAAACTGCAATCTCCCTCTGTTTGTTCAGTTGAAATATGCAGCCTAGGACTAAACACATTGAAGTTAAAGCTTTAAATAAAGAAAAACACAATGGCAGCATTCTCAGCTATTGCTGGGGTGTTTTTTTTATCAACCCTCTCAAAATGGATGCAGTAATGATTAGTTTTGTGAAAGAGAAGATGTCAATAAGATCTTTGGTGCAATGTAATTTGAAAGTTTCCCATTATCTGACACATCTGACATGAAACTGCTGAGCACAAGGGCATTAAATATTCAAAAGCGAGCATACCACTGGCTGTCAGGAATATTAAATCATAGTTGTTGAGCTAAATAAAAATGTAATATTAATGGGGTGTTTTGTCATTGTATTGTTTATATGGATGACTCCCCTACTGAGTAGGAAGAAAATTGGCTTCTCTGACACACTTATGGCTTCATGTGGACAGGGTTACTTTGCAGATTTTGAAGAATTTGATTACTACAATACATTGAATATGGAAAATGCATCCAATGCAATGGACATTGGGAGCAATCTTTCTTCCCTGGTTGTTTAATCCAATTCCTATTATAAGCAGAATATAGATTAATGTAAAACAGCTTGCAAGTACCAAAAACAAAACTGAACAAAAATAGTCACTACTTCTGCCAGTCTATTTCTTCATATTATATGTTCCAGGTATTTTAAGACTAGTTTCCTGCAGGTAGCTACTTGGAAAGATTTCTGCACTTCACTTTGTGGGCTTGTGTCATTTTGTGTGGAAAACTGTGCAATCACAGATGTTTTCAGTGTACATCTCTTCACTGGGTTCACCATGCCCAAGATGTTGTGGTTGCCATTTTAATTGCTCTAGAAAGACAATTGAATGAATAAATAAATAAATATGCACCTTTTTCATTTTGCTGTGCAAAAAAAAAAATTAATGATTGCAAAAGTTGGCTATGCAGCATCCATGCTTTTGGCGCTATAGATGTTGTTGTCCAAAATACCATCTGTGCCATGCATGTACACTTCTAGTGCAGGCTATGCCAGGCACCATATCTGGGTAGGCTGGTAGAGCTGGACCTAAGATCATCCACCAGGGGTATGCAACTTTTGCAGACAAACCTACAGCTTCCAAGCAGTGGGAGGATAACAATGCCAATGGTCATGAATATAAAAACAAAAAACTGCGGATGCTGGAAATCCAAAACAAAAACAGAATTACCTGGAAAAACTCAGCAGGTCTGGCAGCATCGGCAGAGAAGAAAAGAGTTGACTTTTCGAGTCCTCATGACCCTTCCACAGAACTGAGTGAATATTAGGAGAGGGGTGAAATATAAGCTGGTTTAAGGTGGGAGGGGGACGGGGGTGGGGAGGGAGAAGTGGGGGGCGTGGTGTGGTTGTAGGGACAAGCAAGCAGTGATAGGAGCAGATAATCAAAAGATGTCACAGGCAAAAGAACAAAAGAACACAGAGCTGTTGAAGGTGGTGATATTATCTAAATGAATATGCTAATTAAGAATGGATGGTAGGGCACTCAAGGTATAGCTCTAGTGGGGGTGGGGGAAGCATTAAAGATATAAAAATAATGGAAATAGGTGGGAAAAGAAAAATCTGTATAAATTATTGGAAAAAAAAACAAAAGGAAGGGGGAAGAAACAGAAAAAGGGTGGGGATGGAGGAGGGAGTTCAAGATCTAAAGTTGTTGAATTCAATATTCAGTCCGGAAGGCTGTAAAGTGCCTAGTCGGAAAATGCGGTGCTGTTCCTCCAGTTTGCATTGGGCTTCACTGGAACAATGCAGCAAGCCAAGGACAGACATGTGGGCAAGAGAGCAGGGTGGAGTGTTAAAATGGCAAGCGACAGGGAGGTTTGGGTCATTCTTGCGGACAGACCGCAGGTGTTCTGCAAAGCGGTCGCCCAGTTTACGTTTGGTCTCTTCAATGTAGAGGAAACTGCATTGGGAGCAACGAATGCAGTAGATTAAGTTGGGGGAATGCAAGTGAAATGCTGCTTCACTTGAAAGGAGTGTTTGGGCCCTTGGAAGGTGAAGAGAGAGGAAGTGAAGGGGCAGGTGTTGCATCTTTTGCATGGGCATAGGGAGGTGCCATAGATGGGGGTTGAGGAGTAGGGGCTGATGGAGGAGTGGACCAGGGTGTCCTGGAGGGAATGATCCCTATGGAATGCTGCCGGGGGGGGCGGTGAAGGGAAGGTGTGTTTGGTGGTGGCATCATGCTGGAGTTGGAGGAAATGGCGGAGGATGATCCTTTGAATGCGGAGGCTGGTGGGGTGATAAGGGAGGACAAGAGGGACCCTACCATGTTTCTGGGAGGGAGGAGAAGGCATGAGGGCGAATGCGTGGGAGATGGGCCGGACACGGTTGAGGTGATAGACTGTCCACCAATATCCATTACAAGCCTACTGACTCCCACAGCTACCTTGACTACAGCTCCTCACACCCCGCTTCCTGTAAGGACTCCATCCCATTCTCTCAGTTTCTCCGCCTCCGTCACATCTGTTCTGATGATACTACCTCCAAAAACAGTTCCTCTGACATGTCGTCCTTCTTCCTTAACCGAGGTTTTTCATCCAGGGTCATTGACAGGGCCCTCAACCGTGTCCGGCCCATCTCCTGCGCATCCGCCCTCATACCTTCTCGTCCCTCCCAGAAACATGATAGTGTCTCCCTTGTCCTCAGTTATCACCCCACCAGCCTCCGCATTCAAAAGATCATCCTCCGACATTTCCGCCAACTCCAGCATGATGCCACCACCAAACACATCTTCCCCTTCACCCCCCCAGCGGCATTCCGTTGGGATCATTCCCTCCGGGACACCCTGGTCCACTCCTCCATTGCCCCCTACTCCTGAACCCCCACCTATGGCACCTCCCCATGCCCACGCAAAAGATGCAACACCTGCCCCTTCACTTCCTCTCTCCTCACCTTCCAAGGGCCCAAACACTCCTTTCAAGTGAAGCAGCATTTCACTTGCATTTCCCCCAACTTAGTCTACTGCATTCGTTGCATCCAATGCGGTCCCCTCTACATTGGAGAGACCAAACGTAAACTGGACGACCGCTTTGCAGAACACCTGCGGTCTGTCCGCAAGAATGACCCAAACCTCCCTGTCGCTTGCCATTTTAACACTCCACCCTGCTTTCTTGCCCACATGTCTGTCCTTGGCTTGCTGCATTGTTCCAGTGAAGCCCAACGCAAACTGGAGGAACAGCACCTCATCTTCCGACTAGGCACTTTACAGCCTTTCGGACTGAATATTGAATTCACCAACTTTAGATCTTGAACTCCTTCCTCCATCCCCACCCCCTTTCTGTTTCTTCCCCCTTCCTTTTGCTTTTTCCAATAATTTATATAGATTTTTCTTTTCCCACCTATTTCCATTATTTTTAAATCTTTTATGCCCTGCTAGTCTTTCCACCCCACCCCAACTAGAGCTGAACCTTGAGTGCCCTACCATCTATTCTTAATTAGCACATTCGTTTAGATAATATCACCACTTTCAACACCTCTGTGTTCTTTTGTTCTTTTGTCTGTGTCATCTTTTGATTATCTGCTCCTATCACTGCTTGCTTGTCCCTACCAGCACACCACCGCCCCCCCACCCCCCCACTTCTTCCCCCCCACCCACCTTAAACCAGCTTATATTTCACCCCTCTCCTTATACTCACTCAGTTCTGTGGGAGGGTCATGAGGACTCGAAACGTCAACTCTTTTCTTCTCCGCCGATGCTGCCAGACCTGCTGAGTTTTTCCAGGTAATTCTGTTTTTGTTTCCAGTGGTCATGAAGGTGACTGTGGCGACGAACCTCTTTGCATTGGGCTGCTTCTGGGCTGGAGCATGCAACATCATTTTCATCTTGCAGTTTGCTGTTTGATTTCTGTGTAAGGGCAGTGACTGATGCCCTATGTAAAGGAATGCATTGCCTTCTCTCTTCCCAGAGAGAGGCAGAAGGAGCTTTGCCAGCATACTAGGCCACATAATGGAGTGTGAAATTGACTACACACATGATTCTTTGCCAGTGCTAGACGTAAACTCGGAGATGCACTGCAACCACACAGGGTTCCACTCTGTGTTAGGCAGGTTTGCGACCATGTTTCATGCAAGTCACTGCCTATTACCCAAGCAGCAGTCATAATGTCTTCATTCTGTGGCAGTCCGCTGCCATCGGCATCTGAGCTACCAAGAAAAGTCAGAGGGTGGCTTCTGGTGACCCTATCTGCTAACCACCTGGTTCATGCCTCCACTGTACAATCCATGTGCAGGCAGGCAGCATGCACATAACAAAAGCCATGCTGTAACATGAAACATCATCAAGCAGACCATTGCTTAAGCAATACTTTCACCAGCTAGCTGAGGAGGAAGAGAGGAAGCAACCAACACATGCCTTTTCTGGCCGGGCTCATCTGATCATTGTACTAGTGAATGAAATCCAATTGCCTAACCAGCAACAATTCAACGGATTGCCATCCCTTTGTTATTGACCATTGCAGTGCCCTCTTGGCCACAATGCTGAAATAAAAACCACCACAAGAGAAACATTCCAAAGCAATTTTTTAAATAAACCATCCAATATTTCACTCAATAGTCACTTATAGTACCATATCACAATAATACCTTGTACATTCCCTTAGTGCCCGTTTTCTGTGTCGCTTTGTTTTCAGCCATCAGATGCTGCATCATGGTGGGTCAGGCACTGTGGTAATAGAGTTGGCCACCACATCAGCGCTGGAAAGGATGGACTGCAAGCTTTGCACAAAGCCCTGTCTGGATTCCTCTGTGCTCCTTGACAGTGAGTGCAGGCTGTCAGTCAGGCTTGCCAATGCACTGAGTATTGCTGTGTGCATACCCATCAGCCTTTTGTTGTGGCTACTCATCAAAGTCCTTACCTGTGTCTGCTGTAGCAGAACCTATGTGTTACTTTGTCCTCCAGCAAGCTGACACCTGCTTTACTCTTTTCGTCTGCCCTGGTTGTAGTCACTTGTGCCCGATGCCTCATCACATATGGAACCTATCTCTAAGCTACTGGCTTAATGTATATTAGCTACAATGTGTAATGTCAGCATCCAAAATGGTGGCTGCGAGTGAGAGATCGAAGACAGTGTTTCATCATCTTCAGTCTCTTGTCCATCCTTTTTTTTTGCTTCTGCACCACTCCCTGGCCGGGTTACAATTGTTGGGTATGTGAAAGGGGAAAGTCACAAGGTTCGGGTTGCAGAGAGGTGAGTGGGGGGAAACAAGAGGTGAATATTTACATCACCTGCAGCTTGTAAATCAGAAGAGATCGAGATGAGGGAGACGTGTGATGTGAGAAGGAAGATTTTGTAGGAGTATATTACCATCTTTGGTCCCCGCAACTCTGCTGCTGGCTGTAGCCTCTATCGTGGTCACTAATGGCAAGCTCTGTCTCCTCCATCAGGGTGAGGACATGCAGTCATACCTGTCCCATGCCAGTTACTTGTTACATTCAGTTGTATGCCACCTTATCGTGCAAGAGAAAGGGAAGTGTGTCAGTCGGCGTGGTGCAATCTGTCTGGGTGATATGACTGTTGTGTTTAATAGCTAGCACTGTGTGCAAGCTGAGATGTGAGCATGAGGCTTGCAGCAGTGGTAAGTGGGTGAGGTGAGGTTATGAATATTAGGTATCAGTCCTGATTGATGGTAGTTATTGGTAGGTGAATGAAGGGGAGGGGGCGTGGTAAGCAATGTGTATGAGGCTGTTGGTGCATTTGGTATAATGCAACATTTGATGGTACATTCACTGACCTTGACTACATGTGTGAGGCCATTGAGCTTCTTTCAGTATTATATCCAGTCCTCAGGATTATACTGCTGGCATTGACTGTGACTGCTATCAGCTCTCTCTGACTTCTCCGTTTCTCTAGGGGGCATCTCTCCTTCCATTGACCTCCTGCACCTAGGTCTCCAGTGCTGTGTTGGAGAAACCTGGTGCCTGCACTGTGCCATACCCTTGTCTGACCCAGCTCAAACTCACTTCTAGAATGACTTCCAACATCAGCTCCAGCTAAAATGCACTTCCCCTTTAAGAGGTGCAGACAGCAGGTCAGCTTAAACTCATGGTATTCTCTCACGATTTTGTGCTCCCTGCTCAGATGTGCAGCTACACAACAGTGTGCTCGGCATTGGCTGCATGCTGCAAGTTGCAGCCATGTAAATGAGCAGGCAATGTAAAGTTTGTGTGCTCTCTACATTGGAAGCAAGGAGTGTGGGTTAATCGTGCATCACTATTCTGTTTTTGGGCCTGAACAAATTTTGCTCCCCAGATGCTGAATTACTTGATTTCAGTTAAAGTGATGGTCAATGTATGACAGATGATCTCTGTACCCGAAACTATGGAGGAGAATAATCAGCACTCCCATCCAATGAGCTCTTCCTGGATAACACGAATGAGTAGACAATGGCTCAGAGCAGGTTCAATCTTGACTGTGCTGGCCGCAGATTAGTATTCTGTAAATGTTCACTACCTAGACTCAGATGTGAGTAATTGCCACTTGAGCAAGTTACTGGATTCCCTGCAGCATCCCATCATCTGTCAGTAGCTTCAGGACATATGGACAGACATCTTGGCTAAAATCTAACTGGCATATTAATAAAGTTGGTTGGTTCTAGGGTGGGGGGGATGGGATGTTGGGGGCAATATTCAGTTGTGTACAGCTAGAGTCTGGCGTGAGACCATATCTAACCTTCTGAGGCACGTAATCTCTTTCTATTGTGCTGTCCATGGTGAAGGCATGAGGAAGTCATGCTGTTATTACATATTCTAGGTACTCACTCCCTTTTTGTGTTCTACTATCTTGTTTCCTGGTTATTCATTATACCTTAATCATATTCCATGTTTTAGACCATAGCCTGCTGGAAATCTGGCTGTAAAATGCTTGGGTAACAAGGAAAGCAAGTAGTGAGGTTTCCACAGCAACCAGCAATGATTCAGAACTGCACTGAGAGCTTTATACCTCAGGCAAGCAACTGTCCTTCAGCTTGAAGCAGCTGCTCAGCCGTTTAGCCAATCACAGGTGTGCAGGGAAGAATGACATCATATTGAAATTAACGCCAATGACATTATCTGATTTTGTCTCAGCCAATCATTCAGGATCAATAAATGACGACGTTGCCTGGGGAAGGTCAGGCAGCAGTGGAGGGTTTCTCTTAAGAAGACTGAGGTCAGAAGCTGGTGTGAGAGGAAAATGTAAAGAAAGCAGCTGGGTGAGCTGAGGTCTGTTCTCAGGGAAAAACAAACTTGTTATGCAGTGGAGGTGGAGAAGATTTAAAATGGCAAGAATGGCATGCCCCCCATTTACAGGTAATACTTGCATGTGTGTGGATTCGTGTGACTTTATTTTTATGCCACTTGACATAGATTTTTATGCAAGTGGATATGTAAGAGGCTACTGTTTGCCAGATAGTCTGCCCATCCCCAAGCAGCATTAATAATGAGAGTAATATGTAGAAAAACTAGTTTTTTTTTTTGCAATTTGGCTCTTGGGTGCAGTCAGTTGGGTGTTTTTTTTATTTACTCTCTATCCTCCTCAGTCAAGCCTGTGAACGAGTTAGCTTTCCATTATGACTATAGAAATAAGCTTTTAAAAATTCATGCTGTTGAAATTCTGCACCCTTCAGCCCTCCCACCTCCTGCCACATACACCCTCACACACACCGTGCTTTCTATGTGCCCACCAGGGACATATTGTGTTGGTTATGTGTATAAATGTGTTAGCATTTATGCAATGGTTATCACAGTGTGTTTTCTGACAGTTAATGTAACGACTGAATGGATGACACCATTAACAAATGGTGTAATTAGTCATAGATATTTTTTCTTTTTCCCTTTTCTCCTTCCGATTTAAGCTTTTGTCGTTGCACCATGCTGGGCATTCACCCTCTTTAACTATTTGAATACCTTCTAGTGTGTGTGATTCTTTATTTTTTCTCTCTTCACTGCCCCCCCTCCCCCTCCCATCTTCATCATCTAATTCCTATGTTAATAATCCTGCTGTGCTAGTTATGTGTATAGAAAAAGCAAATAGTCGCTTTTGGCTCACAGAAAATGAATTACTAAATGGTGTGCTAGTTCTTTCTTGCAAGAGCTTGTTGTCTGCAGGGGAACACATGAGCTGGACACCCAGTCGTGAGTCCAGATGGGAGCTGTGCTAAAGTGCAGAGCATTGTAGAATGCTGGTGGGGGATTCTTAAGAGGAATGATATGGGATAAGGAAAATCTCCCTACCCCCATCCTTAAAAAGAAAAACTTTCTGTTGGTACGTTAGAATAAAAACAGGCAGCAGTTAGCAATTGGATAATAAAAGCTGTACCTTGATTTTGCTGTAGTAATCCTAGCAGAAGCATAAATTTGAATTCAGAGGAATGAAACATTGATAACGAAAAACAAGAGGCAGCCATAGAAACTGAAGTGAGTGGGAAGGAGAGAGTTCATCAGGAAACACTCATTTTTAAATAATTTCATATCCCAAGGCAACTTCAGTGAAAGCATGAAAAGCCTGCAAAAGGCACAAAAATTAAGTAAATGTAAATTCCATCTCAGAGAAAGTACAGCAGTAGTTTGAACGATACAGCGAATGTTAGGAACAGAATTCAACTTAATTAAAAGAAGCTGTGCAGAATCAGAAATATTTCATAGAAAGAAAGGTTAATATAAAAATTGTAATAGCAACTCCTCATTCCTACAGAATAAACTGCAACTGCAGTTAAATGGCAGAACAAATTACACCTTTTTTTTCTGAGGGTGCCCCTTATATTTTATTAATTCAAATTTTCCTTTAATCCTGACAATGTTCCTCAGCCTAGAGGATGGCCTGATGGGTGGTGTCAACCATCTGATATCCTGGCCAAGACCCATCTTTCAAGAGAACGTATATATGTGTGTGTGGGCAGAATCATCCCAGATTTGCACTAAGTGTGGCGACGGGTGGGAAAAGAGCATTTTACCTGCCGACTACAATGGCGGCTTTTCACACCGCATTGTCCCAATCTCCCCTCCTTAATCATGCATTCCGGGGAAGTACACCATTTCGATGGTGGGTGGGCTCTCCTTTGCCGCTTCCTCTAGCCGAGTGCCATATTTAAAATGCAGCCGTGCACACATCTCTCGGTGCTTCCAGCCCAGGATTGGTGCACAGAAGACACGACCCCAAAAGGCAAGAAGACTGCAGCCCCCTGATTCAGTGATGCATCCCTGGAATGCCTTTTGGATGCCGTGGAGGCTGTTCAGGCCACAGGAGGTCCAGCAATTTCACCGCTGCGATTTGATAGGCGATGGCAGTGGTGATCAGTGCCAATGCACAGAAGAGGTTGGCCATCCAATGGAGAAAGAGAGGTTGAATGATCACATCCGCGCTGCCAGGTTAAGGCAACCATCTCATTACTCTAAACACTCGCACTCAAGCCCATCATACATTCATTGGCTGCTCACTCACTGCCAGCTCAAAGGACATCACCACTCACTCTCTCATATACACCCTTGCATCTCAATCTGGCTTCATCTCCTCTGGAGACTGCCTCCTAAGCCCTCACCATCTTGGGGCCACTTGCACAGATCAACTGTGCACCACACACACACCCTGGGATACACCCCTTCTCTAGTACAGCACTTGCCCTGCAACCTCTTCTCTTGCTGAGGCCTCTGCCCTGCAGTCATTGAAAAGCCACCCCCATCTTATAGCTGGTCTAGTAGGTAGAGGCCTGCCCATGAGCCCTCCTTAAAGTGAAGTGGTGCTGTCTGCAAAACCTGGCACTGATGACCGCGAGTGCTGCCTGAAGCAAAGTAGGCAAACAAACTTCAAGTCATGAGCGAAGTGCAGCTCGCCAAGTGCACGTCGCTTATGTACAGTTGTGAGACATGTCGGTGTGCAATCACGCTGATGTGCCTGGAGCACCCAGCGTTGGGGGATGATTCCGGCAAACTGGGCTTATAATGATATGCAGATGTATGGCAATGAAGTACCCGACGGCAGGAAACTTGGCCCGCCATTAGCGGGCAGAGCAGACGGACGATTGCAAAGTGGCTTCACGACGTCGTGAAACCAAGGTTTTGGCCGCCTTGTCATATTGTCTGCTCACGCCGCCAAAGAGTCCCACCACCAATAGGCATGGAAAATTTGGCTCTGTGTGAGAGAGAGGATTGACGGGGTGTGTGTGGGGAACATCACAGGCAGAATTTTACTTCCTGCGGACAGGCGACCTAATCGAGTGTAAAATCGAATACGATGGCATCGGGTGAGCGTCCTGATGTCATTGCGCGCTTGTGCATGCCCGCCAACAATTAAGAGGCCTATTAAGGCCATTAATGTATTAATTAACCTGGACTTTTCGCTGCTCGTCCAACGTTACAGTTGGCGGGCGGGTGAATCGGCCAGGTGGCCTTTGCGTTTTTGAGGAAGTCTCATCCAAAGGCGGGTTGAGGTTTCCAATATTAAAAAAAGAAAAACGTTTGGGCAGGATTCTTATAACCTATATGTTTAGGTGAGTGAGTCCTATGTGTGGAAATTTTTTTTCTGCATTTTCAAATCTTTATTTGATGGTTTTAAATTCTTCAGCTCCCTGAGGCAGCTCTCTGCCTTTAGGGAGCTTTCATTGGGTGCTCTCCCACGCTCACGCTAATGTCAGTGCTTGCCCTCCTCCCGCCCCCACCCTGGCAGTGCTGACCTTTCCAGCACGCCTTTCATGCTGGCCGTTCGTTAATTAGCCCGCCCGACCACCTCAAAATTCTGCCCCAAGTTCCTCTTTCTGTTCCAGCCTGATTTTTCCCATGGTGCTCCCCAGCAGGAGTCAGTAAAAGGTGACCAGGAACAGGAGTTTTAACTGATTTTTCCTCTTCTAACTCCTTATTTCCAGTGCCCTGTGATGGGGATGCTGAGGTGAATTGTAATGCCCTCATGGCAACCAGGATCAAACCTGGAACCTTTAATGTCACAACTCACTGAAATATATAAGATTCTGGGTGGATGTGACAGTCTGAAAGGCTGTTTCTCCTGGCTGAAAATTCTAGAACCAGGAACATGGTCTCAGGATAGCGGGGGTGGCAGTTTAGGACTGAGACAAGTAGAAATTTTTTGACTCAAGTAGTTGTGAATCTTTGGAATTCTCTACGCCAGAAGGCTGTGGATGTTCAGTCATTAAGTGAGGATATCCAAGACTGAGACTGATAGATTTTCAGACACTGGGAGAATTGCAGGATATGAGGACACAGCAGGAAAGTGGAGTTGAGGAAAATCGGCCATGATCTTATTGTATGGCAGAACAGACTCAGTGGGCCATGTGGCCTACTCTTGCTCCTTTTCCTCATGCTGTTACCTGAGATTTGGAGCTTCAGTGCATTTGTGAGGGGCCCTCTAGCTGGAGGGTACAGTTTACACTCAGCTGTCACTTTACACTGACGATGAATGGTAGGTGAAACTTGAATTTCAGGAAAGGGTTGAGGTTTTAATCTCCTGTTCAAGAATGCAACCAATTTAGAATCACTGCTGAAATGTTATGAGGGTGAAGGAAAGAAAAATAAACTGAACTTAAAATATTTTACCTGGCAGAAAAGTACTTAACTGTCCAATGTGGATAAAAGTAAAGATGATCTAAAACTCTGACTGAAAGTAGCTGGTGTGGAAAATATTACAAAGCAAATTTTGGGAAAAATAAAATAAAATTTGACCCGGTCAGAATTGTTCTCTTTTTTTGGACTCCAGGCGATCCAGAAATTTTACTTTTGAATTTGCAATATCCATGTAAGGAAATTTGTATGTTCTAGGCCGAGGTGATGCAAGGTGCTTATTTACCTGGTGAGCACCAAGGAAACTGCTGTGCTATGCCTTGCATCAGTGCAAGAACTTGTAAGGGCTGTATTTTGGCTGAGGAAAGTGGAATTGGGGAGGCGGGGTTTCATTTCCGGCTTAGAAACCCATCTCCCCAACGTGAATCCAACAAAGCTTCCGATTTTGGTGGAGGCGGGGGATTGATCAGCAAGGGTTTGGGAGTGACAGCTAAAGGGTGGCCGGAGGCGGGAGAGCAGCAAAGCCCGCAACAAAGTCGTTGTGTCCTGACTCGTCACCGTCATTGCTGTGGCCGCCACCCGTGCATGGTTTAATATGAAAGCGCCTGAGTCTCCAAGTAGCTGGAACAGGGCAGGGGAATGTTAATGTTATTAAAAATTTCATTGCCGGTGGAATAGGTTTTCTTCAAACCTTTCACTTTCTCCAAGCCATTAAACCTTTTCCTGGGCTGCTTACCCTGTTCCCGACAGGTTTATAATTTATAATTATTCGTTTAGATAATATCACCAACTTTAACTTTAACACCTATGTGTTCTATTGTACTATTGTCGTTGACATCTTTTGATGATCTGCTTCCATCACTGCTTGTTTGTCCCTACAACCACACCCCCCCCCTCCACCTCTCTGTCTCTCTATCTCTCCGCCCCCCACACACACACCTTAAACCAGCTTATATTTCAACTCTTTCTTGGACTCGAACTCAAGTTCTGTCGAAGGGTCATGAGGACTCGAAACGTCAACTCTTTTCTTCTCCGCCGATGCTGCCAGACCTGCTGAGTTTTTCCAGGTAATTCTGTTTTTGTTATAATTTATAACGTTGAGTTTTGCCCAGCACCATGAAAATAGCAATACGGCGGAAGGCGAGCTCTTCAGGAGCTGCTCAATCACCTAAATGCACCCAATTAACAATGCAGGTGACTTTACTTTCCCATCCTCCTGAAAGTTGGCAGGATTGGGAATGCAGGTGGACATCCATTTCAACCCAGCTGTAAATATTTGTTCCACAGACGTGATGGTTCTGCACTAACAGTGATTATGACTTGAATTTTGTTTTTGAACATGTACTTCTGATTAACATAGCTAAGATACTCTACATTACCTTTTCTCAAATCTTGTTTTCAGCTGGTGAGTGGTTCCTATAGTAAGTTTGTATGGAGCACTAACGCTGGCTCTGAAGAATCAAAGCTGTGCATCATGCACTGGCTACATTTTAAGTTTTATAATATTGCTCAAGTGTAACTGGAATTCATTTTTATTGTGTTTTTTATACTGTGAAACTCTTCCATTTGTGCTTAGTTTCACTCTGAAGTATTAATTATTGGTTATTGTTGGGTGGGGAGGATTTATGTATTACCTTTCATGTCCTCAAGATATAGCACTTTTTCTTTGAAGTTTATCACTTGCTATGTTCTCAAACATAGCAGCTTGATCCATTACAAACTCCTACATTCACATTTATAATGGAAGGTGCCAACAGAAATGTGACATGCTGTAATGACACTCTTCTCCCCCCTCCCCCATCCTCAATCCAAAAGTTGTACATATGTGTTTATAAAGAAAAGAAGTGATTGTACAATGTAGGAATATATAATGGAAAATAAAATGAAAACAGAATTATAACTTTAAGATAGTGCACACCCTGGATCAACTATCCCCCATCCTCTTAAACCTCTTTACCTGAAAACTATATTTGGCCTCATTCCCTTGAGCAACACTGGACAGTGACTAGTGGCTTAATTGAAACATAAAATAGAACAAATCTGTGGGCATCTGAAAAGCGAAAACACAGACTAATGTTTTGGGTAAAGACCATTACTGAGCTGGTTATACAGGAGCCTTCTTCAAATCCCTGGTGAAAGGGTCTCACCCAAAACATTAAACTTATCTTCTTTCATCTTCTCTGAAGTTGGTGGACTTGTTGGGTTTTACAGCATTCCTTGTTTTAACAGATCACAAAGTATGGCTGAGGAAATCATATGGGTTATCTATATCATTCTGCCTTATAAACACGTGGTACACCCATTAAAGTGGCTAGCCACCAGCTGAATAACTGAGCTTTTGCCTCCCAAGTCAGCAAATCATTCCGGGCATTGATCACTCTTTTTGGACGAGGAGGTGTTTTCTGCCATTAGTCCTGAATTTGCTTTACCATTTTATATCTGTGCACAGCTGTACTGCACTCATGGTGTAAAGAGTGAAATAATATACTTAATATAGAGACTTTCACATCTTTAGCATGCCCCAATCTGCTTTACAGCTAATGAATTACTTTTGGAATGAAATCACTGCTCTATGCTTAAACATCGAATCAGAGCACACATAGCAATAACCCAAAGCAGCAGTGACATGGATGACTGGCTAATTTTGATTTTGGTGTTGTTGCTCAAGGGATAAATGTTGCTCATGGTATCCGATGACCTTCCCTACTCTCTTTAATAGTGCCAAGAAATCTCTTATGTCTATATAAACAGGCAGATAGGATGTACAACATTTCATCCATAAGACAGCACTCCAATGTTTCAGCATTTCCTTAGCATTGTACAAGTGTCAGAGGACATAGTATTATCCACTCTGATGCTAGAGTGAGACCTGAATCCAAAACCTTCTAACTCGGAAGTGAGAGTGCAACCTTAGAACCAGGACCGATTCTTTAGTTGTGCTCAGGATTAAACCTATCCATTCAAAGCTACTGATTTGACAATATAACCCATCATTGTGTTAGTTTTGTTCATTGCATCTCTGCAATTGGGGCAAAAACCGTGATGACCCTGATATGGGGAGGGTGTGGAGGAGCACTAAGAGTGGGAAGCCCAGAAATCTGGAGAACTTGGAAGTCCTGTCAAATTTAATAGCATCATCACTTTTTTATATTTCAGTTTTCCGACCAGCAGGCAGACAGACTGACCATCCCTACCAATCAGAAAAGATGGCGGCGTGTTGGGACATGGCAGCCTGGAGGGAGGGGCAGATACAAAAATAGGAGGGGGGAGTTTATTTGTTCATTGGATGTGGGCATCACTAACAAGACTGACATTTATTGCCCATCACTGCGTGCCCTTGAGAAGTTGGGGGTTGGGGTTGGAGAGCACGGGTTTTATGTCAATGAAGATTGAGCTTCACAGACACTAAAACTTCCTCCTGCGTCAAACATCTAATATTAGAAGGGGAGGGTTTGCAGACAGAAATCTCAAACCAAACATCACATCAAGATTCTACAGAGTCACTTAATTCATTGGAGCCGAATATCATCAGCCTTTGAGTCTACAAGGAGAAACATTTGTCTGTTCTCTCTCTTTAAGTTTATAAATAGCAGCATGACTGGAAACGAATCGTCAAACACAATCCCGAGTGATAGTGCTCCAACATACTAACTGTGGAAAGAGCTGTTAGAATTTAGAGTCCCCAAGACCCCCTCTTACCCTTCATGTTAATATCAATCCTGACATTTTTTTCTATCAAAGCTTCACATGTAGATTATCTTTGTATGAATCGTTTGTGGTTATTCAGCAGAATCGGAAATAATGTGTAGACTTTCTCTTAGTGAAGGAGAGTACATTTGAAGCTGCAGCAGCCAGATTTTCAGGTTACATTGAAGGCTAACCAGCTCTGCAGTTATTTTGGGGAGAAAGTGAATTTCTGAGAAGAGTCTTGCATCACTCTCTTTTTGATGTTATCACATGAGAGCAAAGCAGTGATGTGGCATTCAGCCATTCGCAGCATGTGCCTGGCAGGCAGACAAGGAAAGGCTTTGCCAAGCACTTCTCAGTGACAATGATGTCCCTATAAAGTCGAGGATGGTGGTCTGCCGCTGTGTATTGGACATAAACAAATGAAGAATTTAATGCTTTGTAAGAAAATATTGGCAAGGCAGCAGGAGTGGCTGTTGCACAATGTGATTTACTAGGCAGTTATTGTTATAGTGCTGGATGGGACCATTTGACTGTATCTTTGCAAAATTGTAACCAAACAGTCTAATGTATTTATTTGAGGAATATGAGACAACTTTGCAAAGGGACACGGTACTCTGACAAAAATTGAAGAGCTTTTGTCACTTCACAATGTCCAATGAGGTTCCTTATCCTTGTGAGCATGAATCAGTGACATTTGGGTGTGATTATATCTGCCCCAAGTGACCATTATGCTTGAATTTAAAAAAGCTCTTGTAAATGTGCCCAAATAGACCTCACATCTGTTGGTGTAATGTCCTGCACACAGGCTGTTCCCTGACTCTTCTGGGAATTGACACTAACTGCATAAACCCTGGATGTGCGACAAAGACATGAAGTATTGCCAATGGCCCTGATAGATACCCTTGGGTGTTGGTTGCCTGATACGTGCCATAGGGAGACCTAAGGGTGCAAAAATTTTTAGAACACAGCCAGGTAGATTAATATCATGTTTATATTCCATGAAAGCAATTCTCCAATAGGTGGGCCCATTGGGGCTCTGGAATTTATCCCATTTCTATTGTGAATCAGGCTTCAGTGCACATTGACCACAGTTGTGACTTGGTCATAAGCATTCTTTGATGCTGGGGTAAGGTGCATTCCATTTAGTGAGTTCATAATTGTATAACTAAACCCCAAGGGCTGAAAGTTCAATCTAGCCATATTCAGAACAAAATGGTGGTACGCAGTATCTACCAGTTGACTGTTAATGCTTCACATTTGATAGCATGGACAGAGACCATCTCTTGAAATGGTGCTTCAACTGCTCGAACTTCCTAGTATTGGAGACGAAGCCACTTCCTATGGCAGTGCTGTGATGCAAGTGGGGTGCGTGCTATGATAATTGTGATGAAGTGCTCACTGTCAGCCTTATCTGTGGGCTACAATTGTTCTGATCATCTAGTGAGGCTTTGTGTTTTTAACATCAAATAGGTGCACCATCTATACATTATAGCATAAGAAACATATACTGAAAATTGCATGAATTAAAAAGATTGTGTCAAGTGTGAATGTTGCCATTAAAGGGCATGGAAAGCCCTAGGTTTAATGTCAAGGCATTACAAACCATTTGAAACATGTACCCTGGAACCATTTGTATTCCCAGTACAGGTTACATCTCCTACAGTGACCCAGCTAGCCTATTCCCCAACTCTATAGACTATGCTGTGATCTTAATTCACGTGGCCTGTTTTTGCCATAGTCCACCAGTTTAATTTCCAAGATATATTCTTGTATTCAGTCATGTTCTCATCATTCCCACCACATAGCTCAATGTCATCCGTAAACATCATTGACCATGGCATTTCCTGTCTCACTTGTTCAATTAGAATATCCATGACAATCAGGAAAAGAAAGGGGCTCAGTTCTGATCCTTGATGAAATCCAACTTTGGCTTCGAAACCCGCACTCTTTCCCCCACTCTGCTTCTAACTTTTGACTGGTACTCCTTATACATGTCCGGTATTAGTCGTATCTACTTCTCAGGGACTCCACACATTCTAGCACATCATCTTCAGACTTCCTCTCAAGGCACCTGGTCATAAGCCTTCCCTAGATCGATTGATGAAGATTGTACAATCTTCATGTTGTGTACAATCATCTTGTTGTAATGGCCTTCCTGATTTTTCTTCATTACTTATCTCAAAACGCAAATGGCGTCATTGGTGCTTCTTCCAGGCATGAATCCAAACTTACCTTAATTGGTTGCCACTGCTAGACCCTGCTCCATGTTTTGAAAGTGAGAAATTGTGTTGGAGTTTAATTCCTCAGCATTTTTGCAACCCTGAATGTAATGCTTTCCCTTTCCTTTCAATATTGGTATCAAAATGCTTTGCCTCCATGCCCTTGGGATTTTATCTTGATCAGCATCTAGATCCCATATTGACCTAGTGTCTCATCTGGTCCTACTGCTTTGCTGATTTTTATTTCATTCAGTGCTGTTCTGATTACTTCCAGATTGATACCAGTTGGCATTCCTTGATTGCAGCTACCTCTTCTGCCTTTTGTTCTTGGGCTTTCTTCATTCATAAGCCAGTTAAAGTATTGGCCCTACCTCTCTTTGACTGCATCCTTTCTTTAAGGTTACTCCACCTGCATCCTTGATTGTACCTAGATATCTCACATCTTTCGTTAACACATCTCTAGCAGTCACTATTCTGAAGATATCCTTCTGTCCCTCTTTGGTATCAAGCCTTTTGTATATTTCTTCCATGGCCAGGGATCTTTCTCTAGTAATCACTTTCTTTGTATTCCTTTTTGTTCTTCAACTTCTTTAAGCCCCGAGTATCTGATGAAAAACACTGGAAGATGGGTATGAAATCAAAAGATCAAAGAACCAATATGTGTTAATTTGAGCCTAGGGAAGAGGACCATAGTGAAGGTGTAAAGATTATGGGTAAGACTTGGTAAAAGTGAGTAGTTTCAAGTTCTTGGGGTCACTGGTGCCAGGAGGTGCAAGAATGAAAATGGAAATTAAGCATCAGGTTAGATCTGGTTGGAGTAATAGGAAGAAGTGCAGTGGAGTGTTGTGATAGAAAAGTAGTGCTGGAACTGAAAGGAAGACTCTACAAGACACAGGTCACGATCCTGGAACTCCCTCCCTAACAGCACTGTGGGTGTACCTATGCCACATGGACTACAGCAGTTCAAGAAGGCAGCTCACTGCCACCTTCTCAAGGGCAGTTAGGGATGGGTAATAAATGCTGGCCTAGCCAGTGATGCTATATCCCATGAATGAATGAATTAAAAAAAACATTGTTATATAGTGCAGAAAATTGGGCAAAATTAGAGAAACAGTGACCGGATAGTAATGAGATGCAGATGCTGTGATGATATGTGGAGTGACGAGAAAGGACAGTATTGGGAACACATACATCAGGGAGTCAGTGAAGATTGTGTGAGCATCAAAAAAAGTAGCCAAGAGGAGATTGAAATGATGTGGCCACCTGTTTTAGAGAGAATGGAATTGTGGTGAGGGGAGTTATGGAGCTGGGGCAGGAAGAAGAGGAGGAAGGCCTAAGACCAGATTGAAAGATTGGCCAGAGACTTAAATGCAATGGAATTGGAAAAGGAATGAGTGACTGACAGGAGGAGATGGGGAAGGGTGATCAACTAGCATTGTAGCGACCTTAAGTAAAATGGGAGAAACTAAAAGAAGACAAAGACCTCCCTTCTATTTATGGATATTAATTAGTGAAAAATTGTATTTTGTCTGCAAAACTACCACTGAGCATTTGGCACTTAAAAGGTTAACGTTTCTCTGTGCCTGATTCTGTATAGGAGGTTTAATTTGATACAAGCAGCATAGCTCCTGATGTGCCCACCCTAAAAATGCATCCTGAGTGACAGAGTGTAATAGATCAAGGAGCAGAAAGCAGATATTTTTATACTCTTGAGGGTTAAACATCACAATGACTGATACTCGTTTCCAGTTCTTACTCTGCAGTCATCACCAGTTAGGTTAAAAGCCACTTAACTGTGTTTTAACTGTTCGTTCACAAATTATACAGTTGTTTGCAGGTTCCGGTTTTATACTAATGCTTATATTTCTTTGTGTGTTTATTTCTCCTTCCTCTGGTCTAAGCAATAATCTAATGCAATGTTTAATGAGAAGGGCTGTGAAATGGGATGCTGCTGTTAGTTTGTAAAGGAATACGCTGGGCTTTATGCACTACCGCTGACATATGGCCGACTCCTCTTTCACATTTGAATAAACAAAGAATCTATTCAAAGTAGATGTGTGGTGCATGAGCCCAACCAAGCTCTCAAATTCCAAAGTATTCGTTGATTGGTTATTTTCTGTTGTTTTTAAAATAACGTCATTCTGGCTGAAACAGTGACTTGTGAACAATGCTGCTTACAATTTGCTTCTACTTTTGTGCACTTTCTGATCATTAACTCTCTGCCGCCTGAAGTTGCTGCAGCAAGGAGACTGCAGCATTTCTGCTCCAGCAGCTGTTTTTGACGAGGTCTCCTGTTGTCATTATCAGCTGACTGCAAAAAGCGAGTCAATCTGCATCTGAAATAAGGGGTTTAACGTTGACGTCCTCTTAATGTGTGCAGTTCTGCCTTATTAACACACTGGAAACATCTGGCAAGCACATTGCTACCCCTTTTGGGCACCCAAGAGTTTCATGGTGCACTGATATTTCAGAATTGTTTATCTATAGAAGTTGTTCTGCAAAGTCTCCTGGCAGGCCGTGAACTGCAAATGACCCTGATCATGCTCCAGTTTTCTACATCAGCCAGAACACCTTAACAATTGCATGTGAAACTTCTGACTACATGGTAAGCCATTGTATGTTCCTCAGTGGCTGGCTAAGCAAGCTCCTTACAAGTTGGTGAGTACAAAACTGCTTTACTGGCCCACATGGGCAGGTCCAGTGGCCCAACATGCTGATGGGCAGTGTAGAGAAGGCCTTTATCCCTGGTCGCCAACGCAGGTCCTTTACCATTGCTGTCATGGTTGTAGGTTGTCTTCAGAAATGCTCATGGAATCCATATCTTATGATAGTCTGCAGCACCTTATCTACATTACCAGCAAGCTATTGCCAGTAGAAGTTCATTGGAAGGAAGGTAAATAGGTATTAGCAAGACACCGTGGCAATGGCGTGTGTGGTACTAGGGCGACAGAGAGGTGAGTGTGAACTCTAAAACCTCAGTTCAGAAACTGCTGTGCCCAGGGAAGAACAACACTTAATGGGAACATTGATATTTCTAGAAGTTTCACTTTGTCAGCAGTTGAAGAATCTGCAATTTGTGCAAATCGGATATAGTGAGCCGGATTTTCCTCGCTCCATGGAGAGGGAATTGGAGGGGACAGTGGCTGGACTGAAAAATAGGAGGGGAGTCAGGTTGGAATGGCTCACCAACACATCCTGCCATGGGGAAGGTTTCCAAGTGGAACCAGATCGGCTGCCTGCAATAAAGATGATTACGGCCCCAATTTAGGCACAAATTTTTTTTGAAGCCGCACCAATGGCCTCTCTGTGGCAGATTTGGGCTCTTCAGAGCCAGAGAGTCCAAGCTCCAAGGACAGGGCTGCGGGCCTGAAAGGCGACAGTAGCAACCCTGCTAAACGGTCACCCATCCACTCCGAGGGGCCTAACAACTTTGATCTTCATTTTTCATGTTATCAGTGCCCCTGGGGGTGCTTCATTGATGAGGGGCTTTTATGGTCCTAAACCCACCCTCCAGGTCGGGTTGCCGAGGCTTCAGAAGTTTCAGTCCTCTGAAACATCATCGAGCCTGCTTGTTGCCCTTAATAAGACAGCAACTGGGGAGGTGGCCAGTTAGGAGGCCATCTTCAGAAAGGTTCCACCACCAGTTTTGCTAGCAGAAAGTGTGGGCTTGTGACCCCCATTTGGTCCTAAAATTCAGGATCCTGAAGCCTAAAGTAAAATCCAGCTTAGTGACACTTTGCTGGTGAATCCTGTGGTAAATATCTTTGTATTGCATGGATATCATGGTCGAAGGTATGAGTAACTTTAATGTGGTGGTGATTTTCTGTGTAGAAGCCCTGTCAATACTTGCAGGCATATATTACTGAACACTGATGTGTTTGTCTCACAAGCTCAGGCGGATGGAAATTTTCATTTGCAATTATGTGATCATTTGAAAAATTGAAACTTTTTTGACTTAGTCAGGTTTCCTCGATCCTTGGCTTGCTTCTGTTATCTTGAGGGGGTGTTATGTTTGTCCTGAACAGCTCTTGCAGATGTCTGCAATGTCAGGAACGAATGCACACAGTTAGCTATTGGCAAAGTCCACTAGAGATTGAAGATTGTACTGAATCTCTATTGACCAGAAAAGAAAGCATCCTCCAGCCGGGACTGTTAGATTTTATGACTGCTCTTTAAACATGGACAAATAATGCACCCCTGGTAGCACCCATATAATTATGCCTGCCTTCATTCTCAATAAGTGAGAGAGAATGCATGATTGACACTAGGGGAAAAATTTTCCCCTCATTGGGGGGGGGTGGGGAAGTGCAGAAGCAGGCGCGAGCCGTTGCGCCTCCGATCGGCGCCGTCATTTTATGTGCGCTATGCGCTTCCGGTGGGGGTGGGGGGGGATTCCCTCAGCTGGGAGTGCACTCTTTCGCGCATGCATGCGAAAGAGCACACTGATCTCCCTGAGGCTAAGTGCTGCCTCAGGGAGATCGCCTCAGAGTTAAAACTATTAAGACAAATGTGTAAAAAAATTTCCCTGACATGTCCCCTCATGTGACACTGTCACATGAGTTGGGACATGTCCATCACTTTAACTCAAATCTTTATTAAATATTTAAAAACCACCATGAAACCTCATCCCGCCCATGGATGAGGTTTCACGCTTTATCTTAAGCCCTCCAGGGCTGCCGGCCTGCCCGCCACCCTAAGGTTGGACGGGCAGGTCCCTTAATTATGTTAATGACTTTTTAAATGGCCTCAGTAGGCTGTCGGTGGGCGCACAGCTGATTCGGCTGCACCCCCGCCGAACTGAAAATGGAAATGCCGCGGGGTGACGTCGGGAGTTCCGCCAGATGTCATCCCGTGTCATTTTAAGCATTGGTGAGTGGGCCCCGTGTCCCGCTCACTAAGCTAAAGATCCTACGCTAGGTTACTTTCAGTAGCTCAGTGACTCTGAGAGCTTAACATAACATTTATTTTCCTTTCAGTCCGAAAGTTGTAGGTTCAAGCTCTGCAACTTTGACCATGTAATCCAGGCTGATACCTCAGTGCAGTAATGAGGGAGTGCAGCATTGTCAGAGATGTAATCTTTAGAATGAGATGTTAACAAAGACCCCACCACCTTCTCAAGGGCAGCTAGGGTTGGGAAATAAATGTTTGTCTGACTGCGTGCTCTAGTGGTTTTCAGATATCCCATGGCACTGTTTGAAGGAGACAGAGAAGTTCTCCTGGTGTTGTGGTCAGTACTCCTCCAGACATCCCGCCCATTGATGAGGGGAGGTAGGGTGACACAGGACAGACAGAGAGGTCTGCCCTCACCACGGTCCCCTAATCGGAAGTGATGGGACATTAGAAATGGGATGGAAGCCCAGTGACATATTTAGCTCCCAGATGCAGAGATCCATTAGGTGTTTGCCAGGGCCGGGAATGAAATTTCAGACCCCAAATCATTTTCCCCTTTCCCCCTTGCGTATAAATGATCAAATTGTCCCATTGAAAATAATTTCTCTATTTTTAAGAGGCTGTTTGCCGATTCTTCTTGCTTCTCCATTATTGGCTACTGAGCTGCAATACCAGTGTTGTTAGCTTTGAGGCTTCCAAATGAGCTGCTTAAACAGAAACACTGGCCTATGTTTGGTTGCAGATCGGAAAAGATCAGTAAACTTTCATGCCTCTAGGAGCAAAAATGATGTTAAGAGTAGGGTTCCAGAGAAATTCTTGTCTCCTTGACCATTTTAAAGAAGTTTTTAGCTTACATGCTGTGCTATAAATGGTATGAATGCTGATATTACAGTAACAAAGCTACTTAGATGTCAGAAGTTGGTTTAATGCAATAATGCCAGCATTTTTCAAATAAAATACTAAAAGAAAGTAATGTGAACTTCCCTTTTCTCTTGGGTTTTGATTGTTGATATTGTTATATGATTACAACAAATTAATAAGTGACCTTGTACATGGTATAGTAGACACTGTGCATTGTAGTTGAGTGAGATGCCCTAAGTCGTTGTGGATTGTATGTAGACCATGGGAGTGGTGCTAGTGCATATAATGCGCTCAGCCATTGTTTTACAGCCTTGTGCTTTGTCGGTTTGTTAGCCATGCTCTGTTGGTTGGAGTATCCTCCAGATGTTTGTCATACTACTTATCGTGAAAGCTGATCTTTTTCTGGCCTGTTGGTACTAATGTGGCCAGGAAAGGGGACCATATCTGTCAGAATACCTTCTGCTTTGGCCTTTGGGAACACATGGTTTTCTCTGACAATCTTCCACAGCACAACAGGACACTTTAGGACTTCTTTCGTTGATGCCGACATGCCACATTCCTGCCCCAATTACATGGAAGGAACCCTGGACTCAAAACAGAGAGTGGAGAGGGCAAAATGCTTCATATTTTCCGAGTGTAGCCAAAGCGCACTTGCTATCCTGGCAAAAAAAAAATGCATGAATTTGAGAAAATCACAGGGAAACACTTTGGAAAACTTGAAATGTTGTCTTTTGGGTCTGCGCATACTGACTGTGGACCTCTGAGTAAACCTATTCCAGAAAATGATGACTGAAGGATGCTTTTTTTTTAAATTGTATTTCTACTATTTAAACTTTTCATGTTATTCCTGCCTCGGGGTATCATGCTGCAGTCCCAGCCGACCAAAGTAACTCCTTTATGACACCATTGAATACTAACTTAGAAGGTTTGATATTCTCCGAAGATATTATCATATGACTGGGTTGGGGAGGGGTGGGGGTGGTGGGGGCTTGGGTTGTTTGTTGTCCAGTGATGGTACACTGATTTTTTTGGGTAAGTTTGGGTTGAAGCAGACATCGGCCTTGTTGTTAACAACTCCCTGCTAATGACAGAAGTGGAGGAGAAGGTTGAAAAATTAAACACAAGGAATAGGTCCCAAACTGGCTGCCCGAGTATCCTGCCCCAGAGAGATTGGACAGTTAATTAACAGATCTGTCAAGATAGCCTCAGAAGTTGCAAAATAAGTGCAGGAGTATAGAGCCAAACATCATGAATTCATTGTAACTGCATAATGAAAAGGGTACAATATCCTCTTCTTTCCTGCCTTGCATGAGTGCAGTAACATGTGAACCCTCGTAGCTCCTGGTAAGCTGAACTGAAACCCACTGAACTGATTCTCAAGTAATGTTGAACGCACTCATCCAATGGTGGAATAGTCTCATCCCGAAAACTGTGCAGACTAGGGATGCCAACTCTGGTTGGATATTATCACTGGAGTCATATGACTGACCCCTCTGGTCACCCTGCACACTTATCCTCATGGTATACAACCTTCCCACACCATTTGAAAACAATTAGCCATTGGGCCATGAAAAACTTCATGTGCAATACTTGTTATGACCAATAAATGAAAAAGTTCAAACAAAATGTTAAATTTTTTTAGTCTCCAAGTACGCAGGGAGTGGTGCCCTGGAGATTAATCTTTAATTTCTGAAGATTCCTGGACATTTGGTAATGCTTAGTGCAGCCATGTAAGACTGAAATAAACAGAAAAGCTATTGCTAATATCTTGAAAGATGAATGTGGAAAGAGCCTGAATTTTCCCAGAGAATGATTTGGAGGAGGGAAAGGTGAACTTCTAATTAAAATGGGCTTTACTTTAGGATTGCCAACTCTGGTTGGAGGTATTCTTGGAGGTTTGGCCAGATGACATTCTGACCATGTGATGCCTGATTGTGACATTTGATCATGTGAACTGACTAAATATCTCATTTTCCTTTGAAATGAAGTTTTAGTTTTGATCTCAAAAGCAGTATGTGGTGAAGGATCCTACAGCCTTTTGGCATTGGTTCAAGAACTTTCCTCCTCGATTCTTCCAGTGAAAATCCTGTGTTTCTGTTCTTTAGTTCCCCATTTCCATCCATGCAAATAATCTTTCACTTTATGGGTCCCAGTTTCCATGCAGTCCTTTACTGGCTGCTTCTCTCTTAAGGCCACTCCCACTCACCACTCATCTCACTTCCTCCAAATAAAAGGCATTGCTACGGGTACCCATATGGGCCCTAGTTATGCTTGTCTTTTTGTGAGGTATGCAGAACATTCCTTGTTCCAGTCCTACTCGGGGGCCCCCTCCCACAACTTTCATTCTGGTACATCGATGACTTTATCGGTGCCGCTTCCTGATCTCATCCAGAACTCAAAAACTTCATCAATATTGCTTCCAATTTCCACCCTACTCTCCCCCTAACATGGTCCATCTCTGACATTTCCCTTTGCTTCCCTTCCTTGACTTCTCTCTCTGTTTCTGGTGATGGACTGTTTACTAATTTTGTTACAAGCTCACCAACTCCCTCAGCTGTCTCGTCTACACTTTCCCACACTCTTCCTTCCTGTAGGACCTCTATTCCATTCTACCAGTTTCTCCATCTCCGTCACATCTGTTCCGATGTTATCTTCTACACCGGTGCTTCTGACATGTCTTCCTTTTTTCCTTAACCGAAGATTCCCTTCATTGTGGTTGACAGGGCCCTCAACAGTGTTTGACCCATTTCCTGCACTTCTGCCCTCACCCCTTCCTGTCCCTCCCAGAACCACTAATGAAATTATAAACAGTCTATCACCAGAAACACAGAAGTCAGGGAAGGGAAGTGTCAGAGATGGACCATGTGAAGGGTGAAAATTGGAAGCAATATTAATGAATTTTTCCAGTCCTTCCTTTGCCTTCGCTTTCCACCAGCCTCTGCATTCAAACAATTATCCTGCATCACTTCCACCAGTTCCAGAGTGATGACCCATCAAACACATCTTCTCTCCTCTCAGCATTCTGAAGGGACTATTCTCTCCGTGACCCCTTAGTCCACTCCTCTATCACCCCCAAAGCTTCGTTGGCTTCTCATGCAATCGCCCCTTTACCTGCACTCTTCAATGCCCAAGGCACCAAACACTCCTTCCTGGTGGAGCACTTGTACTTATTTCAATTTAAGCTACAGTAATCGCTGCTCACAATGCGGTGTCATGTATATTGCTGGGACCAAATGCAGTCTGGGTCACCACTTTTATGGAACACCTATGCTCAGTCTGCAAGCATGACCCTGAGCTTCCAGTCACATGCCATTGCAATTTACCATCTTGGTCTCATGCTCACATTTCTGCCCTTGGCCTGCCTGCTACAATGTCCCCAATGTTTCTGCTATAATGAAGCCAATGCAATCTGGAGAAACAGCACCTCATTTTCTGATTAGGCACTTTACAGCCTTCTAGACTCAACATTGAGTTCAACAACTTGAGACCATGAACACAGCATCACAGAAATGATACAGCGCAGAAGGAGACCATTCGGCACATCATGTCTGCACCAGTTCTCTGCGCAATTCACTTAGTGCCATTCTCCTGCCTCCTTCCTTTTCAGTTAACGGTCCGATTTCCTCTTGAATGCTTTGAACTTGGCACCACCCCACACTCAGACAGTGCATTCCAGACCTTAGCCACTCGCTGTGTAAAAAAGCTTTTTCTCAAAATTCTTTTGTGGATTTCCTGTGGTGTCACTGTTCACTTTTATTTCAAATTTGGGGCACTCCTGGACTTGTCCTTCTCTCTCCCCAAAGCTAAGTGCTGTAACCTCACTCGTCTGACTTTATTTATCTGCTTCCTAGTCTATGTATCTTCCAGTGGTCTGTGCGTCTCCCCCTCTCTCCCTGAAGGTAACTCTGTCCTCCATTTTGATGTTTCTTTTCAGCCACGTGTCAGTCTGCATCTTATGTTTGCTTTCAGTCTGGGCTGATCTTTCTGCTGCTGTTAACACCTACTCTGGACCTATGCTCTGTTTCTTTACTACAACCATTACCACTCAATTTGAATTTTGTTCCATGATTTCTTTAGTATTTAACCTCTCCTGGCTTCTGACCAATTCCTTACCTTTTTTGTTCCACCTGACCCTCCCCCTTTTACAACATCATAAAACCCATCACATTACTACCTCTTCTCTTCTGAAGATGAGTCACATCGGACTCGGCATTAATTCTGTTTCTCTCTCCACAGATCCTGGCAGATGTTTCTCTTTAAGGTATTGCTGCTGCTTTTCTTGGTTCTGTGAGAAAGGCCCTATGTCCACTCCCAATTCCCAGTCTTTCTCCCTAAACCCTCATTCCCCAGTCTCCAGTGTTTGCTCTCGCTCTCTGCCCCTCGTGCTCTCTGCCCCTCTTTTTTGCTCCCTCCCACCTCTCTCACTCTCTCCCCCTCTCTTTCTTGCCCTGTTTCTCTCTCCCCCTGCCCCCATTCCCCAGTCTCCATCTCTTTGCCTGCCCCAGGGTTGATTGCAGACATCACTGAGCAGCAGCTGGTGATAAACTCATTGGAAAAGGCTGGGAAATGAGTTTGTTTAAAGTTCATGCAGTTTAACCTTGCTCTGTCTCCCGAGGTCAGGCTAATAGTTAGTAATTAATTTCAGTATCTCACATGTCTGACATTTACGTGGGCACTCTGCAGCAGGAAGTTTAAATCGCTGATCTGGACTGCTGGAGGCAACATTCTGGATAGGAGCATTGCATTCTGGTTGACTCCTGGTCATTCTGGGAGGATTGGGAACCTTAATTAGAGTGGTGGGTAAATGATAAGTATTGTGCGATGATTACATTCATAGAGGAAAGATTAGAGAACAGATGAGTCATCTGAACCCCCACAGTCCTGAATTTGCATTATCAAATGGACTGGTGTGTTTTCAGATTGACTTGTCCTACTTTGTACAGGGTTGGGCCCAATTGTGTCCTGAGAAACATCGGTTAAACTAAAACCACTCATAATGAATGCCCTTTTTAGTTTTCAAATGCACAGCTTATGTTTGATCTAATTATGCATCAAACTTAAGTGACTATTTATAAGTGAAATCTGAGACGTCTTATTTTATGGACGCAAGTAAAAGATTTCAACCCATGATCAGAAGAATAGGCCGATATGAATGTCCTGAACTCTTGGAAACTGGCAAAGAAAACAAACTCTTATCCCATCAATCTGATCTGGATTCAACCCAGACCCCCAGAGTTGAATAAGCCACATTCAAACCTACTGAATTGCACAGTCTCTGAGCTCACGATACTGCAACACCCCTAATTAACAGCAAGAGTCCATCTGAGGCCCTCTTGTAATTCAGCCCTTTGATTCAGAACAGTGCAAATTTACTTCAGAAAAATCCATGCACTCTGTCAGCCATGAAGACTCCCAAATGGTTTCATTAAGTGTTTCAACCTTTTGGCTTTTTGGCCATGAGAAATTCTGGTTCAATAAACGAAACAGGTTCCAAAATCAAGTTGCTCAGATGACTCCAGAGGTGCGTTCACGTGAAGTTGAAAGTGTAAATTTTTTTACCGCCTAGGGCACTTGCCATTAGGCTGACTTGGTTGTTCAAATCAGCATCTTATGCCAGTCATAGGACCCTGATGGGGCAGCGACAAAGTGGACCTTGGGTCACACAGTTTTCCGATTACATAATGACTGAATGTTAAAGGCCATGGGAAAATGGCCCAAGCACCCCCAGGTATCTTTGTATTTTTATGAAGTCCAAAGGAATAACAGTACTCTTCCTGTCTGCACAAACCAATGACAGGCTGCTGCTGCCCTGAACTTGATTCCTCTCAGCATTGCTTTGCCCCGCTTCACACAGGATCTACCTGAAGGTCGATTCTGGCATTGTAGACATTCCAAATTGCTGCCACTGGTACAGACAAACTGCTTCCAGCCACTTACCTCGTGCCCAAAGCTCAACAGTACACAATTTAGCACTGTGTGTACTCCTGATTTGCTGTCTGTTCCAAGGTTGAGACCAATTTCTATCCCATACCCCTTCCTAGTCCCACTGGAAAAGGGATGAGTGTGCCACCACTGTGTTTCTCAGTCTCATGGTGGGGTGGATGGCGGTGTGGAGCAGGGGGTGGGGGGAAAGCAAATGGCATCACTGTACATAGCCACTAAGATTGGGACAAACTTGACTGTAATGGAAGGAAAAACTGGTGCAGTGGATAAGCAACAAAGCCCCAAATTTAGGCCCTGGTCTTTGTTCTTCTTAGTTAAGACAAAGTGGAGAGATTATATCCAGCTTCAGCATCACAGATTTATTTGTAACTTTTGCTGGAAAGCACTTAAAAGTGGTAATCAAATGATGAGAGGATTAGTCTTTGCTGTAATACCCTACAATTGAATATTCGGTGTCAAGCTCATGCCATTTAATGGTGATTTAAACAAGGGACAAGCAGACAACCAATGCAAATGGAACTCGACACCAATGGAAGTCACTATAATCAGGAAAAGAAATAAATACCAAGGTTATCTTTGGAGTTTTTATTGTGTATTAGGTAGCCAGCAACTATTCTTGTCCAAGATTTACGTACAACTGCTGAACAGAACAGGTGCAAGTGTGTTGTTGGAATGAAATATGGTCATCCATGAAACTTGGCTGGTGTAGGGGGGTTGGTTGGCTTTTGAATTAGCTGCAAATTGTCGGATGACTTTGTTCTTGTAATTTAACCCTACAGTTGACAAGGTCCCCAGAGAGCAGCCAGGACAATTCTTGTATTTTGAGAGCCATTTCGTTGGGTCACAGCCAGCTTCACATTCCATCAGAGAAGCCTGGTTAATTTTTCCTGTAGCCATAAACAAAATATTGATTTCTGTGGCCAGGGCCTGTTTAATCCTGAGCCTCATAGGCATCCTGTAGTTCTCACATGATTTTTTTTTCATAGCTGACAGTAAAAAGCAGGTAATGTCATGGTACCTTCAATGTTTTACTTATAAGTCATAGAGTCGTAGGACCAGATTTTCATTCCCAAGGCGGGTGCGCAGAGTCGCGAAATTTCTAGGCTCACCCCAGCTGCCTCACAAGAAAGTGCCCTGAATAATGGTTTTATTTTTGTTGTTGGGTGGGGGAGCGCATGCGTGCTGGAGTCCAGCTACCCCCTGGCAGCCGCAAGGCCGACCGAGTGCTGAGGCAGGCTGGTTTTAATAAGACCCAGAAAGCCGCCATTTGGTCCATTGGTCCATGCTGGCCCACGTGATGCAAACCAGTCAGTCCTACTCCCCTGCTCAGTCCCCTTAGCCCTGCAGGCTTATTTCCTTCAAGTGCCCGTCCACTTTGCTTTTTGAAAGCATTGATCGCTTCCGTTTCATCGTGGACAGCGAGTGCCAGGTCATTACCACTCACTGCATTTAAGATAAAAAGTTCTTCCTCATAGCACCCCCTTCCATCTCTTGCCCTAGTCCTTGTAGTATCAGTGAAAGGGGGAATTTTTCCTTGTGCATCTTACCTAACTTCTGCTCTAGTTGTTTTAAGGAACAAGTAAACATTGACCATTCACATGGCTTTGTTACTTTCTCTTCAGAAGAGAAATTTTGGCTACATTTAGGTAGCCCATGGAAATCATGTTTTAAATAAATGCATTAATTGGTTCCTTTTTGAAAGTTTTTTTTCAGATACTGAAAGTATCAGAAAATTTTATTGTCATAATATAATGAACAATGAACCTACTGGTAAATTGCAAAATTTTCTTGAATGATTGAGGAAATTAAAAGTACTGTGATTCCAAAATCCTGTGGGTGAGCATATTTGGAAAACCTGATTTCTATTCAGGAAGGCTAATGGGAATTTGGGGAGAATTGCACTGACCCTTTTCATTCCAGCGTGGGGAGGGAGTTCTGTGTGGGTCTCTCACCATCTCTGCCCATGCCAAGGAGATGTATCCAAGGAATTCCAGTTGTTTCCTTGGAATTCCACCCATTCTGCCTTTGGTAAGCCTCAGCAGAATGGGATACCAGCTGAAGTTGGCAGGAACCCCATAAAAGCCTTAAGAAGGCCACAGACTTTTACTAGAGTAAGGAAATTGATTCTGGAGGGAGACCTTAGTCTAAAAGGACAATGCCTTCAGCTCCCAGCTGAGCCAATTTTTAAGAACATTTTTTATTGCTGAAAAAGAGACACGCCCAAGCTTTTCGTCTTGCACTCCTCAGGGCACTTCACGAATACCAACATAAGGGAAAAACAACAATTTATACTGTATGTGAAGAGAGCGCTGATCTATTGGCAAGTGGACAGTAAAAAGCCCTGTTCTTCGCAGACAGAAAGAACATGTGCACACATTGCAGCTGTTTCAGCTGAACAAAAGTGACAGTCATTCGCTGAGTCATTCCTTAGGGCAATGCCTTGACCAATCAGGGTCAAGCTGCCTGGTTTAATTTTCAAAAAATGCTTGACAATTGGCCATCACTGGTGCATTCTCCGTGGCAACGCCGCTACCAATCAGATTCCACTTGCCAACCAATCAGTACTCTCTTCACATAGAATATAAATTGTTGTTTTCCCGTTATATTGGTATTTTTGCAAAGTGTCCTGATGAGTATAAGACAAAAAGTTTTGACATGTCTTTTTTCAGCAATACTCAAGTTCTGTACTACCAAAACAATTTTTTTCATTCTTGGAATTGAGACAGTGATGATGATGTCCATCTATTGCTCATCCTTAAGTGCCCTTGAGAAGGTGATGGTGAGCTTTCTTTTTGAACCACTGTGGTTGATATGGTGAAGGTACTAAAACAGTGATATTCGGGAGGAAATTCCAGTTTCGATCCACTGACAATGAAGGAACAATCTCCTAATTCCAAGTTAGGATGGTATGTTCTGATGAAAAGTCATACAGACCCGAAACGTTAACTCTGTCTTCCTCTTCACAGGTGCTGTCAGACCTGCTGAGTTTTTCCAGCAATTTTTGTTTTTATTTCAGATTTCCAGCATCAACAGTATTTTGCTTTTATTTTGCTTTTGGAAGAGAACCTGGAAATGGTGGTGTTCCCATGTATCTGCTGTCTTTGTCCTTCTAGATCGTGGAGGTTGTCGGTTTGGAAGGTGCTGTCAAAGAAGCCTTGGCGAATTGTTGCAGTACATATTGCAGTTGCTACACGGTGCACCATTGTTGGAGGGAGTGGATAATTAGGCTGGTGGATAGGCTACTGATCAAGGAAGCTGTTTTGTCCTGGATGGTGTCGAGCTTCTTGAGTGTTGTTGGAGCTGCACAAGTGGGAAGTATTCCATCACACTCTGACTTGGAACTTGTTAGATAGTGGAAAGGTTCTGGGGAGTCAGGAGATGAGTCACCAGATCTTTGACTTGGTATTCTGCTCTAGTACCATAGCATTAATGTGGCTGGTCCATTAGAATTTCCATCAATGATGACCTCCAGGATGTTGCTAGAGAAATATTCGGTGAAAGTAATCCCAATGAATGTAAGGTGGTTAGAATTGGAGTTATATAGGCACATTCCTTTTCCCTACAGGCAGTTTGGGTATCAGAAGTACTGTGCACAGCTTTGGCCTCCTTATTTGAGAAAGGATATAAATGTGTTAGAAGCAGTTCAGAGAAGGTTCACTCAACTGATACCTGCGATGGCGGGGGGGGTTAATCTTATAAGGACAGGTTGGCCCTGTAATCATTGGAGATCAGAAGAATGAGAGATGACCTTATGGAAACATAAGATGCTGAGGGAACTTGACAGGGTGGATGCTGAAAGGATATTTCCCTTTGTGTGAGAGAGGCTAGAACTAAGGGACGCAGCTTAAAAATAAGGGGTCTCCCATTTCAGATGGAGATGAAGAGAAATCTTTTTCTGAGGTCTGTGGGTCTTTGAAACTCTCTTCCCCGGAGAGTGGTAGAGGCAGGGTCATTGAATAACTTTTAAGGCATAGGTTCTTGGCTGACAAAGGAGTCGAAGATCGATGGGAATGTGGAGTTGAAGCCGCAATCAGACGAGCCATGATCTTATTGAATGGTGGAGCAGGTTCGAGGGGCTGAATAGCCTATTCCTCCTCTTTTTCCGTATGTAAAACTGTGTCAGGCATCTTGCCGCTGCCCTAGCCAGATGAATGACCCATCCTGTGATCCAGACATTCAGGATTTTTGAAGCATGGATACTTGCTTATTTCCAAGAAACAATGATTTCCTGTTTAAACGGAAACTGATTTGCTTCTGAATCTGAGATAGTGGTTACTTTTGTGACAATAGGAAGGTTTGAGTTGTAGGGTAAGCAGTTGGGTATTTGGGATTGATTTATGAAGAGAGCTTTTTGGGCAAATAATGGCCTTTGTCTCTTACAAAAAAGTCTAGAGCATAGCATTTGCTTAGTGAATAAGACAAATGTACACAATTGAAAACTGAATTCTGCTGTAGCAATCAGCTGGGAAGTACATGATTGATTGGAGTGTGATATAAGGCTGTACTTCGGTAGATTCATCAGTTCCGCAGGGGAAAGTAAGTGACCCCTCACCTTTTTCTCCTGCAGAACTGATGGACAGAAAGTCATGTAGAACTATGTTCCCCATCCAGCATTCAAGTAAAGTGGCCTCAAAGGACCATTTCACTGCATTCTGTCTTTGACTGCTATAACTGGCTTGTGTCTGTGTTCTAAACTTTCATTTCTGCTGCTAATGTCAAAGGATTAAATCATGATGTTGTAAAACAGTGTTGTCCTATTTATCAACCATTAACCACATGTGGGTGACTGGAAATTCAGATGTAGCTAATTGCATTTTTGACTGGTAAATAAGACATTAGTAATAGATACCAATGTTGGGGAGTATTTGATCTTAATGCTCATATTCCCATGATGCATGCAGGTGTATTATAACCCTTCTGTACATTTGTTTGGTAAAACAGCAAGGAAAAAACTGTGTGCAGGTGCTTTTTGATCATTGTTTGCATTAATTCCTTGGTTACTTATTGGTTGTCTGCTAAAATGGATTGTAACACGAGTGAGAGCAGCAGACTTCAGCACGATTGCAACCTGGGCACAACGGTAAGGAGAGCAGAGCTGGCATCGTGGGCAGCCTGACCCACTGCAGCAACCACTCCAGTCCACTGGAAGAAAGCAACCAGTAATGAGCAGCTCCAACGGAGTACATCATGGCAAAGGGCAAGAATGATCCAACTGCAATCTGGGGGGGTGGGGTCTGGCCTTGCCTTGTCTTGCTGTGCGAGTCAATGTTCTCCGTAATTACATTGAAGTCAAAATGCTACTTGCAACTGCATGATGTTAATCTAGAAGCTGCCCTAAGATGCATCGTGTCTAAGAAATTCATGTCAGAATTTGAACTTTGAAAGAGAAACGCTCCAATGTTTCATGCTTTTGTTCATTTGTTCACGGAATGTTTTGCATCGCTGGCAAGCACAGCACTTATTGCCTATCCCTAATTGAGAAGGTGGATGTGAACCACCGCCTTGAACCGTCAACATGCATCTGCTGCAGGTACACCCGCAGTGCTGTTAGAGAGGGAGTTCCAGGATTTTCACCCAGCCACAGAGAGTCAACAGCAATGTAGTTCCATGTGAGGACCGTGTGTGGCTTGGAGGAGAACTTGCAGGTGGTGACGTTCCCATGAGTCTGCTACCCGTTGTACTTCTAGATGGTAGAGGTTGTGAGTTTGGACGGTACTGTCAAAGGAGGCCTGGTGAGTTGCTGCAGTCATCTTGTATCAGGTGCACACTGCTGCCACTATGTGCCAGGGGTGGAGTGAGTAAATGTTTAAGGTGGTGGATAGGTGTCAATCAAGTGGGCTGCTTTGTACTGGATGGTGTCAGGCTCCTTGATTGTTGCTGCAGTTGAGCTCATCCAGGCAAGTGGAGAGTATCCATCACACTCCTGACTTGTGTCTTGTAGATGGTGGTCAGGCTATGGGAAATCAGGAAGTGAGTTACTCAGCACAGAATTCCCAGCCTGTGACCTGCTCCTGTAGCCACAGTATTTATATGGCTGGTCCAGTTCAGTTTCTGGTCAATGGTAAGCCCCAGAATATTGATAGTCAGGGATTTAGTTAGAATCTCTCTTGTTGGAGATGGTCATTGCCTGGCACTTGTGTGGCAAATGTTACTGGCTTATCGCCCAATCCTAAATGTTGTCCAGGTCTTCCTCCAGATGGACACCAACTGCTTCAGTATCTAAGGAGTCATGAATAGGACTGAACATTGCGGGGGAAAAAGACAATGGACATCCCCACTTCTGACCTTATGTTGGAGGGAAGGTCATTTATGAAGCACTTGAAGATGGTTGGGACTAGGACACTACTCTGTCGAACTCCAGCAATGATGTCATGGGACTGAGATGGTTGACCTCCAAAAACTAGATCCATTTTCTTTTGTAAAAATATAAAAACAAAAAACTGCGGATGCTGGAAATCCAAAACAAAAACAGAATTACCTGGAAAAACTCAGCAGGTCTGGCAGCATCGGCGGAGAAGAAAAGAGTTGACGTTTCGAGTCCTCATGACCCTTCGACAGAACAGTTTGTGCTAGGTTTGACTTCAAACAATGGAGAGTTTTCTCCCTGATCTCCATTTACTTCAATTGTGCTAGGGCTGTTTGATGCTACACTTGCTCGAATGCTGCATCGACATCAATGGCACTCTCATCCCCACTTTGGAAGTCAGCTCTTTTGTTCATGTTTGAACCAAGGCTATAATTGGGTCTGGAGTTGACAGCATTGTCAATGACACCTTCCATCATTTTGCTGATGATCAAGAGTAGATTTTGTGGTAATTGGCCAGATTGAATTTGTCCTGTTTTTCTGAATGTCCAGGACATACCAAGGCAAATTACCACATTGTTGGGTAGATGCCAGTTTTGTAGCTATACGGAACAGCTTAGCCAGGAGCACAGCCAGTCAGGGAGCACAAGTCTTCAGTACAATTGCTGGAATATTGTCAAGGCACATAGCTTTTGCAGTATCCAGTGCCTTCAGTCATTTCTTGATATCACATGGAGTGAATTGAATTGGCTGAAGACTGACATCTGTGATGGCCGGAATCTCAGCAGGAGGCCAAGGTGGATCATCCACTTGGCACATCTGGCTGAGGATTGTTGCAAATGCCTCAGCCTTGACTTTTTTGCACTGACGTGCTGGACTCCACCACCATTGAAGGTTCGGATGTTTTTGGAGCCTCCTCATTTGGTTGGTTTTTTAATTTTCCAACGCCATACACAACTGGAAGTGGCAGGACTGCAGAGCTTTGATCTGATCTTCTGGTTGTGGGATCACTTAGCTCTGTCAGCTGCCTGCTGCTTTCGTTGCTTAACATGCATGTAGTGCTTGTTGACATCACATTTTTAGGTATGCCTGGTACTGCTCCTGATATGCTCCCCTGCACTCCTTATTGAGCCAGGGTTAATCCGCTGACTTACTGGTAATGGTAGAGTGAGGGGTATGCTAGACCATAGATTACAGGTTGTGGTTGAATACATTTCATCTATTGCTGATTAGCCCTCATGGATACCTGGTTTTGAGTTGCTAGATCCCTGCCCTGAATCTATGCAGTTTTGCACAATGGTAGTTCCACATGGCTCAATTGGAGGGACTTCAACTTCACAAGAACTATGCGGTAGTCACTCCTCCTAATGCTGTCATAGTCAGATGCATCTGCAATAGGTAGACTAGTGAGGTGGAAGTCAAATAGGTTCTTGCCTCTTGTTGCTTCTGTCACTATCTGCCACAGGAGCAGTCTGGCAGATATGTCCTTCAGGGCTTTGTCGGCTTGACCAGTAGTGATGCTACCAAGCCACTTGTGGTGATAGACTTTGAAGACCCCCCCACGTACATTCTACCCTCAGTGCCTCTCCAAAACCTTTGTTGATCATGGAGGAGTACTGCTTCTTCAGCTGAGGGAGGGGGGTGGTAGGTGGTAATCAGCAGGAAATTTCCTTGCCTATGTTTGGCCTGGTGCCATAGTGGGAAATGATTAAGTAAATGTACATCGACCCAAGTTCAAATCCTACCACAGCAGATGGTGGAATTTGAATTCAATAAAATTCTGGAATTAAAAGTCTAATGATGATCATGAAACCATTGTTGATTGTTGAAAAAACCCATCTGGTCCACCAATGTCCTTTAGGGAAGGGAATCCACTGTCTTTACTGATCTGGCCTATGTGTGACTCCAGACCCACAGCAATGTGGTTGACTCTTAAATGCCCTCTGAAATGGCCTAGCAAGCCACTCAGTTGTATCAAACCGCTACAAAGTCTCAAAGGAATGAAACCGGACAGACCACCCAACATTTACCTAGGCACCGGAAATGACAACAGCAAACCTTGTCAACTCTGCAAAGTCCTCCTTGCTAACATCTGGGGGCTAGTGCCAAAATTGGGAGAGCTGTCTCTCAGACTAGTCAAGCAACAGCCTGACGTAGTCATCCTCACGGAATCATACCTTACAATTAATGTCCCGGACACCACCATTATCATCCCTAGATATGTCCTGTCCCACCAGCAGTGGTAGCAGCATAGTGGTGTACAGTTGGGAGGGAGTTGCCCTGGGAGTCCTCAACATCGACTCCAGACCTCATGAAGTCTCATGCCATTGCATCAAACATGATCAAGGAAACCTTCTGATTACCACGTACTGCCCTCCCTCAGCTGATGAATCAGTTCTCCTTCATGTTGAACACCACTTGGAGGAAGCACTGAGGGTGGCAAGGGTGCAGAATGTACTCTGGGTGGGAATTCAATGTCCATCACCAAGAGTGACTTGGTAGCGCCACTACTGACCGAGCTGGCTGAGTCCTAAAGGACATAGCTGCTAGACTGGATCTGCGGCAGGTGGTGAAGGAACCAACAGGAGGGAAAAACATACTTGACCTCATCCTCACCAATCTGCCTTCCGCAGATGCATCTGTCCATGACAGTATCAGTAGGAGTGACCACCACACCGCCTTCACATTGAGGATACCTCCATCGTGTTGCGTAGCACTACCACCGTGCTAAATGAGATTTCGAACAGATCTAGCAACTCGAGACTGGGCATCCATGAGGTGCTGTGGGCCATTAGCTGCAGCAGAATTATACTCGTACACAATCTATAACCTCATGGCTCAGCATATCCCCCACTCCACCATTACCAACAAGCCAGGGTTCAATGAAGAGTGCAGGAGGGCATGCCAGGAGCAGCATCAGGCATACCTAAAAATGAGGTGTCAACCTGGTGAAGCTATAACACGGGACTACCTGCATGCCAAACAGCATAAGCAGCAAGTGATAGACAGAGCTAAGTGATCCTACATCCAACGGATCAGATCTAAGCACTGAAGTCCTGCCACATCCAGTTGTGGTCGACAATTAAACAATTCATTGGAGGAGGAGGCTTCACATATTTCCCCTTCCTTAATGATGGGGGCCAGCACATCAGTGCAAAAGATAAGGCTGAAGCATTTGCTACAATCTTCAGCCAGAAGTGCCGAGTGGATGACTCATCTCGGCCTCCTTTGGAGATCCCCAGCATCACAGATGCCAGTCTTCAGCCAATTCGATTCACTCCAGGTGATATCAAGAAACAGCTAATGGCACTGGATGATGATGAAGCAGCTGAAGATGGTTGGGCTGAGGACACTACCCTGAGGAACTCCTGCAGTGACGTCCTGGAGCTGAGGACCTCCAACAACCACAACCATCTTCCTTTGTGCTAGGTATGACTCCAACCAACAGGAGTTTTCCCCTATTACCATTGACTCCAGTTTTGCTAGGGCTCCTTGATGCCACAATCTGTCAAATGTGGACTTGATGTCAAGGGGCGTGACAAGTTCTGGAGGACAAGTCTTCAGTATTATTGCCAGGATATTGTCCAGCCCCACACAGATCCTTGAAGTACAAAAAAAACTACAAGGCTTTGGGGAAAGAGCAAGGCATTGGGATTAATTAGATAGCTTATTCAAAGAGCAGGCACCAAAAGCCAATCTCTTGCTGAACTGTAGCATTTTACGATTCTGTAATTCTAATTATAGATACCCTTAGGGAAGCCAATGAAATTAGTAGAAAGGATGTGGAAGATGTATGAAGGCTAAAATGCATAAAATGATCAAAATTGATTGTAAGTATTTAGCAGAACAATTATCTGTACAATAACCTAGTAAACGCCAATCGACATGGATTGTAAAAGCAAAGATTCATCCTGACCAACTTCTTTGATTTTGAGGAAGTGATTAACTAAAGGAGATTGTGGAAAACCCTGTGACGTGGCCAACATCGACTTCTTCTAAAAGGCTTTTGACAAAGTGCCATACAAAAGGCTATTTATTAAACTAAATATTATGGGAACTCAGGATAAACTCGGAAATTGAAATAAAATGAGGACATTGAATAACATTTAGAAAGGTGGAATTTAATTGATTTTCTTTATCCTCTTGGGTCAAGCATTGGAGAGCTTCCAGCACCCTTGGAACCAAACAACAGCAATCATCTGCACCCTCAGGAGAGAAGGGGGAAATTGGTTATTTCATTTGTGAAAGTTCACAAAATGGTGTCCATTTAGGACTTGCATGTGACTCTTTCTGAGAACCATGAAGGTTGTGTTGCCACTAACACAAAGACTCGTGCCTGTGCAGGAAAATTGTGAATATCTGAAGCTGGCATCAGTCATGTTGAGGTGTCATTGATCTGAATTTGGTCCCAACCATCCTTTCAGTCAGGATGCAGGATTGCCTGAGATGCTTGAATATTAATGAGCAGCAGCTGCTGAATACTTTATCAACTTGGAGTGTGTTACTCAAGGAGACTTCATCAAAGACTGAAGTCTGCAGCTAACAGCTTCTCTGGCAACCTGTTTCATAACCATAGACTGTACACTGGAATCATTTGTGCAGAAATGCCCCTATGAATAAGGCTGAAATTGCTAGCATTTCCTTCAAAAATAAGGTGAGTAAAATGCTGTGTTTTAACCAAAGAGTGACAGATACTGAGTCTATATTTTATATAATTGTAGGGTTATTAGAGCCAATTGAACTATTCTGGCTAAACTACAATGCAGTGGAATATATGTTGAATTTTTGTGCCACCGTTTTTTATTTTTTGTTGTGTTTGAGAGGCACATGGCTGGTCACACATTGCTGGATTTGTGACCATTTTCATTCACAGATACGAGAGCACTGGAATTGGGATCAAAGCTGTACAGTAATGGACATGTACGTTGTTCAGAGTTCTCAGTATATTTAGCAAACTCAAAACAGAGAGCAGGATAATGCAGCCTGCTAACAGTTTCAGTGTCCCTCCTTTGTTTGAGCCTCAGAGAATTGAAGAGACAGCTTCCTTTCCTATCCGCACCTCTTGTACCTGTAATTTGAGCCCTGATATAATTGTCACGATGCTATTATTTATATCTACCCAGGCCAACCCTGAGCAACCAGTTTGAGGCACTGACTTTTTTATTGCATGAGCATTCTAACCATTTGATCTCTGTCGAACTCAGTGCTTAAGGAGCTAATGTTCTGTGAGGAATTGGGGAAAATTCATTGAGCAACTTTTTTTTGAGAGTTAAAGTCTACTGGATTAAATCACTTATTCCATGTTAACTCACATAATGAGTCAGAATTTTTTTTCTTTTAAGCAAAATTTGACACTAAACCAACCACAGGATAACAGCAGAATGTTTGTTCCCAACTAGTGCAGAAGGAACGTTGAGTTGGCAAAACAAGGACCTGGGCTAATTTTTCTCTTCCACATTGAGTGAGCGGAGGTGCCTGTGCTCCAGTTCTTGGGTAAGCCCAGTACCCTGATTTAAAGCAAAACTATTTGACTGAATGCACAATTCAGCAGTATGCATGTGTCTGGTTTGTTTTTTTCACTTTTGGAATGGGAGCAAGGGATAGCCCAAGGACAAATGAGCTCCAGTTTTGTTAGTGTTTACAGTTCAATCTTTGGACTTTTTCCATATTTCTGAAATCCTTCTTTAGATTTATTTTCCCTATAAAGTTTAGGGAGGTTTGCCTTTAAAGCAACTAGAATATATTATGTTATAGAATATAGAATGGTTGCAGCACAAAAGGAGACCATTTGGTCCATCGTGTCCTATGCTGGCTCTCTGCAAGAGCAACTCGCCCAATCCCAACTCTACCCCCCTCTTCTTTCCTAATAATTATCCAATTCTCTTTTATAAGTCTCGATTGAATCCACCACCACACTCTCACACTCTCACACAGTGCATTCCAGATCCACATCACTCAGTGTCTGTAAAAAAAAATCTTCATGTTGCTGGTGCTTCTTTTGTCAATTGCCTTAAATTGGTGCCCCCGCTTCTTGAGTTTCAATAGCTGAAACTGCAAGCTTCTTCATCCTTCTGCCAATGTACTCCGTCCACACTCCTCACTATTTTGAACTCTTCTATCAAGTGTTGGCATTTATTGCTAAAGGAATAGAGTGTAAAAATAGGGACGTGTTGTTGCAACTGCACAAGGCATTGGTGAGACCGCATCTGGAGTACTGTGCACAGTTTTGGTCCCCTTGCTTGAGGAGGGATGTAGTTGCATTGGAGGTGATTCAGAGGAGGTTCACTAGATTGATTCCAGAGATGTGGGGTTTGTCTTCTGAGGAGAGATTGAGCAGTTTAGGCCTATACTTGCTAGAGTTTAGAAGGATGAGAGGAGATCTAATTGAGCTATATAAGATGCTAAAAGGGATAGACAAAGTAGACGTGGAGCGGATGTTTCCCCTTGTGGGGCATTCTAGAACGAGAGGTCATAGTTTTAGGCTAATGGGTGGTAGATTGAAATCAGAGATGAGGAGGGATTACTTTTCTCAAAGGGTCGTGATTCTGTGGAATTCACTACCTCAGAGTGCAGTGGATGCTGGGACGCTGAATAAATTTAAGGATGAGATAGACAGATTTTTAATTAGTAACAGGTTGAAAGGCTATAGAGAGAGGGCGGGAAATTGGAGTTGAGGCCGAAATTAGATCAGCCATGATCATATTGAATGCCGAGGCAGGCTCGAGGGGCTGAATTGCCTACTCCTGCTCCTAGTTCTTATGTTCTTAAATCTTCTCTTAATCTTCTTTACTCCAAGAAGAACAGCCCCAACTTCTCAAGTTTGTCCACGTAACTGAAATTCCTCATCTCTGGAACCGTACTCCCGAATTTTTGTCTGCACTGTCTCTAATGCCTTCACGTCCTCCCTAAAGGCCCCTAGAGCTGGACACACTGGCCTGGATTTTCACTGAGTAGGGATGATTCGGGAGGCCTTTAAAAATGGCAGATGGGTGATGACTCCAGGATTCCCAGCCCCATTCCCAAGCTGTCTGATTTTCAGGAGTGCTTTTAAAGGCTGGGGACTGGTTTGAGTTAAAAGCCCTCACATGCACCCCCAACCTAGCAAGCTTCATTGCAGAGGGATAAGGGCTTCACTGTGGGATAGGCATCTCCTAGTTCTCTGCAATTTTCATGCAGGTGTGCCAGGTTTTGAATGATTCATGGTGGTGTTGTGAACCATAGTCTACATGAAGGGGACTTTTTAGAAGGTAAGTTCAAAAGGTCCTCCTTTTGCCTCATGCCAAGGTTTGTTTTTATTCATTTATGGGAAGTGGGCGTTGCTGGCTAGGCCAGCATTTATTGCCCATCCCTTATTGCCCTTGAAAAGATGGTGGTGAGCTGCCTTCTTAAACCACTGCAGCCCCTGTGGTGTAGGTACACCCACAGTGCTGTTAGGAAGGGAGTTCCAGGATTTTGACTCAGCGACAGTGAAGGAATGGTGATATATTTCCAAATCAGGATGTTGAGTGACTCGGAAGTGAACTTCCAGGTGGTGGTGTTCCCATCGACCTGCTGCCCTTGTCCTAGATGCTAGCAGACATGGGTTTTGAAGGTGCTGCCTAAGGAGCCTTGGTGAGTTTCTGCAGTGCATCTTGTAGATGGTGCACACTGCTGCCACTATGCATCAGTGGTGGAGGGAGTGAATATTTGTCAAAGGGGTACCAATCAAGCGGGCTGCTTTGCTCTGGATGGTGTCCAGCTTCTTGAATGTTGGTGGAGCTGCACCCATCCAGGCAAATGGAAAGTATTTCATTACACTCTTGACTTGTGCCTTTGTAGATGTTGGACAGGCTTTGGGGAGTCAGGAGGTGAGTTACTTGCCGCAGGACTTTTAGCATCTGGGCTGCTCTTGTAGAACAATATTTATGTGGCTAGTCTAGTTCAGTTTCTGGTCAATGGTAACAACCAGGGTGTTGATAGCAGTATGCCAATCTATGCCCCTCCACTCACCCTATGGCCTCTCATGCCCCCAATGTCAAGCTATGCCATTTCCATGAACATTCACCCACTATACACCATAGAGAACCAATGAACCCGATAGTGACAATAGAATGTGTTTTTAAAAAAGGCTTTAAAAAAAGTAATTTGTTCATTTGTAACTTTCCTTGGTTTAAAAACAAGTCCTTTGACACTTTAATACCTTGTAGTAAATCACCCAGGCCTTTAAAATTTCAATAGCTGAAACTGTAAGCACTTGAAACTCCTTTATATCTTGTGTAAATAAACATTGTACAATTGCTGACAGAGATCAGAGAGCCAGAGCTGTCAGTCAAGCAATGTTTTCTCTGGGGTTCAGGTGTGTCAACAGACTAATGGATGTCAGAGCTCTCAGACAAGCCTCATTATGTATTCTTGCCTGAGAGCCCAGGCATCCATTAGCATGTTCAAACACCTGAGCCCCAGAGAAAACATTGTTTGACTGACAGCTCAGGCTCTCTGATCTCTGTTTTCAATTTCACAATGCTTGTTTACACAAGGCTAAGAGGCCTCAAATGCTTGCAGTTTCAGCTATTGAAACTTAAAGGGTCTTAATCATTGACACTTTTATTGCCCTGTAGTAAAAGACTTCTTTTTAATATATGGCTGACTTTAAAGCTTTTTCTACACTTCCTATTGTTCATTGGTTCTATACAGTGAATGATCATGGAAGTGCCACAACTTGGCACAGGGGCTATGAGGGCCATAGGGGGTGTGTGGGGGTATGAGATGCCATGGAGAGTGAGGGATGAGGGTGGTGGGATTTTCTATTCTTATTTTGACTGGAAAGAGGTCCTATAGCCCCGAAACAGGCCTTTTAAACATCCTGCCTCCACACCTGGCAGCCCCTGTGTCTGCCTGTGAACTTTTTCTAGGGTCGGCTGGCACATCTCCAGCTCACATCTGACTCTGTGGGCAGGGCCAAGCAGGAATTTTCCTGACTCCTGCTATCCGCCGTGTTTTTTTACAAGTTTATCCCAACTTTATTGTTTCTGTACTTTATGCCCCTATTTATAAAACTCAGTTTGTACAAGATAAGACATTCCAAACAAGCCTGATGCACTTACTGTCAATGGTCAAAAGCCACAGGATCAGCTTCTTCCAGTTCAATCGGACAGAGCTTTGTCATCTGCAGAAATGATTTGCAACATGGGGTGGAGGGCACTGCTAGTGATTGTTGGTAGAATCTTCACTGCCCTCAAACTTTTATTTATGTTTTTGGTTAAGATCAAAATATTAGGTGTGGTATTATCTACAGATGAATCAAACCAGTGACGGATGCTTTGGCCAATGTGGGGAAAAATTCAATCGCCTTCCACAATGAATAGCTTGACATGCTTGCTCGATGTCACCGCACTGGTTCCCTGAGCCAGAGTTCAGAGATTACACATGACAACCATTTGCTCATTCTGAAGTTGATCTTGTGTTTGTGTTTATCCTTTGATGCTTGAAACACTGGAAAATGTTGCAAATGTATGTTGCCCCTTGACTGTAAACCTTGCGATATGCATGAGACGCAATTTTTGAGTTGTATGGTGCAAACATGAATTGAAGCTGCAGACAATGCATTGTAGCATGTGATTTGGGTCATCCATCATGGTGCGTGTTATTTATCTATCCCGATTCCATAAGGAATACCATTTTCTCCTGCATTTGTTCCCAAGTCCTATATGCACTGTTGACATTGTAGAACCCACATGCCACCTTGTGCCATCCTTTGGGGAATATTCCCGTGAGTTCCATATGGGGCATTCCTCCTCACACAGCTGTATGTACACGATTTCAGTGCTTTTAACACCACCAGTTACCCATAGACTTCATTCATACTTTGATATTGGCTTTTCAATCCTTCAGTTTGGGGCATCACCTCTTAGCACCTGCAGACCTGTGCAAAAAATCTTGTGAATCATTTTAGCATCTTTTTTAAAACAGCTACAGGAGCTTTTAGCAACATATGTTGACTTGTCCTATTACTTTTGAGGAGCAGCTCTTTAAGGGTAGCGTAAAGTGTTCAAAGAGCATATTCAAGAGATTCGTCAGCTGCTTGTGCTCACTTGATTGATATGGGAATCGACCCTCACTCTCTGGTCCTGGCAGAGTTTTAGCCAGGGTACTTAGTATAAGGTCTGGCAGCATCGGCGGAGAAGAAAAGAGTTGACGTTTCGAGTCCTCATGATCCTTCGACAGAACTTGAGTTCCTCGAACTCAAGTTCTGTCGAAGGGTCATGAGGACTCGAAACGTCAACTCTTTTCTTCTCCGCCGATGCTGCCAGACCTGCTGAGTTTTTCCAGGTAATTCTGTTTTTGTTTTGGATTTCCAGCATCCGCAGTTTTTTTGTTTTTATTACTTAGTATAAGGGTCTGATGTATATACAGGATTAATGTGGGACTAAGTACAGTACAGCCCACACAGTGATGTAAGAAGTGATCCAGACCTAGAGTTAATGTGGTGTTGGCCAGAGACGTGTTAAGATGTAAACATGGAGTTAGTTCCATGCATGTACCTTTTATGTATATTTGTATATAGTTACAAGTAGGTAGTAAAGACTTGCTGTTAACATACCAGAGACTACGAAGGCTTCGTTACAGACACGTTCTGTAACCAAATCCATTATAACAGTTCAATTAACCCTGTCACGATAACGCCCAATTATATACAATTTTTGCAACATTTTGCTTAAAATGAGAGGTGTTACAATTGCAGAAGATATTTTCAATCCATTGTGTGAGAGAACTTCAATTTTGAGGTAGCAAACTGCCCCTTAATGGAAGTGTAGTGGTTAATTTCATTAACCTGCCTTGTGCAAATATGTGCAGGGGAGATAACATTTGGGCTGAATTAGAAACATGTACACATGAAAGGAGAATTTTGTGACACAATTGATAAAATTATTTTTGTTCAGTGTCTGTAAGGGGGAACGTCTGTACAAGGCAGCGAACAGGAAACAGCATTGCTGACCAGAAGACAGCGCAGCAAAGTGTCAGGCAACAAGCTCTCCTTACAGAGCCATCCCATGAACGGGGACGTGAGAAATGACTGTTACGTATAGCACGTGAAATTGTGGGTGCTATGAGTCTGCCAGTTAGCTCTGGTTTTAAATAAAGATCAAGAGCTTGTTGGAAGCGAGGCATAAACTCCACAAATTGTCAAGCAAACTAGAGATATAAAAGTGGGTTGGGACACATGAATCTTGTGGCCAAAGGAAAAAAATTGACACCAGCGGTGACGATATTTACAATGGTTGCCCAACTCTCAGCAGCTCCCAGAAAGACTTCAGAAAACCACCTGCCAAGGATCACCCCAATTCATCCAGAGGCAGCAAACCCTGCTGGATATTACAGAATAGTGCTTTTCACCAAGGTCATGGCTGCCAATTGTGACAGTAAAAGGGCACCAAAGTATTAAGCAGAGTATGGAGGGACTAATAGTCATTTAAGAACATGCTTTAATTTACTGGAATGCACTAACGCATAAGTTCTGTTCTCTGTGCATTGTAAAACTAGGCAATGTAAATTGTAATTTAATTTTAACTATGGCTTTACAACTCGAGGCACTTTTCCTATTTAGATATAAGCTCACTCAGTTTCTGATAAAGGGACAGGACATTGGGGAGTGAAGGGGCCCGATGAGAGCTGGCCCCTGTCCTTGCCGCCGATTTCCCCCTCACACCCCTTTCCCAATGACCCTCTCCCTGCCCACCCCCACATTACTTAGCTGTGGCCTGGGTCGCTCTGTGATCCTGGGACTCCAGTGCCTGTCCTTCTTGAGCAACCTCAGTGAGCCTACCGAGCTGCCAACCTCTCAGTAGGTGAGACTTCTGCCCTCAGGCTCTTCATTCCAGGGGAAGGACAGCCTCTGGCCTCGCTACTGTCTGATTGCCTTGTGGTTCATTGGGCCCTCCCAAAGAGAGGCAGCGCATGTCTCTCACCAGCTCTCCAGCTGACAGGCGATACCTCAGATGCCCCAACAAGAGTCTGCAATGTGGTTCAATTGGTAGCGTTCCCATTTCTGAGTCGGAAAACTGTGGGAAAAAAGGACTTGAGCACAAAAATCTAGGCTGACATCCCAGTGATGTGCCGAGGGAGTGCTGCCATCTTGGAGGTGCCATCTTTTGGTTGCAACCTTAACCACCTTCTGCCTTCTCAGATGGACGTAAAAGATTCCATAGCACTATTTCAAGGAAGAGCAGAGGGGTTATCCCTGGCCAGTATTTATTCCTCAATCAACCTTACAAAAAAAATATTATCTGGTCATTATCACATTGCTGTTTGTGGGAGCTTGCTGTGCATGTTTCCTGCATCACAAAAAGAGACTACATTTCCAAAAGTACTTAATTGGCTGTAAGGCACTTTGGGACGTCCTGTGGTCACGAAAGACACTATATAAATACAAGTCTTTCTTTTGGGGCAACATATCTGCTTCTGGATGGAAGGGTAAAAGTAATTCTTCTTGTGTTCAGTTGATCTTGAGGCTAGTTGTATTTGGGAATACTGTTTAACTTTTAATCATATTGTGAAAATCTCTTCTCCCCCACTTTCTCCCTTTTTTTTTCTGCAAATAAAATAAGTTGCAATCCCCAACCGGTTGTGTACTTGATAAAAATTAATGTTTTTTTTTAACCAAAAAAGTGAAATGAGAAATGCCACTGGATCCAGTTATTTTCCTCCCCAGTACATTTTACAGGTTTATGAATATGCTTTCATGAATGCCTTTGCTATATAAAGAGAGCCCAACCACATAACATTTGGCAAGACTGAATGTTCGCAATCATGGGAGAGTTGTACTCAAGCCAAGTAATGCTGCTGATGTAATAGTATCACCACTGTGCTATTCCTGATCAGACCAGATTGGTGATCCACCTGCCTTCGCGCTGGCACAGATGTGGCATTGTAAATGTGGCGTAAAAGCAGAAACCAATCTGAATACCATCAGCTCCAGATTGCAAAGTGCTACGAGTTGCTAATGTGTGACCAGTGTGTTGTTCTAACCTTATTGGTAATCTCTATGACAGTGATCCTACCGTTTCTGCTGGGAGAGACGTGATTTGAAACACTGCACTCCCTATTACATAAATCTATATTTTGATGGTAGCAGAAGTTGAATTCTTGCCCAGTTTGTTTAACTTACTGCAGTATAGCAATCGTTTGATCTAATTAACTAATTCAGCCAGACGCACACTGTGAATAAATGGTACATAGGCATCCTTGGGGTCTTTCCCAGCAAAAATCAAAAGGTGCATTTCAGAGATGCTTCCATTCGCTTTTAGTAGAAAAGAATCGAGTAGCTGAATGTTTTAAGGATTGATTATTGGAGCATCTTAACGTAGCCACTGTATAACAACTTCCATAGCTTTCTCCTTACTCTTGCCTCCATTTCATCTTCATGATGATGCTCTCCTTTACCTGGTCAGGTCAATCCTGAGTATTTTTAAATTCTTTGATCGTTGTTGCTTGGTATTTGGAAGCAGCACAGTTTGGGTTCCAATGCCAATTTTCCCTTTCCTTCTCAAACAAAAACAAAAATTGCTGGAAAAACTCAGCAGGTCTGACAGCATCTTTGGAGAGAAAGACAGAGTTAACGTTTCGAATCCGTATGATTCTTTTTCTTGAAGTTAAGTTAACTCTGTCTTTCTCTCTGCAGATGCTGTCAGATCTGCTGAGGTTTTCCAGCATTTTTTGTTTTTGTTTCAGATTTTCAGCATCCTCAGTATTTTGTCTTCCCTTTCTTTCTGCCTGATGTTGGTGGTGGATGGGGTCTTGCGCTGCTGTAGCTGGGAATGCCAAAACAAGCAGCACTGGAATTGGATTAGACATTAGCCAAGTTCAGATAGCTATTGACTTTGGAATTCTCTACCCACTGTCTGCCTTCAACCTATTTTTCCGTTGAGCTATGTCACCAACACAATTAATAACAAAATAATGAAGGTAAATCTCCAACCCGCTTAGTCAATCAAAACCATTGCGGGAGATCACATGGACCGGGCATCATTTTGCCCTTATAAGTATTACCTATAAAGACACTTGCCTTCAATCTGATCCGATCTCTGCCGCAGATAGTTTAAATATGTTTGCACCTGCCATTTGCAGGGAAGGCTGGAATCTTCCGGTCTGGAATCGAAGTTCAGTGGCAGGTTCGGAAGTGGTAGTGATTTTCTGCTGGGCTGCGGGATGGCTGACCACCTATAACCTTGTGCTGCTCAGCTCATTAAATGTGCATCCACGAAGAGCTTGCCAATTCTCACAGTGGGGGCAGGCAGGAATTCGCCATCCCCGATGTTGCCTCATAGGGCCAAAGGTCCGGGCGCCGTATTTAAAGGGCACCCAGATAGCCAGCACCATCCCTTCCACCTTCGCCCAGTCACTGGTCCACCCTTCCCCGCTAGCCCTTCCTCCCTGCCTTTGTCATCCTCCGTGCAACTTGCACTGCCACCACCTGGTCTCAAGCTTAGACTGGCATTTACAGACGGTCCCCAAAGAGGAGAATGCAGCGGCAACTCACCGTTAATCGTGGAAGAAGTCTATCTCAGCAGGTGCACGCCACTTAAGTGCAGTTGTAAAAGTGAACATTCTAATTTCTCATTGGCGGGGAACTTAAGTCCGGCGTTGTTTGTCAGGAAGCTCGATCCACCTTTAAAGTCCCTAGAACATAATTGCTAAAGTTCATACCCGCCGTCGGGAAACTGATTTTTGACCTCACGCCAAATTAAGCTCTCCTGCCCGCCAAGCTTCCTACTGCTGGCAGGCCTGGAAGATTCTGCACCAAGTATGTCTATAGAAAGCTATTAATGGATAAAGTTGGCACTCCGTGAAGCTTATGATGCAGCACATTGTCATATTGCTCCTTCTCTAATCACTGTGCATTAGAATGTGCCATAAAAACTCAGAATTCCTCACCTACTGAGTTTCTATTGTCCTGAGGGTGGGCTATCTAGAAATCCTTACCATCTTGTCCATAGGAATTAAGAGAAAAGTTTATGATGAATCATCCCTGGGATTACTTGTACGAACATTGTAAGAAGAGGATGCTCATCCTGTGGCTTAGTCACCTGGTTCCATTCCATAAACCATTGCTCAAAGGATGAGGGGAAAAAATATAAATAGGGAAAAAATTTACTGAAAATCATTTTAGTTGTCAGTCTGGAAATTAATTTTAACTGTTTCCGCACACACTTCAACTCCAGACTGATCTTTGAAGATTATTTTTTTACTCTTCTTCTTTGGAGCAGATGCTTACCAGATGTACACTGGCAAATGGAAAAATTCTCACTCCAATGCTGAATCTTATTCAGCCTGACATTGGAGTTGGATAGGTGTATTTGCCAGGTTTCAATGGTGAACTTGTCCAATCCCATACCTCGAAAGAACCCTGTTGTGCTGCCAGCTGTATATAAGTGCATTCAGACTGCCACACTATCTATATTAGGGGTGCTTTAATTTTCATTATTCTGATATTAGCAAACACTACTTCAGCAGATTGATGTGCATTTAATAACTAGAACTTTTAAAAATGCCTTTGAACAGGAACCTGACAACACACAACTGCTCAAATGCTCGAGTCAATTTCTAAATGGTCACTATCTTTGGGAGACTGTTGACAAACCATTTTTTTACTTGGAGGGGAATGAACTACCTGCATCACTTTTGTTGCAATCACTCTGCAGGGAAGTGATGCAATACTGGTGTTTGACGAAGCTTTTGGCATTTGCTTGAGTGGCACGTGGAAACAAGGCACCAACTCTCCACATAATTAGCAGGCGAAGAAAGAAGAGTGTCTGAAGGAGGTCCAAAATTTACTTGCTACTGATGCCGTCAGAACGACATTGACTCATCTTATGGAGAGGTCACCTGGCTACCCTCTTGGCTAGAGAATAGTAAGTGATAAGGAGGAGCTGAAGCGACAGCAAACCAGTCAATATTATCATGAGCTCTTTGAAGGGGATAAGGCAGAGTGGCAAATGATTTATACCTTGAGCAGTTGGACTCGCTTTTGAACTCTCCCCATCACATTCCTGTAGAGATTTTTCCTGAGTGCATTATTAGACTCTTATGTCTTGTGTGCTAATGGCGTGGTTATGCAGCATGTTTTACATTTCCGACCACACATCACAGTATTTTCACAGATAGGGAAAAGATGAAACTTGAGAGAAAAATGTAAAGGATGCTTTGAGCTGAATGTCTATAGATGGAAGCAATGAGACAGTTACAGCTGCTCCGGCTGAAATTTACTTACACACATTTGATCAAACAGTTGTCTGCGATTACTTTTTTCTGCACCAAAACAAGATGGGCAATAAAACAGTCATTCAGCTGTGTGACAGAAACTTTGGTGAATATTTTCTAAAATGGTGCAATACCACCTAGAGGGGAAAGAACTTGAATTTCTCTAGTGTCTATTCATCTTCAGGATGCCCCAAAGGCTTCACAGCCAATTGAAATATAATCACTGGCTGTGATTATCTACATTGATACAAGGTGCAGCAATTACAGCATAGCTGCAGCTGATGTGAATCTATTTTTAAAAAATCTTTTTTCCTGATTGATGGCAGAACTATTTTTAATACTAAACATTAAGCTTAGAATGTGAAAGAGCTTCTTTCTAACTTTAACAATATTACTGACAATTGAAAATTGGTGTACAGAATTCTGCGCTAGTATTTAAGAATTGAACTCTGCTTTCTCTGATTTGCAAATGAATAGTGTGACTCTACAACTCTTCTTAAGAAAAAAATGATTGATAATCATATTCAATTAGCATAACTACAGATCTTTGCTGTCAATTTCACAATGTTTAAGTACACAAGATTGAGGATTAAGTGCTTGCAGTTTCAGCTATTGAAACTTAAAGGGTCTGGATCATTGGCACTTTTATTGCCTGTAGTAAAGTGACTTCCTTTTAGCATATGGCTTTTTAAAATCTTATTTCACACTTCATATTGTTCATTGGTTCTATACAGTGAATGGTCATCTCATGGAAGTGTCACAGCTTGGCATAGGGGGCAAGGGCCATAGGAGTGGGTGGGGGCATACCTTGGCATAGGAGTTAAGAGGGGCCATTGGGGGTGGGTGGGGGCCATGAACTGGCAGGGGAGCGAGGGAGTTTGAGGAGTGAGGATGGTGGGATTTTCTGTCTTTGTTTTAACTGGGACGAGATGCTACAGCACTGAGGCGGGCCTTTTAAGTAGCCCGCCTCTGCACTCAGCAGCTCCTGTGGCTGCCTCCAAACTTTTTCCAGGGTCGGCTGGCCCAGCTCGAGCTCACACCTGTGCCTGTGGGCACTATCTCCTGGGGCAGGCAGGCCGAAGTGGGACCTGTCCCGACTCATGGTACCCACCTCGGGGCTGAAAGTCCAGGCCAATATTCCAGTTGAGGCTGAACCAGTGTTTTATACAAGTTTATCCTAACTTTATTGCTTCTGTACACTATGCTGTTATCTATAAAAACAAGTTGGTACAAGATAAAACATTCCAAACAAGCCTGATGCGCTTATTGTCAATGCTCAAAAGCCACAGGATCAGCTTGTTCCAATTCAATCAGACAGAGCTTTGTCATCTACAGAAATGATATGCAACATGAGGTGGAGGGCACTGCTAGTGATTGCTGGTAAGATCTTCACTACCCTCAACTTTTTTGTGTGTTCTTGGCTAAGATCACAATATTAGATGTGCTATTGCTTACAGATGTATCAAACAGGTGACCAATGCTTTGACCAGTATGGGCAAAATTCAGTCTTTTTCCACAATGAGTAGCTTGACATACTTGCTCGATGTCACCACATTGATGCTTTAACCAGAGTTCAGAGGTTACACATGACAACCATTTGCTCATCCTGAAGTAATCTTGTTTGTCCTTTGATCCTCGAAACACTGAAAAATGCAAGTATGTTGCACTTTGATTGTGAACCTTGCGATATGCATGAGATGCAATTTTTGAGTTGAAATGTGCAAACTTCAATGGAAACCAAAGGCAATGCATTGTAACATGCAATTTTGTGTCATCCACCATGGTACGTGGTATTTACCTACCCAGATTGCTTAAAGGATGCCATTTCAGCCTGCATTTGCTCCCAAGTCCAGCAAACACTGTAAACAACATAGAACCCACTGGAACTGGAAGTCTCAGAAATACTACCTTAGGTGGGTAGTGACAGCGCAGATCAAATTTATAATTATTTTTAACAAGGAAATGAAATGAGAAAAGGCCAGTCTGCTCAGCACGTACATTTTACAAGCTGCACTGACTTGAACTCCAAAGGGTGGTTAATAGCCGGAGGTAAAGGTTCCAAAAAGTGAAAATTTTGTGAATATTTTCCTTGCCCACTCAGCAAAACGAAATGTTTTCCACCCAAAACACTGGAACCAACATTATGTCTGGCTGACAAGTGGCATTTTTGCAAATCACATTCCTGGTTTCATATGCGGAAGGAATGTCCATTTTGGTAAATATGGCTAATGAATTAAAAGCAAAGCTGATGCAGGTTTATGTACACAAGGGTTGTATCTGAAGAAACTGGAGAGAACATTAATTTGCTTTATTAAAATATTTCAATTCCATCAACACTTGCAATTAATTCAGTGTTCTGCATGCAGACATACGGAAAGGTGATGAGTATGGGATATTCCATCGTTATAATCAGACAATTTTTTGAGATATTTCCCAAACATGCGCTTAATTTCTAGCTAATTTTATATATGTTTGTGTTTGAAGGTTAAGTAACATTTGGCTAACAGAGCCTTTTCCCCTTGGAATAATTCAGACTTTTAAAATTTACCATGTGATTATTCACATCCCTTTGGAGATTAATTTAGGTGAAGCCCATGACAATACACATTATTGCTAATAGTTTAACCCGAAGGAAAATTGGAGAAATCCAGAGCCATAACATTTCCCTGAATAAACAGTGCCTGTTGTCATAAACAAAACCCGTCTCGTTACTCTGAATTCTGTCACTGCCAGCGCTAGTACAGAAATGATCTAAAAATATTGTTCCCTCCATTTTTCTCCATAGATTATATTGATGTGTCGTCCCCTTTCTTTCATCTCATCTGTCCCAGCAGGTACCTTATGTATGATTCAAATGGCCTGCTCCTATCTGAGAAAGCACTAAAGTGCAGAAATACATTTGTAACCAATCTTGTTGTGCTTTTGTTTACACGGTGATAAGTAAAAATCAAATGTCTTTGAAATGGAGTGGTGTAATTTGCGTTCCTGATGATCCTTTGCAGGTTAGTAAGTACAGAGGTATACATGGACACCACGATTTATGGGCGCCGCACCACACAAATGGTTTCCCTACAGAAGTGTGCAAGGCAATGTGGCCTCAGTGTTAGTGCATTTACTTTTAATCAGCAAAATGAATCATGTATTTGGGATGCTGGGGAGGATGGGGTGGGTGTGGGAGCATTTTAAATTGTAAAGTAAATGCTGCTACATTTCAGATTGATTTTCTTTCTTTCCTGTATGCTTGTAGCCCTCTCTCTACTCTCCAAACATGCTTTGATCAGCCTATCTCTGGGTCATAAATCTGGATTGACATTTTGTGAGGGATGTCTAGTAAATGGTGGGGTGGGGGGTGGTGAGAGGGAGATAGAGTGCCAATAAATTGTTATTGTCAGATAAATGTCGCGAAGAGGAAATTGCTGGGCTTTTTTTCCTCATTGCGACATGCTGGGTGGGAATATTTCCTCATTGAGCATGTACATTGCTTTACATAGATGAGCTTCAGCAAGTAATGCCCTGTTAAATGATGAAAATATTCATGTTCCTTTCTTCACCCTCTCTAGATACATGTGACGACTGCTGAAGATGTCAGATAGTATTGATGCTGAAGAGAAACCACCAGCTCCTCCTTTGAGAATGAACAGTAATAATCGCGATTCATCTTCCCTTAACCACGGCTCGAAGCCTCTTCCATTGGTTCCTGAGGAGAAGAACAAGAAAGCCAGACTGCGCTCGATCTTCCCTGGAGCAGGCGATAAGAGTAAAGTATCAGCCTTTCTGCTGTATTTCTATAGTAGATGTCATACAAAGTGAAAGGAAGATGAAAATACATCTATATTTGATGTGATGAGGCTAGGATTTGATCCTTGGTCTTTGTGAATTTAGTGGATCTCTGCTGGGGTTTCGGGGGTATGCTATATTTGGCCTCAGTATTCCTGATTTAGAGCAGGGAAAATAATCAAGCTTTTGAATATTACCTGTTGAATGTTGTTGGAAAGTCGGATGTGGGAGTGAGTGGCTGTTGGGTGAAGGACAGGGCATAGCTTGGCTGCGATGCTTCCAACATACTGTCTGTTGTCCTTCATTGTTTTAGTTCACACAGGAAAAATAGCACATAGGGTAACCTATGCCTGTGTGAGTGTTTTGTAGAGGATGGTCCCATTTTGCTTTTATAAGGTCACAAAGGAACTCTTGCCAGCTGAGTGTGGAATGAGTGTGGAGTGTGGTTCTTTTCTTAAGAACCTTCCAGTAGCCCCAGAGAGCACTGCAGGCAAAGATAACTGATTGCTGGCTTTCTGATTCTAAGGAACATTTTTTTAAAGATTTTGGAGATTTCTCACTTTGTCTCTCCCCAAGCTTCCATGTTTCCTGTCCTCTGATGCTCCCTGACAGCTGTGGGCTTCTTGCCTCAAATAGCATTTATGAATCTGTCCCCACAATTAGACTAAGCCAAAAGCTTTTAGTGAGAGTGGATGGAAGTTCTGTTCTGCATTTCTATTATGCACTTCAGACTCCTGGAATTCCCACCTAACTCCTTCAGTGCAGGTGCCTTCAAATAGTAATATTTTGGGCCTGGCCATGATGCAGTCTGTTTGAAGGCTATCTTTTAACTGAGTTTGTATTTGTAGTTGCAGTCTAGCAATAATTATACTGTTGGACTTTAGCTCATATTAAAAAGGTGCGTTCAGAACATGAAGTCAGAAGCAGATAGAATGCGGCTTGCTGTGTTCTTTCTTAAACCTCACTGACAGTGAGCGGTTTGATGTGAATTTGCAATGTGCAAGTGCTCTCAGACTCCTCATTCAGTATTTATTTTTGAGTCCAAGCTCGCCCTTGCTATAGGCATGACAGGTGTCCAGAGAAAATACTGTCTCATTATTGTGCCTAACCCAAGATTGTGGAATTATCAATTTTCTTTCTAAAATAATTTTTTAATGAAGTAGCCGCTGGAGTAAAAATGAAGTGAATAAGTTTTGGGTATTGGAATATAAAAATCTTTTCCCTCCCCCCACATAAAATGTATTGATTTATTGGGCAGTTAGTAGACTGGGGGGAATGTATCTCTTTTCAGCTCAACATTGTCTCTGAAGAGCCGGATGTTTTAATGCGGCACTGTTGGTAGATTTGCTAATGTTGCCACTTACAGTCTTCCACATGATTGGAAGTCAGTCCAGAATCACGTCCAAAAAAAGAAAATGGTCTTAAATGACTGCAAAGTCTTGCACTAAACGTTCTGCAAAAAACAGAATAAAACAAAATAGCTCAGGGTGAGGTTGAAAGAGATCTGTAGGTATTAGTGGACTTCAGTCACTCTAGAGCAAGAATCCTCAAAGCAAGTAGAAAGTAAACTAAAAATAGAAATTGCCAGAAATACGCAGCAGATCAGCTAGCATGCCAGTTGGCATTTCAAGTGTAACTGTAGAATTGACAAGCTGCACTTAAAACATTAACTTGTCTTTTTTTCTTTACAGAAACTGGCTTGTTGAGTGTTTCTGTCATTTTCTGTTCTTGTTTCAGGTTTCTCAGTTACGGTTTTTTTCCTCTTTATGTTAAACTACATAAATATATATTTATACAGACCAGTAAAGTTCATGTCAGTGGAGTTCATGTTCAAACGATACAGTGCTCTAGTCAGATCATACCTCGACCACTAAGTAACTGAGACATGGGGCAGGGTTTTCCCCTCATCGGGAGGGCTCGGGAGCAGACGCGAAACGATCTGCTGCCCACGATCGGGCCCTGACCGCGATTTCACGCTGGCTGGTTAATTAACGGCCAGCCAGAGTGAAACACGCGCTGAGAGGCTCAGCGCTGCCAGGGTGGGGGGTGGGAGGAGCATAGGCACTGAAGTTTGGGCATGCATGAGGATGTGCTCACTGAAAGTGCCCTCAAGGCACAGAGCTGCCTCAGGGAGCTGAAGAATTGTAAATTGAAAAATAAATATTTCACAAATAATATAATCACATCCCAGCGTGTAACTCAGTCACATGGAGAGGGACATGTGAAAAATGAGTTCAAAAAAATTTTTTGTTTATTTTTTTTTAAATTCCTGCCTGTGGATGAGGTTTCGCAAAAAAATGCAAAGGCCGCCTGGACTATTCTGCTTAAGGGCCTTAATAGGCCTCTTAATTATCAGCGGGTGCGCTGACGACTCTCGCGTGCACCCACCGACCGCGATATCGTGCGGCTATTTCATGCTTGGGCGTGTCGGTTGCACGCCCACATGCCGAGCTGAAAATCCTGGCCATGAAGCACTTTCAAGTCCTGCAGTTTCTCTGCATGGATATATTACAGCCGAAGTGGGTCACAAGGAAATACTGGAGGAAAGGGTTTTTAAGCCTCAAAAAGTGGTACTGTAGTGAAGTATTCAAGATAGCAAAAGGTAAAGACACCGGTACATCTGGAGCACAATGTAAAACTGTAGTTAATCTACTATAGCACTCCCGGTATTCAACAGGATGGCTGTGGAAACTCCAATTTCTAAGCATATTTTTCTAGTTGGTGAGTATCTTTCCAGTTAATGTTAGGAAGTAACGTTGCTTGCAATTAAATCCCATTCTTCTTTGAAACAACTAGAGTAAAGGAAATTAAAGAAAATATATTGAGTGTGAGACTAGTAACTGCAAATACTATTATCTTCACCTGCAAGAGATAACCTCAGGTGGAGAATCAGGACTGAAACTTTGTGGTTGTAATGCAATCTTTTGCATTGTCCATATCTGAAAACCTTAGCCTCCTGAGCTGGTTAAGTTAAATAATCAGTTCTGTATTTTAGTATCAACTGGAGATTAGGGTTCTGGAAAGGGACGGTTACTTACCTGATGCAGGGATAATGAAGATAGGAAAATCTTTGACCCAATTGGATGGCTTGGCTTACGTAAATTCTAAATTAAAGGATGGTACAAGTGGCCAAACATCATAATGCTGTTAAATGTGTGACCCATTTAATGAAATTAGTAAATGTTTCAATCTACACATTATTTATAGTGGGTAATATGGATCGATTCCTGGGTAAGGTTGTGCTGCACTGTTGTTACTCTTCTCCAAGGATTTCAGGCACGTACTTAAAAAAAAAAATGCCTTTATTGTATATGCGAACATTGATATGTGAACTATTAATGAGGCTGGACAAAAGGCTTTCAGATGTGGACCTTCTGTGGTATGTGCAGTTCAGTTGATACCTCAACAAGCCATGTGGGCATCATCATCTTCATCCACATTCACTGTGCTAAATTTCAACTCTAATGAAAGAATATTCAGAGGCAAAAGTTTCCCAACAACAGTTTTCAATTCATATGCTCTCTTCCTGCCTCTAGCTAACAAGAAGAAAGAAAAAGAGCGTCCAGAGATCTCTCTCCCTTCAGATTTTGAGCACACGATTCACGTGGGATTTGATGCAGTTACAGGAGAATTTACAGTGAGTAATCTTTTTGCACGAAGCATTAATGGTCTTACACTGACAGATGCTAATTGATGACCGTCTTAACCTGATGTGTAATGATTTCAAACACTGAAGATAATTGAGCATTTTTCTTCTCAGCCCAGAATTCTGGGCATATTGATACCAGTAGGTGTTCCGTGTCAGCTAGGTCTCTTGATCTCAGGAATTGTTAGGAAACAACTCCCCCTCCCTCAATTCTGAAGTGACCTCCGAATTTTGCAGTTAGTTGCTCAGGAGGCAAAAAGTGTGTTGCTTTTGTTGGAAAGAGCCCTCTATTTTGCCCCCTCTTAACTAGAACCAAGGACCATAGACTCAGGAGAGCAATCTAGGATGGAGACGACAAGAAATTTCTGCACTCATAGTTGTTGAATCTTTGGAATTCTGTATCCCAAAAGGCTGTGAATGTTCAGCTGTTGAGTATATTCAAGACTGAAGCCATAGAATTTTAAGTACTAACAGTATCAAGTGATTTGGGGATAGAATGGGAAACTATCATCTTCATGGTAGAAGATGAATCATGATTCTATTGTCTGGTGGTGCAGGTTTGAGGGCCTGTATAACCTACTCCTGCTCTTATCTCTTATGTTTTTATGCTCTGCAGCAGTCTTGAGGTTCACTTTCTAGGCTGGGCTAGCTGATCTTGGTTAGGACAGTAACTAAAATTGCCCACAGTGCTCCTGGCCTAATATGAATTCAGTTAATCAATCCAAATTCCTGATCATGATCTCTGTCCACTGCCCCCTGCTGGAAGGATGCATGTGAATGTCATGTGTATACAAAACTTGCCTGAGCTTTAGTAACCTCTTGTGAACTAGCTTGCTGCCAATCACTATCAAAGACACCTACATTGAAGAATGAGCACCCCGGTGAGAAAACTAGTAGCAGCCATGGAATTGTAATCCAGCAAGAGCTGACATCCCTGAGTGAGGAGAAAATTAGAATTTTCATTTGAACTGATGTGTAAGCTCAGGATATTTTTATTTCCCATCTGTGCAAAGCTACATTTAAAAGATAATTCTCAACATCCAGATTGTATAATAAACTAGTTTAAGGTATTAATTAAAAGTCTTTTTTGCAATAATATGACTTTCTGCTTTATGTAATTTTCTTTTAAAAATATGGCATGTTTATACAAATTATTCACTGCAGATGGATTACAGAGCTTTAGAGTACACAAACTCTGTCATTGTATGTTCGCGCTGTCTCTTTCTCCCACTTTTTCGCTCCTTGTTCAATCGCATATTTTAAGTGCTCACTGCACAGTTTGATTCTCGTTCCTCTCGGGTCTTTCTTGCTGTCTCTTTCTGTTTTTGTCTGTTTGTCTCTCTCTTTCCCTTTTGATCTCGTATATCCAGTGTGTGCAGCACAGATTGCCTTCCCCATTTGTATTAAACTTTGCTGGAGTCACTCTCATAAATAATAATGCTTTTCTAAGTCTGACACCTGCATGGATTTTTATGAAGCTTTAAAACAGCAGGAATGGAGTAACGTATCGAGTAATGAATAACCACGTCAGATTGAAAAGCTTTCAAAGCAGCTGGCGTAACGTTTGGATTATTTCCCAGCACCATAAACTATAACTTGTAATTTTCTTCTCTTTAAAACAAATCGCTCTATCCACTCTCACTATTATGTTCTTCCAAACTTTTAAAGACAGGCCATTTGTACGATGCACACTCAACATCATTATACTTCTTTGCATGAAGGCCTTATTGTAAACCTGCTGTGAAATGAATGAAGCAATGGCAGTGTTTTGTAAATCATGAGAGTCCATTATGACTTGAGGGCTCCTAATAATTGCTTTACTTGCACTAACTGAAAAACCTAGCTAAAAGAACATATTTGTAAATGTCCTATACCCACATTAATTTGTACTGCGTTGATAGGTGGAATAAATGAACACACACACAACCTGTACTCTTCCAATTTTTTTTCCTTTGAAACTTAGAAATTTACTTTTAGAAATAATTTTGATTTTAAAGCCCTCCTGATCTTTCCTGAGAGTAGCTGAAGAGCTTTTCTGTTGAAAGGATGCAGTTCAGTCAAGGGGTGATGCATAGCTGCAAACTCTCCTGATGACAAGGGGACCTTCATAAAATAGCATCAGCAAATGGTGTCTTTTTAGAAGTAGTTGAGACTTTTGCTGACCAATTCTGCAACAGATTTTTTTTTCTGTCTAGGCTGAACCCCAATCAATTTCAAATTTAAAAATATTGCCATTTTTAAACATTACATCAATCTGATCCATTTAATTTAGTTTCACATTGATTGGCAATGTTGGCTGACAGATTTACTTCCACGGTGGCTGACATCAAGTATGACTTTTATTATAAGTGTGTGGCCCCAGAGTTTGAGAGATTTTCACAAACCATTTCTTGAAAAGAGAATTTTTTTTTCAGATGATGTAAACATTGCAGAAGTATGTGTGTTAAAATGAAAACACTGCCCTTTCCTGTTACCTTCAGCTTTCAAATCATTGTATATCATAGTAAATGATGGTTTTCCTCCTGAGTGGTTGAATGTGACCAGTTTATTTCTTGTTAGAGGAAGATGCATGCTGTGGAGGCTGACCACACACAGCCTTCTAAATGACCACAGAACTTCCTGACACACATGTCTTGTTTCTGTATACCAGCCACTGTGATTTGTTTGTTGAATGATGTAATGGTCCACAGTTTTCACAAAATGCTTGTCACTGTCAAATTGCATAGAGATTAGAACCAAGGAACCTGTTTGGCTGAATATTCTCAGTGCTACCTGTTGGAGTAATGAAGGCTCTGCAGTGGTAAATGATTCATTATAACACTTGGGCCCAGATTTTTGTCTCCACATTGGATTCACCCAGCTCAGTGAACTCAACCTTTAAAAATGGCCCCCCCAGCAGGTCGGATTTTTGGATGGGGGTGGGGGTTGGTGGCTGGTGGCTGGTGGCTGGTGGGCTGAAATGGTATTTTGGTGGGGGGGGAAACAACTTGAGAACAAATCCACAGGCTGCTAGCTGCATGCAAAACCTGCCTTTGTGCATGGTGTTGTGCTTAACTAAATGAATCAAATTAAACACAAACATCCTCGCACCCCCATACTCCCTATGTCTCATCCATGCCAACCCATGCCCCACACCCACCCCCATGGCTCCTCTCACCCCTTTGCCAACTTAGTGCCAACCCATGCCCCAAAATCCTTTGCTGTTACCCCCTCCATGCCAGTTCACCTAGTACACGTGGATAGCTCTTTTGACATATTTGACACTTCCTGGATAGCTTTGACAGGTTTGACAGCTGGACAGTCCCAATGAATTTGTGCGTAAAAAGTGTAATCATGTTCACTTTTAACAATCCTAAAGGACACCTAACCTTTCCCAAAGGTGTCCCAGGACCCCAATCCAAGGGGGTATCTCACAAGTTCAGGCTCCTCTTACCTATTCTAATCTGCATGCTCTGGGATTCTACACTCCTTGTCTTCCAAAATCACACTTCAGTGGAGGCAGCTGGTGACTTAATTGGCCAGCTGCCTTTGTGGGTCATGCATTTGTGAACCCCAGCCCGTGTCCAGTTCTGCCCCAGCTAAGATGGGAAATGTATGGTTCAGAGTTGGAACTTAGAAATTTTTCACAACGGAGAGGCTTTCCATTGTGGCGAAAATCTGGGCCTTGGTTTGTGTACTCTGATTGGTGCTGACTGTCATTTTTGTCTGAGTATGTCTCTGTATGAGAAAACCTCGGGAGTCAAGATCAGGTGTTAAAATGTTTCCAAAGCTGAGTGGGCGATATCTCTGTGACATATGATGCAGTAACGTGTTTCTTGTAATCTGCCTACCTTATTACCTCAGTGAAGGAGAGTTGGGAGAAGTGGTTGCTGGGGAAAGGGGTGAGTGGCCAATTGTGCAACAACTTGAGGATCTCGCAGCTTGAAAACAAAATTTTCTTAGATTTTTATTGAGGTTACCACTCATGACATTGATTTATAAAGAATGTAAGATTTATTGGAGGAAAACCTCAACAATTTCTTCTGGAATTTTTTTGCACCAAGATTAAATGCTGGATCGTTGGAGCTTATGAAGTTTCTTCATGTTTCCACAGCAGACGGTTGTAAAATGCAAGGTTTCAATCTCGGTCACGGTTGTGGAGAGGAGGCAAGTAGAGGCCAAGTATCTGTCTGTAGGGAGACCATAAATCAGGGAGTAACCCATGTGTTGAAGGATTGCGATAGAGTTTGTAAGGACCAAGCTGTCTGGCTGCCTTCTTACCGTCATTAATGCAAGGCTCACAGAAACCAGGGGAACTAAGGGAAAGAGAAGAGCTAGTTAGTATGGCACATCAATCCTGCTCTTTTTGAGTAAGGTGGAGGTTGGCAATTTTGAAGATTTATTTCTCCCCTGTGCCTGCCTTTTCATCTTTTCTGGAAGCCATTGGTTCTCTCACTAGAGAATGAATCCAGAGAAAATTGCTTTTTACTCATGTGTAAAGACTGACAGTGAATTTGAACAGGCTTTCTGAGTGAAAGATCTCCAGCACCTGCCCATTCCCATTCCTTATGGTGTCCACAGAGACATGTTACCATCAGTGGTTCCTGTATAATGATTAGGAATGAGAACGTCAGCTAATTTTCTTCAACTATTCCAGGGGCACTACTGCCAAATGTAGCTGAGATCTGGGGTTGGAGCCTGGGATCTTCCTGGTTTCTGTGACTGTTATGACTCCCAAACTTTGGAATAGCTTCTGGCGAGTCACTCTCTTAGAAGAACCTGACCTGATTTTCAAAGCCACCATTTTTGGCAGAAACATGCAGATCCCCCTGACCAATGTGTCCGTAATAAACCCAGTGATGTTTTCCTTACATTAGTTGCAACTCCCACTGAAATTAATAATGTTCAGATCTCCTGGTGCGATTGGTTCACATTTTCTTGCAAATGTAAACTGTTGCCTTGGCAACCCAGCTGCTGCTGAATGTGTCTCAATATCTATTTCAAACTCTCCATGGCACAGGTTTCAGGAAATCATTACAAAGGCAGAATTCTTCTAAGGTGCTTCTGTGTGTAGCCATGTAAGATGAAGAATTGGGTCAGGGCTTCACGTGAGACTGTGGGAGGAGCAGGTTCTTTGGCTGTTTTGAGTTGCTAGTGACTGTACATCTCTGAAGTTCCCCTAACGTTCTCCTGTGCTGTCTCCAGAATGGAAGGTATATCACCTTAATGGGCTATTCATGCTAAGTAGATTTTAACCAATAGGTAAATAAATAAACGGGTATGGGATGGGAAAGCAACAGACACCTTATCTATCTTGGTCTGTGAGTAATGAGCTTACTGACTGTGTGAAACATCAGCATGTTTCCCAGTGTCTAGTGACTGCATTAAGTAAGTATCCTTTTTCAGTGTGGTTCTTCAATGCCTTTGATTTTTACCTTTCAACCAGGGCATTCCTGAGCAATGGGCAAGACTTCTACAGACATCCAACATTACTAAACTGGAGCAAAAGAAAAACCCTCAGGCTGTCCTGGATGTCCTGAAATTCTACGATTCCAAAGAAACTGTCAATAATCAGAAGTATATGAGTTTCACTTCTGGAGGTAAGGACCTGTAATCTGTCCATGCAGTATCTTATGCAAGTGCACCAGAAGTCCCCAGTGTCATCTGTAGGATGCTAGAGTGGGATTCTCATTTCATGACTTGCGCATGTCTAGAGAACCCACTGGCACGTATAAACAATATGTAATTATGTACTGAATTGTTTATTTAAAATGACGCAATTTTCCATTATCATACACTAAATGCAATTTTTCTGTCGTGTCACTTGTATGCTAAATTTAGTTGCGTGGTGCAGGTGTTGGGTTTGAAGCTGGCAATCTAACACCTGAATCTGTGTAATATTCTGCAAAATTATACTACAATATTGTGGATTCTCTCTGGAAGAAGTAACAAACTAATGTTAAATAATCTATTATATATACATATCTTAATATTTTCATTGTTATTTAGAAAACAAATACATTAGTCAGTTTCATTGAATGATGCACATGGGATTGAAGACCAAGAGCACTTTTTAACTCAAGCAGGGTTAGAAAGTGTGGTAATAATGAGTCCAAGGGAGAGAAGGAGAGGCATACAGGAGGAAGAATTGGAGATGACCAGGGTGACAGGATGGGGTGAGAGGGAAATAAGGGTTCAGAGAAGGAGAGCAGTGCAGAGGCTGAGAATGGGAGGACGACTGTCGATTGGATAAAGGAGGAGAAGGGAGGAAATGGGAGTTTGGAAGGAGGCAAGGAGCAATGGAAGAGATGGGAATGGAGAGTGAAGCAGAATGGAGGAGGAGAGGAGAGTGGGAGGAGAAGGGGATGGGTAGAATGGAGGGGGACAGGAGAGATGGAAAGATGGGCAGAGAGAAATGGGACAGGGGGTGAGTGAGGGAGAGGAGAGTGGAAGGGGGAGAGAGGAGAGAGGGGAAAGGGGCAAGAAAGAATGGGAAGCGATGAGAAAATGGCAGAGAGGGAATGGGAAGAGAAGGGACAAGACAGTTGGTGGAGGGGGGGGTAAGAAAAATAAATTTGGTGTGTTTTTTTTAATTGGCAGAGATGCAAAGAAGGTTGGAGATCTCCACTCTTCATGGGTTGGTTCTTATTGGGGAGCAAGGTTCTTTCAGTTTGTGGATACATTTTGGCTTAGTCTATTGGTTGGAGTGCAGTTTTTAACTTGATGATTATAATTCAACCAAACTCTATATGTACAGGTTGTGATAGAGAATATGTTCATTAAAAGACAGTTTCTCCAAGTTCCAGTTCCAATAGCAGGAGAAGACTTTGATGTCATTTTGCCAGCTGAGTTTAGCCATAGCCATAGCCATAAATGAGAACCATTTCAGCCGTTCTCACTTAGTTATGCTCACTGATTCACTATCTTCTAGGTTGTTGTAACCCCACACCATTTTTAGCATAGCATTGAGGAAAATTTGTTTCATTTTTAAAATGTGGAGCTTCCATCACATTAAGAGTGCACTTAGTGCTGTAGAGGTGGTGTGTTGTAGTGACTTAGTGACAGAGGATGGTTAAATGGTAGCTTTTCTTGGTGAAGTTTTGCCCTAATCAGGCTGGGAATGTGAGTGCTAATGGAATGAAAGATATTTTCATTTCATACAGCTGGGGGAGGATTTTCTCTGCACGTTACGTTTAAGAAATATTTATGGACAAATGTACAATTTTTTTTTTACCCTGCACAACAAAAATTCTCCACCCCATACCCATATCTAATTTTGCACATTCCTAAGTCATACTTAGATATAGAGTAGAGACTGCTCAATAAAGTGACTTCACCCAACCTCAAAAGACCTCTGCACACCTTACCCTAGATTAGTGTAACATCTCAATTTACACACAAGCTACCCTTGTCTCTATGAGTGTGTAATTTACAAGGACAGTTTAGTTCTCTGAATCTACACTCATTATAAGCTGGGTAAAGACCATCTAAGTGCATTTTACTAAGGGCCCATAACAGGTGGGAGAGTGAGGGGACTTCAATCTCTAGGTGGATCTAAATCAGGTGTACAAACCCACTACTTTCTCATAATGTTAGGACTCAAATTCCAGTATTTGTTAATGTCAGCGAAGTAGATATGAGCATGAAGCGATATTCCACTACTTCATACTTGCAGTTACTTTTTTGTTAAGGTTAGTGAAGAAAAGAATTTCAGCCGCTGTATTATTCTGTAATTGTTATTGTTGTTTCTTTCTCTATCCTTTTGCTGCGATGGTGAGATATACATTCTACTCCCAGGCTTCCCTCTGTGCCACTCTTGTACCAACCAGTAAGAGGTATTTTAAGAGTGCTACAATGACTTTTCTTCTGCTTGTTTCTACGCTACCCCGCGCCCCCTCCCTCCCTTTTTTGAGGTTCCACTCTGCAGAAGGAAATTGAGAAATCCAGAAAAGTAGGAGAAAAGCACCTTCATCCCCTTACTTAGTAACATCACGTGTTGGTGCTCCAAAATGCTAACACTGCCATGCCACTTGACAATGAAGAGTTTGTGTTATTGAAGGCCTGCAACTTGCTTCTGCATTTCTTTGAATCAGAGACCCATGGGATAATTTTGGCTTTGGCCAGTAATGGGAGTTATTGGACCAAGAGTCTCTCCCGATTTTTATTTCCATTGACTCCAGTGTAATCAGGAGAGGGGTAAAACAGACAGCTGATTCGATATTGGCCAAAGTCACAATGACCCCCCCTCTCTGTTTCCAAGTGGCATCTGAGGCCATCATTGTGCATTTGTACCTGCTGTGAAGGCATCATTATTTCATCAGCTTGTAGACACCTTCCTTATTATGCCCTTGTGCTTTCATTTTCTCGTAGCTGAACTGCAAAATGGTCTGTCTGCATGTCAGTGTGACATGACAGGTAGAACAGCTTAAATCAAGAAATTATGCACTGCATTTTACTGGGATTTTCTGTAATGAGTATAAATGTATAGTGGAGCCATGACTACTAGGTGCAATGTATGGAGTTATAACTGGTTCAGTCATATTCATAATAGTTATGGCTGTAAGTAAGTAAGTTGCATGCAGTAATGTAATTGCATTTCATCACAAACAAGGGATAGAAGTAGTTCAGAGTGTCATCACTAACCCTTATGTGTACAATTTTAAATCTTTTTAAATGGGTTCATACTTTGAAATGTCACATAAGAATTTTACATGAGTGCATTAATCATAAAAGGTACCTTTGAGAAATTTCAACCCCAAAGAGCCAAACTTGACCACATAGCACAATAAGATTTAATTAGAGCCTGAAATTTCCCTACGTGTGTTCCTTGAGTTTTTAATTTTTTTCATTGAGAAGGTTTATGTTTGGCCTTTTGTTGCAGTGTGGCTATGTTTGGGGAGGTGCAGTACAGGTGAAAGTATAACAAAGGCAACTACTCAGAGGTTGGATTTGTTGTATTGTGTGACGCAGGTAGTGTTCGGAATTTTTTTTTCCCAATGCTAGATTATCAAGTAATAAACTGGTTGCCTATATTGAAGAGTTTTTAATGCCAAGCATCAGCAGTAATTTATTTGTAAACAATTTAAGGCATTACCTCCTAGAAAAGTGATGGGTAAACCTTTTAGAAGAGGCAAAGATGAAGTTGCATTTTCACCACAATAATGCCACTTACAAGGGACATTGTGGAAGTTCTGATGTGATTTACACTATTTGTGATTCTTGCATGCAAAGCAAGAATATTGCTAAACATCTTTTGATGAAGGTATTACTACTTTAAAATAACACTGCAGTGGATTGCAATTCCATTTAAACTAAGATTTATGGTGAAGCACAAATTTTACTGGTAGATCTATGACTAAAATCAAATTCCTGTCCCTTCCCCACACACCGACTCCCTCAAGCAGTATTTCTTTCAGTCATTTTATATGTCTTTATTGAAATTAGTAACCAGTATAGTATTGATATATAGTATATATACTTCGTATGAGACTTTCTGTAATTTCTCATTCCAATCACATTTCGTTTAAAAGCTGTTTGAATTTTATTGCAGCAGTCTATTCACTGATGGTCCCCCTTCTAAAGCAGTACAAGTGCACAGAGATAACTGGTTGGTTGCCTGATTTTTGAATCTATGACATTGACTTGATAATGACAAGTAGATAGTTGGGAGGCAAGGTACGATGGCGAAAAAAAAGGCAGAAGGGAATCCCTAGGGATGAGCTCCAGATTGACAGTCCTGATCCAGACTGATCCAATGATGACCCCTGCAAAGTCAATTTGAAAAGTTAAAGTTTACTAAATTTGGATTCATTCAGGTAGTTTTAAAAAGAAGCCTGCTCATGTCCATAGAGAAAAATGATCTCTGTGCATATGTGGGATCAGATTTTGCAACCTGCCAGAAAGTTCTATGCGTAGATAATCTGTAATGGGTCTGCACAGTCTAAAAGCGATTTGCATCCCGCTAACATTTTGTTCATGGCATGCCAAATCTATAAAGGTCAATGTGTATGCAAAATGTTTCTAACTTAGTTGCGCTGTTGAGTAGGGATGCTTCTGATCTGTCACGGCTGCAGGTAGGGGGTGGTTGCATGTGCATGTCTTTCAGAGGAGAACAATGAGCATAGAATTCCCTTGCAGTTTTGGGGAAGGGCCATATCCATCGGATTCCCTTGCAGTCTTTGGGGTGGGTGCTGTATGGATCAGGTTGTTGGACTCCATTGCAACATTTGGAGGGACTGTTAGTTCCTGGGGAGCCATGATCTTAGTGTGGGTATGTTTGAGTACCTAGGGCACTATTGATACTTCTGTGCCTACATGCTATCCTAGTTTAAATGTGGTGCTCAGATTTCAATCATATGAATGTAAAATTCAAATGTATCTGAATAATCATCTGGAAAAGTCTCTATACTAAAGTTAAGCCATAAGCTTGTGCTAGCTCTCAATTTTTGGGAGCTGAACCAGCTCAAGCTTAAATTTGGAACCTCCAATATGCAATGGAAGCCAGCCTCTGTATGTTTCTCACTACCCAGTAGTCTTTAATGGAATACACTAAGCTTGCCTTGCAGGAAACTTGAAAGGTACCGTGATAATTGTTTAAAAAATCCTGGATTTGCATTTGTGTGTGGCAATTAAACAACAAAAGTGATTCTTTATTGTACTTAATTTTAGGCGACAGTTAACAACTATCTTTCATATGGAAATTTTCTGTGGTTGGGGCAGTAGGTGTCAAATTTCTGATTGGGAGTATTAGGTGCTATTTAGCAGTGCTACACTTGATCGATCCTTCATTTGACTGGTGGCAAGTGAATGACGATGGTTAATGTGGCAGTGTCCTAGCTGTGTGCTTCGTACTGAGTATGCTCATCAAACCCTCCTTGGTCGGTCCGTCCAATCTCTCCTTAGTTGCTCCTCTCATCAGACTATATACCCTGATGGTAGTAACCCAATTAATCTTTGTAAGGCAACTGAAAATAATTGACATCAAGGTTACATTTAAGGATAAATCTTCGAGTATGTGCAGCTTGCAAGGAAGGTTGCCTGATGGTAGCAAATGTTGGAAAATTGCAGGTGGCATCCAGTCATTTTTCCATTAGATGATTTGTGGAGACAATGGGAGATTCAGCACATAATCAAAATATTCCACCCTTGGATTCTGTTTTCTATTATACCAAGTTTGTGCCTTTTGATGTTGGATCATACGCAGTTGGTGAATGCATTCTCTGCTATGATTCTGAGCAGTAAAACAACAACTTACATTAATATAGCACCAGTATCACAAAATATCCCAAGGTGCTTTGCAGGAGGATTATCGAACAATTTGACACCAAGCTGCATATGGATGTACTGGCACAGGCGGTCAAATTCTTGTTCGAAGAGGTAGGTTTTCAGGAGTGATTTAAAGCAGGAGGATCGCTAGATTTAGGGAAGGAATTTGTAGAACTTAAGCTTTAGGAGCTAAAGGCACGGCCACCAATGGTTCAGGCCACAAGCACAAGGTTTGCTGAATTTGTTGATCCCGACTGAGATGATTATAAAGCCACTATAATTGATCTCCGCATCCCTAGACTCAGAAGTGAAAAAAAAACCTGTCTGATTTCTTGCTATGAGCTGAGTTGGAAACTGTATGTTTCAGGCTGTCAGGGGAAGGAGAAGGTTGAGCTGGGACAATCCCCAAAGTAAAACCGTGTGTTGTTACTTGTTGCCAAGGCTCATATGTCAAGTCAGCAATTTGAATGTGGTACTGGATGGCTGCCAAAATTGGTGCAAATGTAACCCAATATGTTAAGGAAAGGAGAAGCAAAAATTTGAGGCAGTGAAAGGGAGACTATCACACTGGACTTTGTGCACAGAACACGGTATGTCAGGAGTTTCAAGGAATGCTGTGATACACCACCCATGATACTAATGTTTGAAGTATTGCATACTTTGGAATGCAGCTCACCACTACCTTCTCAAGTGCAATTAGGGATGGGCAATAAATGCTGGCCCAGCCAGCGAAGCCCGCATCCTGTGAATGAATAAAAAATAATCTGACCCCCCGGCGTAATTTTTGATTTATTTTCATATGTTGAAATTCTGTACTTGACCCTGGACCAAAATCTAAGCTATATTGTTCAATAGAGTCAAATGAATGTGAGGCAATAGTAAGCATGGGCCTCCACCATGACCTCCCGACCCCAAATGCATTAGTTTAAAGTTAGTTTATTTCAAGCATACACATCGCCATAAATAAAATTTAGAATCAATATCACCAGATAGGACAACACAATCCGTAGTTGTGTAGATTAAATTGCATCATGAAGAGTATCTGACATGAGAGTAAGTTTCTATGTGGTCGTTTGATGAGAGATTGAGAGTAAAAAATAGTCAAATTCTGGAGCTGGTTACAATGTTATAACTTAGAATGCATCAATGCCCAAAGTTTTATTTTCAAGATTATGAAGGTTAATTAAAGTTTCTGCCTGTAAATATTGACTAGACAAAGCGTTCAAATCTCAGGATGCAAATTAACAATGGGCAACTAGAGCCAAGCAGGTGATTCTCACAGAACTTCTTTACTATAAAGACAATAGAATTGTGAAGTAATTTACCAAGGAAGGCCATTGAAGAGACGTATAAAAGGATTCAGAGCCAAATGTGTTCTTGAACAGTGATAGGATTGAGATCAACTAAAAAGAGATGGACCTGGGCCAAGCTTTCTTATTCTTAAAAACGCTTTGTTTCTGAAAATCAATTCTGCCGTCAAAGATATTGAATATTGTGTATGTAAAATCTGTTTGAAAAAAGATTTTCAATGATACTTCTTACATAAAACTACATATGCTATGTATTTTTAAACTTTGCAGATAAACCAGCTGATGGATACATAGCAGCAAATGCTCTGGTGAGTATGAAAACGAGCAACAGATAGGCTGATGGAATTAGATGTCAAGTCTGTCAATCAATCAATATGTGGAAGGTTGTGAAGGTTGTGAACTCTTCAAATTAATTGCTCTGTCTATTGAACGTCTCTTATGGTTTGAAGCATGCAGTTTGCAGCAGTTAAGTCTATCTTCAATTCCATGCTCCCTTGTTCCTCCCTCAATATCTGCCTTTACTCTGCTGAATGCATTTACCTCCCATTTTTTGGCCTTCCAGTAACTCGCCCAAATGGTTACTTTTCATGTGTGAGTCTAGACAGCAAGCTTTGGCAAATAGTTTCATGCACTGGTAACAGTGGGAATACTGAGAAGAGTACAGATATCATTAGAATCAGCAAGATAATAACAAAATCATGCCACTTGAAGACTACGCATCTCGCCATTCTGCCAACTTTTAAGATCCCAGAGAAATAAGTTTGGATATTCTCGATGCAAGTGTCTGGTATTGACCCAGGATGACGATTGTGGAAAATGGAATTCTTATACTAGAGCAGGAGTGGGGACGGGGGGTGGGGGGTGCTATTTCTGGTTTCTGGTTGGGATTAAAAGTAATGGGGCCTATGGGCATAATCTTGTGTCCTCACCCCCATCCCCAAACACCATGGTGAGCTTGCTGGCAGGGTGAGGGTATGGTGCTTTGAATCAGGTGGATGGTTGATGGGGATCTCCACCCCAATTAAATCCATGGTGGGAAGGACTGTGGATGCCTCCCTACCCTACCACCAAGCGAGGCTCTTGAGTGTGCAATTAATTCCATCGCCTGTTGATGTCTTATCTATTACATTGTGAAGGTTTGTTAATGTTAGTTAAGGTTAAGAAAAAACGGTGATGGGTAATAATTTTCTTTGAGCACATACAACTAGGGTATAGCTGGGACACTGGATTGTGTGGGCGGAGTGCTGTGAGACTGAACAAGCCAATAAGCTCTGTTAATACAGAAATGCTCTTTGTCTTGGTTTCAGCTTTACCAGCTGGCTTGAATCCTGTTAACACTGCCTCTCTGGTGATGCTGCCATTCAATGGAGTTGCCAGTCTCTGGTTGGCAGCTTTCCCGGAGCCCTTGATCCCGGGGAAGGCCCCACCCTGACCTGTTTGGTGTCCGAGTGGAACCAGATGGGACAGACCTTCCCGAAGAGAGGCAACACAGGGCTCTCACCGGCTCTAAGCCAGTGGCCGAGACCCTGTCGCCACCACAAAATTCCACCCCGTGTTTCACATGTGGCCCATGCACTACCTGGCCAGATGTGCTCAAATATAAAACCAACTGACATAAATGGAAAAGTGTTTCCAATAAGTGGCACTACTTATCATTGAGAATTCCTTTGCTCACTGTGTTGTGATGCCATGAATAAAGACAGGAGGATTTCCTCTGACCTGTATGTCCAGAAAAATCATAACATATTAGCTCCCGATTGAAATGGGGATGAGTGTGGGTCCTGTAGGGCCAGCATGAGGTTCAGGCCATTTTAGCTCACAGGACCCTATTTGAATAAGTCAGTGCCGACTCCCTGTTTGAATCCGATGTCAATGACATCAGCCTGGCGGATGGGAGTCTCAGGAACCGGGTAGAAGAGAGTAGCTAGGGACCTGGAAAGAGTGGTCACACCATGTAAGCAGTGGGATGAGTGAGTAATCGATAATAGGAGAGCAGGGTCCTAAGTTTCTTTGTAGGACTGAGAGAAATGATTCTGCTCACCGTGAATGCATCTGTTTAAAATGCACATGTCCAACATGAATCGGTAGGAAAATGTCACTGAAATACTGGAAGTATTTTAACTCTCTGCATGCCCTACTTTTTTAGGTGCTAGAGGTTAAAATTGGGACTATTCTGTTTTGAACTGTCAATCCGTCAGTCACCAAAATAAAAGGCGAGGAAGCCTTATGGAAAATACAACTTTATTCCTTCCAAACTGAGCGGAGGACTGCAAATACAAGTAGGAGCCTGTTCTATGCTGGTGTGATGAGCACCGTGGGAACAGTTAAAATGTGCTTTTTAATTATAAAGTGCAGCTTCTTTTCCAACAAGTCTGCCTTTTCTGTTCTAAACTCAGACCTGCTCTAAGCACACAGTCCTTTTCTTTTCTTTCCTTCCTTCCTTCATTTTTCTCCCTGCCTTTGTCTTTTGATCTTCAGGTTTGCCCCATAAAATTCCTGGACTGGACTTTAAACTGGAGAAGAGAAGGTTGAGAGAAGATTTGATAGAGGTGTCAAAATCATGAGAGGTCTGGAGAGAGTAGATAGGGAGAAACTGTTCCCATTGGTGAAAAGTCGAGAACCAGAGGGCACTAATTTAAGGCAATTGGCAAAAGAAGCAGTGGCGACATGAGGAACAACTTTTACACACAGCAAGTGGTTAGGGTCTGGGATGCACTGCCTGAGAGTGTGGTGGAGGAAGGGTCCATTGAGGCTTTCAAAGGGGAATTGGATCATGACCCAAAGAGGAAGGATTTGCAGGGCCACAGAGAAAAGGCAGGAGAGTGGCAGTAGGTGAAATACTCCTTCAGAGGGCCAGCAGAGATACCGCTGAATGGCTGCCTCCTGTGCTGTAACCATTCTATGATTCTGCTAAAACTGTTGTGGGTTTGGCTTTAAGGCTGGGTTGGGCTTTCACAAGTGTGCTACGTATTAGCACTTCTGAGAAATACTTATGAATAAGTTGTTCCATTGTTAAGAAAAATATTATTATAATGTCCAAAGAATTTGGTTGATACTTGAAACTGCACAAACATCATTAGCAAAGTACTGTAGATGCTGGAAAAGTGAAATGAACACAAAAAATGCTGGAAATGCTCAGCAGGTCAGACATCATCTGTTGAGAGGGAAACAGAGTTAACAGAGGTTAGGGACCTTTCATAAGAATGCAAAATACATATACAGCTAGGCAGCTGTCTTGCAGTTCTGGCCCTCCAAGATGGAGACTCATTTTGGAATTGCATGACCACTCTGGAGTTTACAATGAAAAGGATTAGCTCTAGGCATTACTCAGTGGTTGCTGAATTGTCTCAAATTAGTGAAGCAGGCAGCCACATAGAATCGCTCTGCCACTCTGTGTTAATCTACCTGATGCTTCTAGTCTTTAATTGTGATTTGAGTGGCGAGAATCATAGTTTGATAGTTCGGTCGATTTCTCTTTAGCGTTACGAGGATTTTTCAATTAAAAGACAGTGGATGGAGGAGAATAGTAAAAAACAGGATAGTGAAGGCTTTGTCAATGGTCATACTTGATTGATCTGAGGGCTACTAATACAATGCCACTAAGGCAAATTTATTCATTTCTCATTCAGTCAAATTGACTTTATTCATAAGTCATCTAACTCATAATCATACTAAACCATACTTTCCAATGGAAAATACGATTAGTTACAATTCACGCTAATTTGGGCTATCTGTATTACTCCTTCAAGACCGCATTTCTTGTGACAAATGAATTGAAATACTGTTAGCTTAAAGCTAATTATCCATTTGAGTAAATTTAAAAAGACAAGAAACTCTCTTGAACCCAAACTCCTGTTTTTCCCAAAAATATACTTTATTCATAAAATTTGCAAATGTACATTACATGAAGTGCAAGACAATTTAATTGCTTTCAACAGTGCATGATAGTCTGAGGTGCCCAATACACTTTCAACTGCAGGGTATATTTAAAGTATACATTTACATTTCATGTAAAACATTCTCTGGTGCATATAGCCCAAGGGGTCTTTACATGGGTTTCAGCCCCTTGGTGTACTATGGAAGGGGGCGTCGGGAGGCGCTTAGAATGTGGCCTTTTCCTATTGAACATTTGTGGCAGCTGCAATAAGGATCAGTGCACCCCTCAGCACATAGTCATGGACCTTGGAATGTGCCAGTCTGTAACACTCTGTTGCACTGGAAAGCCCCAACAAATATGGGCAGACCGAAGATTGGCTTTCAGCAAGTTGATGGTCCTCCAGCAGTAGTTGATATTTGTCTTGGTGTAGATCTCTGGAATAGTCCATAGAGCGTAGCATACTGTTTATGTGGCTGCTTGGGATGAATGTCAACAAAAACCGCTGCATTGCTTTCCAGACCTGCTTTGCAAAGGCATATACCTGGGCAGGCAGTGGCGTAGTGGTATTGTCACTGATCTAGTACTCCAGAAACCCAGGGTAATGGGTTTGAATGCCACCATGGCTGACAGCGAAATTGGAATTCAATTTGGAAAAAAAAATCTGGAATTAAAAGTCTAATCATGAATTGTCAATTGTTGTAAAAACCCATCTGGGAAGGAAATCTGCCATCCTTACTTGGTCTGGCCTACATGTGACTCTGAAATGGCCTAGCAAGCCACTCAGCAATTAGGCATGGGCAATAAATGCTGGCCCAGCCAGCATTGCCCACATCCCATGAACAACTTAAAATAATTCCAGAAGGAAATGGACGACTTTTTTTCCCCACCGCAGCGTGCATTGGCCCTGAGACTCTGGATGTGTGTGAAGGATCTGACAGGGAGGCCCTTCTCATCACCAACCAAGCTTGGTGCTTGTTTGAAAGTTCTACCGATGAGACACTCTGCCAAATGACTTTGACAGTCTGCTCAGGAGGTTATCAAACAGGATCCACCATCATTTCCTGCAGAGCCTCGAGGACATTGCATGTAGATCACTGCCTGATAGACTTGTGATCGAAAGTGTTTTTCTGTGCAAGCCTTTCCATGAGGGACATATAGTACAGCAAAGTCTAACTGAATGGAGCAGACCCCAAACACAAGTTAGTTTACTTGAGGAAACCAGCACAAACTGAACAGCCGGGGACAGAAAACCAGCCACTCCCTTCCCCCGTCAGATGTAATGTTGGCATCTTCAGCTACAGAATGGCTAAGGCTACATAATGTGGGCAGACACATTATACTTAGTGGCAAATGAGAGATTGGACATATCATATATTTCCTGTCTCTGTGCCCTAAAGAGACATAAGGAACATAGAGAGATTGATTGCATTACTTAAAGCAGCCAAATAGAAACTGGCCAGATTAAAGATCTGATGTTCTCAGCAATGCGGGCCCATTTCTGTTGGCAAGGTACTAAAAGTAATTTCCTCCTCTCTCCCTCCTGAGGTGGGTGCCAAGATATTTAAATGGCTTTGACCCCAGGAAATGGAACAGGGTCGGTTGAGGGTATGGGGGCCACAGAAGTTCTTTCTACCCAAAATCTACTGCCCTTAAATGTACAGGTTACAGTTTCATCTGCCCTTTCAACAGCAGAAGTTTGCATTTATATAGTGTCTTTAACTTCAGGAAACATCCCAAGAGACTTCACAGGATCCTAATTAAACAAAAAATATGACACAAAGCAAAAGGAGATATTAGAAGGGGTGGCTAAAAGCTTTCCTTCTACATTTTGTTTTAATTCTATTTTGACTTATTTTCTTGTTCCTTTTACTGATTTCAACTTCCTGCTTGAAATATTCATTAGCTCTGCTTTCGTTAGACCTTCTTGCCTCGAGATATTCTTGTTTTTCTCCCATGAGCATCTCCCACTCTCTTCACCTTACTCCTTCAAAATTCCCAGCTATTTGTTGCTTTTCTCTTTCTCTCTCTCCCCTCCTGCTCCACGTGCACAGATACCTTAATCTTTCCACTAAGTAAATAATAAATAGTTGTGAATACATGTTATATTTCAGCTATTATAGAATTTACTGAGTGAAAACCTAGTTGAATGCAAGAATGCTATATCCAAGTGAAAGCTTGATGCATTTTGTACTAAAGTCAATGGATTTAATATAAATTTATTGATTCAGTAGGTACTCCATTATTCTATATCCAAGTGAAAGCTTGATGCATTTTGTACTAAAGTCAATGGATTTAATACAAATTTATTGATTCAGTAGGTACTCTATTATTTTACGGTCTATTGGTATGTCATTGAAACAGTAAATTGTATATTGGCAAAGAAAGCTGCTACATGTTCTGTGGAGGTGAAAGGAGTTCAGTCTTGTGTTTTTCCCCTGTCCCCTTTACAGTACACCAGGCATTAATTGAGTTTTTCCATTCCCTATCCATTTGAAATGGTAGACAAAGCCCTGGCGGGACAGGGAGATGGGCAGCAAAGGAGACATTGTGAACATCTGGCAGCACATTACTTCTCTTCCAAATGGCTTCAAACTCAGTACACTTGTGAGTGAAAGTGAGGCTCCCATCCAAGTTGCATCTGAGCATTGTATATTATTCTCCACTCCTTTTGAAATTTGATGAGAGTTCTGCTTAAAAAAAGAAAAAAAAAGCAAATTTGATCTGTGGCTTCTGTTGTAGAAGAAGCTGTCCTGCCAAAAACCTGAGCAAAAAAAAAAAAACAATTGTGATGAAGAATTATTATTTAAATGTTCTTTGAAGATATCTGCTTATTTTTTTGCTGTGTTTTGTCCTCCCTATTGAATGCATTTACAAAGTGAGTACTTATGAGAACAACAGGGAAAAAGCTTGAAGTGACACTGATCATGACCTTCCAAGGTGACTAAATTAATAAAGGCTGAGATACAGTTGTTAACCAGGGAATGCTCCAACTACAAGTTACATTTGTATAATGCCTTTAATGTAATAAAAATCTCAAGATACTTCACAGGAGCAGGGTAAAGCAAAGTATAACACTGAGCCACATAAGGAGATATTAGATCAGACAACCAAAAGCTTGGTCAAGGATGTAGGCTTTAAGCACTGTGTTAAAGAAGGAAAGCGAGTAGAGAGGCAGCAAGGTATAGGGAGAGAATTCCAGAATTTAGGGCCTAGGCAACTGAAGGCATAGTCAGCAATAGTGAAGCAATTAAAATTGGGGATACACAAAAGACCAGGGTGCAATTCAACTTTAGTTGTGTTAATTGAGCTATCACATTGTTGGACTTGGCACATCCAGAGTGTCAACATTTACTATTGTGGTGAAATGTTTGGAACATTAGGAAAGAACTTGGTGTAAGAGCAAACATGAGGAGTTATAAATAGCACAAGATTAGCCACTGTCAGTCAGGGTATGTATGAGAAATGATGACCGCTTATCCAGACATCAACCTTTATATGTGCAACAGTGAACTGGGACTATCCACTTAGAAACAACTTAATTCATTGTTTCCCCATATAACACTCGACTCAGCTTGAATAAATGCCTGTTTCAGATGTTCATAATAGCATTGCCACTTTTTATATGTTAGACTTTTCTCAACTTTAGTTAATAATATAAGAAAGGATAACTCTTTTTAAACCTAGTTTAATTGTTATAACATTGCAGCACATATATGAATAAGGCTTGAAAATATTAAATAATTCAACCTTAAGTAGCTTGTTTAGAAAAACCTATTCCCAGAACAATATTCTCATAAAATTTTTGCAGCAAAAGATAATTTTAGTACTGAGGACACTGGCCTCCTCAGCATCTGTGCTCTGTGTGACTCAAAGGGTCAGAAAGTGGAGGTATTAGTGAGGGGGCAGCATGGTTTTGTGAAGGGGAGGTCGTGTCTCACTAACTTGATCGAGTTTTTTGAGGAAGTGACAAAGATGATCGACGATGGAAGGGCAGTGGATGTTATATAGATGGATTTCAATAAGGCCTTTGACAAGGTCCCTCATGGCAGACTGGTACAGAGAGTAAAATCGCATGGGATCAGAGGTGAGCTGGCAAGGTGGATACAGAATTGGCTTGGTCATAGAAGACAGAGGGTATCAGTGGAAGGCTGCTTTTCTGAATGGAGAGCTGTGACTAGTGGAGTTCTGCAGGGATCAGTGCTGGGACCTTTGCTGTTTGTAGCATACATAAAATGATTTGGAGGAAAATGTAACTAGGCTAATTAGTAAGTTTGCAGACGATACTAAGGTTGGAGGAGTTGCAGATAGTGAAGAAAATTGTCAAAGGATACAATGGGATATAGATCAGTTAGAGACTTGGGCGGAGAAATGGCAGATGGAGTTTAATCCAGACAAATGTGAGGTAATGCATTTTGGAAGGTCTAATACAGGCAGGAATTATACAGTAAATGGCAGAACCCTTAAGTGCATTGATGGGCAGAGATCTGGGTGTACAGGTCCACAGGTCACTGAAAGTGGCAACGCAGGTGGATAAGGTAGTCAGAAAGGCATATGGCATGCTTGCCTTCATTGGCAGGGGTTTGACTATAAAAGCTGGGAAGTCATGCTGCAGCTGTACAGAACCTTGGTTAGGCCACACTTGGAATATTGCATGCAATTCTGGTCACCACATTACCAGAAGGATATGGAAGCGTTGAAGAGGATGCAGAGGAGGTTTACCAGGATGCTGCCTGGTCTGGAGGTTAGTAGCTATGAGGAGAGATTGGAGAAACTTGGATTGTTCTCACTAGAGCGACGGAGATTGATGGGCGACTTGACAGAAAGTTACAAAATTATGAGTGACATGGACAGAGTAGATAGTCAGAAGCTTTTTCCCAGGGTGGAAGAGTCAATTACTAGGGGACATAGATTTAAGGTGAGAGGAGAAAACTATAGAGATGTGCGGGGCAAGTTTTTTACGCAGAGGGTAGTGAGTGTCTGGAATTCGCTGCCAGAGGAGGTGGTGGAAGCAGATACGATAGTGGTGTTTAAAAGGCAGCTTGACAAATACATGAATAGGATGGGAATAGAGGGATACGGACCCCGGAAGTGCAAAATGTTTTAGTTGACGGGCAATATGATCGGCGCAGGCTTGGAGGGCTGAAGGGCCTGTTCCTGTGCTGTACTTTTCTTTGTTCTTTGTTCTTAACATTTCAGGTCAATAAGCCTCTTTCTTTCTCCTCAATGCCAAGTGTGCACACTTAATGGAGCAAGCACAGGGTGTTGCAGTTTTTATTATACTCGTTGATGGAGCATCCTTGCTCAAAAATAAAGATAAGATTTAAAAATAAAATCTAACACTGCTCTGTTTATCACAGAACGCAAAGATAGCGTCAGAACCACCAGTTGTACCACCGGTGTCAGAGGATGATGATGAAGATGATGATGATGATAATGTTCCACCACCAGTGATAGCACCACGACCAGAACACACAAAATCGGTCAGTGGAACTTGTTTCTGCAGATTTGCCAGAAACCGGCAAATAGTCTTGGTCACAGGTTTAACACAAATATACAGTCCAGACCTGGTCTGTAATGCTTAGCAATTATCATCTTCATTAAAGGTTGAGCTCACCAGAAGGCTGTCAGCCAGGAATTCCTGATGTAAGAAAATTAAATTAAGAACATGAGAAAAAGGAGCAGGAGTTGCAAGGGGGAATGGAGTATTAAAGTAGGGAAGCCTTGCTTTAAGTATACAAAACATTGGCACCTGGATTACTGTGTACAGCTTTGATCTTCTTACTTAAGGAGAGATATACCTGCATTGGAAGCAGTTCAGAGAAGATTCACTAGGCTGATTCCTGCAATGAGGGGTTGTCTTATGATGAAAGGTTGAGCAGGTTGGGCCTCTGCTCATTGGAGTTTAGAAGAATGAAAGTTGATCTTATTGAAACATATAAGATCCTGAGGGGGCCTGATAGGGTAGATGCTCGGAGGATATTTCGTCTTGTGAGGGAATCTAGAACAAGGAACAGTTTGAAAATAAGGAGTCTCCTATTTAAGATAGAGATGAGGAGGAATTTTTTCTTTGAGGGTCATTAGTCTAGTCTATGGATTTTTCTTCCATGGAGGGCAGTTTTGGCTGGGCCATTGAATATATTCAAGGCTGAGTTAGACAGATTTTTGATTGACAAGGGAGTCAAGGGTTTTGGGGGAAAGGTAAGAAATTGGAGTTAAGATCACATTTAGATCAGCCAGGATCTCATTGAATTGTGGAACAGGCTCGATGGGCTGAATGGCTCACTTTTGGTTCTATTTCTTCTGATCTTATGAGTAGGCCATTTGGCGCATCAAGCCTGCTCCCCCATTTAATAAGATCCTGGCTGTTCTGATTGTGGCCTTAACTCAAATTTCCTGCCTGCCTCCCATAACCTTTGACTCCCTAGTAGATCAAAAATCTGCCTAATCAAAAATCAAAACACAGCCTTGCAAATATTCAGTGGCCCAACCTTCATTGCACTCTGGAATAGAGAATTCCAAATATTAATGATCCTCTGAGAGAAGAAATTCCTCCTAATTTCCATCCTAAATAGGAAACCAATTATTTCGAAACTCTGCCTGCCCCCTAGTTCTAGATTACCCCACAAGGGGAAACATCAGGTGGAATCTTCATTTCGCCTTGTGCCAAGTTTCATGGGGGGGAGGGCTTTTTAAATGGGTGGGTGGGGACAACGCTGCTTTCCCATGTTTTCTTTTCCATTTTACTCATTTCCTTCCCTAAAGGACATTAGTGAACCAGATGGGTTTTAACGACAATCAGCAATGGTTTCGTGGTCATCATCGCTTTTATAATTCCATATTTTTTTATTGAATTCAGATTTCACCAGCTGTTATGGTGGGATTCAAACCCAGGTCCCCAGAGCATTACATTGGGTCTATGGTATACTAGTCCAGTGGCAATACCACTATGCTACCACCTCCCATGGAGGGAAAGTCCATGGCAGGAAAGCCCATGGATGGCCTTCCAGCCCTGCCGCCTATAATACCCTAAAGTAGGCAATTAATGCCCACTTAAGAGCTTTATTCTGTCACCACACAGCAGGGGTTTCCCATGTGGGGAATATGACAAACAAACTCGGGCTCCTGAGTGGAAAGGTCGCTTGTTCAAAGCACTTACTGCCTGATCAAGCCTGCCTGGCTTGGGGGTAGACCCTGTTGCCAGACCCCGAACCTCAGTCGACCAAAATAGCTAGGGTTAGAAAACCTGCAACCAGCCTTGTAATTTTAGGGTCTCCATTCCTGACCTTGGTAGGACCCGAAAATTTAGCCCTGCACTTCAAAAATACATTATTGACTGCAGAGGGTTTGGGATGTCTTGAGGGTGTGCAAGGAGCTATACAAATGCAAGTTTCTGTAACATCTGAATCACTGCTTACCAAACTTTCATACCTTTTATTCAATGTTGGTGTACACTATTATAATGAAATGTTGATGGCAATATGACTTGGTATTCAGAAATGCAGCAAGTTTTCTACACACTGCTGTGCATGAACACATCACACAGGCACACAGGCTGCACAAGTTCATCTAAAAATGAGAATTTTGTGTTCTCTTTCCCCAGTTGACACTTTCATAATGGTCTTGACAACTGTTTTGTGCAATGTTGAAAAGGCTGAACAGGGACAATAGGTCAGCTCTTACTCATTCCCACTGCAACCGAGAGGTCCCCTCCATTGCAGATGCAGGAGGGTTACTTCGCTGTGACCCTCGCTATCTCTTCAGAAGGCTGTGTTTCCCCCAGTGAAGCAGGAACTGAGTTGTTCCAGCCAACGGTCAGCTGAAAACACAGCTCATAAAGGAGCTTCACCCAACTAAGATCCAAGGCCATGGTGCCCTCTTACAGACAAAAACAATTACATTGCTTGCTGCCAATGATCTCCCTTCCCAAACCGCCAAGTTTCCAACATGGAGATTGTCAATGTATAAATAATCACACTGCATGGCAATCACCTTGTTAAAGACAATTGCTAGTAAAACAGGTGATGGGCGTTGATTATCCCATCTAAATAGAATAAAAAGATACAGCTGGAACACTTTGGGTGGAAGTTACTTGGAAGTCAGTAGCACTGAGGAGTTGTCTTGAAAATAAACTAGCTTGAACCAAAAGACCAGACTGGATTAATTCTTCCACCACAACCTCTTATTGTGAGTAACAGAGATCATTCTGCTTCACACAGAGGCAGCCTCCCTCCTGACTGCAAATCATTCTGCACATACCCCATCAGTGACCAAAAATAAATCTGCTAGTTTTTGTTTGAGACCAGATTTCAGAATTTTCATTCATTGCATGATCAAATTCCAGGACATTTTGAAGTGCATTTATATACAATTCACCATGAAGTCAATGAAATAATCTCCAGCATTTTTCCAAATGTCAGAATTAAGTGTTCTTTTAATCCAAGCGCACTAAATGAACAACACTCTGTTTTCCATAATTATCTTGGAACAAGTCATTGCCAGGTTGCCAGCAATTCAATTTCCTAGTCTTAAGAGGCAATGGCAAGTGAACAGGTGGCCATTTAGCAAATTTTTTGTTCACCATTGATTTTAATGGAAGGGCAGAGCTATGAAATATTGGATGAGGGTGGCAGTGGACTGGCACAATTGACTCAGGAAACTTTGGTGTGGCATGAATAATGCATAAATTCACTTATGCCTAATTTTCTGGAGCATCTGCAATAGATTAAGGGCATGCCCTGTCAATGTATCAGTCCTATGGCATAAGTTTGCAGGAAATTTCAGGCCAATTAATCATGTAGTACTTCATGTGCCTGTCATTCCTTTAACTACTGTAATTTGTTTTGGAAATAGCTCTTGAAGATAGTGGCAAGTTGAGAGTTTGAGAGGCAAGGGAAGTATAAAGCAGGTCGAATATTTTCATCCCATAAGGTGGAGTGAGAAAAGGAATGTAGCTTTAAAAACCTTGCCTTTTTTATATTTTCTCCTTCTCCCAGTTCTTCCCACTTACCCTGATAGTGTAAGCTAGTGCTGAAATATAATTCAGTGGAGCCTTACTGTGTACCATTATTTTCTTTTTGCAATGTGAATCCAGCCAGTTGGTATTGGCCGGTAATTTGCAGTCAGCGGCTAAATGACAGTCCTCACCACTAACCTCAACCAAAACTGGTCACTTACCTATTGTGATGACCCAGGCATTGGAAGGCCCAGAAGATTTCTTCACAACGTGGGGTCCAACGGATCCCTTCCACCTAATGGGCTTGTAAGAATCTAAGCACGTAGGGCAATGAAGAGAAGTCACACCCACAGACCAAACCCACATATAGAAGAGGCAAGTTACTCCCTCATGGGCTTCTACTTTAAGCTGTTGCAATATCTGTTTAAAACTAAAAGGAAAATGTTAATGAAGTGTAATTTCTGGAAAGTCATATGCAAATAAACAAGTCATATAAGTTTGAACAAAGATTTTTAAAATGTCAGATAAATGCAAAGGGAATTGAATAGTCTCATTCTTGTGTCTCACAGCTGTCTTGAAAGTGCTGTTCCACCTTGAAATCCTCCTTGCAATATGGTAGCGGCATCAGTAAATATTTACGATTGTCAGAACAGGCTCCTTATGCCCCCTAACACTAGTCCTAAAAACTTCTGATGATGAAAATTCACAGAAAGTGGGCAATTGGCCAGTGCTATGTTTTCTGAATTAGTTTGTGTCAGAGAGTTAATAGCACATATTGTATGTGGAGGAATGCAGAATTGGCTACAGCAACTTTGTGTTCCTGTGCTGAATTATACAGGACGCCATGGACCCAGCATCCTTGCTGAAAGGTCAGGGGAAAGTTCTAGGGGAAGAACTGGCCTATTCTTGCTCATAATTTATATGTTAGCAGCTGCCCTACAGTTATTTAATGGCCATTGGTCATTAATAGGCTGGAGACAGGATTTCCACCCCTCAGGGACAGGAAGTGCTGCTTCTGAGAGCTACCTGCCAATCATAGACCAGTGGCTTTCGATGTACCAGCATCATTAGCGGGAGTGGTGGCCGCAGCTGGTATTGCACTTGGCCATGATGCGATGGATCGAACCTTTAAGTATATGGGGGTCTACGAGAGGGGTGGACAACTAGTGGGTGTTTGAGAGGCCACGGGGGAGGGCAACTGGGGGCCTTGCATCTTAGGGGCCCTGCGATTGGACCAGCTAAGGAGGGAACCCCAGCCCATGCAGTGGGTTCACCTGCTGGACTAGCTGCTTGGCATGGGCCTCTGGTGCTACAAACTAAATGCCCACTGGCGGTTGAGGGTTACATCCAGCCCATTGTATGCAACCTTGAAACTGCTGTTAGTTTCAGCTGCTTCCCTGTCATTTCCACCACAAAATCCGGGTCATTATGCAAAGCTTGGAAGTGTTGTGAACTGCGAGGAAGACGTGTAGAATTTCAAGAGGCCACAGACAAGTTGGTGGAGTGGGCAGATAGGTGGCAGATGAAGTTCAATATGAAGAAATGTGAGGTGATGCATTTTGGTAGGAAGGACATGGACAGACAATATAAAATAAGGAGTGAAAGTTTGAAGGGGGTGCAGCAGCAGAAAGATTTGGATGTATATGTGCATAGATCATTGAATATGGCAGGGTAGGTGGAGAAAGCAGGTCATAAAGCATATAATATCTTGGGTTTTATTAATAGGGGCATAGAGTACAAGAGCAGGGAAGTTATGCTGAATTTATATAAGACACTCATTAGACCTCAATCTGGAGTATTGTGTACAGTTCTGGGTGCCACATTATAGGAAGGATGTGAACAAATTGGAGAGAGTGCAGAAGAGGTTTACAAGAATGGTTCCAGGGATGAGAAACTTCAGCAATAAAGATAGATCGGAGAGGTCGGGACTGTTCTCCTTAGAGGGAAGAAGGCTAAGAAGAGATTTGATAGAGATGTTCAAATACATGAGGGGGTTGGACAGAGTAGATAGGGAGAAACTGTTCCCACTCATAAAAGGATCAAGAACGAAAGGTACAGATTTAAAGTGATTCAAAAGAAGCAAGTGTGACATGAGAAAATACTTTTTCACACAACAAGTGGTTTGGGGCTGGAATGCACTGCCTGGAAGTGTGGCAGAGACAGGTTCAATCGAGGCATTGAATATTTGAATTCAAGAGCACATTAGATGATTATTTGAATAGCAACAATGTGCAAGGGTATGGGGAAAAGGCATGGCAATGGTACTAGGTCATAATGCTCATTTGGAGAGCCGGTGCAGACATGATGGGCTGAACGGCCTGCTCCTGTGCCTTTAAAATTCTGTGATTAACAGGCTGGACCTCCATAGGAGGAAATTACTGCAGAAGCTCACTCTATGCCTGCTCAACATTCAGATACAATGGAGGCAATTTTCACATTGGACACAGTTGTAAAACAGGCAATTGTGTCTGCCCATTGTGCACATCATAAAAGGAAGCTCTGCTTGCTCAAAGTGAAAATTATCCACCTTGCCTAGTAAGAGTAGAGATTAGGAGTAGTGCTCTGAATGCATTTCCATCCCTACTGTCCCCTAAGGATACTGATGCCATTGGCCTGGAGCAATCACTTTGCAAAGAAGTTAGAACCTTCTTGGTCTCTACACCACGTTGACTGAACTATTAGGGAAGGATTTACTGATAACTAATGAGTTAAATGTGATGAGGTAGTAACTATAATTCTATTCTGCAGATTTTTACCAGGTCGGTGATCGAGCCTATTATGCCAGTGGCTCCGGTTAAAGATGTGACCACCTCTCCAGTCACAACACCACCTGAAAGCATAACCAGTCTGAACAGTCAGCTTTGCAGAAACACTGACAAGCAGAGGAAGAAATCCAAGATGACAGATGAAGAGATTCTTGAAAAATTAAGTATGTATTTAAAAATACTCTTCGATTCCAACTGAGGACCTGATTATAGTGACTTAAATCTATTTTTTAAATTGTATTTGAAGATCTGTCGGGCTAATTGCGCAACTATTATACTCACGTTTTTCATGTGCTGAATTTTACGGAAGTATTGCTCGCCACCTCCCCCCTCCCTGTTTAAAAAAATTGGTTTCAAAATGATCAATTTATTAACAAAAAGAGGCTGCCCCAGCAGCAATAACATGCAAGGGGTGGCCTTGCTGAGCAGAAAGTGGGACTTCCACCCCTTGGTGGGAGGAAGCCCCGTCCTCGAGAGCTGCCGGCCAATCTGATCAGCTCTGTCAGTCCCAGCAGTGCCAGAACTCCGTAGTGAGCTCTGCCAGGACTACAAGAAGAGCAATGGACCTCGGGCGAAGGTAAGTCCTGGGCTTTTAGGGTGGGAAGGGATAGGACCTCCTAGTGAGGGGTGTGGTGGGATGGGGGTGGGGGTGGGGGTGCAGGTTGAGGAGGCACAAAAGGAGGATTATCATCTTGGGTGGTGGGGGGGATGGATGGCCCTTAAAGTGCTCAGGGCACTCCCTCTGAACAACGTGCCCACCACCCGCCCCCTCTCTTTCTTCCTGCTTTTTAACCAATTTGGTTACATAAAAACAGCCTGCCCATTCCTGCCTGCCTGGCCACGCCAACTGCATTATGGCATGGACAGCATAATATTTTGGTCAACTGGCTTTTGAACAAGCTCAATTGCTTGTTAAGTGTTTTTTTAAAAAATGGGGCCGGGGCTGCCCATTTCAGCTCCTGCTGCCTAGCATTTTTTTAGTGACTGGGTCAGGAATGGGCGGGAAGGCAGCGCGCTGGACGCCCGTCATAGTTTACATGTCCAACCCCCGCCCACCCAACCGATAATACACCTGGCAGGGGGAGATGTAAAATCCAGCCCCATGTCACAGAAGACTGGATGGAGAGGATTGTAAAAAAGGAGGCAGCGAATGTGACGAATCGGTCTTTCTAATATTCAAGTTTCAAAAAAAAAAAAATGCCCTCACCAAAAAGTTGTTTTTGAAATGTCCTGCGTGTTATGATTCTAATAGCTTCGGATTTAATGTGACTTTTGTTTTAGGAAGCATAGTAAGCGTGGGTGATCCCAAAAAGAAGTACACAAGATTTGAAAAGATTGGGCAAGGGTAGGTAAAAGTCTTTTAATTAATCGAAAAACTGTCACTCTTTTAAATTAAAGCTGTGCTGCTGTATTTTAAAACGTGGAATGTGGCACCAACAATAATTATGGTCTTTCAGGAAGTCATTCTACCTTCCAGCCATAAATCATGACTGTGGCTAGTCATTTTTGACTTGATTTAGGTTCTAGAAAAAACGTACTGATAAACGTTCCAGCAATTTTAACTTTAGTTATTTGTTCAATAAATAGCAAACTACCTTTGAGCTGTTCTGTATAAAACACCGTCAGAATCAGTCAATATGTTTGATTTTAGGTGGGCTTGCCTTCCTAAATACTTTTGTACATTCCTCTGCTCCTCTGAGATTGAACTACTGATTTGTTTATTCCCTCCATCCCCAACTCCTATCACCCCATTATACATGTCAACAACATGTGTAATTGGCAGTACTACAAGATAAAAGCTCAGGAACAGTGCGATGGGCTAGAGTTTCGTTACTGTGGATATTGTCTATGAATTGGGGGCAATGCTTCTCAGAATGTGCCAAACAAAAATGATTAGCACACATTCAGGTTGCTTTCCTCCTTGTCAGAGAGTCGAGGACCAGAGGGCATAATCTCAGAGTAAGGGGTCGCTCATTTAAGACAGAATGAGGAGGAATTTCTTCTCTCATAGGATAGTGAATCTGTGGAAATTTTTACCACAGAGGGCCATAGAGGCTGGGTCATTAAGTATATTCAAAGTTGAAATAGACAGATTTTTAATCAGTAAGGGAATCAAGGGTTATGGGGAAAAGGCAGGAAAGTGGTGTTGAGGATTATCAGATCAGCCACGATCTCCTTGAATGGCAGAGCAGACTCGATGGGCCGAATGGCCAACTTCTGCTCCTACGTCCTATGGTCTGACCTCACCATTGAATCAATTAGTCACCAGGGTAGCTGTTGGTGACTGTTAATGGGCATGAAAAACGTGCTTGTGCATGTGATGTCATTCAGGTCTAGGGTTGATCTACTCAAGATCCACAGATGATCTATAAAATCTAATGTGCAACAACCTGAATATTCCAAGAGGCCATGGTTTAATTAGATACTCTCTATGGCAGCCTTGGTTGTTCTTGCAAAGTGCTATTAGTCTGATGGATGACAGCAAACTAGGAGATAGTTCCTGAGGAAAGACTAGAACAACCTTCTGTATAACTTTGAGAAAGGAAGTAGATGGGGATCATAGATATATTCAAATTTGTAAAAATTAACCTTCCATTATTGGACAATGGGAGCAAAAATAAATGGCAAGATGCTATAATGTTTGTGTCAAATAATTTTAAATAATTAAAAAATGATAATCATATCAGCAAAGAGTAAGTTTTAGAATGTCATATTTATATCTTCTGTAATCGATAAACATGCAAACTTTCTTGCATGCAAAAAAAATGCAACTTCACTTGGTTCCATTTAGTCTCTCAGATGGTTTATTCAATGTGTTATGCACTTTCCTTTCACCCCAGCTTTAGGCTTAGCTCAGATATGATGGGTTAAAGCCTCCTTTGTCTACTGACTGTAAGGTTTTTTATCTGAAATAAATGTGAAGTGTATCTACCTGCTTCCTCGTGTATAGGCTCACAGCACAAAATTACCCTTCATTTTGGAAAAAGTGACATGTAACAGTTGTTGCGGGAAATGTAAAATTGTCACCCTGATTAAATTGAAGCACATTGTAGGGGAGTAGTGGGAGCTGTACTCTACATCTTACTGTTTAATTCACTGTGATGAGCACAAGGTCTATTATATAGTATAATGGTTTCTTCATATAGTTCAATGTATTAATTGCCTTACATCACATTCAGAAAGGTGCTTGTGCCTTAAAATCAGTTATATATCAGCAGAGAATCGAGAACAGATGCTTGATCTGAGGAAAATGTTTGAGCTGAAATCCTTCAATCAGCTTGAGCTTCACACTGATGGAACATTACACTCATGGTGTCACTGAAGCAGCACTTCATAATGCCAATCCAGGGAATTTCCAGACAGTATGTCTGTTGCCAGACTAGATGTGAGCTGCAGGTATAAACATTAAAATCCAGATGTAGAGAGGGATAGAAAGGCACCGGTAAGTTTTGCACAATATGTTGGTTAAGAAATTTTTTAATTTGTTTTTAGCCTAGACTTTTTGAACCAGTGGTACATATGTATTACTTAAATGCTTTCCCTCCACTTCCCCTAACATCAGGACTTTTTTCTCCCCCAGCATCATGTAAGTTACTGTGGTACACTAAGTGCATGCTAGCATCACTTATTTGCTCAGTTAAAGTTGCACAAGTCTGTTGGTGGTTCCGGATAAGTACGTGCACATTTTTTAAAAAAATTCCTGCCTTGGAGTAAATAAATTATTCTTGATTCTTCATCGAGTCAGGATTTATTTCTGCTGACCCGCAGTTATGTTCCACGTGCAAGCCTTGTTTAGTTAGATGTGTGTGGCTGTTAGGATAGGCTCAATTTCCTTTTGGGTCTGGTTGGATTCTTTTTCATTAACTCATTCATGGTCAGCTTTTATTGCTTGCCCTGAATTGCACTTGAGAAGGCAGAGGTGAGGCACCTTCTTGAACTGCTGCAGCCTGTGTAGTGAAGTTACATACACAGTGCTGTTAGATAGGGAGTTTCCAGATTTTTTTTCTCATCAGCAATGAAGGAAGCAGAAATATATGTCCACGTCAGGATGGTATGTGACTTGGAGGAAAACTTGCAGGCGGTGATGTTCCCATGCGCTTACTGCCCTTGCCCTTCTAGCTAGTAGAGGTCGCAGGGAAAACCCTGAACAGCCCTGTTGCAATACATCTTGTTAAATGGTACACATTGTAGGCATATTGCGTCAGTAATAGAAGAAGTGAACATTTAAGGTGGTGGATTGGGTGTCAGTCAAGTGTGCTGCTCTATCTGGATGTTGTTGAATTTCTTAGAATCACAGATAAAGGCAAAATACTGCTGATGCTGGAAACCTGAAATAAAAACAGAAAATGCTGCAAAAACTCAACAGGCCTGGCAGCACTTGTGGAGAGAGAAACAGTTAACGTTTCGAGTCCATATGATACTTCTTCAGAGCTGGTGAATCATAGGTTGGTTACAGCACAGAAGGAGGCCATTCGGCCTGCCGTGTCTGCGCTGGCTCCTGAAGGAGCAGTTCACCTGGTGCAACTCCCCTATCTGTTCTTCGTGTCCCTGAAAATTTTTCCTTTTCAGATAAAGATGCACTTCCCTTTTGAAAGCCTCAATTGCCTCTGCCTCCACTACACTCTCAGGCAGTGCATTCCAGATCCTAACCACTCGCTGCATGAAAAAGTTTTTCCTCATGACACCATTTCTTCTTTTGCCAATTACCTTAAATCTGTGCCCTCTGGTTCTCAATCCTTTCACCAATGGGAACAGCTTCTCTCTATCTACTCTGTCCAGGCTCCTCATAATTTTGAATTTGTCTAACAAATCTCCTCAAAACCTCTTTTCCCAGGAAAACAGTCCCAATTTCTCCAATCTATCTATGTAACTAAAGTTTTTCATCTCTGGAACCATTCTCATGAATTTTTTTCTGTACTCTCTTGAATGTTTTCCCACCCTTCTTAAAGTGTGATGCCCAAAACTGGACACAATACTCCAGTTGAGGCTGAACTAGTGTTTTATACAGGCTTAACATAACTTCCTTGCTTTTGTACTCAATGCTCCTATAGATAAAGCCCAGGATGCTCTATGCTTTATTAACTGTTCTCAACGTTTCCTGCCACCTTTAATGATGTATGCACCCAGATCCCTCTGCTCCTGCACCCCCTTTAGAATTGCACTCTTCATTGGCTCTCTGTGTTCTTCCGAACAAAATGAATTGCTTCACACTTCTCTACATTAAATGGCATGTGCTACTTGTCTGTCCTTTCCACCAACCTGTCATTGTCCTTTTGAAGTCCTATACTGTCATCCTACTTCCAATAGTTCATAATACTTCCAAGTTTCGTATCATCGATTTTGAAGATGTATTATTTGAAATTGTGCCTTGTATTCCAAGATCAATATTATTAATATATATCAGGAAGAGCAGGGGTCCTAATACCAATTTCTGGGGAACTCCACTATAAACCATCCTCTGGTCTGAAAAACAACATTAACCCCTACTCCCTGTTTCCTATCACTCAGCCAATTTCGTATCCATGCTGTTACTGTCCATTTTATTCCATTAACTTTACTTACAAGCCTGTTGTGCAGCACTGTTTCAAATGCCTTTTGGAAATCCATGTACACCACATTAACAACATTACCATCATCAACCCTCTCTGTTACTTCATCTAAAACTCAAACAAGTTAGTTAAACACAATTTGCCCTTAACAAATCCATGCTGGCTTTCCTTAATTAACCTACATTTGTCCATGTGACTATTAATTTTGCCCCGAATTATCGTTTCTAAAAACTTCTCCAATGCTGAGGTTAAACTGACTGGCCTATAGTTGCTGGGCTTATCTTTACACTCCTTTTTAGAACAAGGTGTATCATTTGCAATTCTCCAGTCCTCTAGTACCACCCTTTGAATGTTGTTGGAATTTCACTCATTCAGAAAAGTGGAGAATAATCATGTGGCATGTGCTAATTATATTTTTTCTTACTTTCTGATTTAAAATCCTCAAATTGGAAATTTAAAATTTAGGCAAAATTTAGACAATGTGGTATTATATCAGATTTTCTCCATTAAGGGACTAGCTAACTGGTTATCTCTCTTTTCCCCTTGACTAGAGACTTTTGAAATAATTGTCTTTAATGCATTCTTTTAATAATCTCAGCCTGACCTTTGCTGATTAATTGTTAATTAATCTACCTGTGGCTCTGTGCAAGGTCTTTTTCCCCTTTTAAATGTTTCATTTTGCATGTCTGCTCTGCTTGAATGTACATAATTGTCTGTAGATTGACAGAACTCCAAGATGAAATATTTCATACAATGTTCTGGCCTGCTGAGTTCAATTGAAATTGTGCCTTGAATCGGTCCTGAGCATGTTGCTTTACGTGTGTCCAAAAATCTGAGATAATTGATTCTTCCCAGGTGGTTTTTGTGCTCAAAATGGCAACAGATTTGCATTTTCCAGATGAGAGGATAAAAAGGAAAATGGTTAAAACCAGTGTGATCTTATGGCACTATTCATCGCAGAATGGCTCTTTTCTGCTTCTAGAGTCTATAATGACACTTGATGTTATGTTTATCATTCAAATTACATCATTGGTCTGAGACTAATATGCAGAATGCTTTGACCTGCTCTGTGAGGCCTCTCAACATTTCATTTCCTCAATTCTTCAAACAAAGATTCACAAGAATGGTTCCAGGCATGAGGAACTTCAGTTACATAGATAGATTGGGCAAGTTCAGACTGTTTCTCTTGGGGGAAGAGAAGGTTGAGGCAAGATTTGATTGAGGTATTCAAAATCATGAGGGGTCTGGAGAAACCATTCCCATTGGTGGAAGGATGAAAAGAACGAGAGGGTACAGATTTAATTGGCAAAAGGAGGAATGGAGACATGATGAGAAACTTTTCTTTCACAAAGCAAGTGGCTAAGATCTGGAATGCGCTGCCTGAGTATATGCTGGTGGCAAGTTCAATTGAGGTTTTCAAAAGGGAATTGAATTGTTATGTGAAAAGGAAGACTGTGCACGATCATGGGGAAAAAGCAAAGGAGTGGCACTAGGTGCATTGCTCCTGTAGAGAGCTGGAGCAGAAATGACCGATTGACCTCCTCCTGTGCTGTGATAACTCTGATTGAAGGGCTGGAATTTTTTGCAGGGTCCGAGGCGCCACCACCCCCATTTCCAACCCTGGCTGAAAAGTTGGGGACAAGCCTGCCTCTATCAGGGCAGGAAGCCACAACCAGATTTAACGGTTGGTAGCTGTTAACTGCCTGAGGCTGTGGCTTCTGCCCCCAAGTGGTAGGATGTCCCACCTTTGAGAACTGTCAGCCAATCAGATAGCTGGGTGCTGTCCAGTCCCAGCAGCACCATGGGAATGCAGCAGCAGCACCCCCACCCCCCCCAAACCCCATGAAGAGCCATGGTGGTAATCAGATAATGAGTTAAGTCAGGGCAGCTTCGCTGGGGCCAGTGAGGCAGGCCCTGGCAAGGGAGGCGGGGGGCTGCAATTGGGAGGCCAAGGGGGATCAGCAAGCGGGGGTGGTGATTACTATTCGTAGTAAAATACCTTCAGTAGTGGGAAGAGGTTCTTAAGTGGCCATTAATTGGCCACTTAAGAGCCTCAATTTACCCAAGGGTTTGTAGGCTACCCAACACCCATGATGTCGCTGGTAAAATTCCAGCAAAGGCAGATAGATGATGGGCCTAGCACCTCACATCACCTCGCCACGCCACACAATTTTATGACCCTCCCCATCCCGCCTGCCAGGTGGAGGAGGGGGTTATAAAATTCCGGCCAAAGAGTCTGATTCTTTGTCCTTTGCCATACGCATACGACATCATGGATCGGTATTTGGCTAAAGTACAAAAACTGAGAATTTTTTAAAAATTCATTTTGGGATGTGGGCTTTGCTGGCTAGGCCAGCATTTATTGTCCATCCCTAATTTCCCTTGAGAAGGTGGTGATGGGCTGCCTTCATGAACCACTGGAGTCCATGTGGTGTACCTACACCACAAGTGCTGTTAGGAAGGAAGTTCCAGGATTTTGACCCAGCAACAGTGAAGGAACGACGACATATTCCCAAGTCAGGATGTTGTGTGGCTTGGAGGGGAATTTGCAGGTGATGGTGTTCTCCTGCATCTGCTTCCCTTGTCCTTCTTAATATTGGCTAGTGGAAGCTTTTTGAACTGGAGGAATGTAAAGAGTGGCATTCCCCCATAAATCAGAATTTTTACTTTTTATTGTGTTTCTCAGCATATATAAACGATCTAATCTCTGGGTAAAAACATCAAAGTTTGCACCAATATTGGAATTATGATTTATTGAAGAGGACTGCAGGAGCTTTTACATAGTTAATTACATTTGAGCTGGTAGAAGTCAGATGTGGAGAAATGTGGTTTGGTACATTTTGAATGGAAGATTAAGGATTAAAAAGTGAACAATATATGGTCAAAAGAGTAGACTTGGTGTTCAGATAGAAAAAAATCTTAAATTGAGAAGACGACAGCATAGAACTTTTTAAAAATGGGATTCTAGGTCCTATAAATAGGAGCTTGGAGTGCAAAAATGAAGTACTAATTCCAAACTTAAACAAATCATTAGTCAGGAAGTTGGACCATCCACCGGCTGGAGAACCAGTAGCAACCCCATCATGGCTTTTACAATCCCCACCCCCACCCCCACCACTGACCTGATTTAAGGCACAGTCAGGCACTTACCTGGTCAGAGTCAGGATCCTCATCATCCTCAGGAGGACTCTCCCAGCTCTGCGAGCTCTCAGACCGTTAGAGGTCAGCGGCTCTCCAGTACTGGAGGGGCCACTGGGAATGGGGCCACTGCTGGTATTGCAGGGAGCCGAGGCTGCAGGATCATCCTGGAGCCTTGAGTGAAGTTAAGCAAGGTGGGCTCACTGGGACCAGTTGGGAGGCCCACAAGAGGCAGGGTAACAGTATTTAGGGAAGATTGGGGTCTTTACCCATGGGCAGTCCATGCTGCCGACAGGTGTGTCTGTGGATCAGAGATTGCCTGTTATGACACAGCTGTTGGTAAAGGCTGAGTCACTTAAGATCCCAGAGGGAACCTTTAAACAACTGTCATAACCTATATTTTCAATTAGTATGTTTGAGATGCAGCTCTGAGTTCAGAAATGAAACCACAAAGCCTCCAGAGGTTTTTTATATAAATTAAGTTAAATGTTTATTAATTTAACAAGGAATTATACACATACACATGCCTACAAATTACTGCCATAATAACTTTTAAACAAATCCCCAAATTAATCAGTCCTAGGTAAATCTTCACCAAGGCAACAATCACCCATAGAATTCAGCAGACACCAGGCAAAGCACATTTTATGTTACAAATTCAAGATGAGATCCCTTGCAATTTGTTTCCTGTGCAGGCAGTTGTAGGGCTTACAGGCTGCTTAGATATTACATGCCTCTGACTTACACACACAAACTCTTTTCTGTATGTACCTAGCCTTCTCTTTGAATGCAAATTCTCATTGTATCACCAGGCCCTTTGAACTCCACCTCTTCTAACAATAAAACCCTTTCATAGTACTAATTTTATTAGTAATATAAACATATTACTTGGTGTCTCCAAGCAAGATGCAAGATTTCACCCCCAGTCTTTGAATAGTTTATTCAACAAAATGCAAATGTACCACACCTTACTGTTTAACATCTCAAAACTACTGTACATCAAAGCTCCCAGACTAGCTGGTTTTAATCCAATTAAGACACACATAGAGACACAGACACAGACCCTACTACAAGTCCAAGTTAAAATAATTTCCAATAACATTATATAGATTAATATCTTCATGACACTGCCCAAGTGGAAAGGATACCCCCAGCAGACCCCTTGGAATGCTCGCTAGGATTTATGTGGTACATTGTCTGCATAAGTTGGTGGCTCTTGCCCGATGCTGGTTGAATGCCAGCAGTGGTGGACTTAAGGGTCTCAATTGGCTTCCAAGCAAGAAGGCCATTCTCGAGCCTTTCTGCCCCAGACTTAGTGGGGGCGGGGGGGGTGGGGTGATAGCAGGGGTAAAGAGTAGGGGGAAGTCAGAAAAGCAAGAAAGGCAGCAATTTCCAGCCTGCATCTTCTTTTTCAATTTAAACGGAACTTCCCCAGCCCACCTCCAGGGGGAGAATAACATTCTGCCCATTTTGTCCAGTTTTCTTCCCCTTATCTTACCTTAGAAAAGATAATGGTGGTCATGGAAGAGATGTGGAAGAGGTCTTCTGATAAGATACCAGGAATGAGAGGTTTTAGTTATGCAAGACTAGAAAAACTGAGGCTCTTTTTACTAGAACAACTGATAGAGGTGTTCAGAGTTGTGAAGGACTTTGATGAGGACTTTATGCCCTCCATGATCAGTGAGTGTATGGAGGGCATAAATTTTAAATCATTTCCATTAAAAAAACAGGCAGAAATTGAAAGTTGTTTTTTTTTTTTGTTAATATTTGGCATAATGATTCTCTACCGGAGATAGTGGTGAGAACAAAATCAGCACAGGCTTAATGGACAAAATGGCTTCCTTTATGCTGTAAAATTCTGTGATCTGTGACTCCTTATTTGGGCATCACCATTCTGTGACTTTTGTTGGAATAGTCACTGCAGATACACTAGTTAATGATTAAGAGCATGCTATGTGGCTAATTTTTGTTTGGCGACTTTGATCTATCCTGTTTTTCCACTTATACACATTCTTGCTTACTAAATGGAAGGATTATGTCAACAGTGGGTAGTATTCAATGCTTCTTTCTTGTTTGTATCGTTTAACTTCCTCTTTAGTTGCAATTAAGTGTGTAGCTTTAGTTTAGAAGCAGATTTTCCTTGGACGTTGAAATCATAGGAACAAAGGACTTAGGAGCAGGGGTAGGCTATTCGGCCCTTCAAGCCTGCTCGACTATTCAGTGAGATCATGACTAATCTGGTTGTGGTCTCACTTCACTTTCTTGTCTGCCTCCCCATTGTCTAACAAAAATCTACCTAATTCAGTGTTGAATAAACTTAAAGATCAAGCCTTCACTATCTTCTGGGGAAGAGAATTACACACTCAATTGACCCTCTGAGAGAAAATATTTCTCCTCATCTCTTTCTTAAAAGGGAGATCTCTTAAACTATGAAGTCAGTTGGAAGAGTTAAGTGTGAGTTCAGACAGAATGCTAATTCGGTCTTTCTTATGTATATATCCATTACACATATTACATTAATGAATTTTCCATAAGGTTATCTAGTGAGGACTGACATGAAGCAAAGTATACTTCTCCAATTAACCAGCATTCTAGTGAGCCAAAAACAAGAGTTCCTGTGAGCAGTATTTTTTTTACACACAATTTAGAAAAGGTTGAGAGGAGATTTGAAGAGGTGCTCAAAATTATAAGGAGTCTAGGCAGAGTAGATACAGAGAAACTGTTCCCATTGGCAGAAAGGTCAATAATCCGAGGACAGATTTAATGTGATTGGCAATAGCACCAAGGGCGGCTTGAGGAAAAGCTTTTTTATGCAGCGAGTGGTTACAATCTGGGATGTGCTGTCAGAAACCTCAGAGGCAAATTCAATTGTGACTTCCAAAAGGGAACTGGATAACTACCTGAAGAGAGAAAAAATTTGGGCTATGGGGAAAGGACTGGGTAGTGGGACCAACTAAATTGTTCTTGCTGAGAGTCAGCAAGGGCTCGATGGGCCGAATGGCCCCCTCCTGTGGCGAAATTATTCTATGATTCCAGAGTGGCATCCTAGTGATGGGCAGAATTGGTGTATTAGTATGCAGTGTTGTGAGGTGACAAAACCAGTGAGGTAGTTGACCCTCCCCCTCATCAGAAAACAATACCAATGTGAAATTTTCATCATCTCTTTGGGAGAGGTCTAGAGATATCAATATAGTGCCAATTTATGCCAAATTAAAGGTACATGAAATAATGGTGTTAATCAAGCCTAGTAATTCCATAGATAATGTACGGTCTCACTACAACAATTCAATCTTCTGGAAATTACATCAAGTAATCTTAAAGGTTATCAAACAAAACTGCACAATCCAGATCTTTGCTCACATCTCGTTATTTAACACTAATCTAAGATGAGTATTAATATGGTTATGACTACCTCAAATTCAAATTCATTTCACTTAGGACCCATATATTACATTCACATGCATGTACATGGTTGGAACAGGCAGGATTGAATTGCTGTGAATTTATACTGTCTGTTATTGAGTTCCATTGCCTGCATTCTACCCTGAATACTTAGAGAGCAGCAGCAGCAGTGTCCATCATATCTAACCATATAAAAAAGCTGTTTTAAAGGTGTCCATGAGGCTTAAGTGCCTCTCCAGTTCTGTCATTTCTAATAATTTTTTATTCACAGTATTTCTCTTCGCCCTTTTCAACATCCTGTTTACACAGACATGGTTGTGTCATTGATCAGATTGAGTTTTTAAAAGGTTCCCAGTTTGTGCCATCCTCCCTCCTCCTGAAGGAGGAGAGTGAGGGAAGCATTCAGGAATTTTATTATTTGATAAATTCTGCTGTTAATGTGTGTATCTGAGATACAGTCCAAATGCTGAACATTTATCTCAAGCTCAGCTATATTAGTGTACAGTCCTAAATGAGATTACTAGTTCAATCCAATAGTAACATTTAGATCATTGAATTGTGCCCATTAGGAATTAAGTTGAGATTGCCCCAAGTTCATTTATTTCAGATTTATGAGAGGAAACGTCTCTTCTATCATTCAGAGCTACATTGCAATATTGGTCCCTGAGTATTAACCCCATGCATTTCCCAACACACGCATGTTGCATACTTATTACTGTACAGAATTTCACAATTTGCACCAGTCAAATTAGGAGGATGTGAAAAGGGTCATCAAACTGAAAAGGGACATCTTGGAGAAACTGCCACATCTCTCACCTAAGTAGTCTGCATTGATTGTAGCACTCAACAGATTAATCCAGCTGCGTATACTTCGAGTCTCTGTAAATTGTTAATTTAATTTGTTCCACACCACTATTAAATAGTTTTCAGACCAGTTTATCATCTTGTGTAACAGTTCCCTTCTAAATTTAAAAATCTACCTATATAGTCAATACCAAAAGTAACGGATCCATCAGTACCCAGTGTGAATATTTAGTAGAGTTTGCTGCCTTCTGGCAGGGAAGAGCATTGGGATTGGTGCAGATCAGCCACATCCGCCATTTTAATGGCCCGCCAGCCCAGTTTGTGCCAGCCAGATAGGGTTAAAATTGGCCCCAAAGTATCTGTGCACCTGTTATGCTTGGGTGGAATCACCTGGGGTCCCCTTCTTTCTACAGAATAACATTACCTTTCCTCTATCAAATAGAATTTTGCCTGCCTATCTCCAGTGAAAATAATCTTTTGTTGGAAACTATTTCTTAACAAAGTGTGAAAACTATTTTCTAATATGGCTGGCACTGCACTCGTTAAACATTTTCAGTGAATCCTGAAGCAAAACAGTTAATCATAAAATATTAAACTATTTATGGACAGAGGAAAGATTGAGCCCCCCAATTCTTGTAAACTCTGTCCGTAATCAGTGGTTTCATTTGTTAAGGCTAAGGTGTGTTTCCCAAACCCCATTTATATGTAATCGGTCTTTTTTTCCACAAAGTCACCAACATCAGACTTCCTTGGATTTTTAAACCAGAAACATTGGGCAGAATTTTTCAACTGGCGTGTGGGGGCAGGCCTGACACGTTGGTGTGTAAGATGACGTGTGATGAGGTCGGGCGTGTGTCCCGACATCATTGTGCAGTCCCACAATATTTCGTACAGCGGGCGCGCGCCAGAGTTAGCTGCACACCCACCGATATGTAAGTAGCCTATTAAGGCTATTAAGAAAGTAACTCATAATTAGTAACGCTGCCCGCCCGACCTTAAGGGTTGAGATTTCCTAAAGCTTTTATTAAATAAATAAGTTTTCATAACAATAAAAACGTGTCCCATCTCATGTGATTACAGTCATATGAGCGGACATGTTTAAATAATTTTTTAAATCATTTATTTAATTATTTTAATATCCATTCAATTTCCCTGAGGCAGTTCCTCCTCCCTCCACCCGCACAGGTAGCGTTGAGCTCGACCAGTCGCATATTACACTGGGCGGGCCTTAATTGGCCCACCCACGTAAAAAGGTGGCACGGAGCCGATCGTGGCTGGCAATCGGCTCCATGCCTGCTCCCGCCCAGCCCACCTGCCATATCAAAAATTCTATTTATTTACTATCCCAGAAAAGGTTTGTCACTGCTACGCGTACCATACATAAGAAAGATGCAGCCAGAGAAAGGAGCTTAATTTCTAGGATTTTAAAACCAAACAGAATAGTTAACAGTTCACCTGACTATCAGAGTCCAGTGAGGCAGGTTCTTTCACTCGGGAGTTAAAATCCAGGCGAGTCTAGGTAGCTGAACACAGGATTTCGTGGCGTTTTCTTCAGAAGAAGTCTTATTAAATTGAGAAAGGCAGCCTTTATAATACTTCTAGCCAAAGGACCAGTTTGATTTTCCAGGCGAATTTAGGATCTTTCAGAAGCAGGTTTCGAGAAGACCTTAAATTTTAAGCCTTGTAGCTTGGTTAAAAAAAAAGGCTCGATGTTATATTCAGGTTTCTGCAGTGATGTTACTTTTGCATTCTGCAGTGCTGTACATTGCAGCAAGTAGGACTTGTAATAAAAAAGGCCTTCCGAAATGAAAGAGTTTTGGTCATGTGACAACTGGCCATTGATACAGGATGGGAAGCAATCAATGGTCTGTTAAAATGAATGAAGTAGCTTCCACCTCCTATGGTCAAAACCATCAAAATACAATGAAAACAGATAGGAGTCCTTAGCACTTCCTTGTGCACATCAGTTTCAGTAGCTCCCCTTTGTTACCTGGCAGTCCTGGAGACAGAAACAAAAATAAAAACAAAAAACTGCGGATGCTCGAAATCCAAAACAAAAACAGAATTACCTGGAAAAACTCAGCAGGTCTGGCAGCATCGGCGGAGAAGAAGACAGAACGTCTGAGATTTTATTGTTTTCGGGTGAGTCCTGATAATGGTAGGTGCAACATTCCACAAGGATGTGGTCATTTTAATCCACTTTTAGAAGCTTCCAGAATCTTGGCTAACTTACAGTTCAAAAAAATCAGGTGACCTGTAGCAGCCATTTTGAAAGTTCAACAAGGTCCATTTTTACAAGCGAATATAGTTTTCAATAATTTGTAATATTCTTACATCTGCCCAGTAAGACAACTAAAGAGAATGTATCATTGCCTCAGGACTCAGAAGGGGCGGGATGCACATAACAGTCGAGCGAGAGACTGCTTCAATGAACATGTTGCATAGATCTTGACCCTACAATAGAAAACTTATTTTGATTGACAAAGGGTAGTCCCATAGAGTGACTTTAAACCAAGCTTATCCAACCTTTTTATGTTAGGGGGCCACATTTCAATTTTTTTCACACTCAAGGGACCAACAATCAAATTTCAGAAAGATAAGGTCAGGCAAATTTTTTTTTTAAAATCTAAAGTATGAAAAGAAACAACTTGCTAACCAAGAAAAACCAAGCCAAAGTAATAAATTGATAATTAAAAAATGAGTAATTAACAAATATGGAGCATGAGTGTGTGTCTGGCTCACTCCCAATCTCAGGGTGCTCACTCACTCACCCTAACCCATTGTGTGAATGGGTGTAAGTGGGTGTTAGTGTGTCGGGTGGAGGTGAGGGTGAACATGAACCCTGAGCCTGAGCCTGGGAATGAGCCAATCTCTCTCTCATTCCCTCTTTTTCTCTCTCCCTCTTTCTCACAGTCTCTCTCTCTCTCTCATTCTCTCACATTCTCTCTCTCTCACATTCTCTCTCTGTCACACATTCTCTCTCTCTTTCTGACTCGCTCTCTCACATTCTCTTCTCTCACTCTCTCTCTCACATTATCTCACATTATGTCTGACTCTCCCTCACATTCTCTCTCTCTCTCTCCCATATTCTCTCTCACATTCTCTCTCTCACACATTCTCTCTCTCACACATTCTCTCTCTCACACATTCTCTCTCTCTCACACATTTTCTCTATCTCTCTTTCTTTCTCACACTCTCTCTTTCACATTCTCTCTCTCACACACACATTCTCTCTCTCACATTCGCTCTCTCTCATATTTGCTCTCTCACATTCGCTCTCTCATATTCGTTCTCACATTCGCTCTCTCTCTTTCACATTTTCTCTCTCACAGTCTCTCTCTCTCACTCTCACACAGTCTCTCTCTCTCACACTTCCTCTCCCTCTGTCCCTCTCACATTCCCTCTCTCTCTCTCTCTCAGATTCTCTCTCTCACATTCTTTCTCTCTCACATTCTCTCTCCCTATCTCTCTCTCCATCACATTCTCTCTCCCTATTTCTCTCTCTCTCACACATTTGCGCTCTCTCTCACATTCACTCTCTCACATTTGAGCTCTCTCTCACATTCACTCTCTCTCTCTTTCACATTCCCTCCCTCTCTCTCTCACATTCTCTCTCTCGGCACACACACATGATCACACGCGAACACACACTTTTGCATGCTCTAAACTCACTCACTCTGGCAGGCCCCTATTCTGCCATCCAGCTCTGTGCCCCACTCCTGGGCTAGACAGAGATGTGTGATAGTCTGGCTCCCAGCCTGTTGGACAAGCCTGCTTTAAACAATAGCAGCTGCCTTCTGCTCAGTTAGGGTTTATTTGGCTTTAATGATGTGCAAGGCTATCTCTGTTTTTTGCTGCTGTGAAATTGCTGAACTTGTCTAATGGAAGATGAAACTAGATGCACCACTGAGTACAAATAGGCTGCAGTTAATTTTTCAACAGTACCTGTGTAGGTTTTTTTTTAAAATTCACTTACGGGATTTGGGCTTTGCTGTCTTGGCCAGCATTTATAGCCCATCCCTCATTACCCTTCACAGAATCACCGTGCAGAAGAGGCCATTCGGCCCATCGAGTCTGCACCAACACGTAGGAAACACCTGACCTACCTACCTAATCCCATTTACCAGCACTTGGCCCATAGCCTTGAATATTATGACATGCCAAGTGCTCATCCAGGTACTTCTTAAAGGATGTGAAGCAACCCGCCTCCACCACTCTCCCAGGCAGCGCATTCCAGACCGTCACCACCCTCTGGGTAAAAAAGTTTTTCCTCACATCCCCCCTAAACCTCCTGCCCCTCACCTTGAACTTATGCCCCCTTGTGACTGACCCTTCAACTAAGGGGAACAGCTGCTCCCTATCTACCCTGTCCATGCCCCTCATAATCTTGTACACCTCAAGCAGGTCACCCCTCAGTCTTCTCTGCTCCAATGAAAACAACCCAAGTCTATCCAACCTCTCTTCATAACCTAAATGTTTCATCCCAGGCAACATCCTGGTGAATCTCCTCTGCATCCCCTCTAGTCCAATCACATCCTTCCTATAATGTGGCGCCAGAACTGCACACAGTACTCCAGCTGTGGCCTCACCAAGGTTCTATACAACTCCAACATGACCTCCCTACTTTTGTAATCTATGCCTCGATTCATAAAGGCAAGTGTCCCATATGCCTTTTTCACCAGCCCACTAACATGCCCCTCTGCCTTCAGAGATCTATGGACACACATGCCAAGGTCCCTTTGTTCCTTAGAATTTCCTAGTGTCGTGCTGTTCATTGAATACTTCCTTGTCAAATTACTCCTTCCAAAGTGCATCACCTCACACTTTTCAGGGTTAAATTCTATCTGCCACTTATCTGCTCATTTGGCCATCCCGTCTATATCTTCCTGTAGCCCTCAACCTCACTGTTAACCACCCAGCCAATTTTTGTGTCATCTGCAAACTTACTAATCCTAACCCCCCCCCCCACATAGTCATCTATGTTGTTTATATAAATGACAAATAATAGGGGACCGAGTACAGATCCCTGTGGTATGCCACTGGACAGTGGCTTCCAGTCACAAACGCATCCTTCTGTCATCACCCTCTGCCTCCTACAACTAAGCCAATTTTGAATCCACCTTATCAAATTACCCTGTATCCCATGCGCATTTGCCTTCTTTACAAGTCTCCCATGTGGGAACTTGTCAAAGGCTTTGCTGAAATCCATATAAACTTCATCAACTGCACTACCCTCATCTACACACATGGTCACCTCCTCAAAAAATTAAATCAAATTTATTAGGCATAACCTCCCTCTGACAAAGCAATGCTGACTATCCCTGATCAAACCTTGCCTCTCCAAGTGGAGATAGATACTCTCCTTCAGAAATTTCTCCAATAGTTTCCCTACCACTGACATGAGACTCATTGGCCTGTAGTTCCCTAGCTTATCTCTACAACCCTTATTAAATAGCGGAACCACATTAGCTGTTCTCCAGTCCCCTGGCACCGTGGCCAGAGAGGAATTAAAAATTTGGGTCAGAACCCCTGCGATCTCCCTTGCCTTCCTCAGCAGTCTGGGACACAAATCATCTGGACCTGGAGATTTGTCCACTTTTAAGCCTGCAAACACCTCCAATACCTTGTCACTCCCTATATCAATTTGCTTAAGAACCTTGCAGTCTCTCTCCCCGAGTTTGATATCTTCATCCTCATTCTCTTGGGTGAAGACGGATGTGAAGTATTCATTCAACACTCTAGCGATGTCCTCTGGCTCCACCCATAGATTACCCCCTTGGTCCCTTATGGGCCCCACTCTTCCCCTGGTTATCCTCTTCCCATTGATATACTTATAGAATATCTTGGGATTTTCCCTACTTTTACCAGCCAGAGCTTCCTCATATCACCTCTTTGCTCTCCTAGTTGCTTTCTTAAGCTCCACCCTGCACTTTCTGTACTCCACTAATGCCTCTGCTGATTTGCTTCCCTTGTACCTGCTAAAAGCCTCTCTTTTCCTTCTCGTCGTAACCTGAATATCTCTGGTCATCCATAGTGCACTGGGCTTGTTACTCCTTCCTATCACCCTAGAGGGAACATGTTGAGCCTGTACCCTCCCCATTTCCTTTTTGAGCACCCCCAGTCTACCTTGGCCAGATCCTGCCTTATTTTATTAAAATCCACTCTCCCCCAATCCAAAACATTTTTTTGCAACTTGTCGATTTCTTTATCCATAACAGACTTAAACTGTACCATGTTGTGGTCGCTATCGCTAAAATGCTCCCCCACCACCACCTCAGCCACCTGTCCGTGTCATTCCCCAGAATTAGGTCCAGCACTGCACTGTCCCTTGTTGGACCCTCTACATATTGACCTAAAAAGTTCTCCTGTACATAAGACCATAAGACATAGGAGCAGAAACTAGGCCATTCGGCCCATTGAGTCTGCTCTGCCATTCAATCATGGCTGATAAGTTTCTCAACCCCATTCTCCCGCCTTCTCCCCGTAACCTTTGATCCCCTTACCAATCAAGAACCTATCTATCTCGGTCTTAAATACACTCAATGACCTGGCCTCCACAGCCTTCTGTGGCAATGAATTCCATAGATTCACCACACTTTGGCTAAAGAAGTTTCTCCTCATTTCTGTTCTAAAAGGTCTTCCCTTTACTCTGAGGCTGTGCCCTCAGGTCCTAGTCTCTCCTACTAATGGAAACATCTTCCCCACGTCCACTCTATCCAGGCCTTTCAGTATTCTGTAAGTTTCAATCAGATCCCCCTTCATCCTTCTAAACTCCATCGAGTATAGACCCAGAGTCCTCAAGTGTTCCTCATATTTTAAGCCTTTCATTCCTGGGATCATTCTCATGAACCTCCTCTGGACCCTGTCCAGGGCCAGCACGTCCTTCCTGAGATACGGGGCCCAAAATTGCTCACAATGTTCTAAACATGGTCTGACCAGAGCCTTATAAAGCCTCAGCAGCACATCCCTGCTTTTATATTCTAGTCCTCTCGAAATAAATGGCAACATTGCATTTGCCTTCTTAACTACCGACTCAACCTGCAAGTTAACCTTAAGAGAATCCTGGACTAGGACTCCCAAGCCCCTTTACACTCCAGACTTCTGAATTCTCTCCCCATTTAGAAAATAGTCTATGCCTCTATTCTTCCTACCAAAGTGCATGACCTCACACTTCCCCATTTCATACACATTTCAAGAAATCCTCTCCATCCAAGCCCTTAACGCTAGGTCTATTCCAATTAATGTTGGGAAAGTTGAAATCACCTAATATAATTACCCTATTGTTGTTATTGTTTTTACACACCTCCACAAATTGTGCACATATTTGCTACTCAATTTCCCACTGACTATCTGGGGGGTCTATAATTAATACCTAACAATGTGGCTGCCCCTTTTTTATTCCTAAGCTCTATCCACAAAGCTTCATTCGATGCCCCCTCCAAGATATCATCTCTCCTTACTGCAGTAACTGACTCCTTAACTAATAATGCAACACCTCCTCCTCTTTTACCCCCTCCTCTGTCTCGCTTGAAGATTCTATATCCCGGAATGTTAAGCTTCCAATCCTGCCCTTGCCTTATCCACGTCCCTTGAAGCTAGAGGTGAGCTGCCTTCTTGAACCGCTGCCGTCCATGTGGTGTAGGTACACCTACAGTGCTGTTAGGGAGAGAGTTCCAGGATTTTGACCCAGTGACAGTGAAGGAATGGCGATATATTCCCAAGTCAGGATGGTGAGTAGCTGGGAGGGGAACTTCCAGGTGGTGATGTTCCCATGTATCTGTTGCCCCTGTCCCTCTAGATGGTAGTGACCAAGGGTTTGGCTGGTGCTGCCTAAGGGGCCTTGGTGAGTTTCTGCAATGCATCTTGTAGATGGTACACACTGCTACTACTGTTCGTCGGTGGTGGAGGGAGTGACTGTTTGTGGAAGGGGCACCAATCAAGCGGCTGCTTTGTTCTGGATGGTGTCGAGCTTCTTGAGTGTTGTTGGAGCTGCACTCATCCAGGCAAGTGGAGAGTATTCCATCACACACCTGACTTGTGCCTTGTAGATGGTGGATAGGTTTTGGGGAGTCAGGAAGTGAATTACTCGCTGCAGGATTCCTAGCCTCTGACCTGAGATTGTAGCCACAGTATTTATATGGCTAGTCCTATTCAGTTTCTGGTCAATGGTAACCCCCCAGGATATTGATAGTGGGATTCAGCAATGGTACTGCCATTGAATGTCAAGGGCCGATAGTCAGATTCCCTTTTGTTGGAGATGGTCATTGCCTGGCAGTTGTGTGGCACAAATATTACTTGCCACTTGTCAGCCCAAGCTTGGATAATGTCCAGTTCATGCTGCATTTGGACATGGACTGCTTCAATATCTTAGGAGTCGCGAAGGGTGCTGAACATTGTGCAATCATGAGCGAACATCCCACTTCTGACCTTATGATGGAAGGAAGGTCATTGATGAAGCAGCTAAAGATGGTTGGGCCTAGGACACTATCCTGAGGAGCTCCAGCAGTGATGTCCTGGAACTGAGATGATCTAACAACCACAACCATCTTCCTTTGTGCTAACTATAACTCCAACCAGCGGACAGTTTTCCCCCGATTCAATTGACTCCAGTTTTGCTAGGGCTCCTTGATGTCACACTCAGTCAAATGCTGCCTTGATGTCAAGGGCAGCCACTCTCACCTCACCTTGGGAGTTCAATTCTTTTGTCCATGTTTGAACCAAGGCTGTAATGAGGTCAGGAGCTAAGTGACCTGACAGAACCCAAACTGAGCGTCAGTGATCAGGTTATTGCTAAGCAAGAGCTGCTAGATATCACTGTTGATGACCCCTTCCATCACTTTACTGATGATGATAAAATCTGCAAAAGATGGAAAAACCCAGCAGGTCTGACAGCACCTGTTGGGAGAGAAACAGAGTTAATGTTTCAAGTCCACGTGACCCTTCTGCAGGGCTAAAAAGAAGCAGAAAATAATGAAATTTATACTGTTTAAGGGAGGGTGGAGTAGTGAAGCTGGATGGAAGGCCAGTGATAGGTGGGGGCTAAAGAGAGATTAACAAAGATGTCATGAGCAAAAAGACTAAGGGAATGTTAATGGTAGTAGTAAAGGCTGAAGAAGCTGCTGAGAGTGGCATAAAGGTAACAAAGCAAAATTTGTTAACAGCAGAACAAGGGTCAGCACTCTGTGAAAGAACAACATGGAATAAGTAACAGGCAATTCTTTTGGGGGTGGGGTGGGGTGGGGGAGGGTGGCGGTGGTTGGGGAGAAAAGGATAGAAAAAGGGATTAAAAGGGGGGGTATAAAAAGGGGATGAAACAATGAATAAAAATAAAAATAAGTAGATAAAAAATAAAAATTAATTTTAAAAAAGGGATGAAGATAGAGGAGAGAGTTCATGATCTGAAGTTGTTGAACTCAATGTTAAGTCCAGAAGGCTGTAAAGTGCCTAATCGGAAGATGAGATGCTGTTCCTCCAATTTGCGTTGGGCTTCACTGGAACATTGCAGCAGGCCAAGGGCGGACATGTGGGCTTAAGAGCAGGATGGGGTGTTGAAATGGCAAATAACAGGAAGGTCTGGGTCATGCTTGTGGACAGACCGAAGGTGTTCCGCAAAGCGGTCATCCAGTCTGTGTTTGGTCTCCCCAATATAGAGGAGACCGCATTGAAAGGAGTGTCTGGGCCCTTGGACAGTGAGAAGGGAGGAGGTAAAGGGGTAAGTGTTTCACTATCTGCGATTGCATGGGAAGGTGCTGTGGGAAGGCAATAAGGTGTTAGGCGTGATAGAGGAGTGAATTAGGGTGTCCTGGAGGGAATAGTCCCTACGGAATGCTGACAGGAGGTGAGGGGAAGATGTATTTGCTGGTGGCATCATTCTGGTGTTGGCAGAAATGACGGAGAATGATCCTTTGAATGCGGAGGCTGTTGGGGTGAAAAGTGAGGACAAGGGGGAGCCTATCATGGTTCTGGGAGGGAGGGGAAGGTGTGAGGGCAGAGATGCAGAGATAGGTCAGACACAGTTGAGGGCCCTGTCAACCACCATGGTTGGGAAACCTTGATTAAGGAAGAAGGAAGACATGTCAGAAGATTATTTTGGAAAGTGGCATCATCAGAACAGATACGACGGAGACGGAGAGAATGGGATGGAGTCCTTACAGGAAGCAGGGTGTGATGAGCTGTAGTCGAGAGTAGCTCTGGGAGTCAGTGGGCTTGTAATGAATATTGGTGGACAGTCTGTCACCAGAAATGGAGACAGGGAGGACAAGGAAGGGGAGGGAGGTGTCATTGATAGACCATTTGAAGGTGATGGAGGGGTGGAAATTGGAGGCAAAATTTATTAATTTTTCCAGGTCCAGACAAGAGCATGAAGCAGCACCGAAACAGTCATCGATGTACCGAAAACAGTTGTGGGAGGGGACCTGAGTCGGACTGGAACTAGGAATATTCCACATATCCCATAAAGAGACAGGCATAATTGGGGCCCATGCAGGTACCCATAGCCACACCTTTTATTTGGAGGAAGTAAAGACGAGTTTAAGGAGTAATTGTTCAGTGAGAGAACAAGTTCAGCCAGACAGAGGAGAGTGGCAGTGGATGGGGATTGTTCAGGCCTCTGTTCAAGGAAGAAGTGGAGAGCCCTCAGACCATCCTGGTGGGAACTGGAGGTGTAGAGGGATTGGAAGTCCACAGTGAAGAGGAGGCGGTTAGGTCCAGGGAAGTGAGAATTGTTGATATGATGCAGGGCATCGGAGGAATCATGGATGTAGGTGGGAAGAGACTGGACAAGGGGAAAGAAAACGGAGTCAAGATTTTGCTTTTACTTTACTGATGATCCAGAGTAGACCGATGGGACAGTAATTGGCCGGGTTGGATTTGTCCTGCTTTTTGTGTACAGGACATACCTAGGAAATTTTCGCATTGCCGGGTAGATGCCAGTGTTGTACCTGTATTGGAACAGCTTGGCTAGGGATGCAGCAAGGTCTGGAGCACAAGTCTTTAGTACTATTGCCGGAATATTGCCAGGGCCCATAGCCTTTGCAGTATCCAGCGCCTTCAGCCATTTCTTGATATCATGTGGACTGAATCAAATTGGCTGAAGACTGTGATGCTGGGGACCTCCGGAGGAGGCTGAGATGAATCTTCCACTCAGCACTTCTGGCTGAAGATTGTTACAAATGCTAGATATATCATAAGATACTGAAGACCTGACTTTAGTGCTATTTCCAGTGCAGAACAGCAAGCTAGCTAAACAACCAACAATGAATTGCTGGTCTACCATCTTCTGCCATGAGTGGCAAGAGGTGATGATGCATTTTTTATTCTTCATGGCTATAGAGGTGAGAAATTCTTCCTCCCTTTGACTCTGAGAAATGAGAGGGAAATATCACTAGCTGGTGAGTTCAAAAGGACCAAGGCCACTCATGTGCTGCTCCAAGAGGCCAATTACTGACTGGTATTGTTACAAATTTTGGAGAAGGTTATGTGCATAATACAGAAAAAGAAAAGGGAAAATAAAGATATTATTAAATCAGGCTCCATAATGCATACATTGGGACAAATGGCTTTACACAATGCCGTCATGATCATTGCAAGTGGACTCACTCCAGGTCACAAAATGGTAGGATGGGGCATCAAAGTAGAAATATCAAAGAAGAAATAGGGGGAGCTTGTCAGAAAGGTATGGTGATTAACATGGGGGATTTTAATCTACATATATAGACTAGTAAAATTAGATGGGCAAAGATGATGAATTCATAGAATGTTTTCAGGATAATTTCTTAGATCAACTTCTGGAGCCAATCAGGGAGCAGACTAGGTAGCAATATGATTGAATTTTACATTCAGTTTGAGGGAAAGAAGACTGGGTCTAACACTATTTTAAATTTAAATAAGGACAATTATGAGGGCATGAAAGCAAAGCTAGCGAAAGCAAACCGGCAATTTAGGTTAAGGGATGGGGCAAAAGTGATCCAGTGGCAGACATTTAAGGAGATATTTCAGAATATACAGAATAGATATATTCCAAATAGGAAGGAAAAATCCAAGGAGAGGATCCACCATCCGTGGTTAACTAAAAAAGTTAAAGATAGTATCAAACTTAAAGAAAAAGCAGATAGTTGTGCAAGATGCGATTGGGTGGGTGGGTCGGCTATTTCTCATGTGTCAGTGCAGACTTGATGGGTCGAGGGGCCTCTTCTGCACTATGTGATTTCTGTGATTACAGTAAGATAAAAGCAAAATACTGCGGATGCTGGAAACCTGAAACAAAAACAAAATGCTGGAAAATCTCATCAGGCCTGACAGCGTCTGTGGAGAGAGGAAAAAAAGGAGTTAACGTTTTGAATCTGCATGGCTCTACTCCAGCTCCGAAGCGGAGTCATAAGGACTCGAAACGTTGGCTCTGTTTTTTTCTCTCAACCTGCTGAGTTTTTCAAGCATTTTCTGTTTTTGTTTCAGAAGATTACAGACAGATTACAAATTAGCGAGGTCATTTGCCTCATCTTAGCTCATCCACCCAAAAAAATTCTAGTTCCCCACCCTCCATTTTCCACATCCAGTATTATCTTAAAAGATTCCCAGTGTTTTGCCTCCATGACCTTTCTTGGAAAGTCTATTTCATCATCTCTGTAAAGAATTATTTCCTGATGCCAATCCTAAATTATCTTTTCATTAATTACAGTCTATTTCCTCCTGGGTTTATCTTTCTCATTCACTATCTATCTTATACCCCACCCCCAAGATCACCTGCAAGCCCACATTTCTCCATCTGTTTCCCATAACCTTAGACATGAGGGATCAGCCACATTGGACCATGGTAAATGAGTAATGGCCAATTCTTGGTATATGTGACTTTTTTTTTCCCCCTTATATTCTTTCATGGGATGTGGGCATCACTGACAAGGCCAGCGTTTGTTGCCCATCCCCAACTGCCCTGCTAGTTCATTTCAGAGGGCGGTTAAGAGTCAACCACATTGACTCCAGAATCACAGCACATGTAGGCAGGCCAGACCAGATAAGGATGGCAGATTGCCTTCCCTAAAGGGCATTAGTGAACCAGATGGGTTTCTACAGCAATCGACGATTGTTTCATGGTCGCCACAACTGAGACTAGCTTTCAATTCCAGATTTATCAACTGAATTTAAATTCCACCAGCTGCCGTGATGAGATTTGAATCCATGCCACCAGAGCATTAGCCTGGGTCTCTGGATTAGTAGTCGAGTGGCACACTGTCTCCCCCTATGTGGACTTATCAGATAGTCCAGAATAGAAATAAAATAGTTCTGTTACCAGTAGCCCAAACTTTTATCCCATATGTGAAGTAACTTTTGCGTTGAATGAGGTTGAGAAGCTATATATTAATATTGTATCTATAGTGCGATGGAGAGATTGGCTTGAATTTTACCGATTGGGTGAATGGCCCAACATCGGGAAGAAATCCTGTCACTGGCACACATGGGCAAGCAGCAGGATGTCCCTCTGAATTTTATGGGCAGTGGCCAGTTAAGTGGCTGGTGTCAGGGCTGCCAGCCTATTAATGTCAGCAGCCCGCCCCCAAAAGCTGCCAGCCCAATCAGAGGGCCAGCAATTCAGCAGCATCACAGGGAGCAGTGGCCACTGCTGAGGCAAGTAGAGGCCCTGAAGTCTACAGAAGGTAGGCAAGATTTAAAAACATGTACAAGACTCAGTGCTGGAGGGGAAAGCCCTCCAGGAAAAAAGAAGGGGCGGTGGGGACTGCCTTCCCTGCCCACCGCCTCCTTATATAATCATCCCCCTCTCCCCTGGACTGCCATTTGGCTGTCAGCCTCCTCACGCAGCAGGGTGTGGGGGGAGTCTTCGATCTGCCGGCACAATAAAATGACCCCCAGCTGGGCCTTTACAGAAATTGGCAACCTGCCTCTTTGCCGCGGGCAGTCAGTCTACTTCAGGTCCTATGGTGGGACAGGGGTGGGGAGCCAATCCAACATGGTTCCTTGCAAATTTTTTGCCCCCCCCCCCCACCTTCCTGGGGGCGTATAATTCATCTCATTGTTTCTGGGCGTAGAATAGTTAATAGAGGCTATTATTTAAAAAAAAAGGTACTAAACACATTACTCATATTTGAAGTACTGGAGCATAATGGCTTATATCTGAGGATCATAATGGAAACTTGAGAAGAAATAGTGGAGTTTCTAGACTAATTTTCCAAAAATCTATGGATGCTAAAAATATGCCAGAGGGTAGGGTGGTGGCGCGAATGATACCCTTTTATCAAAAATGAGACGGAGGCTAGCCACAAATCTGTAGGTCAGTCAATCTTACTCTATGGTAGAAAACTTAAATTAAAAAAAAGAAAACATTGGAAATCTGCTAAGCAGGTCTGGGAGCATCGGAGGAGAGAGAAAAATAATTATAACGTTTCAGGTTTTATGACTGTTCATCAGAGCTGGTCATGAAAGGTTATTGACCTGAAATGTTAACTCTCTTTCTCTCTCCTCAGGCACTGCCAGACTTGCTGCACAGTTCCAGTATTTTCTGCGGATATTTTTTTTTTCAATTGATTCCATTATAACGTAGCATCACAAAGATGATTTTTTTTTAAAACTTATTTTCTTGGAAGTTATGGGTTACCAAAACCTAGTTGTAACAATCCTGGATCTTCATTTTATCCAGAAAGGATATTGCTTTCATTTATATTCTATCCTCAATCTGCAGAGACACAGCTATTTGGTATGTTGTTTAATACAAATTAGTTGGAACACGAGTCAGCTAAGGATTATGTGTTCTGACACATCAGATCATTGTGAGACAATACAGATTATCCGGCACTTTCTAGGGATACCTGTGCCATTAATGTTGGAATGGTTTTATTCAGAAATTCTGAGCAGAAAGATTAACTAAATAGACAATGTTAATGAGACCTCTCCAAAACCATTGGGACTGTTCCTCATTTCAAATGGTAGATTTTATTGGCAGCTCCATGAGCCAATTCTTGATATAAGGAGCTCTGGAAGAGTGAAAGATGCAGGACAATCTCTCTTTCTCTCCAGTCAATGAGGGAAGCCATAAGCTTATCAGTTCGGTACGTACACATACCAGCTCCTAAAAGCAAGATATGCCAATCATGAAGTTCAGGGATTGTTGACTTGTGAAGTAAACCATTAATAGTGGTCAAAATAGTAGTTGTGTATTTTATGTTTTATGATAGAAGGAACAGCAGGAAATTGATTGAATCCTACTGGAAAGCTATGTTCTGTGTATAAGGGTATCTGGCATAGCAAGGGTTAATGTAGGAATGGGAAACAGTACCGCCCACAGTGCGATGTAAAGACACACATGACCTGAGACTGGAGTCAGTTATGGACTGGACAGAGACCTGTGAAGAAGCAAGTGAGGAGTTGGCTCAGCTTGGGCCGTACCCTGTATATATGTACATAGTTATGTATTATCAATGAACACTTAATGTTCAACCATACAAGACTCAGAACCTCTTTGTGAGACCTACTGAATGTACAGCATATTGAAATAGCCTTATGATGCATAGGGGATATACAGATGGTGCCACATATAAGGACACAGCATTCAGTAAACACAGTGAAGAGTCTTATTGCTACAGACCCCAGATCATGTTATCATTTGACTTGATCCTGATCACTAAAGTTATTGTACAATTTGTAGAAGACACAGGTTTATTTACAGGAGTTTGTAATGCCAGCATTAGGTTGGTAAGCAATTGCTAAACACTCAATTCTCGGAGCTGAGCTGTGGACCCTATACTCGGCTTAATTGTTGCTCTTCAGCATTACTTTTCTCACTGTATTTAGTTACAGTTTTCTTGTTAAAGAAAAGTGTCCCACACCCCTGTGCACACATGATCTATAATCCTAATTAATTGTGCCTTAACTCTATGCAATTTGTTCCACTTGTGTCCAGTTGCCTGTAATTCTGATCCCATTCATGCATCTGTGAGAAGGTTGGACATCCCAGTCTTCTGCCCTGCACTTCCACATGGAACATAGGAAATAGGAGCAGGCGTAGGCCATGTGACCCTCAAGCCTGCTCCATCATTCAATTAGATCATTGCTGATCATCTTCCTCAATGCTATTTTCCTGCACTATCCCCATACCCCATGATGTCTTTACTATCTAGAAATCTATTGAGCTCTGTCTTGAACATACACTGACTGAGCTTCCACGGCCCTCTGGGGTAGAGAATTCCAAAGATTTACCACCCTCTTAGTGAAGAAACTCCTCATCTCAGTACTAAATGGCCTACCCCTTAATCTGAGGTTGGGTCCCCTGGTTCTAGACTACCACTGCTGACTGCCCCACCCCACCCTGACCACTGTCCCTGCCAGTGGAAACATCCTTCCTGCATCTAAGCTTTTCAAGCCTTGTAAGAATTTTGAATGTTTCAATGAAATCGCCCCTCAATCTTCTAAACTTTAGAGAATACAGGTCAAATTTCCTCAACTCCTCCTCATAGGACAATCCTGCCATCCAGGAATTCGGCCTAGTGAGCACTCCCTCAATGGCAAGTATATCTTTCCTTGGATAAGAAGACCAAAACTGCACACAATACTCCAGATGCAGCCTCACCAAGGCTTTATAAAATCACAGCAAGATTTCTTTACTATTGTATTGGCTGAGCCATCACCCCCCCAACTCCCCCCACCCCCTCAGCTAAACCTTTGTTTGTGCATGGGTTGGAATGGTCCAGAGAGAGGAGAAAAAATATTTCTATTTTTAAAATGCAACCTTTCACGCTGATGCCTTAAATCTCATTGATAGAAGACAGAGTCAATTCCTACTCATAAAATAGAGCAAAGGGTTGAGATAAGCATTGATTAAATGCTTAGAAAAATGTACCTTTCCTGTAGCAATCTTGTTAAAGGATGGATTGATGCCTGTTTATTCAAAGTCTGAAGAATATTCAACCCTTTGAGAACAGAAAGCTCTCCCTCTTTTGAAGTAATGTTCAGCTTTGTGTTACAGAAAATCATCTTTGATATATATAAACTTATATGAAATAATATTCCATATTTAAGTCTGACCTTAAAGTAAAGTTGTAATGATAGGGACGTTCTATCAATTTTCCCTGTAATTTTAAACATAAAAACCCCTCCTCAATGTTGTCTTCCAAGCTGCTTTGTACATTTCTCTGCATGTAAAATGCAAATGAATGACTGATTTCATGCTGACCTTATCATGCCTCCTGGCACAAATTAACTTAATCTTTCAATTTTTTTAAATTAGTATAAAACCTCTGCTTCACTAAAGTTTTGGCCTCAATTTTTCAGCATAAACTTGCCCAAACAGCTAACATGGCAGGCTCTGGGACATGCATTGAGTGTAGTCCTGTACAGTGTCAATCTGGGATTAAAACTAGAGTCGAGAAAGAAATTGAGACAGTATGGGTGATGCTGATTAAACTTTCTGAACATTTAGGCAAGAAAATTGGAGTTTCAGCCTATTGCCTAGTAATAACTAGTAATAACTAGTAATGCAGTGGCATTTGGTAGGTTCAATATGAATGCAGCTTTAGGAATTGTTCCAACCAGACTCCATTTGTATTGCACTTTGTTCTTATGTAAGTTGGAGCTAGTTATTTTGTTTGATGCTGGACTTAAAATGCTGCTCCGTTCTTCACAGGGTAAAGTCTATATGCAGCATTGCTAATTGTGTTATGTCTACAGGAAATTTTGGTAATGAACATACAAATAATTCCCATTTTGCTTCATTTCTTTAGAGCATCAGGCACAGTATACACAGCAATAGACATTGCCACTGGACAAGAGGTAAGTCCTCGTCCATACAAGTTGCATTCAATATGTTAGTTCAAGTAATGAGCCCTTATCCTGCTTATTTCACATTTGTGGAGTGTGATCGTCTTCCTGTATTATTGCCTATTGTATTAAAGCTTGTGTAATTGTCTTCCTGTATAATGTATCTCAATGCTACACAGCACATGACACTAGGATACATACCATAACCCAATGGGTTTAATGTACCACTGTCTGTTATGTTAACATACATGGTTTTTATGGTTTCCTTCTTCAATCTAAAGTCTTGCAAAACACACTGGGTGGAATTTAATCAAGGTTATATGGGTCTTGCCCTCCAGCTAGAGAGCTGGTGAGAACCCTCCAGGGAAGGCCTGCTGTGTTAGTGGCCACCTTTGAACCTTTCCCGGAATTAAGGTTCCTGGGGGCGGAAAGCCCACCCTTCACCCAAGAGCTGCCAGCTTCACGAGGCTAGGTCCATCAATCAGGCACTGAGTGCTTTTGAATGAACCTGCCCGAACTGAACCGACCCGACCCGACCCGACTCCCACAAGCGACAAGCAAGCAAACCCAATGAGGGTTTGTTTGTGGGCTTCTCATGTGGTAGTGACTCCGCATGTCATTGGTTGAATACAAGTGTGATGAGTCCCTTAATTAGGCATTAACTGCCAACAAGGACCTCCATTAGCGTCTGGGCTGGGAGGCCATCAGCAAGTCTTCCTGTCCCGTACTTAATCATGTGGAGATGGGAAAGCAGGAGGATCTCCACCTGGCACCCTCCTACCCAATTAAATGACCCACCTGCCAACACACTTACCTGCTGGCAGCATTAATTTCTGCCCCGATGTGTAACCTAATACAAAAGTTTTGCTAAATCTTCAGAAAGGAGTACTCCAAACATTGTACAATATCCAAAGTTACAAAGCAGAACGAGTTTTATGTTAACTGCCTCTGTCTTTTACAAGGTGCACCTTTAGCTGCCTACATTCAACAAACATGGAAGCAAACCTTTTGTTTGGCTTATAAAACTATCACATCTGCACTGTGTCGCTACAACGGATAAAGTGTCTGGTGATTATTGTACATCACCGTTTTCTCAGATGGGATCCAAATTGGAACAATGTTTGGACATTTTCCAAATGTTCATAAATTATCCCAATCCATTAACACTTGCATCTAGAATAAACATTCAATGTCAGTGAGGCTGACTGATGTCCTCCCTCTGCCTTCATTACATGAGTAATATTTTCCCTCACAGTGCCACTCTATCACGTCTTCTATGCTGACTTGCATTTGTAGGCTGCTTCTAATCAATTGCCAGAACATTCTGCATACATTTCTCTGAGGAGCTTTGTGTCCTTTGCAAATTCATGGCATTTGTTTGACATTTTGAACTCTGGAGCTGACAGCCGTCTGACTGTATTGCATTTAAATTGATTTCCAGTTCAGCACATTCACCATCTGACAGTGAAGAGCGGAGACATTTTATCCCTGGGGCTTTTATCCTGATGGGAATTATTGAACATCAGGGAGTGGGGGGGGTCGGTGTTGGTGTTGTTTTATTATTGGTATTGTTACAATCCCAGCTGATAATACTGGACAAGTCAGATCCCAGGGTGAAACCTGGCCGGATGAAAACAGTGAAGAAAGTTACTGAACAAATTCACAAGAGTTTACTGATGAGCTTTTAACATAAAGAATAAAACATTTATTAAACAAGAAAAATGGCCTGTATTACACCAGACAGAAAGGTTGGAAAGGCCTCCATACAAATGCAAGAAAATGATTCAAACTCCGACTTTTCCCTTTATCCCAGAAATACCCTTACAGACACAAAAACCCAATGAAGATTTACCACTATCTTAACACCAAGGCTTATTGCTTGGGCTGGCCCAGTTGCAAAAGGTTTTCTTCTGACAGGTTTCTGAGCATTCACTAGATGCTTTTGATCCCCAGCTGATACCTCTCCCTGAGGCACCCAAAACTGCACTCTTAAACTCACTATTACTTCAACTGCAGAACAAACACAAGTTCCCTAAGCAGCCTTGCAGTATTTCTGATCAGAGAGCTTAGAATTCCTGTCTTCCCTCTCTGACATACACAGTCTGAACTTCTTTTCTGTTTTTCCCTATGTCTCTGTGAGACACTGGAACCCTGTTGCTAGGCAATAGAACAGTTTTTTCTACTTTGTATTTTTTCCCCAAAATCACTAAATTACTAAACCCTTTGTAACCCACCTTGTCACTTCAAGGGTTGTAAAACCTCATTAAAAATGCCTGTAAACAAACAAATCCTGAAATCCTGACCTTTTTGCTAGGAGGCTCTCCAGAACTCCCGGCACCAAACTCACAAAAAAAACTAAATGAAACAGAAACTGTAAGTTGGATTTTCCAGCTCCACCCACCACCACAAATCATCTGGTCCCACCAAAAGCCAATGGACTGGCTGGGCCGTTGCATTCCCCTTGGCGGGTCCCACCATGGCGAAGCCAGAAAACCTTGGCCCATGTTCCACCTTTCTTAACATAACACACAAAGCAATAGCAGACTTATCCTAAGTGCAAGCCTCAATATTGCTCTTATTACAACTGTACCCATGCCGCATCATTTGCGAATTGACTGAATCTCTACCAAAACAGAGCATACCTCGTGTGTTCGCCAAGTCCAGCTTTACTGCTGGACCATTTGACCTTGAGTGTGGAAGGTGTCAGGGAAATTGAACCCCATCCCCTTCTTACCTGATATCCACATATACACTCGTTGCAGCTGAGACTGCTGGATTGCAATCAAAAATAGGAATCTTAGTTTACTTTGCCTTCCCATAGCCAATTCTAATACTGCACCACAACTCTGGGTAAAGTCATCTGAATTAATGTGCAGCAGAGATCAAACCTGAGGCCTTCCAAGTTCTGTGTGGCTCAGCACCACATCAAAGGGTATAACCACCCAATGTGCTGTAAGTTTTTCTTTCTCATAAACATTTCATCAGGGCACAATTTCACTGACCTCTGACCTCAACCAAATTGAATTACAGGTGGCAATCAAGCAGATGAACCTACAGCAACAACCCAAGAAGGAGCTGATTATAAATGAAATCCTTGTCATGAGGGAAAATAAAAATGCAAATATTGTGAACTATTTAGACAGGTGAGTCTTTATAAACACGCAGCTTGTCAACTCTGAATGTAATCCTAGACGTTTTGTTACACAGCTCCCACCTCCAGTGGTCAAACAATCCTTTCCCCCCCTCCGTTTCTAGGATTTATAACCAATAAAGGCATCTGGTCAAAGGAATTGAAAACCAGTTTTTTGTTTTATATGCCCTCTGATGTTCCTCGCACAGCAATGTCCAGATTAATCTTTAATTCCTGGAGACTCCAGGACAATTGTGGAGCTTTGGCAGCCTTTGGCATAACTTGGCTCACGTCTGAGAATGTGTTTTTATTTATTCCTTCACGGGGTGTGAGCATCACTGACTAGGCCAGCATTTTACTACCCATCCCTAATTGCCCTTGCGAAGGTGATGTTGAGCCACCTACTCGATCCACTGCAGTCCATGTGGTGCAGGTAGTCCTGTTAGGAAGGAATTTCCAGAATTCTGAGCCAGTGACAGTGACGAAACGGAGATACGGGCTGGGATTTTCCGGTCCCTCTGAAATTTCCGCCAAAGGACAATAGACTTCCTGCTGGTTCGCCCACTTTTCCGTCCCACCCAGGAAAATCTTCCCAAGCCGGGATGGTGTGTGGCCTGGAGGAGAACTTGCAGATGGCAGCAGGAGAGAATTTGGACAGGTGAGCCCAGAAAGTAATACGTGTATCGCAAAATAACAACAAAAGTCACTTCAGGGTGAATTCATTTCTATCACTAGAAGAGGAAGGACAAGGAACTCGCAAAAGTCTACGTTTAGGCAAAGGTGGAGGGGGCCCACAGAAATACCCTATACTTTATTCATAGAAATATTGGTCAGCCCTGTGCAAAATATCATGCAGGTATCTACAAGAGCGGAACACAATGCTTAAGGTATATCTGCATGTGAAGCCCACTTACCACCTAGACCAGTATTCAGTGGCTATGGATGTTTGACATTAGCCAAGCTATGGTTTCTCATTTTCTAGAAGGATTTGAAACTAGGAAATGAACACTAGTTCACATTAGCAGTCTAATCCTGACTAATCCACAAGTATTCCTGAAGAGATGCCCATGCAGCTGTGATGAAGTAAGGTTGAGATGGTCATTTTCAGGATCAGATTGCTCTTCAATTACTCTTCCATGTTTAGAGAGGGGGGAAATGCCAAAAAGCTTTTGTGCATCGCACTCTAATCATTAACCCTGAGATTGGGAGCTCATGTCTGGGAGGAGTTAGGTTGAATTTTATGCCCTCTCTCATGGTCTGTTTGGAGGTGGGGCAGGGCATTTAATCAAGTGGGTGAGTGGCGTGTGTGAGCACCCCACCCCGTCTTTGCCAAAATTAAATCCAGGATGGGAAGGCCCATGATCCGACTTCCCACTCCACCGCCCATTGAGGTCCTTAAGCAGACAATTAATGGGTGTGTCACCAGGGGGCATCATGGCAAAGAGACTGTGCAGACCGCTTGTCGTCTGCTGGGGACCCTCCTTCAAGGTACTCGATGCCTGATCAAGGGACCCACTGAGAACCATCTCCTACCTTTTGCTGCTGACCTGTCTACAGACCTCTGGACCCTTCACCCCTCGAAGCCCCTCTCACTATGACTTACCTCTAGCCTGGGTTGCTTTGTGACTCTGTGCCTTTGGTGGCTGTTGTTCCAACAGCAGCCACTGCTTCCCTGATGATGCCGGTGAACAAAAAGGCTGCCTGCCTCTGATTCACTGGCAACTCTTGGCCAACATTTCCGCCCCTGGGATCCTTGATCCAGGGAAGACCCCCCCCAGTGGCCACTTAACTACGCTTAATAATTGTGCGCCTTCCCAGAGGAGGCGGAGTGGGTCTCTTGCCGACTCTTCAGCTGGCAATAATGCCTCCATAAATTCCCCTCCATTGTGACTGTCCTCAGCTCTATGTTGTTTGATGACAAACTGCTTTTTCAATATGGAGACACGAAGCTGGATCTTGTTGCTTCTCACACTTTATTTGTGAGTTCGGGCCACCCTGAGATTGGGTTATAGTTATCTTTTAAATAAATTTTTTTGAGTGGTAAGCTGAGTTTCTTACTATTCTGTTTTTATGTCAGTTACCTTGTAGGGGATGAACTCTGGGTAGTTATGGAATATCTGGCCGGAGGTTCCTTGACAGATGTCGTCACAGAGACCTGTATGGATGAAGGTCAGATAGCAGCAGTGTGCCGGGAGGTAAGTGCAATTTAGTTCATCGCACTTTACTGTAAATGTTCAGCAAATTAGCTGCAGAGGAGCCGCTGAGGATTATGCAGTTTAAGAAAATATGTTGCAAAGTCCATTGGACAGAGAGTTCATCACAGTTGAGAAAAGGAAACTTACCGGACTGACAGAGCTGCTATCTGCTAATACACACAAGCAATACAGCATCTTGAATTTACTCCAGTGTTTAGTGCAAACAAGAGCGCGCTTAATGGGCAGAATCCCTCAGGAGTGGACAGGGAGATGAAAGTGGAGAGGGGATGGTGATTGGTGGTGGGAGGAGCCTTTAGTCAGATGGGAATGCATACAGTGGAGAGTCTGTTGGTTCTTGTCGCCCTGATTAAGTCAGGGGTGCGGAAGGTCAAGCATGGCCTTCTCACTCCTAGACCAATTGAGATCCTTGAGTGGCCAATAAAGGGTCACTTATGGGCCTCATCACATCGCTGCTGGTGTTCAGCAGGGAGGGAGGATGAGGGTAAAGCATGCCACACGAGGAGGCCGCCAGCTATGTCCTGCCTACCAGCTCAATGGTAGGGGTGGGGGGGGCGGGTCCCTCCTGATCAAGCACCCTATGCCCCATGGAAGACCCTGCAGGCAGCAAGGGCTGCCCCTGCTGAAATCTCCCCCACAGTTTTCCCCACCCCTCCTGAAATCTCCCCACTGAGCCCCGCAAGGCAACCTCTGCTCCCGCGCCGGGAAGGACCCTGTCTGACTGCCTGGTTAGGCCACCCCACTTACCTCTCCTTCAGGGCTCCAGTGCTGTTTCTGGTCCCGGGCTCTTTGCAGTCCCAGCAGTGGCCACCAATCCCGGTGGGGCTGCTGGGACGGAAGAGCTGCCGACAGCAGGCGACTGAGCTCCTGATTGAGGTGTAATCCTGTCAGGGTACGCGGAAATGACCAGTGTGGTGTTGCCACCAGCTTTCTAGCTAATAGATGGGCCACTGCTGCGACCATTAATTTCTGCCTAATTTGTATGCATGCTATTACATAAGAACATAGGAAATGCAGGGCAAGAGAAGGCAATTAAACCCACGTCATCCTGAATCCAAGTATCCATTTGAAATTCCCTCATACACCACCAGTAATTCCTTCCTTTAGGAAACACTAGTTTGTTTCAGTTCATTCATAATTTAGAATGTAATTTTTCAAATGAAGACCCAGCAAATTACCAAAGTTTTAAGCTTCCTCCTTTGAGCAGCAGCAGCCTTTGCAGTAAGGCCCCAGATAAAGGCCACAGAATTATATTTAATTACAGTCAGGAGGCAGTGGATGCTAAGTAATATGTTGAGAAGAAATTGAGTTGCTTGAAGTAATTAAAATTAATTATGCAGCAAAATCCTTGGTGCTTTGCCAAACTGTTGACTACACATATTCTGTAATGAGAATATTCTTAACCATCATGTTTGAGTGAGCATGACTGCCTTGGTGACATGGAAGGAAGTGAGCTTTCCCAAGAGCGCAGTTGCCTTGGGGACTATTTAACATAATTTTCTTTTTTCTAAAACTTCAAATTGATTCACAACAACAATTTATATAGCACCTTTATCTTCAAATGTTTCAAGGTGCTTCACAGGAGTGTTATTAAGCAAGGCTTTGGCACTGAGCTATGTACCTGCACCACATGGACTGCAGTGGTTCAAGAAGGCGGCCCACCACCACCTTCTCAAGGGCAACTAGGGATGGGCAATAAATGCTGGCACATCCCATGAATGAATTTTTTTTAAAAAGAAGATATTAGTGCAGATGATGTTTATGGTCCACTTGAAGTATAGCTGGGAAGAAATAGGAGTCCGCTAAATGATCACCTGAGGACAAGAAGTGGTGTGTCTAGACCCACCTTTGATTGGTAGAATCTGAGACTTCACAATTGTGTTTAATTATCATTTCATTAACAAACAGCCATGGGTTCCAGAGGGCCACAGCTTCATGCAACTGCAATTACTTAATTTGAAGTCTTCAGGGGGCGCCTCCATTTTGAGGCATCCTCTTTCCTACATTGTTGACGCCCACCTCTTCCGTGGGGCTGTCGCCCATCCACAGCCTCGGTCACTGTGATTGGCTCTCCCACCTGCAGAGCCCTCCTGCTGTCCTTAATTGGTCAGAGCTCTGGAAGGCATTCTCTTCATTGGCCACCTCCAGGGAGATCGCGCAGGCAGGTGGCCCTCTTAAACCATCAGGGTGGGAACCCAGTAAGGGCCCCGCCCCACGTTTAAAAACCAAAGTAGTAAAATTTCATTGGTTGGTGTTGAGTGAAGCATGTGGTAAAGTAGTGATTTGTGTTATTAACTGCATAATTAATGCTGCAAAGATAAAGGTCCCAATTAGAAGATCATTTACCTTATGATGAGATATGAAAATTGTTTAATTTTGTAATTTGGTAGAACATGTCTGTATTTTATTTAAGACGAAGGCCATTGTGAAGCCTGGCCTTGAAGAATATTCCTTTAAAGATTATTTTTAACAGCTTATAGCTGGAATACTGCAGCTTCAGTCCGGTTGTAGCAGTGATCTGCCTAAGGGCAAGTCCTCTAGTCATTTCTCCACGCCTCATAGCGTTGCACATTCCTCTTCAGTTGCAATGTAAAAGCTTCCCATTTTCAATTTCAGTAAGCAATATAACTAGGGAAAAGTGATGGCCTTTATTTTCCTCGTGTGCTTAAAGGAAACACAAGCCCCCTTCGCAAAGGTTCCTTTGCCTTTAAACAACCACTGTCCCTTGAGGTTCTAGCTCCTTCGCCATCACCACTGCAAGTTTGCTGGTTCTCTCGTTGGCCGTGGCTCGTAACCCTGAGCATGGGGCTTTTAGTTGGGCCTAGAGCGACTCACAAATGTGCAGGGGCGACCATCCCCTGAGGTCTCAAATGACCCTGCTGCCCTATTCAGACTAGTTAATCTGGAAAATTTTTGATTTACATTGTAACAGAACTCAGATGCAGTGATAATGAACCGCTCCTAAAATAGGTGTTCCTTGAATTAGCCTGCACAACACAAAGAGCCCCATTATGTTTTGTTAAATACAAAAACAGTCCTGACCTTACAGTGACACATGACTAATTAGGACTGTGCTTAATGCAGCTATTAAATTCAATCTGTCTAAATTGTACAGTAACTTGCAATTTAAAGAGACCGTCGACATTACATAAATCCAAGTGGTGAAGTTAAAGTTGCCAGTCAGCCACAGATACAGACCACCATCTCGCACCAAAACATTTTTGAGAACATTCCTCATATTTTTGTTTCTAAAGTAAGAGATCCAATCAGTGTTCAGTCTTCAGATGAAGAACATCGCAATTGTGATCTCTCACACTATGAATGCAGGGGATCCTTTCTGATTTTTTTTAGTTGCACTTAGATCCAGGAAGAGCAAGGAACAATGAAAAAAACCAAGCTTTCTCAGCTCAAAGTTGAGGTGTCCTGACAGAGTAGATGGGGAGTAACTATTCCCACTCATGAAAGGGTAGAGAATGAGAGGGCATAGATTTAAAATAATTGGCAAAAGAAGCAATAGCAACATGAGGAAAAGCATTTTCATGCCGCGAGTGGTTAAAATCTAGATTACGCTGTCTAAGAATGTAATGGAGGTAGATTCAATCATGGCTTTCAAACAGAATTAGACTGTTACAAAAACAGAATTACCTGGAAAAACTCAGCAGGTCTGGCAGCATCGGCGGAGAAGAAGAGTTGATGTTTCGAGTCCTCATGACCCTTCGACAGAACTTGAGTTCGAGTCCAAGAAAGAGTTGAAATATAAGCTGGTTTAAGGTGTGTGTGTGGGGCGGAGAGAGAGAGAGGTGGAGGGGGGGTGTGGTTGTAGGGACAAACAAGCAGTGATAGAAGCAGATCATCAAAAGATGTCAACAACAATAGAACAAAAGAACACATAGGTGTTAAAGTTGGTGATATTATTTTTTTTATCTTAGAATTAGACTGTTATCTGAAGAGGAAGAATGTACAAAGTTACAGGGAGAAGGCAGGGGAATGGCACTGAATTGCACATTCAGGAAGCCGGTGCACTCAGGATGGGATGAATGACTGCATTCTGTGCCATGACCTATCTGTGTAATTCAGACTGCATTTTTTTTACTAATTCAAGGGGTACAAGCATTGCTGGCAAGGCCAGAACTTATTGCCCTTGAGAAGTTGGTAGTCAATTGATTCTTGAATACAACTGAATGGTCATTCCAGAGGGCAGTTAAGAATCAACCACATTGCTGTGCATCTGAAGTCACATAGTGGCCAGACCTGTGTAAGGACAGCAGGTTTCATTCCCCTGAGGACATTAGTGAACGCAGGGGGTTTTTGCAACAACTCTAGTCATTGTCAAATGATAATCGTTTTTTTTTTATCCCAGATTTGAGATTTGTACAGAGTGATTGAGTCATTAAGGCACAGAAGGAGGCCATTCAGTTGATTGTGTCTATGCCAAGTCTCCATGGAGAAACCTCGACACTTCCATTCCGCTGCACTATCCCCCTGTGCCCTGCAGGTTTATTTCCTTGAAATTCCCCTTCAGTTTCCTTTTGAAGTGATTGATCATCTCTAATTCCGCCACCCTCGTAGATAGAGATTCAGGTCATCACTGCTCACTGTGTTACTGCTCACTTCCCCCTGCATCACTTGCTCAAAACCTTAAGTCTGTGTCCTTAGTCCTTGCGCCATCAGCTAATAGGAATGCTTTTTTACATGAGGACTCGAAACGTCAACTCTTTTCTTCTCCGCCGATGCTGCCGGACCTGCTGAGTTTTTCCAGGTAATTCTGTTTTTGTTATGCTTTTTTATTGTTTTGTTTACCTTATCTGAACCTGTCATGACCTTGTACACCTCCTACCAAATTTCCTCTCAATCTCCTTTGTCCCAAGAACAACCCCAGCTCCTCCAACTTAACTTTGTTGTTAAAGTCCCTCATTCCTGAATCCATTCTGGTAATTCTCTTCTGCACCCACTCAAAGACCATCACATCTTTCCTAAAGTGCAGTGACCAGAACTAATTGCAGTACTCTAGTTGGGGCCTAACCAGTGCTTTATAAAGGTTCAGCGTAATTTCCCTGCTTTTGTACTTAATGCCTCTAGTTATGAAGCCCAAGGTCCTACCTGCTTTGCTCACCAATCTCTCAATATGTCCTGCCACTTTCAAAGATCTATGCACATGCATCCCCATGTCCCTATTATCCCTGCACAATCTTAAGAATTGTGCCCTTAAGCTTATATTGCCGCTCCCTATACTCCGGCCAGAATGTATCACCTCACAGCTCTCTATTGAATTTCATCAACTCATTCTGCTAGCCTGTGTCGTTTTGCAGTCGATTTGTATCATTCTCGCTGTTTGCCACTCCTCCAAGTTTGGTATCATCAACAAATTTTGAAATTTGACTCTGTATTCAGATATCTAAGTCATTTATTTACTGTATATCAAAAAAAAGTAGTGGTCCTAGCACTGAGTTTTGGGAAACACCAACGTCTACAATCCCCCAATCTGAAAAGTGGCCATTTGCTGCTGTTTTCTCTCATTAAGCCAAATTTTATATCCAAGCTGACTCCATTTCCATGAACCTCAACTTTGTTCATGTGTATCACAAGGTGCAGTGTGCTTTACTAATTTACAGAATAGCAGAGCACACATAGCAACCAGCAAAATTAGACGTTGAAAACAATTCTTATTTTGTGACTCGTCAGTTTATGTGCCAACCTAGTGAAAAATCATTATTTCCCAGAATTGCAGTGGTATCAATTTGAGATCTGGCACCACCTTGTGGCTAAAAGATGACTCATCTGTTAAACTTTTGACAAAAGAGAAGAGTAGGAATAAGGAAAATGTGCTGAATACAAAATGCCCTGTTTATTGGGGTGGGGCTGGTGTGGGAGTTGGGCGGGGTTGGGGGGTTAGTGAAGAATGATTCTTTTTTTAACCATTTCCCCCGAATTGTTTCTTTCATAAGCTACAATTGCATTCTTCAGGGTTCCCAGTCTTCGGATATTGTCTTATTTTAAAGAGCCACAATCTTTGTTCCAGAACAGCCAGTGAACTGTGTATCATCTCAGTTCTGATGGTTCTACAAACAAGTGACATTGTGACATTTGGAATTGGATTGGATTCATTCAGTAAAGGCCGGTCAGCCATGTCCCTTTAAGAAACCAGTATAGTGGGAATGTAATAATTCTTAGAGACCTGACCAATGTCCGAATACTTCAATGGTCAGTTTGTGAAGAGAAATAGAGCATGATCTCATCATAAAATCTGATGGCTGTTTGAGTATGATGAATCTTGGTGTTTTTTTTTAAAAAAAGACACCTGTGTAGAGTGAGCATCTGTCACCTTCCCCCACCATTCCGAATATGATTTTGATTATCAATTAATCTATTCCCATTGGTTTGTGATTTGGTAACTAGAGGATACAAACTTAAACTTATCACCAAAGGATGAAGGGAGAGAGAGCTAATGTGTTGTGTTTTTAAGCAATGGGTTTGAGCTCAGAGTGCCTTACTCGAAACAGTAGTAAGACAGAAGCCAGCTGAAGAGGAGTCATACGGACTCGAAATGTTAACTCTGTTTCTCTCCCCACAGACGCTGCCAGACCTGCTGTGTTTTTCCAGCATTTTTTCTTTTTGTTTAAGACTGAAGCCATAATAGCCTGTAAAAGAAGCCTGTGATGGACTGGATGACCTCCTTCTGTGCCTACAAATTCTATGAATGTCTCAAACTTGAACCTACTTTGAATCACCTGAAGTTGGGCCTAAGTTACATCTGTTAGAACAGCAAATGCTGCAGCTATAGTTCTAGTTTCTTTGTCCAAAGTGTTAGCATTGGTTCGGTGGCAGCATTCCCCAGAAGCTCATAGGTTCAAGTCCTAATTCAGGACTTGATAACATAATCTAGGCAGACATTTCATTGAGGCATGACTGCACTATTGGAGGTGCTGCCTTCCGAAAACCACTTGCTGGCCTAAGGTTCTGGTCCAGGATATTGTCATTCACAGGCAACATTCAAACATTCAGATGCTGCCAGACCTGCTGGGTTTTTCCAGCATTTCCTGTTTTAATTCAAATAGTGCTGGTCCATTTCCTACCTGGAATGGGGAAGAAAGCAGAGTGCACTCCTGGCCAGCGAAGACCTGGTAGCTCTTGGCCATGCACTGGCTTCCTGTTAAGTGATGGGAAGGAGTTTTAGGGAGGGTCTCGCAGGAGGGATTATGAGCTTTCTTTGAGGCCCAGAGGAGCACCTAATTTGCTTAGAGGCCACCTTCATCCTTCTAACCAGTAGCTGACTTAGTTTAGCCCGTTGAGTTCCACACTCGGGCTCTGGTTGAAATGCCATTGGGATCCTACTGAAGCTATAAAACCCAATTACCGTTTAGGCGCAAGGTAACTGCCTGAACCTGGTGAGCACCTATCCACTGCCAAAACAACCAGCGTCCACTAAGGATAGTTACAATTCCCGTGCTACATTTTTCTCTTTGGGCAGGATTTTCCTGTCAGGGGGGCGGAGCCTGCTCGCTGACACGTAAAACGACACAGAATGATGTCGGGCGGAACTCCCGACGTCACCATGCCCCATTTAAATTTTCCGGTAGGTGGGGGCGCAGCAGAATCAGCTGTGCACCCACCGCCCTGTCAATGGCCAATTGAGACCATTGACAGAGTCATTGAAGTAATTAATGGACCTGCCCATCCAACCTTAAGGCCAGGAGCCCTGGCGGGCTTCAGAAAAAGCATGAAACCTCATCTACGGCCGGGATGAGGTTTCATGTAGGTTTTAAAAAATGTAATTAAAGTTTTTTTTAAAAAGTTATGGACATATCCCAATTCATGTGACAGTGCCACATGAGGGGACAAGTCAGGGTTTTTTTCTTCTATTTTTGTCTTTCCTTTGTGTCAGCCAGGTTGGCAGTTTACTTGACACAATCTGCACCTTTAATTCAAGTAATGGAAACAGTGTTAAAGAGATAAATAAATAAAATGCGGGAGTGGTGGCGAACTGAATGCGGCCACAGAGATACCTGATACAGCAGGAAAGTAAGAGAATGGCACGATGCGAGGTTGGAGCTGGGGTAGTGAACACACTATCAAGCTTGTTGAGTTGCTGCCTTTTTCAGTCTCTCTGATGCTGGAAGATTATACCTCTTCCCCAGGCTAGATAGGTAGTAGGCTTTTCCAGCCTGATACCCTTTTCTCCAGAGTTCAGACAGACAGGAGAAATGTCATTAAGCAACAGGGGAGTAGATTGAGGTTGGGTTGATGAGCAGGGTTTCACAGGTTTGCTTTATAGCCATCGGGGTTAATCTCTTTTACAATTTTCTGGACTGCTTTGTGAAGCACGTTTCTGAATATCTACGGCAATGTGTTGTGTTTGGATCACATGCAGTTACATTATTATAGATCGACATTCCTATAACAATTAATATTACATTAAATACCCAATTTATTATTTGCCTTTCCTAATTTTATACAAGAAGTTGTTTCACACTGGCAGGAGTTAAAACTCAAAGATGGTCAAAGAAATCTGTGCTTCCTGGTTTCGGGACCCTAACCCCTGCCCCATGCTCCGAACCCGCTCAGATTAAAACACTAGAACTTCGCATGCACGACGTTAGCAGTGTCACAGCCATTTTTAAAATATTTTTTCGATACCTGGCCCAGCTCTCAAGCTCTCCTGCATACCTCAGCAGCGACTGCCTCTCCCAGTGGCGCTGCTGAGCCTTCAGACCGGTGGGCTCTCTGGGCCAATAGCATCAAGAGCTGGCCTGCCGAACTTAATTGGACGTTGGGCCCACAGGCTGCCAAGTGGGTGGCTGCCTGGCGTATAATCGTCTGAGCCGGTCCTGTTGCCAGCAAGTGCAGGCTCAGGCCCCACTTTTTAACCATGACATTGGGGTCCTGAGTACCTTTGTAAAATTTAACCCAACCTCTCAGGTCAATGACCTTTTATCAGAATGCTGCTTCTGAACCCTGTGTAGATGATAATTCAACTTGCTTAAATGAAGCCTGCCCTGTGTAAAAGGATGTTTACAGAACAGGCAGGAAAGAATTCTTAATATGATGGTGCCGTTTTGTTTTCTTCCAACAGTGTTTACAAGCCCTGGAATTCCTTCACTCCAATCAGGTCATCCACAGAGATATCAAGAGTGACAACATACTCCTGGGAATGGATGGATCGGTTAAATTAAGTATGTAGAAAAGGGAGCAATTTGTAGCCTGATGCAGCATGCTTATCACAGAATCATAGAATGGTTACGGCATAGAAGGAAGCCATTTGGCAGTCAGTGATGGGAAAGCTTTCAGAAATGATAATTCCGGTCAAAATTTATAGCCACTTGTGCAAATGTGGGTTGATTAAGGAAAGCCAGCACAGATTTGTTAAGAGAAAATCATGTTTATCTAACTTGCCTGAGTTCCTTGAAGAGATAAGAGGGTTGATGCAGTTGATGACACTTCCTCCACATGTAGTTATCCAGGACACAGGAAATGTCCTGGAATTCCCATATGGAACAGGATGTGCACTCCAGGGATTGGAGTTGCCCTGCCATTCCTCTAGCTGTTAGATAATAAAAATTACTACTTTAAAAAAAAAGACTCACCAGCTACTCACTTCACTTCATCTGTTGTCACTTAAATGTAGGGAGATTAATTTAAATACTTAATAATTATTATCAAAACAATTGAAATTTTTCATTTCTCAGCTCCTTATATCTTTCCTTTTTTTAAAAAAATTCCTCCCCCCTGCTAATCGGAGGATCTAGGACACGGTTCCATAGGTGCCAACTGTCCTCTGATACTCGTCCAGACTGTTATTTCTTCCTATGTGAGCCCTGAGCATAGGAAAATTAAGAACAGAAGAGGCCATTCAGCCGCTCGAGCCTGCTCTGTCAATCAGTTGGATCATGGTCGATCAGCATCACAACTCCATTTTTCTGCCTTTGCTCCAAACCCCTTGACACGCTTACCCAACAAAAATCTATTGACCTCCATCCTGAAAAGTCTAATTGCCCCAATATCCGGAGCCTTTTGGAGAGACAGTTTCACATTTACAGTATCCTTTATATGAAAAGTGCTTCCTGATTTCAGTACTGAATACCCGAGCTCTAAATTAAAAACTGTACCTTCTTGTTCTGGATTCTCTTCACCAGGCAAAATAGCTTCATCGGGCAGAATTTTACGAGTCGGCGAGCAGGGGGCGGGGCCAGGTCGCCGATGTGTAAAATGACGCTTGGTGACATCGGGCAGAATTCCCGACATCACCGCGCCCCATTTAAATTCTCAGGAAGGTGGGGGCGCAGCAAAATCAGCTGTGCGCCTACCCACCTGTCAATGGCCAACTGAGGCCATTGACAGGGTAAATTAAGCAATTAAAGGACCTGCCCGTCCAACCTTAAGGTTGGCAGACAGGCCAGGAGCTCCGACGGGAACGGAAAAAAACATTAAACCTAATCCACGGGCGGGATGAGGTTCCATGTAGGCTTTAAAAAATTTTTAATAAAGATTGCGTAAAAATTATGGACATGTCAGGGCATTTTTTTTTTCTATTTTTAATATTTTTTAATGTACAGCCGATCTCCCTGAGGCTGCACTTAGCCTCAGGGAGATGAGTGAGCTCTTTTGTGCGGATTTTGGGAATTCCCCCCCCACCCCGCACAGAGAGTGCACAGCGCTTCTGTGTGGACGTCACGCTGGGCGAACCTTAATTGGCCTGCCCACGTAAAATGGCGCCGCGCCTCCAATCGGGGGTGCTGATCGGAAGCGCGCCCATGCACGCCTGCCTAACGGGGGAAAATTCAGCCTATATCTAACTTATTGAATTCCATTATCCTCAACCACATCACCACCACTGCCCCCCACACCCCCGCTGCAAATCTCCTGTATGCAAGGGGATACAGCCCAAAGTTATGCAATGTGACCTCACAGTTTGGAACTTGACTTATTCTGGTCAATCTGTGCTGTGCGTTCCGAAGGCCAATATGCATTGCCTCAAATTTTGTGCCTAAAACCCAGTACAGTGTTTCGCACCTGGCTATTTGAAAACCGACCACTTTTTTTGCGCTGTCGTGCATGAATTTTAATTATTACCAGGTGAGTAAAATAACTTACCGTCTTGTTCGGCTAGTTGCTGCATTAGCGCGGTGGTGTGCTGACTAGTTATCAGCTTTGCGCGCCTGTCTTTCAAAACCTGGCACAGACTCTGTCCCGAGGTTGCCGGTGTTTAAGACACCTGTACCTGTACAGTGTTCCAGTTGGGGTTTGAATAAAACGCTGAACAACTGAAGCATCACTTCCTCATGTTTGAATGCAACCCCCTTGAGATAAAAATCAACGTTCCATTAATCCTTTTGTCTTTCCATTAAAAAAAAACCAGCTGATGAAATATCCAACATTAAAAGAATGTGGGACAATTTAACACAGTTGGGAAAATCTAGTTCTCTCGTTTTTTTTCTGGTTGAGTATAACCTTTATTCATTGATCCCAGGGGTAGAGCTGTGTATCGGAGCTGTGAAATTGCTTTCTGGATTCATTCTCTGGGCCAGAGGGTCAGAAAAGATCAGGAGCTGCAGTACATTTCACATTGGTAACCTTGACTTGTTTTTTTTTAATCTGCAGCGGATTTTGGATTCTGCGCTCAGATCACCCCCGAGCAGAACAAACGGAGCACAATGGTGGGGACGCCATACTGGATGGCACCAGAAGTAGTAACACGGAAAGCCTATGGTCCTAAAGTGGACATATGGTCATTAGGAATTATGGCAATTGAAATGATTGAAGGAGAACCACCTTATCTGAATGAAAACCCTCTCAGGGTAAGCTGTTTTCAATTCATAACGATTGTGAGAAAATGGACGATTTTGAGTGGATTGGATTCTCTCATCACTGGCCTCAGTATATGCACGTTAAAACTACTTCCCTCAGATGATTTTTTCAAGCTGTAAGGATCATATATTTGAGTCTGGCTGATATTTACAGTTCAGACCAACATGGCTGTGTTCAGAAAGCCTTTGGTGGGCATTGTTTGTCAGAAACTAATGTTCCATTCCACTCAGTTGAGCAACAACATGTTTGACATCCTGTAGCTAAGTTAATAGCTTTACCTGGCATTAACATTTGAGATAAAGATTTGTCAGGTCAGGGAGACAGGGGCCTGAATCTTTGTATTGCCTTTGATGGATAGCTCTGTAGCTGGCAGCTTCTAGTTGTGAACTTGTATCTGGCCACTTGTGCTAAACTCAAATTAACTAGAAGCCCGCAAAGATGCAGTATTAGTCAGAGGGCTCCATGGTAACCAATAATCAAATAACAAGTAAAGGGATCATATTTCAAGGGTCAGTTTAATATTGAGGGGCAGTGTTTGTTGTTTAGGACCCTTCAGGGTAATTGGTATAGTCTATAAGTAGCATAATTATATTGTTGGCACTATATTCAGTACATTTGTTTAGTAATTTACAGCCCGAGCCAAATTTGATAGCATGTGCGATCTTTCATCTAGCAAAGAGAAGTTCACGCGTAGCGGCCTGAATTTTACCTCCCCTCACCCCTGGAGTGGGCTGGAAGGCAGTGGGGGAGGGAGGATGGTTGTAAAATCAGGAAGGCAAGGTGGTGGGTCATAGTGCCTGTCATCTATCTGCTTACGCTGGGAATTTACCAGCGATGGAGTAGGTGGTGGGCAATCTGCTCACACTTGGGCCAACTGAGGCCTTCATTTGGCCAATTAATGGCCACTTGAGGACCTCCTCCCAATCCTGCTGGTATTTTACTGCAGCGAGTTTGAGGGAACCCTCCAGTTTGAACACCCCTCTGCCCAATGGAGGACAAGGCCCCTCTGCCCCAATCACCTGCGGCCTCCTGATCACCATCCGCACCCCCCACCCCCTCTCCCCACCCAACACCCTGCCTCGAAGTCACCCTACTTGCCTGGTTATCCGGCCACCATCACATTGAGATCCTGAGAACCATTGAATTTGAGATTGAGTGACGAGTCTTGGGCCGTGATGTTCTGGCCTTGCCGTGGGAGATTTGGCAGCCCGGCCAAAACTCGACTGACTTTCGGTGGGACCAGATGATCCTGGCAGCGGGCAGGGCTGGCAATCCCACCCTCGATTTCAAAACACTAAGGATATAGGCAGATGGATTTGGAACTCAGAAGGAACAACAAGGCTCACAGAAACTATAAGGGATTTTAAAATTGCCAACTTCTGCTGTAAATTCAGAATCTCAGGTAACAAAGACGAGGCCGAAACGTCTGCAGCCATCTTCAGCAGAAGCCCAGAGTGGATGACCCATCTCTTGGCCTCCTCTTGAGGTCCCCAGCACATCACAGAATCCAGTTCTCAATCAATTTGATTCGTTCTACATTATATCAAAAAACAGCTGAGCACACTAGCTGTAGGAAAGACCATTGGCTCCAACATCCCTTCTGTATGGCTGAAGATTTATGCCTCAGAACCAACTGCGTCTCTAGCCAAGCTGTTGCAGCACAGTTACAAAATTGGCATCTACCTGGCAAAGTGGAAAGTTGCCCACGTATATCCTGCCTAAATGCGGTAGGACAAATCCAATCCAATTCAGCCAATTAATACCCCATCAAACCACTTCCAGTTATCAGCACAGTGATGGAAGGTGTCATTTGCAGTGTTATCAAGCAGCAATAATCTGCTCACCGATGTTCAATTTTGGTTCTACCAGGACCTCTTGGTTCCAGACCGCATTCCACCTTATATCAGTGTCTTCTGGTTCTTGACCAGTTTCTCTCTATTTACTGTAGATCTCAGCATATAAGTCAACCCCATTTTACAGCATCAAGAATCACATTTTTGCAAATACTAAAGTGTATTAATCGACACCCACTGCCCCCCACCCCCCTCAGCTACAAAATGCTATACTTGCATTAGTAGTCAGCCTCAGTTTTTCACCCCAGAAATGCATGTTTTACTTATCTTATACTGTAAGTCGTTGATGGGGTCAAGGAGGCGACACAGGCTGTGTTGCGAAGAAGATGCGCAGTAATTTAAGACGACTGCGCATGGTATGGCAAGTGGTGAACAGAAATGGGTCTTCCGACAAAACGAAAGAAGTGCAAAGTTACTTTCAAGTTAAAAGTTTTGACATTTGCTAACTCGTCAAATAACTGTGCGAGGGAATTAGGTGTTAGTGGAAAAGCGGTGGTAGAGTAGAAGGAAAAGAAGATGCCTGAGATCAAATGTGCCATCAGGGCAAGGACCAGCCACTGGCCTGATCTTGAGAAGCATGTATCAGAATGGTTACATTATCACCCGAAATGCAATGCATATATGCGCACTTAAGTGGGCTAAATCAAACCCTGAATCTAACAAAGATTTCAGACCAACAGCTAGTTGGCCTTTTGGAACAAGACTGTCTAGTTTTGCAGCAGAAGACCAAGGTTGCTCTGGAACTATCGAAATACCTCGATGCCAAAATTACAAGTTTCCAGTGATTCACCAGACAGCAGCAAAAGCACGAGTATCCATTAAGTCGCATTGGCAACTTGGATGAGACACTCATGAATTTTGGTATGCCCAACAGCGAAACTGTGGAGTGGAAAGGTTTGAAAACAGTCCCAGTGAAAACCACAGGACGTAATAAGTCAAAATTCACGGTAGTACTGGCCTGCATGGCCCTTAGAATAAAATTAAAGCCTATAGTAATTTTCAAACCTAAAACCATGCTGAAAATCAAGATCCCTGTAGGAGCTTTTGTGCACGTCCATAGTTGGATGGATGAGGATGGAGTGAAGTTATGAATCGATAATGTGTGCAATAGGTGTCCCAGTGGCCTATGTAAAGAATGCAGCTTATTAGTTTTGAGCATATTCAAATTCCATATAATCAATGAGATTGAGGTGACTGCAAAGAAATAAGACCCACATTACAGGGGGTCTAACATCCTTGGTTAAATCTTTGGATGCATGCCTCAACAAGCCATTCAAAGATTAGTGTCATCAGATCATTTAAAAAATGCGAAATATCCAATTCACTGAATGGACAGTGAAATGATTTATTGTGGAGAGATGATTCTGAAAGCGCCACATGTGACCCAGAGTGGGATCATTATGATGATGCTATAGCCAAATTGACAATGAACGCAGTGAACTCTTTGCATCGGATGCCGAAGACGATGAATTTGACAGATTTTAAAAATGCTTTCATTGTGTTTAAAGGTATTTTTGTACGATTAATTCATTCAATAAACTGTGCCACATTAATTTAATATGAATTACCAGTGTTATGTTTTTATCACACTTCTCAAAATGGCAACCACTCACTGGCGCTCCATATTTTATACTTAGCATATAAGTCGACCCCCGTTGTTGGAAGGATTTTTGGAGGCTTCAAAGGATGACTTATATATGTTGCGATTTACAGTACTCTGTCTAGAACACTCATGATTTTGAACAGCTCTAATAGACCTCCTCTCAACCTTCTCCTCTCTAAAGAGAACAACCCCAGCTTCTCCAATCTATCCAGGTAACTGAAACCCATCATGCAGGGAATCATTCTCCTAATCTTTCCTGAAGCCCTTCAGAATACTCCAATTGAGGCCAAACCAGTATTTTATAAAGGTTCATCATAAGTTCCTTGCTTTTGTACTCTATGCCTCTATTTATAAAGCCCATAATCCCCTATTCTCTCCTGACCACTTTCTCAACCTGCCTTACCACCTGTGTACATATACACCTAGGTCTTCTGCTGGTACGTTTAAAGCCTTCTGCAACCGGTGGGCACTGCAGAGACCAGAGGGCATCATCAGCCACCCCAAGCAGCATTTTAATTTACTTTTAATAAGCTTCCTTTCAAGTTTTGTTTTCATTACAGTGCCCTTTAAGTGGCTGAGCACTTGACTAATTATTCATTTGTTTTAATTGTTACTTAAAAGAGTATACAACCACATCCCTCTGTTCTTGCACCCCCTTTAGAATTGTACCCTTTTTTTGATATTGCCTCTCCTCATTCTTCTTACCAAAATGTATCACTTCACACTTCTGAACTGGACTAGTCATATAAAAACTGTGGCTACAAGAGCAGGTCAGGCCAGGAATCCTACAGCAAGTAACTCACCTGCTGACTCCCCAAAGCCTTTCCACCATCTACAAGGCACAAGCCAGGAGTGTGATGGAATATTCTCCACTTGCCTGGATGAGTGCAGCTCCGACAACACTCAAGAAGCTTGACACCATCCAGAGCAAAGCAGCCTGCTTGATTGGCACCCGTTATACAAACATTCCCTCCCTCCCCCACCAATGAATAGTGGCAGCAGTGTGTACCACCTACAAGATGCACTGCAGAAACACACTAAGACCCCTTAGGTAGCACCTTCCAAACCCACGACCACTACCATCTAGAAAGACAAGGGCAGCAGATACATGGGAACATCACCACCTGGAAGTTCCCCTCCGTGTCACTCACCATCTTGACTTGGAAATATATTGCTGTTCCTTCACTGTTGCTGGGCCAAAATCCTGGAACTCCCTCCCTAACAGCTCAGTGGGTGTATCTACACCACATGGATTGCAGTAGTTCAAGAAGGCAGCTCAACACCAACTTCTCAAGGGCAATGCGGGATGGACAATAAATGCTGGCCTCGCCAGCAATGCTCACATCCCATAAATGAATAAAGGAAAATTAAATTTCATCTGCCACATGTTGGCTATTCTACCAGCCTGCCTACGTCCTCTTACTGTCTATCACTAATCACCTCACAGTTCAGAATATTTCCAAATTTTATGTCATCCGCAAATTTTGAAACTGTGCCCTGTACATCCAAGCCTAGGTCATTAATATAGATCAACAAAAGCAGTGATCCTAGTACTGACCCTAGGGGAACCCCAAGTCTCGAAAAGCAACTGTTCACTGCTACTCTCTGCTTTCTGTCACTCGGCCAACTTTGTATCCATTCTGCCACTGTCCTTTTTATTCCATGGGCTTCAACTTTGCTAACAAGCCTATTATATCACACCTTATCAAATGCCTTTGGAAGTTCACATACACCACATCAATCACATTACCCCCCTCAACCCTCTGTTACCTCATCAAAAACTCAATCAAGTTAGTTAAATAATGATTTATCTTAATGTACACTAACATTTCAACTTTTTAATCCCTTCATTTTATCCTTATTGTTTATTCTTGTTGACTACAGTAAACTGATGTACTGCTCACAGTTTGGGTTTCCTGAAACATCTTGCATGCAGTTTAAAGCAAAGAAACAGACCATCTGACCCAACGGATCTAAGCTCCACATGAGCCTCCTTCTGCCTTACTTCATTTCACCATATCAACATACCCTTCTGTCCCTTCCCCCCTTATGTACTTACCTAGATCTTCCTTAAATGAATCTTCTTCTCAAGAATTGGCTTGACAACGATCTTCACAAGCAGGCCACAGAAGAATTGCAGCCAAGCTTGGTTCTGCCCTCATTAAACTTCATTTTCCAGTTGGATATTGGACGGTGATCAAGAGTTGATGTATGATTGACTTCTCTTTCTCTTCCCCCTCCCTAGGCCAGGAGCACTGAGTCCATTTGTAACATTTCAGTTGCCGATATGGTTAAGATCAACCAACTCACCACAGAACCAGTCAAAACTGGACCTCCTGATTTTTATGGAATATTGTCAGACCACAATGTGGGATTACCCATCAGAGGAACCAATGTTCCAGTATCTGTTTTGCATTTTATTTCAACTGTTCTTTATTGTCAGAAATGCAAAGGCTGGATTTTACTGCGAAGGCTGAGATCCCGCTGCAGGAGCGAAAACGGGAAGCAATTCTGCTTAGCTTGGTGGCAGAATCCAGAGGGGCATCTTCCCAGCAGTGGCCAATTAACTGGTTGCCATTGAGGCTGGTGTCCCTATTCAGGATGGTGGCCTGCCCCAGAGACTGCCGTCCTAATCAGAGAGCCAACAGCTCAGCAATCTCGGCAGCGCCACCCCTTGCAGTGGCCACTGCTAGGGTTGCACCTCCAGAATGAGGGCGTATGGATGGCCCTCAAAGACACGTAACTGAGTCTGGGGATGTGGGGGCCAGGCAGGCAGGTAGGTCCCAGTGAATTGGCGGGAGAGGGTGGTTGCTGAGGGCAGGTGGGCACCGTTGCCTCTGAGGATGGGGCAGCCTCCATGACGTTCCCATCCTCCCATGTCTCTTTTGGCAGCCTTCCCACCTCCCAGCCAATCCGAAATGCTGGTAAAATTTAGCCCCACAGCTCTGCATTTCATTTCCCCTTAATGATCTCACCAGCATTCACTGTTTAAAGAAGAATTATCAAAGAGGAATAATTACTTGATTTTTTTTTTAATTTAATTGGATTCCTGTGGTCATCTTTACCTTTACCTTTTATGGATTTCAAATTTTTATATGTCCCTTAAAAGAATGCTTCTTCATGCTCCACCAATACCTCTTCTGTTTTGATTGTTAGGCCTTGTATTTGATTGCTACCAATGGGACTCCAGAACTGCAGAACCCAGAGAAACTCTCGGGAGTCTTCAGGGACTTCCTCAATCGCTGCTTGGAGATGGATGTGGAGCGCCGGGGCTCAGCTAAAGAACTTTTACAGGTTGTGTAGCAAAACCTTTCTAATATTTCACCTATTGACTTTCTAGGCTTAGTACTTGCGACGAAGTATTTGGGAAAAATGTCACCCTGTTGCAATGAATGTACTGTTTGGGGATTAAGGTGGAGGCATATTATTGGGCAGAGTAGAGGCAGTTTAACTCTCCAGTATGTACGATGCAAAACCTAACCTGGGAGTGCTGGATGCTGTCACCATGGACTGAAATTTGCTGGGTGGTTTGTGATCCTTATGTCGGTCAAAATTCTGACTAGGGATACTGGAAGTGACTCTGCCAAGACATCAGTGTGATCTTCCCGGAGACGGTCAATTAAGAAGCCAAATGCAGGAGCCCCATCTAATTAGGGACAGCGCCGGGTTCCAGTGTTAGGCATCCCATTCAGCATGGGTGAGGGCCTCCTTCATGCTGTGGGTGCTACTGAGAGACCAGCATCAGGAGCAGCACTAGTTCTTTGGAGGCGCCTTCTGTACGAGTGGAGTGGCTACCATTGCAACAGGAACAACTTTAGTGGAGACATCAGTCTTCATGAAGTGGCTGCTATGGCATGTCGTCTGCTTGACGAGACCTGAGCACTGCAATTAACTGCCAGCAAATTAATAGGAGCCTGCAAACATTTCATCTCGCAGACCTCCTGCTGTGAAGTGCATCCTGTGCAATGTTGGGCTCCTGACACAGTGGAGAGCACATGCAGTGTCTGGAAAATTCCAATCTATTGCCAGAATAGTGACTGACTGCTCTATAGTACCCTAAGTGGCTACCCGCCGCTGCAGATGGGGAGGTGGTGGCATAGTGACCCAGGAATGCTCTGGGGAGCAGGGTTCGAATCCCACCACAGCAGGTGGTGAAATTTGAATCCAATAAAAACCTGGAATTAAAGGGCTGATGATGACCACAGAACCATTGCTGATTTTTGTAAAAACCCATCTGGCTCACTAATGTCCTTTAGGGAAGGTAATCTGCCGTCCTTACCTGGTCTGGCCTACATGTGACTCCAGACCCACAGCAATGTGGTTGACCCTTAAATGCCCTCTGAACAAGAACAGTCAGGGATGGGGAATAAATGCTGTCCTAGCTATTGACACCCACATCCCATGAACAAATAAAAAAAAATTGATGCCACTGGGAGCCACCTCTGGGAAAAGCACATGGAGGTGGAAATATGCAGCCGACCCAGTGCAATTCCGTTGAGACTTTCCAGCCCTCCATACCCCACTTCCCCCTGCCAGCAACAATATGCTGGGCTGGGAAAATTCAGCCCTATGTGCCAGTAATAGACTGTACTGCTCATTGTGAGCAACACAAATTTCACACATAGAGAAACTTCCTGTTTGAAGACACCTCTTGGAACCCTGTAGCTTTTAGTTTCACCAGGCAATAGTGAGATATGCATGCTGAGTTTCCATCTGCTGCACGATTCTCCTGGAACATGTCTACTTATTATGAACGTTTGGTCTGTTTAGAGAAAGAGTGTAGTTAATTTTTTTAATTAGGTTTCTTCTGCAATTTCATCTTTCTCAGTGTTTTCTGATTGTCTGCACCCCATCCTTTTCTTGAGGGACTAATTCCTTACCCACATGGACATTGTTGATATATGAACCTTGACTGTGTGTGTGGTTACAGCGAGAAAGCTGTAATGCTGTTGAAGCCCACAGAGCCTGGTCTCAATATGGGCTGATGCCCGTTGAGCTTTGCATTCGAGCAGCCATATGATGTATTTTGTGTAATGGGTGCTCAAGCAGTGCCATTGGCCTGAAGTTTCCTTGGAGTTGCTCTTTCTCACAGCTTTGCTGGAAGGGTGGCAAAAAGCCCTGTTGAGATCCACTAGCAAGATTTCTGCGGTACTTCCAGCAGAGTTAGGGTAGTGGAATGGGAACAGCTCCAAGACTATTCCAGGCTAATGACACCATTGGGCCATTGTGGTTAAAATCTTCTCATACCAGTTGAAATTATTTGGGGGAAAAAACATCACGAAGTATAATCAATGTTAAAGCTAAGGATTTTTAAAAATCAGTTTGCTTTCTTCACTGAGATATTCTCTTTGTTTTTTTCTTTGTTGTCACACTTAGCCCAGCTGCTCAGCCTCATCCTACAGTATCACCTGAAAGCTTAATTATTGCAATCTCTGCACTGTTTCATCTCCATACTTTTCAACAATTAGTTCTGGCAAAGTTAGTCATGTTGCCTTTTCTCAGTTTTATATCAATATATTATGGTTTCCTTTCAGCATCCGTTCTTGAAATTTGCAAAGCCGCTCTCGAGCCTCACCCCTCTGATAATTGCGGCTAAGGAGGCAGTTAAAAACAACCGTTAGAGCAAGGGATGGTTTCCATCGTCACCCCTCTCGCCCTCCCTCCTGTCTTCAAAGAGGGGCTAACCAGAGCTGGACAGTGTCTCACCTGGAGAAACCTCGGGGTCTTTCCGCTTCAGGACAGAGAAAGCTAGCGCAGCGATGGGGTACTACAATGATGTCTCTTCTCATCTTAACACCTTGTTTGATCCCATCTGAAGTCTTAATTTTACACAGAGTTGCCCATATTGATATGGCATTGTGGTGTTTCTATTTTTTGATTTTTCACTTTTCTCCTCCCGATATAAAAAAAAAATTCTCTTTTTTTTAAAAAAAAAACATTTGGTCACTTTTGGGGGGGGGGGGATCTAAGTAGAGAATTTGTAAACTCTCAAGGCTTAAGTGGCTCATTGCTATAAACTAGCAACTGAGTAATCAGTTTTGATGAACAAAAGCAACTCTTCAGGCATTGCTGTGATTGTGAAGTAAATGTCTGGGTATTTTAATGTTCCAGTGGGTACTAAACCATACCATGCTTCCGAAAGAGAGATACTCTGTCAGACTAAATAAAGAGGCCTTAAGTTCTTTGGTATTGCTTTATAACACATTCACCGTTCTGTGACGAATGAAGTTTTCATTCTTTTGTGTATATATATATATATTTTTTACAGGTTTCAAGTCTATCTCTTAATATTTCTTTAGTATATTCTCTCAATATTTATTGATAATGGAGTTGGAACTGTTGGGTTTTTTTTTGTTGGATATCTCAATATTTTTGTTTTCTGATCAACTACGGTATTGTGGAAAGGTTCCATTATCCATTGAGGAAAAGCTGTTAGATAAGGGCAGGCTCAATTGTAGTGTAATTGTTGAAGTAGTGGAAACCATTCCTGGCAAAGGGAAGATCCAAGTGTCCTGACACAATCACTGTAAGGTGGCTAGGAACCCAAATGTTGGTTGCATTGTCCAAATGGAGAAAGGCCAAATCCTCTTCATATGATTCTGTCTCAGTGATGGGAATCATTTTGCAAGGAAGCTTAAAAGGGTTGGAGTTGCGTGTGTGCCCATGTATACTATTTGTTTTCACCCCCACAGTTTTCTAAACCATTTTCCCAGGAAACATGATATCTAATAATAATGAAACAATATGAATTGGAATGAGCAGAAAGTAAGTCCAACGCCCTCCCCTCCTGCCTACCCAAATGCCAGTGGGCAGTCAGAAGTCTCCCTTACAAAAGGATTACTGCCTGACTCGTGCTTGGCAAACAAAGCTCCAATATTTGCACTATCCAAAAAAAATAGAATCCTGTCAGCATGTAAACTTTAAAAATCAGCTTATTTCCGTCAGAAAGAAACCCGTTTGCATTTTCTTTTCAATAATAAATTGATCACGAGCCTTCATGAATGGTTTACAGGCACTTCAGTTTACATTTTGCACTGAATAACTACATTGTTTTATCTCTGCCAAAAGCTACTGCTTTCCAGTGAGCTGACAGGTTATATTAAATGAAAATTAAGCTCCGTGGGGTAACAAAAATGAAGGTTTATCTGCTTACCTCTCAGTGTAATCTGGATACTTTTGTTTCCCCAAATAGCCCGTTTGGAGGATGTCTATCCCATAGTGAGGCCACATAGCCCCTGAACCCTCATATGGTCCTTCAAATGGTAGGCATACACTGGGCTGAGGTGAGATTTCTTTAAAAAAAATAAATTGTGTCCATCTCACCTGCGACTGAGTAAAAAGTCTCTCAATTGGTTTGAAAACAGACCAAAGACATTGATGCTGACACTGGGAAGTAACCATGCACTGTGGAGATCCTTTTATTGTTCTATTTGTCACATTGAGCCACAGTTTCACTGTTAATGGATGAATAGAGGGCTCCAAGGAAGAGTCCTGTCACCAGAAATATCCAGTGTATATAGCCAACTACCTTTTTATGAATGAGATTTAAATAAGTATGTAATATTTCACAGGGCAGAATAAGCAGCACAATATCTGTAGTACAGCTGATTAAAGAGTTAACTTATAGACTCACCCAAAACACCACATCAGGTTGGGAACTGAGGTTTCCTACTTAAAAAGGTATTCATCTAGTGATGGGGACATTGCAGGCCTTCTCCATTACTGATGTAATCACCCTTTACCTTGGAGAAACAACTCTCATGGTGACATTCTTTACCCTTTCCCCAAGGCATACTTCCATAGCTGGATGTGTCACTAGTGAATGGTCACAAAACATCGGTGCATATTCCCACATCAGTGGAAGAGCCATTTTGATTAACTTTTAACTAAACCAGAGGACCTACTTAAATTTATTTTCTCTGGTATCTTGATTAATAATGGTGAGGGTTGCTATACTGAAATATGGAATAAGGCAAAAAATCAGTCTTACCCAATGTAAGGTTCAAAGGTTTGGTGATATCCTGTCAATTGTGGGAATGGTATACTGAAGCAACACCAAGATATACATATACATTTCTGACTAAGAGCGTGCAAGCTCCCAACGTATTGAGCTTATCCAGCAAGATTCCTAGTTAGTCATGAAGCCAGAGAGCCTGCAGGAAACTTTACTGAGACAGGGAAGGAGGGAGGATTTGCCTTGTGTTGCTATTCAGTTGCAGTTAGAAGTCGAGGAAATCAAATGCTTTTTGTAAACTCTCATGAACTCTGTTCTTCAACAGTTTCTGTGGCAACCTCACATAAGCTTCAGAACCGTTTGTTATCATTTTTTTAAAATCACAAAATTAAAGTATTTCTGAGAAAGCTACTAATCAGTAAAAGGATGAGCTATTCCGGTGTTTTCTATTGCTAAGATTTTGAGAATCTGGTATCTTGTCAGAGACTCCAGTATAGATGTGTCAAAGTTCATTTACTCCAAACAAATCACATTCAAAGACCAACCAAAGGGGAGGAGTTCCTTTGATGTTTTAGTATATAGGTTGGAGCAATTTTTAATTTTGATGCTTTTCTTCCCTTGTGGGAAAGGTTTATTTTGATTTGTACAATTTTAACCAAATATAAGGGAGCACCACGTCATAATTAAAATCTTTGCTGTCCTGTAAAAATGATTCTCATTTTCAAAAAAAGGTGCAGCGCCAGAGTAATGCCAACCCATGTAGCATAAGGCTCAGTCCCCAGTCTCTGCTAGGTTAGCTGATCTCAGTATGGGTGCTATAATTAGCAACAGCACTCATCTTTGGCGCAGTGGAGTGGGGGAGGGGTAGGTAAAAATCAGCCAAGTTTCCTGCTGCAGATTGCTGTCTAGTAGTTCCTGCTGGAAAGAACATGTGTCCCAATAGCTGATGAAGACAGAATCAGGCATTGCCATGATCTACTCACGGCTCCTGTTGTGTGCTGACACTATGCAGTGAGAAATGGGCACTTGAGTGAGGTGGCAAAGGCTGACCGGCCTTGTATTGCTATTCAGTTGCAGTTAGAAGTCGAGGAAATCGAATGCTTTTTGTAAACTCTCATGAACTCTGTTCTTCAACAGTTTCTGAGGCAACCTCACGTAAGCTTCAGAACCGTTAGTTATCATTTTTTTAAAATCACAAAATTAAAGTATTTCTGAGAAAGCTTTTAACTGTATCTTTTTCTGACACTGCGCCACCAGGGGGAGCTGGATGAAACAAACCTTTTTTTTATTTCCAGTGGTTCTTTAAAAAAAACACAATTACCAACACAATCGTCGGATGATCATTTGGGAAATAGTTTCTTTGGTCATCTAGCCTGCCTCATCAGTACCATGGTAGCAAATACTTATATTTTTAAAAGATCAAGAAAATGCTTATTGTAAACATTCCAACAAAACTTTGATTTCAGAAGGCTTAGGCCAAAATTGAAGCAAACTTTTTTTTTTTAAATGCGCTATGCTTAAATGAGAGCCATTCCACATTTTTTATCTTTCCCTCCATATTTGTTTGGCAATATGAGCTGCCATCACCTTCTCCTTACACCATCTTTAAGGAAAAAAAAATCACTGATGTGTTCATTTAAATGTATAAGAAAATTTAATTGTAGTTAATAAGAGTATTTTAAGAATAATTGCAAGAGACGCTGAATGTTATACATTCAAACCATAGGAAAATAAGAGTTGGAATAGGATGGAATATTGCTGTTCAACGTATCATGGCATCTTTTTTTGTTTCTATCTTTCTTTGCCTGTTATGTCCTCTTTTGGAAGAAGTGTTACCTGTACATTTGATGTGAAATTTCTTCTACTGTGAAAATGAATTTTTAAAAAGGTACTCTGGAATTTTTTTTTTCCTTTTGACAGTTTTTTAATTTAATTTGGGGAAATGCTGGAAATGACTTTGTTGCGCGCACACAATCCCAGACCTCAGCGTTCAGCTATGTTGTTGGTTTATTATGTTTTGTTTTCATTTTTTCGTTCCGTCTGGTCTCCCAATGTTTCAGACGAGACGAAGCAATAGAAGTAATTCATTTAAACCGTGGATTGTGCATGATTAGTGTCTTTAGTGTAAAAAAGAAAAACCACAAAAAAATTGGAGTTTGAAGCTTTGACCTAAAGTATTGCAAATAAAAGTCATTTAAACAATAGAAGACTATGCCGTGCTCACTTTTAATTTTTAATTATGTCTTCCTTTGCTATAAAATGGAAGCTTTATAATGTTGTAAATTCTGGGATGATCCCGTGTCTTGTGTCAAAATTACTCACCTGCCCATGACATATGAACCTTGGGACTGGGCCGTTACTAAGGTGTTAACCATTTGTTTTAAACATGTTCATGCTAAAATAGCAGAGAGGAATTTTAGATTGATTACGTGAATGCATTAGTATCCCTACACTGATTTCAGGGACTTGAAGATTGATTTTAACTCTGGGCAGGAAGGAAACTGCCGCCCCCCCACCCAATGCTGAGTTCAGCCAGGGGTCCAGGCCACTGAAACCCTGGCCAGTCATTTAAATATTCCAGCATATCTCACCACCAAAAGACAGTGGGATCAACATCAGGGCTGATGGGAGAGAGCAGAAATCAGATCAGGAGGTCAATGACAGCATGCAGGTAAGGAAAGTGTCCACGGCATGATGTTAGTTCTGGGGAGGGAGTTTGGATTAAGATTTCAGTGCTGGATGAAGAGGCAAGGCCAAGGACACCTTGCAGAGCCCAAGAGAATATTACTGCCCCTGTCTGTTCACAATTCCACCTAAAAGAATAGATTGTTAACTTACTGTGACCTCCTTTAGCCACACTGCAGAATTCCGCCATAGCAGAGCTGTTGGATGTGCGCCTCCTGAATTCATAAGTGAAAAAGGTCTCAACATTTCAATTAAAGCAGGTCCATGTCTGCATGTGATGGGCAATCTTCCTGTGCCTGTTCTGAGTTAAGTTATAATGACAAAGGGCAGGAACACGGCAGGTAAGTGATTGGATGGTGAGCATTTGCCTCATTTATCTTTCTAAACTGTAATTTATTCATAATTATAAGGTTTCATTAGTAGTCATAAGGCTTACTAGCGGTGGTAAAGCTCATTGGGAGTAATATGGTTTATTAATTATAAATTAAGAAAATTATAAAAGATTAATTAACACAATAATGATGGCAGGGCAGGTGGTGTGTTGCGACTGCAGAATGTGGGATTTCCTGAACACTAGTGTGATCCAGGGCAAACACGTCTGTAATAAGTGTCAATGGCTTGAGGAGCTTTGGCTCAGAGTCATTGTGCTGAAGTTGAGCTGCAGGCACTGTGATGCATCAGGGAAGGGGACAGTTACCTAGACCCTTTATTCCAGAATCTAACCTTTAGGTTAGGGTCTTCTGATTTGGTCAGTAGCCAGAGACTGGAGAGTTGACTGCAAGTGAGGCAGTTAACGGGATCGAGAAGGTAGAAGTGGAGGAGCCTCAGCCCTTGCAATTGTCCGATATGGTTCACGGTTCTTGCAGCTTGTGGGGACAAAAGCGGGGGCTGCAGGGTGGATGAACAAACTGACCATTGCACGGTGGTACTGGAAGCCAGCCAAGTGGGGGGAGTCTAATAGGAATTTAGTGGTGGTGGCAGACAGTATAGTCATGGGATTGACCAAGTTCTCTGCAGCCAACAGCAAGACTCCAGATGGCTGTGTTGCCTGCCCGATGCCAGAGTTCGGGATATCTGCTTGGGGCTGGAAAGGAACCTGCAGTGGGAGGGGGAGGATCCAGTTGTTGTGGTCCACGGTACCAATGAAACAGAGAGAACCAGGATGGAGGCTCTACTTGGGGATCATGAGTAGCTAGAGGCTAAACTAAAAATCAGAATCGCAAAGGTGATAATCTCTGGATTATTACCTGAGCCATGAGCAAATTAGCGTAGGGTAAATAAGATTAGAGAAATGAATGCATGGTTTAAAGAATGGTGTGGGAGAAGCAGGTTTCAATTCATGGGGCACTGGCAGCTATACAGCGGGAAGTGGGAGCTGCACCATTGGAATTGTCTCCACCTGAACAGTGCTGGGACCAGTGGTCTGGTGAGCCATATAACTAGGGTGTTAGAGAGGACTTTAAACTAAATAGTGGGGTGAAGGAATCATGCGAGAGGAGATGTAGTAAATCAATGGATAACAACAAGGTGCTAGAGCAAGGTAGCAATTTGGATAAAGATAACCAGAGTGTGGCAGCAAAGGACAGGGGGTGCAAATTTAAGAGTGCACCAGCAGACAAGGCCAGAGATTGCAAAAATGGTAAAAAGATGAAGTTCAAGGCACACAGCATTCATAACAAAATGGATGAATTGTTAACAGATAGAAATAAGTATGTATGACCTGATAACTATTACAGAGACATGGTTGCAGGACGACCAAGGCTTGGACCTGAATGTTGAAGAGTGGTTGACATTTCAGAAAGACAGGAAACTCTGAAAAGGTGGTGGGGTGGCTCTGTTAATTAAGGATGCCGTTAATATAGTAGTGAGAGATGACCTTAGCTTGAAAGAGCAAGATACAGAATCAGTTTGAGTAAAGATAAGAAATAGGAGGTAAGAGTTCATTTATGGGAGTGGTTTATAGGCCCCCTAGTAGTTAAACTAGGACTGAGTATATAGGAAGGACTAAATAAGGTTTTGAGGAAGGATCTGCAATAATCACGTATGGCTTTAATCTACATGTAGATTGGACAAATCAGATTGGCAAAGGGAGCCTGGAAAATGAGTTCATAGGGTGTATTCAGGATAATTTCTTAGAGCAGTGTGTTCTAGTGTCAATGAGGGAGCAGGCTATTCTAGACCTGGTAATGAGCAATGACACAGGATTAATCAAACACCTCATAGTAAAGGAGCCTTTCGGTGACGGTGATCATCTGTATGAAAGGGTGAAGTGTGGGCCCAAGACTCATTTTAAACCCGGATAAAGGTGTGAAATTAGAACTAGTTGAAGTGAACTAGGAAACAAGTCTAAAGGGTAGTACAGTAGAAGTGCAGTGTTAGACTTTTAAGAAAATACTTAATAACTCTCAGCAAAGGTTTATCCCAGTAGAAAAGAAAGGCTCTTCAAGAAGGATGTATAAAGAAGTTAAGTATTGTGTCACATTGAAAGAAACATTGTACAAATTTGCAAGTAGTTGTGGTAGGTCAGAAGATTGGTCTGATTTTAAGAACCAGCAAAGAATGACTAAAAAAAAAAGGAGAAAGAAGAGTATGAGAGAAAGCTAGCTAGTAATATAAAAACAGTAAGAGTTTCTACGAGTATTTAAATAGGAAATGAATAACTAAAGCTATTGTTGGTCCTCTGGAGAGAGAGTTTGGGACATCAATAATGGAAAACAAAGAAATGGTAGAGGTGTTGAACCAGTTGATTTTTGTCAGTCTTCACAGTAGAAGACTTGGAAAACTTTTCAAAGATACTTGAAAATCAATAAGGTGAATAGGAGGGAGAAATTTAAAACAATCACCAACACCAGGGAAAAGGTCCTGGGAAAACTATTAGACCCAAAGGCTGACAGGTTCGCTGGACTAAATGGCCTGCATTCTCAGTATTTAAAGAAGTGACTGCAGAGATAGAGGCATTGATTATAATCTTCCAAAATTCCTCAGATTCTGGAAGGGTCCCAGTGGATTGGAAAATGGCTAATCTACCACCTTTGCTTAAGAAAGGAGGAGGACAGAGAGTAGGAAACTACAGCCTAACATCCGTTATAGGGAAATTGCTAAAATCCATTATCAGGAGCTTGTAGCAGGATACGTAGAAATCATAATGTAACCAGGCAGTCAACATGGCTTTGTGAAAGGAAAACCTTGATTAACTAATTTATTCAAGTTTTTCAAAGAACAAGCAAGGTGGATAAAGGGGAACCTGTAGATGTGGTGTACTTGGATTTTCTAAAGGCATTTGATAAGGTGCCATATCAAAGGTTACTATACAAGATATGGTATAAGGGGTAACATATTAGCATAATTAAAGGATTAGTTAGCTAACAGGAAGCAGAGTATATGGGATAAATGTATTTTTGGGGTTGGCCAGTGGACTGCCACAGGGATCAGTGCTGGGGCCTCAGCTATTTACAATCTACATCAATAATTTTGATGAAGGGATTGAATGTATGGTAGCTAAATTTGCTAATGACACCAAAATAGGTAGGAAAATAAGTTGGGAGAGGAGGTAGAGCATCTGCAAAGGATATAGACAGGTTAAGTAAATGGGCAAAATTTGGCAGATGGAGCATAACGTAGGGCCAGGGCTTTCCTGTCGGGGGGCAGAGCCCGATCGCTGATGCATAAAGTGACCCGCAGTGATTTCGGGCAGAACTCCCGACGTCACCACTCCCCATTTAAATTTTCAGGTAGGCGGGGGCTCAGCAAAATCAGCTGTGTGCCCGCCAACCTGTCAATGGCCAATTGAGGCCATTGACAGAGTCATTAAAGTAATTAATGGACCTGCCTGTCCAACCTTAAGGTTGGCGGGCCGGCCAGGAGCCCTGGCGGGCAATAGAAAAAGCATGAAACCTCATCCATGGGCAGGCTGAGGTTTTATGTAGGTTTTTAAAAATTTAATTAAAGTGTTTTTAAAAGTTATGGACATTTCCCAACTCATGTGACAGTGTCACATGAGGGTACATGTCAGGGAATTTTTTTTTTCTATTTTTAATATTTTTTAATGTACAGCCGCTCTCCCCAAGGCAGCACTTTGCCTCAGGGAGACGAGTGCGCTTTTTCGTGTGCATGCGCGAAAGAGCGCACTCTCGGCTGAAGGATTCCCCCACGCCCACACAGGGAGCACATAGCGCTTCCGTGCGGACATCACGCTGGGCGGGCCTTAATTGGCCCGTCCACGTAAAATGGCGGCGCACCCCCAATTGGGGGTGCCGATTGGAGGCACGCCTCCACGCGCCCGCTCTTCAACTTCCCCCCCCTGACGTGGAGAGAATTCTGCCCTCGGAAAATGTGAACTTGTCCACTTAGGAAGAGTAGAAAAGCAGTATACTATCTAAATGGAGAGAGATTGCAGAACTTGGTGATACAGAGGGACCTGGGTGTCCTGGTACATGAATCACCAAAAGTTACTATGCAGGTACAGCAAGTGGAAAGCAAATGGAATGTTGACATTTATTGCAAGGGTAATGGAATATAAAAGTAGGGAAGACTTACTGCACCTGTACAGGGCATTGGTGAAAGCACATCTGGAATACTATGTACAGTTTTGGTCTTGTTTGAAAAAAGATATAATTGTGTTAGAAGCAGTAGAGGGAAGGTTTGCTTGACTCATTCCTGGGATGAAGGACTTATCCTATGAAGAAAGGTTGAGCAAGTTGGGCCTTTACCAATTGAAATTTAGAAGAATGAAAGGTGACCTTATTGAGACATATAAAATCTTGAGGGGACTTAATAGGGTGGACACCGTGAGGATGTTTCCCCTTGTGGGGAGAGACTAGAACTGGGGGACACAGTTTAAAAAATAAGAGGTCTCCCTTTTAAGATGGGGATGAGGAAGATTTTTTTCTCTCAAAGGGTCATTAGAATGTGGAATTCCCTTCCCCAGAAAGCAGCGGAGGCTGAGTCATTAAATTTCTTCAAGGCAAAGTTAGACAAATTTTTGAAAGACAAGGGAGTCGAGGGTTATAGCGGCAAATGGCAAAGTGGAATTGAGGCCATAATCAGATCAGTCACAAGGGGAAACAAGTTCAAGGTGAGGGGCAGGAGGTTTGGGGGGATGTGAGGAAAAACTTTTTTACCCAGCGGGTGGTCACGGTCTGGAATGCGCTGCCTGGGAGGTTGGTGGAATCAGGTTGCCTCACATCCTTTAAAAAGTACCTGGATGAGCACTTGGCACGTCATAACATTCAAGGCTATGGACCAAGTGCTGGTAAATGGGATTAGGTAGGTAAGTCATTTGTTTCTCACATGTCGGTGTAGACTCGATGGGCCGAAGGGCCTCTTCTGCACTGTGAGATTCTGTGATTCTATGGTCTTATTGAAAGCAGAGCAAGCTCAAAGGGCTGAATGGCCTATGCCTGGTCCTATGCCTTATGTTCCTCTATTCATAACTATAAGTTACCCATTATCGGAAGGAAAGAGGTGATTATCATACACTATATTTATGATAGGGATGAAACTTTTGCGATGACCCCTTAAAACTATACAATGAAGGGAAAGAATTTAACATCATAAGGTGCTATATAAATTTCTTAGGACATTCAAATGTGTATCACACCTAAAGGAGTGCAGTTACTGTAGATACACAAGGAGAAATGGATTAGAATCACACAGAGAAATGGGTTAGAATCAATCAATCTGGAACACCACAACCTGCAGATTCCCCTCCAAGCCCTTCACCACCCTGACTTGGAAATATATCGCTGTTCCTTCACTGTCGCTGCGTCAAAATCCTGGAACTCCTTCCCTAACAGCACTGTGAGTGCACATGGACTGCAGAAGTTCAAGAAGGCAGTTCCACCATCACCTTCTTGAGGGCAATTAGGGATGGGCAATAAATGCTGGCCTAGCCAGCGGCACGCAGATCCCATGAAATATTTTTTTAAAATGCAACGTGAGGTCCTACAAGCAAATGAAAGAAATATTCTAATCTGTTTTACTAGTGTTGAATAAAGAAGGAATTTTTGGCCAGGTCAGTGAATCTCCGTTCTTTCAATAGGAATTTTCTCATTTAGTCAAGCACTGTGGTGAGCCATTTTGACCTCAACTGAAAGACAACACTTCTGAGCATGACAACTCAACGCAGTACCAAGGGAATGGTGCATCTATTTTATGTACTCAAGTTCTAGGGTGTAGATAAAACCTATAACTTTATTTAGAGGTAAAGATGCTACAGACAAATATTGTAACATGCTTTTAAATTTATTTTTACACTGGTTTACATGTTGCTGCGTCTGTACAATTTTGCTTGCAGTATATTTGCAGGAACTTCTATAAATGCAATATGTCAGTTATTGTAGTTGTGCACACTGCAATAATCACTTTACAGATCAAGGTCAGTAGGGTTATGTTTTTGCTTAACCCACCTGGCAGGACATGGGAATGTGTTTGGCTTGTAAAATTCTTTCACACCTCACCCGATTTTGCACTCCATTAAAGTCCATTTGAAACTCCTACTGTAGTGAAAGTGGTCCAAAAAAGCTGGAAACTATTGACAATATTAAATCCACATGATGCCATTTCTGCACATTGGCAATAGCCCAGCTGAGGCTTGACCTGCAATTTAAAGATGTAACAGATCTTCCCGGCTTTTGTACCCTATTGTCCTATCCCCTTCAAGTGTTCCTTAAATCTAATACTGAATATTTCAGATTCCGAATAAAGGTAGTTCCGTTGTCATATGATGAAAGCAAGTCAGAAAAATTATTGTAATTTACACTCATCCCATTTTTGGGAAGGATTTTATTCATTGAAAACACAAAAAAAACAGCCATTTAGTTCATTTTTTAAAAATTCATTCATGGGATGTGGATGTACCCTTGTTCAGAGGGCATTTAAGAGTCAATCACATTGCTGAGGGTCTGGAGTCACATGTAGGCCAAACCAGGTAAAGACAACAGATTTCCTTCCCTAAAGGGCTTTGGTGAACCAGATGGGTTTTTACAACAATCAGCATCAGAATTAATTCCAAATTTTTATTGAATTCAAATGTCACCATCACCATCGTGGGATTATGAACCTGGATACCCATACAATGGGTCTCTGGAATACTGACCCAGTGATAATACCAATATGCCACCACCACCTCCCCATCATTAGTCCTCTGACCAGGCCATTTACAATTCACACAGAACTTGACCCTTGCCAGTTTGTTTCATCACATGTAATGCTGCCAGTAAAACTCTTAAGGAGAGAAAATTCTGAAATTTCTCCATCTCCAAAGTAATACTGTAGGATTTCAATGTAACATTATTATCTGTCAGTCAAATCTGACCAGCTGCATCGTGGACCAGATCAAGCTCATTTTAAATTTGTGAATTAGATACTCTTTCTAAATTGCTTAGTTTGTGACCTCGTTAAAACTCTGATTATGTTATAACCTTGAAATCTTCACTTATATCAATTGTTGGGCTTGGCCTAAATAGCCAAGTGGTTATGGTACTGGGTTTGTAACCCTGAGATCAAGAGTTCAAATCTCACAATGGCAAACTGTGAAACATGTAACTTCATCTGAAACAGATGGAAACAGGTTTGTACTCGAAAGAGTATCAAGAGTTCAAATCTCACAATGGCAAACTATGAAACAATGTAACTTCATCTGAAACAGATGGAAACATGTTTGTACTTGAAAGAGTTATATCAATTGCTGGCATTGTGGTTAGTGGCTACAGGATACAACATAACCATGGGTTCATCTATGATTGGCCACAGTCAGACAAACCTCAGAAAAATACAACTGATTTATTTGAGCATATAAAAATCTGGAACCCCTTACCTCTGTCAGTCCACCTACAATCTACTGACTTTTAAGCTAAAGCTTAGCAGCATCTACCCATTACTTTGCTAATCATCTTTCATCCTTGATGATCGCCTTGAAGTTTCACCCAGTTCCCTCCACAACATAAATAACTCAATTCTTACATTCTCTGTGACTGTTAGAAAATAATATTTTAGATTTAGGTTTGAGTCTCTTTCCCAGTTTCAGTCAACATTATCTATCCAGTGTCCAATGAATCCTTTTATCGCTCCTCACTCCACCACATGTATATTATTGTTTAAATATCACTATTATTGAAACATTAATAATTTTAATAGAATCCTTTACATTGTTCATTGGTGTTTAAGTATGTGCTTCTTATAAGCAAAATATATGTGGCTCATGTATAATGAATATGTAAATAGATTAATCCAATCCAGATAACTAAAGCATTAGCTAATATTTTAAGGCCACACCCAGGGCCCAAATACTGGCACTGCTAGATGTAGCTTGGCCCCCCCCCATTAAATACTTAATTATTTTTATGCCTCTGAGGGTGCCTCCATGTTGAGGTGCCCTTGCATTCCCCTGTCTGCTTCAGCAGTGCTCACTTCCCTCAGTGAGGCTGCTGAGACTCTAGAGCTGCCAACCTGTGATTGGGCTGGCAGATTTAATTGGACAGCATGTGTGGAGACAGCCAATTAGAAAGCTGCCTCTAGGAAAATGGCCTCCCCAGTCTGCATCCCAGCAAGTGTGGACTCAGGATCCCCACTTGGTCCCGATGCTGGGGTCCTGAAGCCCGTGAGAAAATCCTGCTCCAACCAGCTGATTTGATGGCATGATTACAAACTTGGACAATGCACGTGTGAGCAACGTCTTCATTGTTCACTCTGCAAACAGCAAGCGTGAAGCTGCAAGATGGACCCTGAACCTATACTAATTGAAATGCCACTCCCAAGATGCAGGCGAGGTGATTTTCAATAGCTTTTGGTTAGGCACAGTTGGTAGAGGTGCTACGCTGAGCTCTTGGAGGCCGTAAGTGCCAGTTTATGAATAGGGCCAAGGAGAATTTGATAGTCAGGGGGGCATTTGGTGCAGTTCTTCCTGGCCTGCAACATGACCAGGGCGTGGAACAGAGGAGGCAGAGAGCTGGTGAATCTCTGGGAAGAGGAGGGGGAGGTGGGTTGAAGATATCCTATACCCAGTGTAAGTAGATGCACGGTGTGTGAGCAAACTGTGAGGCTGTGCTTCCATTCAACTTTCCTGTTCCAAAATGCCCGTCATTCACTGCTGTCACATCCATTTCACACTCCCATCACTATTCCCTTAGCCAACAATCAATAATAAAAGCCATCATCAAAAACCTTCAAAACACCTTTGCACAGCACCACACCCAAGTATAAAGGCAACAATGAATTATTCATAATAAAAACAGAAGATGCCGGAAAAGCTCAGGCAGGTCTGATAGCATTTGTGGGGAGAGAAACAGAGGATTGAATTTTACATTCTCCCGGCAGGCGTGTTTCCCGCAAAGTTGGGGGTGGGGGGGTCACGTAAAATGGGGTGGAGAGGGGCAGTGGGTAGGAAGGAAGTGGGGGGTTCAACCTAAGGGAGTCTGCCCCACGATTGGCAATGGGCAGTCCATGTAGAGCAACAACACCACCCCCCTTCCTTCCCGCTCTTTTAAACATTTGAGGTAAAAAATTGGGCTTCCCTCTCCCAATCTGCCACCTACACCAAATATTTTATGGCGTGGGCATAATATTATCAGGGTCAATAGGCTTGATAACAAGTCTAATTGACCCTTAATTGTTCATTTAAATATGGTGGGCGGACTGCTGATTTCCGCACTGTCCTTCCAACCCCCCCCCCGCCATCCTGTGTTATGGGGTGAGCAGGGGGGGTGGGTGGGTGGGAAGATGACAGAATGGTCACCCACCCCATTTTACGTGCCCCACCTGCAGGGATCACACCCGCCGAGGGGCACATAAAATTCAGTCCTCTCTGCCTCCTCTGTTCCACTCCCTGGTCATGTTGCAGACCAGGAAGAACTCCCACCAAATGCCCCTGTACCAATGTCAGCTCATCCTTTCTCCTTGGGCCTATTCATAAACTGACACTTATGACATTCAAGAACTCAGCGTAGCACCTCCACCAACTAACCTACCCAAACCCTCCCAGCCCAAGACCCCAAACTGACCTGCTCTGGAAATCCAAGGCCTTGGGGTCCTTCACCAGCAACCCCAGCTGCAGCCAGTGACGCCTTCCTAGTGTTGCCAGGACTGAAGGTGCTGCCTACCAATCAAATTGGCCAGCAGCTCCAGAGGGCAGGACTTCTGCCCCAATTGGCCCTCATTAGTCTGCCCTGCAGCGCTTTGTGGCTGCGGGGTGGCACGGCGTGGAGCGTTTTGGCTTCATGCTAACCTGGTCTCCGGGTGGGGTGGCTGCTGTCAGTGCACCTCCCACCCCATATTATTCAGCCCAGAGTTAACATTTCCAGTCTAATATAAATCTTCCTCAGAACTTGGGTACTTGTCTTTGAAATTGCTATTCCGAAGAAGAGTCATATTGGACTAGAAACGTTACTTCTGTTTCTCTGTCCAAAGATGCTGCCAGACCTAGAATCATAAAGTCATAGAACGTTTACGACACAGAAGGAGGCCACTTGGCCCATCATGTCTGCGCCAGCCAAACAAACGAGCCACCTGCCTAATCCCACTTTCCAGCATTTGGTCCATAGCCCTGCAGGTTATGTCACTTAAGGTGCATATCCAGCCACCTTTTAGATGAGCAGAGGGTTTCTGCTTCTACTAACCTTTCAGGCAGTGAGTTCTAGACCTGCAAAACACTCATTTCCCCTCTCATCTTTCCACCAATCACTTTAAATCTATGCCCCCTAGTCACTGACCTCACTGCTAAAGTAAATAGGCCCTTCCCATCCACTCAAAGCAGGCCTCTCTCAATTTTGTACATCTCAATCAAATCTACCCTCAGCCTCCTCTGTTCCAAGGAAAACAACTCTAGCCTATCCAATCTCTCCTCATTGCTGCAATTTTCCAATCCTGGCAATATCCCCATAAATCTCCCCTGTACCCTCTCTAATGTAATTACATCCTTTCTGTAGTGAGGTGACCAGAACTGCACACAGTCCTCAAGTTGTGGCCTAACTAGTCTTTTATATAGTTCCAGCATAACCCCCTTGCCCTTATAATTCTATGCCTCAGCTAATAAACGAAATGATTCCATGTGCCTTCTTATCCACCTTATCAACCTGTTCTGCCACCTCCAGGGATCTGAGGACATTCACTCCAAGGTCTCTCACTTCCGCTACACCTCTCCATATCCTCCCATTTATTGTAGGCAGTATTTTCCCATTGGCATGCGGGGATGGGCCCCACACGCATGTGCGTAAAATGATGCGCGGTGACTTCGGGTGAGCGTCCCAATATCACCATGTGCCATCGTGATATTTCGTTCGGCGGGCACACGATGCTCTCCAATGCGCAGCCACCATTAATTAACGTGCCACTTAAGGCCCTTGATGCTCCAAAGGACTGCGATTTTTCGGCACCCATGCAATCTTCAGGTCGGCTTGCGGACGCAACGGGCAGGCGGGTAGGACACATTTGTATAAATCTTATCCACGGGTGGGATAAGAGGGCTCACTGGAGTCACGAGTGTGTTCTCTCAAGTATTGATTTTTCAAAGTTTCTGATACTTGCCTGTGTGACCTGTGATACTTCAAAACGCACAACCAGCTGCTTCGTCTGGACTCTTAACCTTCAGGGCAGCACTCTGCAGTGAGGAATCTTTTTTGGGCCTGCAGATTCCAGGAAGCCTTCCCTTAGCCTGGGAATGGGAGCTGAACTGTCCACTGGAGGCACCTCCTCTGAGGAGGAAGGGAGGGCCAGAAGGGCGAGGAGGCCAGGAGTGCACATTCAGCCTCCAGGGGAGCCACCTTTGGGAGGACAGGCGCAGGTACAACGGGCACAGGGCCAAGAGGTAGACCAAAGCGGAAGGGGCTGCAGAAGACGCCAATATCCTGTTACCAGGGCTTACATGCGGCGAAGCAGCTACCTCAATATGTCTGAGGTACAGTGCCGAAGGAGGCTCCATCTCTCAAGGGAGACAGTCAGCTAAACCTGTCAGATATTTTGGCCTGAGATCCCTGCTAACTGTGTGGGTGGACATCACATGCCAGTGGTTCTGAAGGTCACAGTTGCCCTCCACTTCTATGCCTCTGGCTCCTTCCAGGTGGGTGATCTTTGCGGTGTCTCCCAATCAGTTGTCCACACTTGTGTCAAGCAGTTTACAGACACACTGTTCAGAAGTGCATTGACCTTCATCCATTTCTGCTGGGACCAGGCAAGTCAGACACAGTGAGCCAGAGGCTTTGCGGTGATTGCTGGCTTCCTCCACGTCCAGGGTGCAATAGACTGTACACATGTGGCCATCAAGGTACCAGCAGGTGAGCCCAGTGCCTTCATCAACAGGAAGGGCTTCCACTCCATGAACGTGCAGATAGTATGTGATCACAGGATGCTGATTCTACAAGTCTATGCAAGGTACCCAGGCAGCTCCTACGACACCTACACCCTCAGACACTCCCAGGTGCCGGGGCTCTTCAGTGCTCCAGCCTGGCTGGATGAATGGCTGTTGGGTGACAAGGACTATTCCCTCAGAAAGTGGCTCATGACGCCTCTCTGCCATCCAAGAACAGAGGCTGAGCAGCAGTACAATAGGAGCCACACCTCCACAAGGGCTGTGGTGGAGAGAACCATCGGTCTTCTCAAGATGTGCTTCCGATGCCTGGACCGCTCAGGGGGTGCACTCCAGTACCCCCAAGATCGTGTGTCACTGATAGTGGTTGCATGCTGCGCTCTCCACAATTTTGCGCTGGAAAGGGGGGGACGCAGTGTCTGCAGCTGCACACGATGAACACACACAGGGAAATGCTGAGTGGGTAGACGTGTAACCGAGCATACTGCATGGAGGCAGGGACACCCGGGAGACTTTAATCCAATGAACCTGCAGCTAGCACACCACAGATGGACCTCCAGAACAAATTGGACTGTAGGCTCCATACTCGATACCCAAGTGCAATATCTGCCAGGTTAGGAACAGTAACTAAAGGCCTGGTTAATAAAGCTGAATGCCCCCAAAGCACTCATAACATTTTTGGAAACCATACACATGCAGAAGAAAAGAGGCACCCTCAGCCATGGTCACATGTCTGAATTTAATTTCACAGGCAAAGAGATTTAAGCAAAAAAATGACAAGCGTGTTCCAATTCAAAGCAAATCATAAGGACCTCATCTCGGGCTAACACAAAAGCACCAGTGATAAACCCGTGGTGTGCCTAAGGTGCCTTATGTTTACGTTTCTGGGTGCTACGTCTTGGTGCTGCCCCATCGCTCGGTGTGGCATCTGAGACAGCCTGCTGACTCTGCTGTCCTGTTGGCCTCGATGACCTTGGCAGATGTCCTCTGGCCCATGGAGCCTGTGCTGGCCCCACCTGGGAGGGAGCTGCCAGATCCACAGCTGGCATCTCCCCAGTTGTCCCGAGAACAATGCTGACCTCACTGTTGGGCATATATACCTGGCCATGGCACCCCAGCCTCACCGGCACCAGTGGACCTGGGTGCATGGTGTCTCTCCAAATCCAGGGCGTCCTGCTCAAACCAGCTGAGAATGGCTAACTGTGCCTGACCTCCACCAGTTCTCACACACTTTGCAGCATTATGAGCATTGTCCTCCTGAAAATGAGAAAAGAGCATTGATTTGTGCAAATTACACATGGACTCTGTTCGCACATGGCCTACCCCAACCAGAGTGAGACATATCAGATCTCCAGTGCCTCCTCACCCCGCTGCCGCCGAACACTCACACAAAGATGCTAGGCCTGTTCCCCACCCCCAACATCCCCTTGGCCACATGCTGCCTATATCACATTAGGCACAACACAGTATATCCTTCCATAGCAAGGAGGCGCAAGCACGTGCAACACAGGGGGCAGCAGATGGTTTGTTGCCATGCCACCTTGAAGCCCCCCTCCCAGCACCTCGTCACCCTGACTTGGACATGTTCTACAGTTCAAGCACAGCACCCTAGGTGCAGCTCCTCCAGGTTGCCCCCAAAACAGTCATGTGGGTCTCAGTGTACCACATGCTGCGGGCACAGAACCCATCTCTTCACCACCCTCTCAGGTTGACCTCACATGAACAATATCTGCTGGCCCACCCAGCAAAGGACAAATGCCGTCAATGATTCAATGCAGTCACTACACTCAGAGTTGGGAGGCGGGGGGCAGCAGGGGGAAAGCCGACCTGCTGGGTTAAGTGCCCAATGCCAACATTGTCCTCACCCTTCCCAAGCGTAACAAGTCATTGAAGCGCTTACGACACTGGATCCAGGTGCGCCGCACCACGTCGTGAGAGTTCACCACCTCCGCCAGCTCCTCCCAGGCACATTTCATCATGTGGGAGGGGGACTCCTTCTCCCGTCCTGGGGGACCAGCACCTCCCACTATGCTGCCACCTCCTCGAGGAGGGCAGCAAGGCAGTCATCGGAAAAATGAGGGACACACTGGCCCCCCCACCCTACCCTCCAGCCTAGCCTGCCCTACGATAGCCTACCCTACAGTCTGGCCATCCCCAATTGCCTACCCTTCAGACTTGTGTCACCTCCATTGCCCCTCTGCACAGCCCTCTGCCCAGCCATTGCGAACAGCCTTTCCAGGGCCGGGTTGCCATGGGACCTGACGGGCTGAGCGTGCCCGCTGCCGTCTGCCCACTTCCGCTGTGCATAGGAGCTGTGAAGTATGCTGGGCGGGCCTTAGTTGGCCCGCCTGTGTAAAATAGCAGCACGGACCTGATCGTGAGTAGCGATCGGGTCCATGTCCTCCCACGCCTGCTCAGACTCCATCCCCCTGCCAGCCAGAAAATTCAGCCTTGTGTTATCCTTTGCTTTGTTTGATCTACCCAAATGCACCACCTCCGACTTCTCTGGGTTGAATTCCATTAACCATTTTTCTACACACCTGACCAGTCCATTAATAATTTCCTGCAGTTAACAGCAATTCTCCTCACTACCTACCATGCAGTCAATTCTTGTGTCATTTGCAAATCTCTTGATCATTCCCCCTACATTTACATCCAAATCATTAATATATACAGCAAAAAAGCAGGGGACCTAGTACTGAGTCCTGTGGAAACCACTGACAACAGCCTCCCAGTCACAAAAACATCCATCAACAATTACCCTTTGTTTCCTGCCACTGAGCCAATTTTGTATCCAGCTTGCTACATTCCCTGGATATTTATTTTTCTAACCTCTGCCTTGTCTGTCTCATGGGACCTTGTTAAAAGCCTTGCTGAAATCCATGTAAACCATATCAACTGCACTACCATCACCATCTTTGCTTCTTCCTCAAAAACTTCAATCAAATTAGCCAGACACGATACTTCCCTGAACAAATCCATACTGACTGTCCTTGATTAATCCATGCCTTTCTAAGTAACAGCTTATCCTGCCCCTCCGAATTGATTCCAATAATTTGCCAGTACTGAGGTCAGACAGACTGGCCTGTAATTATTTGGCCTATCCCTCACCCCTTTTTGTAAACAAAGGTACACTGTTAGCAAACCTCCAATCCTCTGGCACCTCACCTGTATCCAGTGAGAATTGGAAAATGATAGTCAGGCCCTCCACAATTTCCTCCCTGGCTTCTTTTAACAGCCTGGGTTACATTTCATCCGGCCCTGGTGATTTATCCATTTTCAAGGGTGCTGATCCACGTAGCACTCCCTTCTCCCTATGTATAGCACATCCAATACTTCACACTCCTCCTCCTTAATTACAATATATGCATTGTCCCCCTCTTTTGTGAAGAGAGTATTCATTAAGAACTATATCCATATTGTCTGCCTCCACACATAGGTTATCTTTTTGGTCTTTTATGGCCCTATTCTCTCCTTAGTTCTTCTCTTACTCTTAATTTATCGATAAAACACCTTCAGATTCTCCTTGATTTTGCTTGCCAATATTCATTCTTGCCCTCTCTTTGCTTTCCAAATTTCCTTTTTGATTTCACCCCTCCTCTTTCTATACTCCTCTCAACTTTCTGTAGTAGAGTTCTCAGGGTCTGACATAAACTTTCCTTTTCTGCCTTATCTTACCCTTAATATCTAGGGGACTTTAGATTTGACTGGTCCACCATTTTTCTTTGTGGGAACATGTTTACTCTGAATCCCTTGAATCTCCCCTTTGCCTCCCACTGCTGACACTGATTTATCTTCAACTAGCTGTTTCCAGCCCACTTTTGCTAAATCACTCCTCAGTTTAATAAAATTGGCCTTGCTCCAATTTAGATCTTTAACTCCTGTTTTATCATTGTCCTTTTCCATAATTATGTTAAAATTAACTGAATTATGATCATTACCACCAAGATGCTCTCTAACTGTCATGCCTTCCATCTGACCAGCTTCACTTCCAGAGAACTATGTCCTCTCTTGTTGGACTTGCTATATACCAGCCAAAAAAGTTGTCCTGAATGCACCATAAGAATTCTGTTCCCTCCATTTCTTCCACGCTAAAACTATCGCAGTTAATATTAGGGTAGTGAAAATCCCCTTAATTTACTGCCTGACTATTTTTGCACTTCTCAGTGAATTTTTCCAGATTTTTAAATTTTTATTTCAGATCTCCAGCAACTGCAGTAGTTTGCATTTATTTTAATGAATTATTCACCTTTGTGCATTGCCTTAGCATCTATTTTGCGGGTGCCTTTGCCTGTCCTAGTGCTTCTATGCACTCTACAGTGGCTGCAACAAGGCTGGTGAAAGGCTGCTGACTTCCAGTGAAGGAGAATGCAGGTGGACTTGGAGGATGCCCTTAAGAAGTTTTAGATCTTGAAGGTGCAAATTTGGACTGTACCAAGATGGCTGGTTGAGAGGCAGGTACAAGGACAATGACAGAGTGGCAGTGGTGGAAGCATGAATGCTGTCACCCTGAGAGAGGTAGCAGATTTTTGCTCCATGGGGTCCCCTTCACTCTCATAGGAGGGTCCCTCAATAATGCAAGTAATCTGCTCGAGCACGGATTGCTGCACTGCTGTAACAGCCTGCAGGTCCTTTTGTGCAGTGACATCCTCAGCCATGACTGCAGCATTCTGAGGCTGCATGAGAGCAAATATGGATCTCGTGACCTCCATCTGAGCTTCCACTGCAGCATTGTGACATCAGCAAGATGTGCATCACCTGTGCTGTAGTGGAAACTGAGACAGTATCTAGCAGACACTGCTTCATGGCAGGATCCATCATTGTTATCAAATGTTGACCACCACTTTCACGTTGGAAAGGATTTGCTCCAAACTCCGTGCAATGCCATCTGCCATGTTGGTGCCAGACTCCTCCATGCTCCTAGAGAGTGACAGCTGGCTGTCTTTCGGGCCTCCCAAACATCTCGGTGTGCAGGTCCATCAGCATTCTGCTGCATGCAGCCCAGCAAAGCTCTCATCTGAGTCCCCTGCAGCAGGACACACCTCTCACCCTCCGGGGAAATGGCATACAAACCACGGGCTGCGTTGTCTCCAGGCACATGACCCAGCGCATCTCCTCGGGGATCAGGATGGAGTCATACAGGCCCATCCAGTTCTCTGGCTCTCCTGATGTGCACAGCCTTCTCCTGCAAGAGAGAGGAAAGGCTGCCAGTAATTAAATGACACTGTGCTTGGACAATATGCCTGCCATAGTGAATACCTGAAGATCTTTGAGGTCGTATGATGCACATGAAATACTAAAAGCATTGGTAGGTGTGTGAAGGTGAGGTGCATTGTGTGAATGTTAGGCATGAGTCCTGAGTGCCATGGAGTGCTGCTGGGGTGGAGAGATTGGGGTGGATGGATTGAACAGAGTGAGAGTTTGGTGGTATGGTGGGCACGGGATGTAATGTGAGGATGCATGCACTCACCTCGACCATGCATGTGAGGTCATTGTACTTTTTCCGGCAAAGCTGCCATATCCTTGGAGCCAAATTCCAGGTATTGACCTTCCTGGCAATGTGATCCAACTCCCTCATCAGGTTGCTCTGTGAGGGCTCCCTGTCTACCTGGTGAAACATATCCACCCTTCCTGTATTCTACTTCAGGCACTAGAGCATGTAGCTCGGCAACACTAAACGTGGGTGTATGTTCCCTTGTGTACGGTAGCATTCTGCTTCCAACACTCTTCCCAGTCAATTGACCAACTGCCTTCCCTTCAGCTGTGCAGTTTCCCCTTATTGGAGAGTCTGCCTGGATCACAGGGTTTGCAAATAATGCTGCCTGGCCCTTTAAGGAGTGCAGAAGCCATAGTTTAGGAAGGAAAGAGTTGTAAGGAAGATATTCGGGCCTACAGTACCCAATCAGATGAGGTGAGTATAAGAAATTCAGATGTTGCCCACCTTGTTCTGAGCAGGGTGTGGGCAAGTTGTGAATTGTAACCTCCATGTCCAAAAAGCAGGCTATTCAATTTCTAGCCCATAGAATTTAATGATATTTTACTTAATATTAAATTTATAGATAGTGTAATTTCTATTTTTGCACATTAAAATTGTTTATTTTGATTCTATTTGAACTTTCCCAGCTTACAGATTAATGCTTTCGAAATGATGTGAAAATAACTTGAATTATTTGACTACTTATAAAGTCTTTAATTTTGAAGCATTTAGCAGGGAAAATGTCCACAGAGAGTTCTAAACCAAAATGATATAAAAGTTTCCCCCATCAACTTAACTGAGTGCAATGGCTTAAGTGCCGTGTATTATTGATTTACTGCTGACATACCTCTTCAGCTTGCTAAGCCCTTCTGCAGCTGAATTCCCAGACTGAATGCCTCCAAGTTTTCATTGAAGAGAGTCCTGCAGGGTCACAACATCTTCAAACCATTTGTACATTGTCAAACTGACACAAATAAAAATGTCCACAAGTGACTTATAAGACAGCACTGGGAGGTTAAAATGTCACATCAATAAGAGGTTCTTGTAGTTAGCTTGAAGCCACTCTTCCATTCAGTTTGTCAGTTCTTCTCATTTTAATTCTCCCCTAACCCTGCTGAATGCTATAACTCTGCCTTCAAGGGCACCTGCACCCCTTTATTAACTTTCACAACTGGCTATTCCTCATTGCTAAGCCTAAGCAGTGTGTAGCAGTAACACTATCCTTATAGAAGGGCATCGTAACTAATTCCCATCTTGTCCCCACCTGAAATACACACACACAATCCAGTAAGATTCAGTGGATTGTGATGAGGAGTGAGAACCTGGCTAACTTTGTTTATTCCTAATGTAGGTTCTGAGGCAGCACCCACTCATCTCCTGACAATTGCCCTTGCTGAAATCCACCACCTCAGTGAAATTGAGCCTAGGATTTTCTGGTTTATATGAATTAGTGTGACATCACTCAATGCATTTACCCAGTAAACCATTGACAGTGCCCAATACCATTCATTGAAATGGCTATGTTATTGATGCTGTTCCAATAGCTAAACTTACATCCATATGTTCTGACAAAAAAAATAAATGCATTTTCTTTTCCTGGGTATTACCCATTGTGATATAAGTATAGATTTTAATTTGACACTATATATTTATTATGTGACTGGTGACAGGATATTTGAAATGGTTATAATGTATTTTTATAGACTAAACGGTGATACTTCTTTATATTAATCTCTATACAATATAAAAGTGTGCTTTATTTGATTAGTTTGTGTTTAAAAGCTTTTCTTCTAAAGCAAAACACATAAGGTCTATTATAAAGCTACAAGTAAAAGCTTGTGTGGAAATATATCCTGCTAGCTTTATCCAAGAGATCACCAAGGCTATTAACTGGGGCCAGAATATCTTAACAACCTTAAGCATACAAAATAGAGGTTGGTTTTTTCACAGCTTTTCTTTCTCTGCATCTGTAAAAGCAGATGACATCCATTAGTGCAGCAGTGAAAAATCAGCAAATTGTTAACAATACAGAGAACACTGGTAATTGTTGGAGGAAAGCAAAGATTAGATTCCATGTAAACTGTAATTCCAAAATACTTCAGCTTCATGAGTTGTTTCACTGTGTACCAAAGGTGGAAAGAATGAATGTTTATGTTGGTGGATGGGGTGCTGATCAAGCAGACTGCTTAATTGTCTTAGATGGTGTTGAGCTTCTTGAGTGTCATTGGAGCTGCTCTCAACCTGGGAAGTGGAGAGTATTCCATCACACTCCTGACTTGTGCTTTGTAGATGGTGGACAGGCTTTGGGGTGTTAGGAAGTGAGTTACTTGCCACAGAATCCCAAGCCTCTGACCTGCTATGACTACAGCATTTATATGACTGTTCCAGTTAAGTTTCTAGGCAATGGTAGTCCCCAGGATGTTGATGAGGGGTGGGGTTCACTAATAGTAATGCCATTGAATGTCATGGGAAGGCAGTTAGATTCTCTCCTGTGTGCCAATTGAAGCTCTTAAATGGGCAATTAATGTCCTAAGGCCCTCATCCCAACGCTGCTGGTATTAACCCAGCGAAAGGCAAGGGACTTGCCATGTGGGGAACGCAACAAGCAAATCTGTACCAAGACTCCTGTCACCTCCACAAGAATCTGCTCTTGATTTCTTCACAAGCCATGACAGATATTGAAGTAACTAGCCATAATCTTCAACTGCTTGCATTTGAAAATAATGTACCTTCAAATGTACTTTTATATCAAATGCATTGTAAAAAAAAATATAGATTTAAGAATGTGGCAAGAACCATTCACTCCACACAAGTGCACACAGGAGAGAATCTAACTGCCTTCCCATGACATTCAATGGCATTACTATTAGTGATATTAGTCAACATCCTGGGGACTACCATCGCCTAGAAACTTAACTGGAACAGTCATATAAATGCTGTGGCCATAGCAGGTCAGAGGCTTGGGATTCTGTGGCAAGTAACTCACTTCCTAACACCCCAAAGTCTGTCCACCATCTACAAAGCACAAGTCAGGAGTGTGATGGAATACTCTCCACTTGCCAGGATGAGAGCAGCTCCAATGACACTCAAGAAGCTCAACACCATCTAAGACAATTAAGCAGTCTGCTTGATCAGCACCCCATCCACCATCATAAACATTCATTCTTTTCACCTTTGGTACACAGTGAAACAACTCATGAAGCTGAAGTATTTTGGAATTACAGTTTACATGGAATCTATTTTTTGCTTTCCTCCAACAATTACCAATGTTCACTGCATTATTAACAATTTGTTGATTTTTCACTGCTGCACTAATGGATGTCATCTGCTTTTACAGATGCAGAGAAAGAAAAGCTGTGAAAAAACCAACCCCTATTTTGTATGCTTAAGGTTGTTAAGATATTCAGGGAAATAGATTTTGTTCAAAGCGTGGGTTATTTCATCTAGATTTAGGGAGAAAACTACCATAAATGAGAACAAATTACAAAAATAAAGAGTTAAGTTAGATGCCAGATAGATCTCAGGACAAGATTAACAAAATCAGTATGGGTTCAAAAGACCACTGAACAAGTTTTTGAAGTTGGTGGGATATTTCAAGTCGCATAAATTAGGTATGGTGTAGTTAGGATTATTCATGAGTAACTACTGTCTTCTGCAGCTTGCTTCACTGCCTTCAAAGATCAGTGAGGAATTTCACAGATTTTTTTACTAAAAGTGAGCAATGGTTTTTTCCTCTGTTTTTTCTCTCCTTTCTCAGGAGACTGCATGATTGGGAGAGTTTGGTCAATGGTGCATGTAGACTGTCATGTCCAGATGAGACTAGTTTGATCGGCCAGCCTGGTCTTTCCCTGCCATCCTTATCTTCATATTTTTGTCTGAATCATGTCAACCAACACATAAGTGCAGAATCCAGAAACTGGTAGCAAATTCATGCAAGTCGGCAACAACAGAGAAGATACGCTGCAACTGAACCAGCATAAAATATGGTTTGACCATCTACAGTTTATAGACTTTTTAGCTGGACGTGACAACACTGAACCAGACAGATCCAAACTGTTTTAAGAGTAAAGTTCTGCTCTCAATATATGTAAGAGAAAATATAAATATACCCTATATAGATATCTATTTTTTTTTATTTTGTATTGACTATTGATTCAGCCCAATAGATTGCAATGTTTTGATTAAAGCAAGTCCAATCATAACTGTTGTTCTCTATGTTTACCTTACAGTGAAATAAAGCAATAGAACCAAGAATTAAAATTTTCAAAAGCAGAAGAATGCAGAAGAGTTAGTGAGGTTAATAGTCAAGGAAAACACAAAGGAAATTTCAATTACAATTGGAGCTGGAGTGACATTGACAAGATGAACAATAAGAGTCAGAGGAATTAGATAGAGCAAACAATATGAATTTAAAATGAATGGCTTAGAAACAAATGTTAACATGAATCTGACAGGAGCATTATCACATTCTTAAACTAGCAGAGAACTATGCATCAGCAGCGAGTGTGGTAGTGGGTTCACAGATCTTGTGGCTGACAGTCTATTGATTGAAATCTAATTCCAAATTTTAAAGAAAGAGTAATATTGATCATTTTATTCAGGCATTTGAATTGCTAGGTGATTACCAGATGGTTAAGAATTAACTTGCAACATTATTAAGTGGAAAATCTTGGACCTTATGATTTGTGCATAGATAAAATTAAAGAAAATAACGAAGAAAATTAGCAGCACAAATAGGGAAATGAAAATACATCCTGAAGATACATGGCAGATGTGACTGGAAAGCAAAGAAATAATAGACTATAAAGCTTTTTGCTGTGTAATGTTAAGGTGCAATTTTCTGGAAATAGTTTTGGACAATTGAATAATCTGGTTATTTAATGACAATTGTAAAACTTTTGAGTTGCTAGGCCACATACTGATCATTATGTGGGTAAGTATGACAGACACCTTATTTTGTATCACTATGTGAAGACAGGGTGTACTGTTTTGATTAATGTGAGTCCAATCATAAATGCTGGTCTGTATATTATTCCTCTCTGGGGAATGAGTCTTGCCCAGCAAATGTTTGTTCATTCTGCCTTTGAGGAGATTGGAAAATTGCTCATGTGAAAGACACGGATATCCGGTTTGGATCACAAATGAACATTATTATGCTTCTTGCTTATATGTAGATATAAGAGTAAAGTAGTGTATGAATCAGCTCCTATTAACAGTAAGATGTGCAAACAGCTTAGGTGAGGCACATTGAAACCAACAAACCCAAGAATATATCTAAGGTAGACCCAAATTTGCAACACATCTCTAGCATATATTAGGTCAGTTGGGAGCAAGTTGGCTAATCTCTTTCAGGATGTAAGACCCACACTTACACCGAAAAAGGTCAGAAACACAACTTGTTCTAGGGAATTACAGGTGTATGCCTTTCACAATCATTCCTAGTAATACTGCCTAACTCTATAAAATTCTCGGTAGTTTGATCTAATAATATTTATGAATCAATGGAGTGAAATGTTGGCTGTTGCCACCACAAAATAATAATTAATAAGACATTTATTCTTTTAAACTATATAGTTAATTAGGAATTCTTTTGTTTTTGGGCTGGGCAACGTGGAGAACAGAAAATGAGTGCCAACAGGTTCTTTCATATAGCAGGGTTATTCAAATCGCCAAACTCTGTTCCAAAGAAACAAAGGATGTGGTTGAGATCCTGTTCTCAGTGATATTATTTCAACAGTCTTCATTTTTCACAATGCCCCGAGGTTGTTGCTGCTGATGACAGTGATGGTAATGCTACTTGGCATCTCATTTTCCTGTCTGTCCTTTGTCTGAAGTTGCAGGATCTGCTGACTCCTGGGGTTATCTTGGGATTCTTCAACGGTTACCTCACCAATTAACGTATCACACAGTTTGTTGCTGTTCCAAATCTGTTAATAAAAAAGTGATTTTGATCTCACACAGTGGTGGAACTAAGAGTTTTATTCTATCCTATGTATCTGTTTCACTGTGAAGGATGTGGAAAGCGACTCGACGCTCTGCTAAGGCACTGTGGTTCTTTAAGAAGATACTGAAGGGCTTGTCTTGCTTGGTTGTGCATGTATAAACTTTCCCAATGGGCAAATGAATTTCGAAATAAATAAATGTGAGAAAGTACATTTTAGTAGGAAGAATAGGGAGGCCACTTATTACTTATAAGGTGCAAGTCTAGGTGGGGTAGAGGAACAAAGGGATCTCAGAGTACAAATACAAAAATCACTAAAAGCTGTGCCACAGGTTAGCAAGGCTAAAAAAAATGCCAACTTAAACTAAGGTTACTGGAACTATTAAAACTTTCATGGTCTGATGAACATGGAATGAAAGGAGATGAATTTATGTTTGGTCTCAACAGGGGGTGCAAGAAGAGAAGCTGACCACACATACTTGGCACTCTGACTCAAGTATTCTTTGGTGTATCATTCATTTTAGTATGTATTGAATTTGATGACTTTTCTTTGAAAATGCATAAAATGATACACATCAATCATAAGCACTGCATCAGAAGATCGTCATATTGAGATTTACCAATTTTCTTCATAGCTTCCCGGATTTATATTTTCATTACCAGGTCTAAAGGATTAAGGGGATAGTCACCATTAGAACTAATAGGGAACTCAGAAGAAACTTCTTTACCCAAAGAGTGGTAAGAACTTGGGAGATCACCACCACAGGGAATAGTTGAAGCGAATAGTACAGTTGCATTTAAAGGAAAACTAGACAAACATGTGAGGGAGAAGTGTTATGATGGTAGATTTAGATAAGAAAAGATTACATAATATTAATAGAATTACATAGGGTATACAGCACAGAAACAGGCCATTCAACCCAAACAGTCCATGCCAATGTTACTTGAGTCTCCTCCTGTCTTTTCTTATCTAAATCTACCATCATAACACTTCTCCCTCACATCTCACATGTTTGTCTAGTTTTCCTTTAAATGCAACTGTACTATTCACTTCAACTACTCCTTGTGGTGGTGATCTCCCACGTTCTTACCACTCTTTGGGTAAAGAAGTTTCTTCTGAGTTCCCTATTAGATTTAATGGTGACTTTTTTATATTGATGGCCTAGAGTTATGCTCTGCCCCACAAGAGGAAACATTCTTTCTGTATCCAATCTAACAAAACCTTTCATTATTTTAAAGACCTCTATTAAGTCACCCCCTCAACCTTCATTTCTCAAGTGAGAAAGGACCCCAGCCTGTCAATCCCTTCCTGATATTTCTGATGTCATCTTCTCTGCACCCTTTCCATTACCTCTATATCCTGTATAATATGTCAACCAGAACTGCACATAGTACTCGAAGTGTTGTCGATACAGGTACATAACATCCCTCCTTTTTAATTTTATCTCTCTAGAAACCAAGCCTTGTGCTTTATTTGCATTTCTTTTAGCCTTGCTAACCTGTGGTATAGTCTTCAGTTAAAAACAAAAAACTGCGGATGCTTGAAATCCAAAACAAAAACAGAATTACCTAGAAAAACTCAGCAGGTCTGGCAGCATCGGCGGAGAAGAAAAGAGTTGACGTTTCGAATCCTCATGACCCTTCTGTGACATCTTTTGATTATCTGCTCCTATCACTGCTTGCTTGTCCCTACAATCACATCACCCCCCCTCAACTTCTCTCCCCCCACCACACACCCCCACCACCGCACCCCCCTACCCCCCACCTTAAACCAGCTTATATTTCACCCCTCTCCTTATATTCGCTCAGTTCTGTGGAAGGGTCATGAGGACTCGAAACGTCAACTCTTTTCTTCTCCGCCGATGCTGCCAGACCTGCTGAGTTTTTCCAGGTAATTCTGTTTTTGTATAGTTTTTAGTGATTGATGTAATTGTACTCTGAGATCCCTTTGTTCCTCTACCCCACCTAGACTCTCACCTTACAAGTAATAAGTGACCTCCCTATTCTTCCTACTAAAATGTACTTTCTCACATTTATCAATATTGAACTTCATTCACCAATTATTTGGCCATTTGGAACGTTTATTAATGTCCTGTAATTTGTTGCAGTCATCCTGAGTATTGACCCCCAATTTGGCGTCATCCGCAAATTTAGAAATTTCGTTTTTGTTTCCGAAGTCCAAATTGTTAATGTAAATTGTGTACAGCAGTGATCTCAGCACTGAACCTGGAAAACGCAACATCCTGCCTTCTGTCACGCTGAATAACTATCCTTTATTCCCACTCCTTGCTTTCTGTTTTGAAGCCAGCTAGCAATTTATTCTGCCACTTGTCCCCTGACTCCACATTCTATGACCTTATTCATTAGTCTATTCTGAGGCACCTAATCAAAGGCTTTTTGAAAATCCACATAAGTTACATCTGCTGCATTACCGTTGTCTACTCTCTGTTATCTCCTCAAAAATATTCAATAAGGTTCATCAAGCAAGATTCTCCCTTTTGAAATCCTTACCAACTATTAATTATTATATTTTTAATTTCTAGTTGTTCTTCTATTCTCTCCTTTCAGAAGGATTCCATTACTTCTCCTACCACTGATGTTAAGCTGACTGGTCTATAATTGTCTCGACATATCCTATCCCCCTTCTTAAATCTAGGAATTATATTAGCTATCTGCCAATCCTTTGACACTACACCTTTTCCTAACAAATTATTAAATATGAGTAATAATGCCTCTGCTATCTCTGCCCTAGATTATTTTAAAATATGTGGATGCAATCCATCTGGAATGTGACCTTTATCCTTTTTGAGTTTGATTAGTTTATTTAATGCACCCTCTTTATTATTTGAAATGCACTTATCTCATTACTGATCTCATCATTCAATGTCATGTCTACCTGTTCTATCTCCCTGGTAAATACTAACATTAAATAATTATTCCTGCCTATTGCTTAATGGTCCTATTGCCATCACAACTATTTTTAATTGATTTGCCTGTAAAATATTTTACTATTTTGTTTTATGATTGTTGATAATTTTTTAGTTCCTCTTCACCTTCCTAATTGTGTTTTGACTTCTCTCCTAATCACTTTGTACTCTTTCTTATCCTGCACTCCTTTGTTGTACTTAATGTATGCCTCTCCGCTAATCCTCAATTGTTCCTTTATGTCTTTATTCATCCATGGAGCCCCAGTAGTGTCTAGTTTGTTCTTTCCCTTTACAGAATAGATTTTCCCTGTACCCATTTGGGCATCATTTTAAATGTTACTCATTGTTTTCTACATTGTTGTTTGCCAATATAGTTGGCCATTTACCCAAGTTCTATTCTCATATCCTCAAAATAGGTTTCTCCAACCTATTAATTCAGTTTTCAATATACTTAAGTCCTTTTCTATCATCCTATATGGTGGACACTATTGCCTGGATGTTCCTCTACTTTACTTCTCTTATCTGCTCTGGTTCGTTCATTTCTGGATTCAATTGTGAATCTTCCATGGTTAGATTATTTATATATTTGGTCAGAAAGGAGTCCTGTACACCTGGTAGGAACTCCATTCCCTTATTCCCTTTACCTACCTTTTCTGTCCAATTAATATCAGGGTAGATCAAATCCCCCATGATTACTACTTTATGTTTTTTTACTCAATTCTCTAATTTGTCAAACAAGGATTGCCTGATGATGCAGTGAACCTATCCAGCCAGCAGCTGAGTCATGCACAGCAAAAGGATCCCAAATTCAATTTTAGTCCATGCTGAGTTTGCTGATCTCAGCATAGAATGGGGATGGGGAGGTACAATTCATTTCAGTGCAACGGATTAGTCAAAATTTCCCATTTATCATACAAAGAGATAAATTAGGAACAGGAGTAGGCCACCTGGCCCCTCAAGCCTGCCCCACCATTTAATAAGGTCATGGTTGATCTGATGTGGCCTCAACTTCACTTTCCTGTCCACCCCCTATACCCTTTGACTCCCTTTTCAATAAAGAATCTAGCTAACTCAGCCTTAAAAATATTCGGTGACCCTGCTTCTGCTGCTTCCAGGGCAAGAGAATTCCACAGACTAACAACCCTCTGAGAGAAAAACCTTCTCTTCATCTCCATCTTAAATGGGAGACAGCTCATTTTTAAACTGTGTCCCCTAGTCCTAGTCTCTCTTATAAGCATCTACCCTGTCAAGTGCCCTCAGGATCCTATATGTTTCAATAAGATCACCTCTCATTCTTTTAAACTCCAATGGATACAGGCTCAACCTGTCCAACCTTTCCTCATAAGAGAGCCCCTTCATCCCAGGAATCAGTTGAGTGAACCTTCTCTCAACTGCTTCTCATGCAATTATATTCTTTCTTAAGTAAGGAGGCCAAAACTGTACACAGTACTCCCGTTGTGCCTCACCAACGCTCAGTACAAATGAAGCAAAATTTCCCTACTTTTATATTCCATTCCCCTTGCAATAAATGATAACATTCCATTTGCCTTTCTAATCACTTGTTGTACCTGCATACTAATTTTTTGTGATTAATGTACCAGGACACCCAGATCCCTCTATACCTCATGGTTCTGCAATATCTCTCCATTTAAATAATATCCTGTTTTTCATTCTTCCTGCCAAAGTGGACAAGTTCACATTTTCCCACAGTATACTCCATTGAACTTTTTTCCCACTCATTTAACCTATCCTTATCCCTTTGCAGACTCTTTATGTCCTCCTCACAATTAACTTTCCTACCTATATTGGTGTCATCAGCAAATTTAGTAACCATACATTTTATCCCTTCATCCAAGTCATTTATATAGATTGTAAATAGTTGAAGTCCCAGCACTGATCCCTGTGGCGTTCCACTAGTTACAGCTTGCCAACCTGAAAATGACCCATTTATCCCTACTCTCTGCTTCCTGTTAGCTAACCAATCCCCTACCCATGATAATATGTTACCCACTAGACCATGAGCTCTTATTTATGCAGTAAACTTTGACATGGCACCTTATCAAATGCCTTTTGGAAGTCCAAATACACCACATCTATAAGTTCCCCTTTACCAATGCTCCTTTTTACTTCCTCAAACAAAAATATGGTCAAACTTTCCTTTCACAAAGCCATATTGATTCTGCCTGATTGCATTAAGATTTTCTTAGTGCCTTGTTATCACCTCCTTAATAATAGTCTAGCATTTTACCTGTGACAAATTTTAGGCTAATTAGCCTGTAATTACCTGCTTTCTGTCTCCATCCTTTCTTGAATATCATCACAATAAAGTGCATTAATGCTAGTTTCACTGTTTGATCAAGCAATGGGTTTGTCTAAAAGCTTCAGTCTCTGATCATATATAATGCAATAGCTATGGGACTCAGAAAATCTCGGAACTAATTATCTCAATGTAATTGTTCATCATGAGTCCAACTATTGATCTTCAACAGTGATAGACACCTTACCTGGATGATTATTGGGAGCTTTGGATTTCTCCTGTAAAAAATGACCTGGGTATCAAATTGAGGATTCAGTGTGTCTTCAAAAACAGCTGTACGGATTTTGCGATATTCACATTTAAAAACTGCATATGAGTTTGCTCCTGGAATATGGCAAAAAGTAGATTCAATTCAGTTTAACATAATTTTACATGAAATAAACATGTACTGTAAAATGCAAAATCATTTTATTGACTGATTATGAAAAGATAAGAGTGGACACTACAAAAAAGAAAAAACTAATGGTTCTTCAATCTGCATTCATAGATTTGACTGATTTAAACAAATTACATAATTGTCATGCTTCAGGATTCCTGTTTATGAATGGATTTTGGAGTTATTTATATTAAAATTATTTGGTGTTTAAGTCAGCTAAGAATATATTAAATTTACAACACCCAGTTTCTGGGAAATGTGGATTAGATTCACATTTGCGGATTAAAGTGTCTGGCTTGATTACTTGAAACATTTTAAACCCATTCCAGTAAATGTCACATGTTAGAATGCTCTTTCCAGGAGGATGAGTTTCTAGGAGCTCTCACTGAAGAGGCACAGCTAGTTGGATTGATGATCCATTTGGTATAATCTCGAAACACTGAGAACTGGCAGTAGGCCAGAGGTAAATCCCTGAGTTTCCTTTTCAGATAGGAATAAAAAAGGCACACAATCTGAGGCCTAGAGAGTAAGCAAATTTTCTCTTAAAGTTCAGGGGTGACCAGTTTCAGACAGTCTTTGAGGGAAGAGAATGCATTTAGCCTGCTAATAAGAGACAGTGTGGCATTGTTTGTTATTTTCTGTTATGAAGGGTAGTATGGAAATAAGTTGAAGTAAAATGAGTTTTATTAGATGTATCCTATTTGCTCACTTATCATTTGTACCAGATAGTTGGCTTGTCTCGAACATAAGTATCCAACAGACCTCCTTTCAGAAGATTGAAGATGGAAGTGTGGTGGGATGTGCACGACTATGACTCCAGTTCACAGACGAAGAGAGTTTTGTTCCTTCAGGCTCCAGACATAAACTGGTGGGGCTAGATATTAGGCAGTAAGGGTAAACTCCTGATAGAATCTGCTTATAGGAGAGACTGGGGACATCAAACTTGAGAGAATGTCTTGCACTGAATGAAAAGTGTGACAATTATATTGCCCTATTTATGTAGTTTAAGGGTGTTCAGCATAGCAAGGGTTGATATGAGACTAGAGAACAGTACCATCCACAGTATGATGTAGAGAGACATGTGACAGTAGACAGGAAACAGAGTGGTGCAGGAAGAGTCTGAAAGAAGTCGGCATGGTGATAGCACCTAGGTAAGGCTATACCTTTGAGATATGTATAAAGTTGTGTTACTAATAAATGGTTTATGTTCAACCACACAAGCCTCCACACCTCTTAGTAGGACACCAAATAACTTTACAACATGGTGGCAGCAGGGGAAGGGCCCTGAAATTCCAAAACAGCTAATGAATGAACCCATAACCACAAAGAAGCTGGAGAAGGAACCTAGAACCTCAAGGCATGAAAAAATTCAAGAAACTGAAGGATGACCTGAGCAAAGAATACCTAATTTGAAGACACAGCTGAAGATCGCCTAAAAAAAGCTCCATTGCCCAGCCTGATCAAACACAGAGTGAAAGGACCTAGCCATTATCACAAAAAGAGTGATCAAAATTAAATGAAAGCTGAACTTACCTTTTAAAAATAATCAGAGCACTAACCAGGCATGGCACATCAATTGGTTAACCAGTGCAGCTAAAGGGAGTACTGCAGCTGGGTCCAGAGTCAGCTGAATTGTTTAGAGTAGAGAAAAGAAGAGGCCAAGAAGCAGCCCAAAGACATAAAAATAGAACTTTTTGAAAATGCCAACACAGTACCCAATATGCAACAGCAGGTGACAGAGCGGAGTGAGCAGATGGCTGTGAATGAAGGAAAGTTATCTGATGTAACCCAAAAACAACAAAACCTGCAAAAAGAAAATGAAGTTATTCCACAGGAAAATGTTCATAACAAAGCTGAATTGGAAGAACTCAGCCAGAAGTACAGCCAAGCACAACAGTAAGCAGACAAGGTACTCAGAGGTAACTGCCCTGGAAGACTCTTTGAAGAATCAATATGTGGCCCAGGAAAAATATCAGCATTAAAAAGATGTTGAATACTACTTCAAAAAAAGCTTTATTGAAACTACAAGTATCAACAAAGCAATGCACTGAACCACAGTGTGAGTTGGTAAGAGGTCAACAAGAAAATAAACTGTTGAAAGAACAGCTAATCATCCTTCAAGGTTAAATGGAGCATGACAAAATGAAAACTGTCTTGAACAGCAGAATGGAAGAACAATAGAAAAAAGTCAAGGAGACTCTATTGAATTATAGAAAAGCTCAAGATGAAGTAGTTGCGCCTCAGAAGGAAAAGGAAAATCTGTTGAAGGACCTTCACATGCTACAAGAATCCCTCAGGGTCAGATCAAATATTGTTCCTCCAGAAAATTACAAAGAAAAACAAAATGAATTTAATGCCACTGAACGAATTAAAGAACCAGTTGGCAGACAAGACTCAGCAATGTTCAATATTCCAGGAGGAAACCAAGAGGTATAAGAAAGGGATGAAAAAGCTGAAGAACCAGCTGAATGGAAAAAAGGAGGCATTGAAAGGAAAAGCTGTTGAGCTTTCCAAGCTGTGAATAGATACTGAAGTCAAGAGGAGCATGATTACAGAGCTAAAACAAGTTAAAACTTCACCAGAGACAGGCCTGGCTAACAGTGCAACCAAAATGAAGCACAAGGACAAAGCTCTGCTGTAGGTGAAGAAAGAAAACACAGAAATAAGACAGGAAAATGTAAATCCAATACTGAAGATCAAGGAGCTAGAAGGAAAAGCACTGGATGCCTCAAACTTAGTGACAACCAGTCATTGAGAAACGACATGGCTGAAATGAAAATCAAGAACCCAGCATATCAAGAAAATGTTGAACAATTGCAAGAGAAAATAGAAGTTCTCCCAAAGGAACTTGAAGTGTCTCAGAAACAATCAGCAGAAGTAAAATTACAGAATGTCAGCTTGAAGGATAGCACAGACAAATTAGGCTCTGCTAAGGAGAACCTGTTCAGTGTAGAGAACCTACTTTAATGTCCAGAAGATGAATTTGCTACTGAAAAATTAGAACTTGAACTTCAAGCATCAGAAGTCTCTATTAAGTATTGTGAAAAATGCCTGAAATAGGAAAAGGAATTACTGATGAATTCGAACAGTTGGTTGAATGAAGAATTAACAACCAAAACTGATGAAAAGTTGAAACTTAATCATGAAAAGAGCAATCAAATTCTTAAACTTCAGTCCAATCTGAAGAGCATGAAAGATGAGATGCACAGTATTGAATAGCAAAAGCAGACTTAACAGAAAAGGAAAATTCCAAGAAACGGAGTGAAGATCTAACGAGTGAATTGAACAAGTCTAAGGGGCAGTCAGTGGCCATGAAAGAAAAATTCTGAAAGGAACTGAATGCCCAGATGAAGTTAAAAACAAAAAAACTGCGGATGCTGGAAATCTAAAACAAAAACAGAATTACCTGGAAAAAGTCAGCAGGTCTGGCAGCATCGGCGGAGAAGAAAAGAGTTGACGTTTCGAGTCCTCATGACCCTTCGACAGAACTTGCGTTCGAGTCCAAACGCAAGTTCTGTCGAAGGGTCATGAGGACTCGAAACGTCAACTCTTTTCTTCTCCGCCGATGCTGCCAGACCTGCTGAGTTTTTCCAGGTAATTCTGTTTTTGCCCAGATGAAGTTGTTGAGCTTGTATAAGGGTTCCGCAGATAACTCTAAAACAAAGACAACTGAACTCATTGGAGTAGCTACTGAGCTGAATGAAAATATTAATAGGTTTGAAAAAGAATTGGAAAATAAGATTGTAAACAGATATTTGGATGGAATTGTGAAACAAATGGAAATGAAGGTTCCATTTTTGAACCATTAACTTCTAGGAAGAACATGGCAAACCCCATGGAGAAAGAAAGCCCAAGTACACTCTAGGATGGAACGGAGCAAACGTTCCCTCTAGAAGGAACGGGGTAAGCAAATGGCATCCCACCGCAAAAGAGAAATTTAACATGAAGGAGTGCAAAAAGTAAATCAGATGGAGACACCCAATTACCAGAAACACCAAGTACTACAATTTCAACCCCAAACAATCAGAGTCAGCCGGAGCTGACTGAAACTACCACTCCTCCGAACGGAAAGAGAATGAGATCTGGAAGAGTCACAAAGCCTCCACGCCATTTGAATTTATAAAGTCAGAGACTTGAGGAGGGGAGAAGGAGTAGCACATAAAGAAAGATTGCATTGTTAGTATGTTAAGTAATGACTCGGCGGGGGGTGCGGTGTAGCATAAGGGTGTTCAACATAGCAAGAGTTAATGTGGGACTGGAGAATGGTGCTGCCCACAGTATGACATAGAAAGACAGATGACAGTAGACAGGAGACAGAATGATGCAGTAAGAGTCCAAGAGATGTCAGTATGATGATAGCACCTGGATAAGGCTACACCTTGGAGATACGTATATAGTTATGGGTGACCAATAAACATTCACCTCACAAGCCTCCAGACCTCTTAGTGTGACACCAAACAACCTTACAACAGTTTAAACAAAGGTTTTGGTGAAATTTCCTACTTCTAAAGACAAATTATGTCAGTGCTGGGACAATTCCTGTTTCAGACACTCGAGTTTTAGCACTAGGTTTTCTCAGGCCAGCTTCACAATGATTATATACAGGTAACATACCCTCTACTCTGCTCCTAATAGATGTTTTAACCCCAACCTCAGAAGAGCACTCCCTCATGCACCACAATAATATTTTTCATTTTCCACAGTAACTATCCTATAACCTTTATGAATGGAACTAGTAATTTTTTTTGCCAATTCATGCCAAATTAAAAGAGATTTTGTGCTGTGGACCATCCATGTCCACCAAGAGCTGGTGTGAGATTGTTTAGCATTGCTAGAGATGCAGAGTCAATCCATGGATCTGGGATATTCAAGACCATTGTAAAGCTATGTCTACACGAGGAAGTCATTCACTCGACATACCTCCAGACGAATTCTGCTTTGGTAGGTCTGTTGCATGGTGAAGCTGCAGCTGGGTGACAATCCGTGGATAACGAATAACAATGTTCCAACATGTCACCTGTGGCTTCTCAAAGGTCAGCTCCCTAGGGTTAAAGGCCAGGACAGAATGGAAAGCATTATCAAGCACATGGTCACATACTGATCACAGTAGATCACCTTGCCACTGTCCTACTATATTATTATTTAGTCCCTTGCCTAGGGTCGTCTTCAAGTTCCTCAGTAACTGATCACAGGCTGACCATATAGTACAATCAATTCCTGTTAATTCAGGTATTTTCTGCTCCATTCTGACATGTTAAAATTGCACCAGGGCCCTGATGAGAATATAGGGCCCTGATTTGCTGCAATCTTAACACGTGAGGGGTCCTCATGTGGAGCATGGAACTTTAAATGAAACAAATATTTTTTTATAGTATTAATGAGTTCTACTATGCTGGAGCCCATATCCCCAATATCTCTATTCATTAAATTAGCATGTGTTGCCAATTGTTTTAATGTTAAAATGTATGGAATTATTGAAGATAGAACATGTGGCATTCAAAACCTGCAGTTAAAAAGATTACCATACAGGCAAAGGGCTTCACCACAGTACCTGTGTCCTATAGGCAACAGGCAGCCCAGCTTCCAGTGACCATCCTGACTGGTAAAGGACTTTGTCTTCTGGGCTGAGACTGGTTACAAAAAATCAAGCTCAACTGGTCTGAAATATTTCACTTGAGAGCAGGAGGAGTTCCTGAACTGCTAAGGAAATACAACAGTGTATTTTGTGATGTATTAGGGAAGTTTAAAGGCTTGAAAGCAAAAATATATATGGATTCTCAGGTGACACCCCGTTTCTTTAAGGCCAGACCTGTGTCTTATGCCTTAAAGGAGAAGGTGGATGCAGAACTGTGCCAGTTAGAAAAACTGGGCATCATCCAACCAGTCCAGTTTTCGGAATGGGCAGAGCCCATAGCCCCAGTGGTGAAGACTGACAAAACCATATGCATTTATGAGGACAAAAATTGACCATGAACAAGGCAGCCAAACTAGATAAATATCCACAAATATGCAAAGCTAGCTGGAGGCAAATCCTATACAAAACTGGACATGAGCCATGCTTACCAACAGTTAGAGCTGGATAGCATGTATAGAGGATTAACACGTTAAGTAACCATTAACACGCACAAGGGTCTGTATCAATATACTACATATACCATCTTCCAAAGGACAATGGAGAGTCTTTTGCAAGGACTTCCCCGAGCACTAGTATACCTAGATGATGTTCTGATCGCAGGGTCAACTGAAATCGAATACTTGACCAACCTGGAGGAGGTGCTAAGAAGATTCTTGGAAGCTGGTGTATGATTAAAGAAAGAGAAATTTACATTCCAAGCCCCAGAAGTTACTTACCTGGGTCACAGGGTGGATGCTATGAGTTTGCATCCGGTAGAAGAGGAAATTAAGACAATCAAAGATGGTCCCTCTCTGTCTGGTGTAACTGAACTCGACTCCGTTCTGGGCATGATCAATTACTATAGCTGCTTCTTGCCAAACTTGTCAACAGTATAAGCACCAATACACTTGTTGTTAAAAAAGAATCATCATTGGTCATGGAATTCACAACAGGAACAAGCCTTTGTGAAAGTTAAGAAGCTATTACATTCATCATATTTACTGGTACACTTTGACCCATTGAAAGAATTGGCATTAACATATGATGTCTCTCCTTATCATGTAGGAGCCGTGATAGGATGGAAGATGAATCAGAAAGGCCAATTGGCTATGTCTCCATAACCCTCTCCACAGCTGTGAAGGGCTATTCCCAACTAGAAAAGCAAGACTTATCTGTGGTATTTGGAGTAAAGAAATTCCACCAGTACCTGCATGGATGACATTTCACCATTAATGAGTTTATTCAGTGAGGATAAAGCCATTTCGCCAATCGCATCAGCAAGAATTCAATGTTGGGTTTTGATATTATCTGTGCATGAGTATACCTTTATGTATCATCCTGGTTTGCATATTGCAAACGCGGATGCACTCTGTTGCCCCCCCATTACCAGGTGGCATTATACATGCTCTAGTGTTGCAAGAAGTTGTGCTTGTACTGAATTTCTTGGATTCTTCGCTGTGTGTGCACAAAGCAAATTAGGAGATCCAATTTTGTCAGAGGTTAGAGACCTTGTATTGCATGGGTGGTCAAATTCATTGGTGTCTGAAGATTTGAGACTATTCCATGCCCAAAAAAACAGAGTTGAGTTGTCAAGATGGAATCTTGTTGTGGGGATATATTCACAAGGAAGAGAACCACTCTTGGCAGAGCTTCACAGTGCACATCCAGGCATATCGAAGATGAAAATGCTTGCGCGAAGCTATGTCTGGTGGACAGGCATTGAAAGCATGGTCAAGCACTGACTCCATTGTCAGCAAAAAGAGAAGTTGCCTGTTTCAGCTCCACTGCATCTGTGGGAGTGGCCTGGTCGACCCTGGGTTAGACTACATTTTGATTATATGGGATCATTCTTAGGTGCCATGTTTTTATTGATCATTGATGCGCATTCTAAATGGATGGATATGAATGAAGTCAGATCACCAACATTGAATGCAACTATTGAAAAGTGCGTCAATGTTTCAATATACATGGCCTACTGGAAGTCATCATTTCGGATAATGTACAGTCTTTACCAGTGCAGACTTTCAGGGATTCATGGGTTTAAATGGAATCAGACATATTGAAACAGCACCAAATCATCCCTCATCAAATGGATCAGCTGAAAGAACTGTGTAAACTTTCAAATCTGGAATGAAGAGGTGATCAGAAGGTACTCTAGAAACTCAACTTTCCAGCTTTCTTCTCAATTATCGTACGATGCCTCATTCGACTACGGGTTCAACACTGTCTGAATTATTGATGAAATGCCCTTGCATACAAGGTTAAGTCTGGTGTTTCCAAACTTAGAGGGGAAGGTAGGGAAGAATCAGAGTAATCAAAAATTGAATCACAATATACAGCAAGGGGTAGAAAATCTCACTGGGGCCTGCCAGCCTGAGATCCCAAACCTAACTGGTTGTCTGGGTCTATTGTTGAACACCTCCTTGATATCCTCAATGCAGTACCAACGGTGGCCACCACTCCTGGCAGTGCTCCTGGTACTGCAGAGCTGCCAGCCTCCAATTGCCTGGCAGCTTTATGAGGCAGGACTTCCACCTGGAGAGGGGTGGAAGTCTTGTCTCATAATAATTAAGGGCCCACCATCCGAAAATTAAAGAACAGCAAGTCAGCCATTTACACTGGGGTGCGGGGAGCCATCAGTTTATAATCCAGTCCATAGACTTGGCAAATCAAATCTGTAATAATAGTGTGGAGGACAAGTTCATGGAATGTACACAAGATATTTTCTAGATTCAATTAGGAAACATTTTGGATCTAGTATTGTGCAATAGGAAAGGTAAGTTAATAACCTTACAGTAAAGGAATCTCTACGGAAGAGCGATCACAATATGATTGTATTTTGTATTGAGCTTGAAGGTGACTTAGCTAAGTTCAAAACTAGTCTTAAGTCTAAACACAGCAAATATCTGTGTTTAGCTACATACATAGGTATGAGAGGTGAGCTGACTAAAAATAAAAAATAAATAAAACAATAAACTAAAAATAAAGCAGGCAACTACACACTAGTCAGTCTGACTTCAGTGGTACGGAAACTTTTGGAAACTATGTCTGGGATTTTCCAGCCTCCTCGTGGCAGGTTCCGCCATGGGAGATTCAGCGGCCCAACCAAAAAGACTTTTGATGGAACTGAATGATCCTGGTGGCAGGCAGGGCTGGAAAATCCCACCCTGTAGTTTGGGGCAAAATCAATAGCCGCTTAGACAAATGCAGGATTATTAAGGAAAGTCAGCATGGGTTAATTAAGGGAAAACATATTTAACTAACTTGTTGGAGTTTTTTCGAGGAGGTAAAAGAGAAGGTGGATAGGGGCAAAGCTGTTGATTTGATGTGCATGGATTTTCAAAGGCATTTGATACAGTGCCACACAGCAGACTTGTGAGGAAAATCCTAGCTCATGGAACAAAAGGGAAAGTAGGCACTTGGATAAGAAATTGATTGACAGTGACAGGAAATAGATAGTAGTGATAAATGGTTGTTTTTTAGATTGGAGGAAGGTTTGTAGTGGAGTTCCCCAGGGGCCAGTGTTGGGATCCTTGCTCTTCCTGATCTATATCAATAACCTAGACTGTGGTGTTCAGGGCATAATTTCAAAATTTGCAGATGATACAAAGATTGGAAACAATGTCAAGTGTGATGAGGATAGTCTTGAACTTCAAAAGGATGTAGACATGTTGGTAGATTGGGCAGATTGAGCAGACAAGTGGCAGATGAAGTTCAATGCAGAGAAGTGTGAGGTGATTCACTTTGGCAGGAAGAATGTGGAGAGACAGTGTAAAATAAAGAGAGAAACTCTAAAGGAGATGTAAAGTACCTATTTTTATTTCTTGGACTGTGGCTTTAAAAACTACCATGGCTACATTTTTAAAGAGTTTCAATGGAGCAGGAAGAAGAAAATCTACAACATTGTTATTATGGAACAGTTTGTGCCAGGTTGGACAACATAGTGCTGGAATGGAGACCTGATTTAAGAGGGAACTGCCTAGTGACAGCATTTTGATTGGCTCCTGACCAAGTGGCCAGGTTCTGTGTGAGGATAGTCCAGTAGATCAGCTCCTAGCCTGAAAAGAAAAAAGATCTGAAATCTCTCTCTCCTGTGTTTTGTAACACTCCAGTAATCCTGCCATAGTAGCTAGCTGGCTATTCCTCACATTGCTGTATCCTACTTTCTTTGAGAGTCCCCAGTCAGGAGGAAAAGGGGGAAAGTCACCAGTTGAGACATTAAAAGCGAGTTTCAACCAGAGAACCACAGACTGCAAGTGCTGGGAGACCACCTTGTGTCAGCCTGCAAGAAATTTGGAAGAAAGCAATCAAAGTCAACCCGTCTAATCCTGAACCCCAGATTGGTGCTATTGAACTGTTTTATCTCACCCTTAAAATCCATGTTTTGTGTGTTTTATGTGTGTGTGTGTTTGTGTATAGGAGTTTAAAAAGGGGTAGAGGCAAGTTATAGAGTTAAAAATTAACAGTTCATATTTCTTTCTTTTGCCACTAGTTCCAGACAATTTGTTTAATAAATAGTTATTTACTTGTTAAGTTTACAAATCTTTGTATTCTTTTAACCTAAATTAGAAAGTTAGGTAGAATTGGGGCAACTTGGTGATTAAACTTCTCACATTTGTCACAGCTCAGGGAGCAGTGGGGCTTGATACTACAGTTCACTATCCCCAGTGAATCGTGACATGTATATGAACACAAGTCATTGAAGATGACAGGGCATGTTGAGAGAGCAATTAATAAAGCATATAGTATCTTAGGGGTATTGAGTGCAAGAGGAAGAAGGTCATGTTGAACTTGTATAAGACACTAGTTAGGCCTCATCTGGAGTACTGTGTCTAGTTCTGGCCACCATTCTTGAGGAAGGATGTGACAGCATTGGAGAGAGTACAGAGGAGATTCACAAGAATGATTCCAGGGATAAAGAACTGTAGCTATGAGCATTGATTGGAGAGGTTGGGACTGTTTCCCTTGGAGAAAAGAAGGCTGAGAGGAGACTTGATAGAGGTATTCAAGATCCTGAGGGCTGTGGACAGGGTAAATCATGAGAAACTGTTCTTACTCAAGAGACCAGAAAGAACTAGAAGGCACAGATTCGAAATAATTCACAAAAGGAGTAATAGTGATGTCAGGAATTTTCTTTTCCAACCACCTTCTGGGTGGCAAGAAACTTCCTGGGAAGGTGGTGGAGGCAGGTTCAATCGAGTACTCAAAAGGAAACTGGACTTCTGTTTGAAAAGAAAGAATGTACAATAAGACAGGGAATAAGACAGAGGAGTGGGACTAGGCAGAATGCTCTTTCAGAGAGCCAGTGCAGACTCGATGGGCCAAATGGCCTCCTTCTGCACTGTAAATATTCTGTGATTCTGTGACTAAGTTAGATTAGAAAACTATATTAAAAGATATGACAGCGGATAATCAATTGCTCTATTTAAAAAAAATGAATGCATAATTTGCCACAAATATACATTCCATTACGGCACAAAAAATTCAAAGTAAAAAAGGTTCAACTGTGGCTGACAAACAGTTAAAGAATGTATCACATCAAAGGATGAGGCTCATAATGTTGGCAAAAAGAGCATTAAGCCTGAATATTGGGAGGCTTTTAGAATTCAGCAAAGCAAGACCAAGAAATTGCTAAGAAGCAGTTCATCGCAAGTTCACTCGAATAATTCCTGGGATGAAGGGGAAAGGGTGAGCAGGTTGGGCCTATACCCAGTGAAGTTTAGAAGAATGAGAGGTGATCTGATTGAAGATCCTGATGGTACTTGATCGGGTGGATGCTGAGAGAATGTTTCCCTTTCTGAGGGAGTCTAGAACCAGGGGACACAATTTAGTAATTAGGGGTCTTCCATTTAAAACTGAGGTAAGATTTTTTTGCTCTTAGAGGGTTGTTATTCTGTGGAATTCTCTTCTCCAGAGAGCAGTGGAGGCTGGGTCATTGAATATTTTCAAAGCTGAGTCAGGCAGATTTTTGATCAGTAAGGGAGTTTAGGGTTATGCAGGGCAGCCAGCAAAATAGAGTTCAGGCCACAATCAGATCAGCCATGATCTTATCGAATGGTGGAGCAGAATTAATGGGCCGAATGGCTTACTCCTGCTCTTAATTGTTATGTTCTTGTGAAAGGGAAAAGAGAGTATGTGTGTAGTCTAGCAAGAGACAAAAAAAGTTTGTAAATGTTTCTATATGTATGTGAAAAGGAAGCGATTAGTGAGTAATTATATGAACATTAGTGTTCATTAGTGGGCCTATTAGAGGCAGACAGGTGAAATTATAATGGGAAATAAGGAAATAGCAGAGATAAATACATTGCATTTGACAGTAGAATACACAAAAACGTTCCAAAAATAATGGGGATACCAAGGGTCTAATGAGAAAAGGAGGTTAAGACAACAATATGAGTAAAGAAATAGTACTGGAGAAATTAATGGACAGAAAACAGACAGTGGAAATAAACAGAACATTTTCAGGTTGGCAAGGTGTAACTAATGTTGTACCTCAAGGGTCAATACTTGAGCCTTAGCCTTTACAATCTATATTAGTGAATTAGATGATATATCCAACTGTGGTGATGGTAATTGATGCAGAAAGGTGGAGTTGAGGTAGGAGACATCATGATATAATTGAAGGGCCAACTCTAGCTCCTATTTCTTACATTTATCTGTTCATCTCTCAAATCCTGGCTGATATCTACTCTTGTGAAATGCAATGGGATGCTTTGCTGCTTAAAAGGTGTTACACATCAAAGTGAAAGACACAATAAGGAGCAATAAATTAAACATTTTAAAAAACCAATGAAATTAAATGATATAAATGAAACAGATATTGGAGAAAAAAATATTTACAAAAATGGAACTCCCTGTATCTTGTCAGTAGTGTTAAAGTTCCATTATCAAAAGTTGCTGAGGGTTTGCTATGATTTAAACAAACTGGAGATCAGGACAAACAAATCAGAAATTTAAAAAATGTTAAGACTATACATGCATACTTCCTGATTCATATGCAAAGGAACAGATTCATCTTGACGGAATCACTATGGCCTAATTACTCTTATTGCATCCATTCTATTGAAGTAGTTGTACACAAATACCCTCATTGGGCTCTGCAATTAAGATTCGCAAGAGGACAGCAGAAACACACATACAAATGTGGAAATCAGAAATTGAACTAAACACAGTTGACATTTGAATAAGATGCAATAGTAGCCATCAAAAGTGAGCCGGATAAATACTGAGAGGAGGAAAAAATTACAGAGATGCGGGGAAAGAGCAGGAGAGAAAGATTACCTGGATTGTCCTTTGAAAGAATTGGCACAAACTTGATGGATGAATGACCCCTTTTTGTGTTGCACTATTCTATGCGCGGAATTGTCCCAGATTTGCACTGTGTGGTAGCAGGCAGGTAAAATGCTGTTTTCTCTGTCAGCCGTGATGGTGGGTTTTCACGCCATATCATTCCAAACCCGTCAAATTATTTATGCATTGCAGGGAAACACACCATTTCCATGGTGGGCGGACTCTCATCCGCCCACTCACCATCACCTCACTGCTTCATCACACCAGGTGCCATATTTAAAGCCCAGCCGCAGCACCACATCACAATGCTCCCAACCCACGACTGCTGCAGGGAAGATGTCCACGAAAGGCAAAAAGACTGCAAGCCCCCCAGGTTTAGCGATGTATCACTGGAACACCTTCTGGGTGCCATGGAGGCCTGCTTGGATGTACTCTAACCTGCTCTGGCTACAGGATGGGCAACGGCATGCCCAACCAGGCTTGGAAGGCGATGGTAGTGGTGATCAGTGCCAACACCCTTCAAAAGAGTACAGCCATTCAGTGCCACAAGAGGATGGATGATCCCCTCTGTTCCACCAGGGTAAGTCACTTTTCTCATCACCCTCAACTCACACACTCACAAACCCATCACACATCACACATCCACAGGGATCTCACTCACTGCCAGTTCAAGGGACATCACCATTCACTCTCTCACACTTATCATCATTGTCCTCATCCCATCCATGGGACCACTCACCAACTACACATACCAGGTATACTTATCATATGGCCTGGCAGGCGTCCTGCTTACACCTTCTCCATCTCTACTAATGCAGGACAAGCTGGCTCACTACAGGGAGATGTCTCAGACTGCTGGAGGAAAGCCTGAAATCAAAGTCCTCATGGATTATGAAAACAGAGCCATGCAACTGGCTGGTGAGGATCTGGACTGGTCCGGTGCTGTCGTTGAGGTCGGTACTCTTCTAAGTGAGAGTCTAGCAGTGCAACATACATCAGACAACCATGCTGCGAGTAATGCGCCCTGTTTCACAGGCCACTGCCATGCACAAATTATCTCCCCTTGCTTCCACAGACACATTTGGAAACAGCCGATGAGTCCATGACTCAGGGCCTCCAATCAAGCCCTGAAGAAACCCCTGAAGAGGAAGCTGAAGGCACCTCCTTGAAGTCCCATCACAGTGCTCACCCACACCCTCCACCAGCGCAGAGACACATACCTGGGTGGGACTTAGCTATAGAATAGCCTTGGGGTCACAATCTGGTGAGCACATTGCACTGTCTGATCCACTGCAAGCAGGAGCACGGACTTCCCAGGTGTCTGCTACTCGGAGGACTGCTGGAGGCCAGAAATTTGCTGAGTTCGAGTCAGATGATGGGCCTCTGGACTCAGTCATGACACAGTTGCTGGGGCTGCAAAGGCAAGCTCAGGAACATCAGGAAAGGATGTCCGCTGCACTCCTCAGATCGCAAAGCACAATGGAGGAGTCCATCCACCTTCATTCTGAGGTGATAGCGCCGGCATGCCAACGCACCGAGGTCAACACTAGTAGAATGGTGGGCGCCATTGAGATCTTGGTCCAGGATGTTGCTCCTGCACTGCTGCACAGACTCAACTCCATTGCTGTTGCCATAGTTGGCCTCCAACAATGTGCATACGAGAGGGGTGCCAGGCAGCTCAATCTCACTCCAGCTACCTCTGCTCCTCAAGGAGTCAGCCTGGGGCCCTCAGGCACCCATAAGGAGGAGGATCAGCAGGTGCACACCCCAGGGCCATCCATCTAGGTGACTCCGGGAGTGTCCAGCCCATCCAAATCCTCTCTTCCAGTGACTTTGGCAGCTCCAGCTCCCCAGGCTGAGGAGAGTGGCACTGCCACATGGCAGGACCCCGAAAGCAGGCAGGAGAGCTCTAGAGGCCAACTGCCAAGGTCATAACAGCCAAGGCGTTGCAGTCAGCAAGTTGCCTCCAGCTCCACTGTGAATGTCTGGGGAGCACCAAGATGTAGCAGCAGGGTTAGGAAAGTTAAGAAGAATTAGTTGCATTGTGGGCACGGATGTTAATCACTTGTACCTACTGTTCAGTATCATCAGTAAACTCCCATGAATGTCCCCCTGCCTATGGCTCCTTATTCTGATGATCAGTGTTCATGTCACTCAGGTGTGAAACCTTTGTGCACAAGATAAAGGCAGGTATCTCAGTCCAGGGCCTCTTCCCTGTGCTCTGTGCAGCCTTCAGACCAAAGTGATGGTCCAGCCTTGCACTCCCTGGACACATTACTGATGCCTGCTCCTCGGCGGTGCTTGTCATTGCTGCCAGAATGTAGTGGGCAGGTGTCACAGAGTTCCATCGTTCTCTCTGTGTGCTCTCAACACCTTTAAGGTTGGGCTGGCCTCCATCACACCAGCATCTGTGACCAGTGACGCTGTGCTCCTAAAGGGCTCAGTTGCAGGAGGTAGACAAAGGATCAGATGCTTCTGAAGTTTCATGGCTGCATCTCTATGATATGATTCTGATCACAGAGCGCAACCAAGATGCCCTCAGCCAGACAGGAGTCAGACATTCTAAGAAGCTATGTGAAGATCTATGAAGTGTCCTCACTGATTGTCGTCATTGTCTTCCTGCAATCAAGCGACTATTAGGGCCTCCGTCTCCATGACAGGAGCATTATCATAGAGGGCATATGTGCTGCTATAAGCCAGACTGGAGTCAAACGTTCACAGATGCGATGTGAGGAACTATAGGGTCTGCTCACTGCATGTTGTCATCATCCTCCACATATCTAGCAGCTATGAGGGCCTCCCAAGCACACCTGCCTCATCTAGCCAGTGCGAGGGCCTCACCCCCATCATCATCACCTTCAACGATATGGATTGAGATCTGAATATTAAAGGGTATAGGACATTTAGGAAGGACAGGAAGTGAGGAAAAGGTGAATAGGTGGCTCTGTTGTTAGTGATTATATTAGCACATTAGAGAGGGATGACCTAAGTTCAGGAAACTAGGGTGTGGAAACAGTTTGGGTTGAGATGAGAAATAGTAAAGGCAAGAAGTCACTTGTGGGAGTCGTGTACAGGCCCCTAACAGTAACCACATGGTAGGATGGAGCATAAAGGATAAAATAATTGGAGTTTGTCAGAAAGGCACAGCGATAATCATGGGAGATTTTAATTTGCATATAGGCTGGAAAATTCAGATGAACAAACATAGCCTAGAAGAGAAGTACACTGAATGTTTTCAGGATAGTTTCTTAGAACAGCATTTTCTGGAGCCAACCAGAGAGCAGGCTTTAATAGACCTGGTATTGTGCAACGAGATGGGAAAAATTAATGATCTCATAGTGAAGGTGCCCCTAGGAAACAGCGACCACAATATGATTGAATTTTACATTCAGTTTGAGAGAGAGAGGAGTGGATCCAAAACTATGTTTTTAAACTTAAATAAAGGCAATTATGAGGGCATGAAAGCTGAGCCGGCAAAAGTGAACTGGCAAATTAATTTAAGGGATAGGACAATAAAGATGCAGTGGCAACATTTAAGGAGATTTTTCAGAATACACAGAATGGATACGTTCCTACGAGTAAGAAAAGTCCAAGGGACAGACACCATCCATGGTTAACTAGAAAGGCTAAAGATAGTATCAAACTTTAAGAAAAAGCATACAATCGTGCAAAGACAGGTAGGTGGTTGGACAGGATATAAGGAACAGCAAAGGATGACCAAAAGACTAATAAGGAGGGAAAATTAGAGTATGAGAGAAAAACCAAAAATATAAAAACAGATGGTAAGAGATTTTATAAATATTTAAAAAATAAGCAAGTTAATAAAGTGAGTGTTGGTCCAATAGAAAGTGAATCTGGAGAATTGATAATGGAAAACAAGGAGATGGCAGATGAATTGAACAGGTATTTTGCATTAGTTTTCACTATAGAAGATACAAGTAACATCCTAGAAGCAGCTATAAACCAGGAAATGGAAGTGGGGAAGGAAGTCAGGAAACCAGAGAAGTAGTAATGGGTAAATTGTATGAGTATCTTGCAGGCTGACAAGAGCCAGGGTCCTGATGGATTTCATTCTAGGGTCTAAAAAGGAGTGTCTGGTGAGATAGTCGATGCATTGGTTTTAATTTTCCAAAACTCCCTAGATTCAGGCAAGATCCCATTAATTTGAAAGATTGCAAATGTAATTCCATTATTCAAAAAGGGAAAGAGGCAGAAAGCGGGAAAGAATAGCCCAGTTAGATTAACATCATTTGTAGGGAAAATGTTACATGCTATTATTAAAGAAGTTATAGCAGGGCACTTGGATAAGCTCAAGGTCATCAGGCAGAGGCAACATGGTTTTGTGAAAGGGAAATCGTATTTAAACAATTTATTGGAGCTCTTTGAGAAAGTAACATGTGCTATGGATAAAAGGGGAGAGGATATATTGTACTTAGATTTCCAGAAGGCATTTAATAAAGTGCCACATCAAAGGTTATTGTGGAAAATAAAAGCTCATGGTATAGGGGGTAACATATTAACCTGGATAGAAGACTGGCTGGCTAACAAGAAGCAGAGAGTAGGCATAAATGGATCTTTTTCAGATTGGCAAGATGCAACACGTGGTGTGGCACAGAGATCAGTGCTGGGACCTCAACGGTTTACAATTTATATAAATGACTTGGATGAAGGTATGGATGGGATGGTTGCCAAATTTTCTGATGACACAAAGATAGTTAGGAAAGTAAGTTGTGAAGAGGACATAAGGAGGCTACAAAAATACATAGATAGATTAAGTGAGTGGGCAACGATCTGGTAAATGGAGTATAATGTGGGCAAATGTGAAATTGTCCATTTTGGCAGGAAGAATAAAAGAGAAGCATTTTATCTAAATTATGAGAGATTGCAGAGCTCTGAGGTGCAGATGGATCTGCGTGTCCTAGTGCATGAATCACAAAAGGCTAGTAGGCAGATACAACAAGAAATTAGGGAAGCTAATAGAATGTTATCATTTATTGTGAGGATAATTGAGTACAAAAGTGTGGAGGTTATGCTTCAGTTGTACAAGGCACTAGTGAGACCACATTTTGAGTACTGTGTACAGTATTGGTCACCCTATTTAAGGAAGGATGTAAATGCGTTGGAAGGAGTTCAGAGAAGGTTTACCAGACTAATACCTGGAATGGGTGGGTTGTCTTATAACAAAAGGTTGGACGGACTAGGCTTGTATCCACTGCTGCTTAGAAGAGGTAGAGGTGACTTGATTGAAACATGTAAGATCCTGAGGGGTTTTGACAGGGTGGATGTGGAGAGGGTGTTTCCTCTTGTGGGAGAATCTAGAATGAAGAGTCACTGTTTAAAAATAAAGGGTCATCCATTTAAAACAGAGATGAGGCAAAATTATTTCACTCAGTGGGTCATGAGTATTTAGAACTCTCTTCTTGAAAAGGTGGTGGAAGCAGAATCTTTGAATATTTTTAAGGCAGAGGTGGATAGATTCTTGATAAACAAGGGGTGATGGATTATCGGGGGTAGGTGGGATGCAGATTTGAGGTCTCTATCGGATCAACCATGATCTTATTAAATACTAAGCAAGCTCAAGGGGCTGAGTGGTCTACTCCTGTTCCTTGTTTGTATGTTCATTTGTCCTCGCCCTCATCCCCGTCGGCATCCTTCTCATCGGAGGAGACCTCCAGATCCTCTGTCTCCTCCTCAGCCAGCTCCTTTCCCCATTGCAGCACCAGGTTGTAAAGGGTGCAGCAGACAACGACGATGTGACACCCTCTGTGGCCTATATTGCAGAGCTCCACCAGACTGGTCTAGGCACCAGAACCTCATTTTCAGCACTCCAATGGTCTGCTCCAGCAAGCTGTGAGCTGCAGCATGAACCTCATTATACCTTCGCTCTGATTAAGTCTCAGGCCGCTGCACAGGTGTCATCAGTCACGACCTCTGCACATAGCCCTTGTACCCAAGGAGCCATCCCTGCAGCTTCTGTGGACCTTGAAGAGCTCAGGGATCTGTGACCGGCTGAGGATGGAGGAGTCGTGCACGCTCCCTGGAAACCGTGCACACACCAGCGGGATGCGCTTCTGGTGGTTACATACCAGCTGCATATTCAACGAATGGAACCCCTTGTGGTTGAAGTAGTTGACCGTGTGTTACGATGGAGACCTGAGTGCCACGTGAGTGCAGTGAATTGCACCCTGCACCTGTGGGAAACCCGAGATTGGGGGGAATCCAATCGCTCTTGCATCCTGGCTATCCTAGCCTCGGGCAAAGTGCACAACGTTGTGTGCCCTGGCAAAGATGGCATCTGTGACCTCATTGGTGCATTTATGGGTGGAGGCTTGTGAGATCCCACAGAGGTCACCTGTGGAGCCCTGAAAAGAACCACTGGCATAGAAATTGAGCGCTGCTGTCATTTTCACAGCCACTGGCAGTGGATGCCCTCCATGTCCCCGTGGCACCAAATCCTGAAGCAGGTGGCAAATGTGACCAGCCAGTTTCCTAGACATGCGCAGTCTTCTGCAACACTGGTTCTCGGTCAGCTGCAGGAATGAAAGGTGGCGTCAATAGACCCTGGATGTCACTAGGCGCTGACCTGTGACTGCTCACTGTTGGTTTTTGATGGCGTACGTGGGAGCCCCAGCTGCCCCTTCTTCTAGAGGGTGTTGCTCCTCCCTCTGTGTAGCCAGGAGCCTCAGTTGCTCTCTCCTTTGTTGTCTCCGCTCTCTGTAGGCAAACAGCTAATTCACCAGGCTCCATGCTCCTGATGTACTACTCCTGCATGATGAAAGAGAGAGAAAAGTGGATTAGCATGGGTGTACTAAGAAACTGTCCTGGTTAAGTCCTAAGTCTTCCTGGAGTGCTGGCCATCCTTTGGATGGCCAGAAATGAGTGCACTGCATGGCTGCTTGAGACCCAACCTACCTCGCCCACTCCGCCTGACCGATTAGCTGCAGCTTTGCCCTTTGAACTGCATGCTGTGCTCTCAGCTCAGGCGCAGGCATTCTCCTAACCCGCACTGCAAGGCAGCGCTGTTAGCTTGAACCAGGGAGCTGCTGGTTCATTCTGGAATGTTGACATTGCAAGGGACAGTTCAGCAGAGACTGCCCTACGGCCAGCTTTAGCAAGGAGATTGTACAATGAGTACAGTCCGTACAACTGTTCTGCAGCCCACTAAAACACTCATGACTTTGCAGCCTATGCCGGGCCAGGGTGGGGTGGGTGGCGGTGAAAAGCTCTGGAGCGCTTAGTGGCACTTTGATGCTTCTGCGTTGCTTGAGTGGGCAGATAAGCTAGAAGCCCGACACCAATCATATCAATGGCTGAGCTTGAACTGTCTCAGCTGTCTCACTTTATATAATGCGTGGCCAATTCCCTTGACCACCCTACCTGCCACCCCGAATGAATGTGTGCTATCTTCAACTGCAAGGCAGCCCTTGTCCCTAACACAAGTTACCTCAATAACAGGGTTGCTCTTGCCACCCCGCCACCAGCTCCCACCAAAAGTCACCTCAATGGCAGGGCTGCCCTTGCACACCCCACAAGTCGCCTCAACCTTAAGGAGCCCTTGAGCACCACCCCCCCCAAACAATGCATTTCAAGCTTGAAGTCCAATAAGCAACCCTGGTGAGTGCTGCACATCATTGCTGTGTACTCACCTCTGAGTTCCCCTCAAAGTGCAGCTAGCCAAGTACATGTCTTTTATATGCTGTTGTGAAACACGTTGGTGTGCTGTCCTGCTGCCTTGGATGGTCAATCCAGCAGGGGGGACAATTCCAGCAGGCTGGCCTAATAATGATATGCAGATGTATTACAATGAGGTTCCTGACATCCGATGGCAGGAAACGTGGCTCGCCAACAGCAGGCTGAATGTACAATTGCAAACTGGTTTCATGGTTTTGTCTGCTTACCCCACCAAACACGCCCGACACTGGTGGGCACAGAAAATCCTAGCCCATGATTCTGAGTGCGCTGCTTCATTCTTTGGATCATTCCATTAAAATCCAATTATTAATGGTCACATTATTCAGGTGATTAAAGCTTGTCACTTTAAAAAATGGATTACTTGCGGATGCTTTAATTTTGTAGTACAGTATTAACTTCCGAGCACATTTGGTTGCACTACTGCTCAGTGCCTGCTGGTGTTTGTCAAAATTGTTCCCAGCACCACCGGCAGGAATATGTCTGTACTGCAGCCTCCAACTCCTTACAGTCCAGCCATTGGTCAATCGTATCCTGTGAACCTTGGAGAATAACCAGCTATTTCAGTTACCAGGGATGAAATTTAGATAGCTGTGTAAGTAATAGTTTAAACCCATTTCCCAAATACCTAAAACTTTACGGCAGCATGTCCTGCAATACATGTCGATAGTTTTGCAGTTAAATGCAAACAGCAGCCCTGTGTACATGAAAGTGTCTGTTGGCAAAGGTAGACAAAGACCAAATCTGGAATTTCTCCATTGTTAGGTGCATTTTAATGACCGCAAATTAAATAGTGCAATTCACTTAGCAGATCTTTTGGAATTAATCACTTTCAACAGATTCACTTTTTTTTCTGTGTGAATAGTTAATTAACTAGCTGGTGCCAGAATGCAATATTATCACTTCAAAGAGTTAAAACAGCAAAAATGGGCAGCAACAAATTCAATGTCATTCAATAACTCAATTGGGAATAGGTTCAGTGCATTGAGCATGTATATTTTCCACCATTTCTTTTACAACCAACATGTGATGTTGAAAGCTGTTGATAAAAGCAAACCTTTCCTTGACAAGACCACAGCCTTCTGATGCTACATCACTGTGCATTAATCTGTAAGAATGTCACTATTTGGACATGGCTTCCCAGCATTTTAAAGCAGAAGTCATACAATATGGTGTTGAAGTCCTAGGTTTATTTAAACAAGTGGAAATCAATCGAATAATACATATGCAACACTGTAACATGTGCAATGAGCTGATTCTACATTTTAAAAAGTAGATCTCACTAGGAGTCTGCTATGAACTTGTTCACTGGACTTAAGTCCTGTACCCAGATCAGTGGACCTGTGATCCAGATGTGGTACTGAAAGGTAAGTATTGTGCACAGCATTGGAAGTAAACCCATGAAAAACAAAGACATACTGCAATGCTTTCTTGTGGTGATCTATTGCTGAGAGATGATAGTAATCATCTCTTGGGGATGGCTGAATCATTAGTTGTAGGCTGTGTTTTAAGTACGCTGGGCCACTGGAAGCTGTGTGAAGGTCGTGCTGATCACATATTGTTTCAAATATATTCATTTCAAAATCAATTAAGTTAATTGGATTGTACTGACTGCGCAGTTTTAATTGGGGGAGCCATGTGAATTCATGAGGGAGTGATCAGTTAGAGTCTTGCAATTATAAAATAATTTTGTGCTCGTGAGAGACTTCTTGAGTGGCAGGAGGCTAATTGGGTAAGATGCAATGTTGAAGCAGAGTGGGCTTGTACTTGCAAGCTCAGGTGACTAAGTGAGAATTCATTCTAATGAATTAAGTGCAGAACAGCACAGGAGTGGTTACATCAGGAGCTAGGTTAGTGATGTGTGCTATATGTATAATATGGAACATCATAGACCTCTAAAGTATCCAGCAGGAATACACATGCACGAAGTGGCTAAATGTTGTGCTCTTCATGAAGTGGATTACAGGCCTTGGGGATCAGCTGGCTCTACATTACAACATATGTGAAGAGGTAAAGTTTTCAGAAGATACATGGAGTAAGAGAAGAGAGGATTCTTCACTACAGGAAATTGGTCTGACTTATCACTCAGTGTCCACACATTGCATAAAGGATGGATGTAAACATTTTTATTCAAGGTAAAGAGTTTGGCATACCAGCAATAAAGAGAGAGTAGTAAACATTAGATTTGAAAATGAAGTTTATGATAAATGTAGCAGGAGACTACAAATAAATCTGCAAACATTAAAAGTAAAGAATCAAAAGGAAGATTAAGAAGGCTATAGAGGAAATATAAAAGAAGACTGACATCCCATATAAAGAGAAATAAGGATTTCTGAAAGCACATAAAAGGTAGTTAAAAGAGTGGTGAAAGTAATTAGAAATGACTTTGTCAAAAATAGAGATCTAGGACAGGATTTTCCTCTGATAAGGGGAAATATAGGGTTGTTTCTGGGTCCTGAACATGGCCAGGGGAGAAACAGTCACCGGTCCCAATTTTTAAGGGGGCGTTCTCTTAAATCATCTGAAAATGTATTTTCCATTCAATTAAAGATGGTAGGTGGTGTTATGGCACAGCTAATGGTAAATACTGAGCTGCTCAAATCCCAAAAGGAAACTTGAAACAACTGCCACAACTGTTATGCAACTTGTATAAAGCTCGAGATGCGTGCCTTGCATTCAGTAGTAATAAGACCACCAAGTCATATAGGTTTCTTACAAAACTAACTTAAAGCTTTATTAATAGAAGAAATGATTTTAAGTACACATATAGATTGACAAATTACCACCATGATAACTTCTAAACCCCCTAGTTAATCTAACTCCCAGTTACACTTTCGTTAAGGCAACAGTAAGAGACATAGGCTTAAAAGAACCAGGCAAAGAAACAAGATATCATGAACAATCCAATTCAAAGTGAGCTTTCTTAACTTCAGTTCTTTGCAGACAGCAGCTTGAAGCGTAAATGCTAAAGGCTTTTTCATATTTGTTTTGGATCTTAGAACACCTTCCCTTACACACAGCTTTCTCTTCTTTAGACATATGATGTCCTTTGAATGCAAATTCAATGTTTTTGGACTTTACCTTTCTAATAATAAAAATCTCTCATAGTACAAATTTTACAGGTAATCTTTGGGAAAAATAAACACACTGGGCAGAATTTTCCAGTTGGCATGCGGGGGCGGGCCCTGCATGTCTGTGCATAAAATGACGCGCAGTGATGTTGAGTGAGCATCTCGACATCACCGCGCACTGTCACGATATTTTGTTGGAAGGCGCGAGATGAGATCTGCTGCGCGCCTGCCATTAATTAACGGGCCACCAAAAATCAATGCCAATTTTTCGGCGCTCGTGCAATCTTCGGGTCGGCGCACAGGCAAAACGGGAAGGTGGATAGGACTCATTTTTATAAACCTCATCCACGGTGGGATAAGGGGGCTCACTGGGATCGCGAGTGTGCTTTCTCAAGTATTGATTTTTCAAAATTATTGTGATCTGCAATACTTCAAAACACATACCAGCTGCTTTGTCTCAGGTTAGCACTCTGCAGTGAGGAATCTTTTTTGGGCCTACAGGTTTCTGGAAGCCTTCCCATAGCCTGGAAATGGGAGCTGAACTCTCCATTGGAGGCACCTCTTCTGAGGAGGAAGGTAGGGCTAGAAGGGGGAGGAGCCCAGGAGTGCACATTCAGCCTCCAGGGGAGCCACCTTTGGGAGGACAGGCGAAGGCAGGATGGAGAGGTAGACCAAGGCGGAAGGGGCTGCAGAAGGCATCACTATCCTGCTGCCAGGGTATACAGGCGGCGAAGCAGCTACCTCAATATGTCTGAGGTGCAGTGCCAAAGGAGGCTCTGTCTCGCAAGGGAGACAGTCAACTCTACCTGTTAGATGATTTGGCCTGAGATTTCTGCTAACTGTGTGGGTGGGCACCCCAGGCCAGTGACTCTAAAGGTCACAGCTGCCCTCAACTCCTATGCCTCTGTCTCCTTCCAAGGGTGATCTTTGCAGTGTCTCCCAATCAGCTGTCCATACTTGTGTCAAGCAGGTTACAGATGCTCTGTTTAGGTGTGCATTGACCTTCATCCACTGCCGTTGGAACCAGGCAAGCCAGACACAGCAAGCCAGAGGCTTCGTGGCCATTGCTGGCTTCTCCTGCGTCCAGGGTGCAATAGGCTGCACACATGTGGCCATTAAGGTGCCAGCTGGTGAGACCGGAGCCTTCGTCAACTGGAAGGGCTTCCACTCCATGAACGTGCAGATAGTATGTGATCACAGGATGCTGATTCTGCAAGTCTGTGCAAGGTACCCAGGCAGCTCCCACGACGTCTACATCCTCAGACACTCCCAGGTGCCGGGGCTCTTCAGTGCTCTGGCTTGGCTGGATGGTTGGCTGCTGGTTGACAAGGGCTATCCCCTCAGAAGGTGGCTCATGACACCTCTCCGCCATCCAAGAACAGAAGCTGAGCAGCGGTACAATAGGAGCCAGGGCACCACAAGGGCTGTGGTGGAGAGAACCATTGGTCTTCTCAATATGCGCTTCCGATGCCTGGACTGCTCAGGGAGCGCGCTCCAGTACCCCCCAGATCGTGTCTCAGTGATAGTGGTTGCACGCTGCACTCTCCGCAATCTTGCACTGGAAAGGGGGGACGCTGTGGACGATAAAGACATCGACGCAGTGTCTGCAGCTGCACACGGACAGCCCAGCAGTGAGGATGAGCACACACAGGGAAATGCTGAGGGGCTAGACGCTGACCTGGGCATACTGCAGGGAGGCAGGGACACCCAGAAGGCTTTAATCCAATGAACCTTCAGCTAGCTCACCACAGATGGACCATCAGGACAAGCCTGGGCTGTCGGCTCCATACTCGATACCTAAGTGCCAAATCTTCCAGATTAGGAACAGTAACTAAGGGCCTTGTTAATAAAGCTGAATGTCCCACAAAGCACTCATAATATTTTTTGGAAACCTTACACATGCGGAACAAAAGAGGCACCCTCAGCCATGGTCACATATTTGAATTTAATATCACAGGCAAAGAAAGGTAATGGAACAAAATGACAAGGATGTTCCAATTCAAAGCAAATCATAAAGACCTCATCTTGGGCCAACACCAAAGCACCAGTGATAAACCCGTGGTGTGCCTAAGGTGCCTTATGTTTACGTTTCTGGGTGCTGCAACTTGATGCTGTTCCATCGCTGGGAGTGGCATCTGAGACAGCCTGCTGACTCTGCTGTCCTGTTGGCCTTGATGACCTTGGCGGATGTCCTCTGGCCCGTGGAGCCTGTGCTGGCCCCGCCTGGGAGGGAGCTGACAGTTCCACAGCTGGCATCTCCCCAGTCGCCGCAGCCTCACCGGATGCTATGGTCACTGGGAGAGGGCCGGAGGAACCGCCGCCTTCATTCGGAATGCCCTGAGAGGAGCCCGCAGTGATGACAGGCAGCTGCTGCGCTGACGTAAGGTCACTTCGGACCTCCTTGCTCACTATGGATGGATGGGCACCAAGCTGGGAAACTCGGTGCCCTGACCGTCTCCCATACAGGCACTGACCAGCTGAGGTCAATGCCAATGTGAGGGCTTGCTAATCAGAGCGCATCCCCAGGAATCCCTGACCGGTCTCCTGGAGGAGCCTCTCCACAAGAGTCACCATTCTCTCCATGGAGGACGCATGGCGTTCGGACATGTGGCTCATTGTTTCAGCGATCATCTGTGTAGACTCCCCCACCACAGACACCAAGCCAAGCATAGCCTCATGTATCTCCCCCAGATGCTCCCGCACACCCGTCCGCATTTCCTGCCCCTGCTGCGTCGTTGACAACTCCAGGGGCACATCATCAGGCACCGACTGAGCATGTGCCTGGTCCCCTGCAGTCCTCCAACTGCTGGCGCCATGGGCACTCTCCGTCTCTGCCAGCTCCTCCAGCAACTGTGAAGTGCCCTCACCGCTGTGCCCTGGGACACTAGCCGATGCTCTAATTCCCATCGAGGTGCTAATATCTGCGCTGGTGCCTGCCTGGCAGAGATGGTATGACACTGGTGAGTCTTCAGGGCCCTCAGGTGTGAGGGGGACCTCTGCTGCCCCTTCTCTCGGCCCTGCTCCGCTGACGCTGAAAGGAAGAACAAGGACGTTGGATCAGTTGACGTGGAGACAATGTCAATGTGCATCCCTGTCCCCCAGATCATTATGTGCTCATCCTTCCATAAGCAATGGTCAAGCCATATTGCAAAATGAAATCACTTAACATTCAGCAGTGCTATGGCTGTTGGGAGAACCTCACTGCTAGGCATACATACCTGACCGTGGCACCTCAGCCTCACCAACACGAGTGGACCTGGGCGCATAGCACCTCTCCAAATCTAGGGCCTCCTGCTCAAACTGACTGAGAATGGCTAACTGCGCCTGGCCGCTGCCAGTCCTCACACACTCTGCCGCGTTATGAGCATCCTTGTCCTGAAAATGAGAGAAGAGCATTGATCTGTGCAAATCGTACATGGACTCTCTTCGCCCACGGCCTACCCCAACCAGAGTGGGACATATCAGGTCCCCAGTGCCTCTTCACCTCGCTGCTGCCAAACACTCACACAAAGATGCTAGGCCTGTTCCCCAGCCCCCCACCCCAGCTACACGCTGCCTACATCACATTAGGCGCCACATGGTATATCCTTCCATAGCAAGGAGGCGCAAGCACATGGAGCACAGGGGGCAGCAGATAGTTCGTTGCCATGCCGCCTTGAAGCTCCCCTCTCAGCATGTCATCATCCCGCAGTTCAAGCACAGCACCCTAGGTGCAGCTCCTCCAGGTTGCCCCCAAACCAGTCATGTGGGTCTCAGTGTACCACATGCTGTGGGGGCAGAACCCATCTCTTCACCATCCTCTCAGGGTGACCTCGGCATGGACAGTACCTGCTGACCCACTCAGCAAAGGACACATACCGTCAATGATTCAATGCAGTCACTACACTCAGACTTGGGCGGGGGGGGGGTTGCAGCAGGGGGAAAGCCGACCTGCTGGTTAAGTGACCAATGCGAATATTGTCCTCACCCTTCCAGAGCGCAACAAGTCGTTGAAGGGCTTGCAACACTAGATCCAGGTGCGCCGCACACGTCGCAGGAGCTCACCACCTCCGCCACCTCCTCCCAGGCACGTTTCATCATGTTGGGGGGCCTCCTTCTCCCATTCTGGGGAACCAGCACCTCCCGCCGTGCTGCCACCTCCTGAGGAGGGCAGCAAGGCAGTCATCGGAAAAATGAGGGGCGCACTGATTCCCCCCCCCGGCCCTACCCTCCGGTCTGGCCTGCCCCGATGGCCTACCCTCCAGCCTGGCCTGCCCCGATGGCCTACCCTCCAGCCTGGCCTGTCCTGATAGACTACCCTCCAGCCTGGCCTGCCCCGATGGCCTACCCTCCAGCCTGGCCTGCCCCAATAGCCTACCCTCCGGACTTGCGTCACCTCCATTGCCCCTCTGCAGAGCCCTTCACCCAGCCATTGCGAGCAGCCTTTCCAATGTTGTCTGTACACCTACTTAACATTTCAGACCTAGTTTATCTTTTGACACATCAATGCCTTCAGACCAGTTGCCTTTAATTCAATTAAGTCACACCCACACACATACACGCAGACAAACCCTTGGACACTATTACTCTACTTTACAATAAATTCCAATAATGTTATGAAAATTATTATATCTTCCTGACCATGGTCTCAAAGCTGGAAGGCCAATTAGAGGTATTTGAGCTTAAAAGGATAAGAGGCTGCAATAGAAGGTAAGTAAAGCTAGGGGCACTTCAAAATGGAGACATTCTCTCTCCAACCGTTTGGACTTAAATTAGAACATGACTTTTGCAGCCAAGCCGTCACTGTAGGGTGGGGAGCCTGTGACTGCTGTGGCACCTAGGGAGGCCCCTAGGGGAGCCTGGAGGCTGACTGGAAAATCCCAGTCAGTCCCCTTTAAGTGGCTTTTATGGGCTACTCATTGCATGCTGCCTCCTGGAAAATACCCTGGAAGCAGAATGAAGCTGAGGAACCAGCACACCGGCCAGTGGGGCTTTATTTAGCTCATGTTTGCCTCTGTTTCTGGCACTAGTGGGAGCTCAAAATCCTGTCCTTGAGGTTGGCAAGACCGTTCGCGATAACAGTGCTGAGAATGTGGCTATGGGCGTGTAAAGGGTGAAGTTGAGTGAATACAGCAGTGCAGATAAATTAGAGGAGAGGGGATGTGGAATTTATGTGAAAGTTGAAATCGCCAAAGTTGAGAATAGTTTGGCGCAGAGGCAACATGAAGAAGGGACAAAAGAAATTTCAAACACAAAATAGCCAGGAGCATTGGGATGTGTGGTAGACAAGAAGCTTTTTAAAAGGAGAAATGGGAATGGTGTAGAAGGGCAAGGTGCTTAAAGGAGAAAGTGCAAGTGGGAAAATGTCAAGGTGGTATCTTTAGGAAAAGTGATACAGTGGAATGTAAAGTCAGGTGGGGTGGCATCATTGAGCAAGAAGTCAGAATTTGTGAGCTATGTTTTTGTAAGACTGAGGATCTCTGTGCTACAATACATTGTATATTACATTATAACATTACAAATGTTTGCTCATTCCTGTTAATGTTATGTGGCCTAAATGTCTAACTTAGTTCAAATATTAAATTAGAGAAAAATTCTAAGTACACAATTTGAAAACTAAGGGTTCTCATAAGGTATTGTGGAAAGGGTGAGTTTTATCTCGAGATTCTTGGGGAATACCTGCATCCAGAGGCCACGTCTGTGTAGATCCTCAGTAGAAAATCTCCCTCCAAATTTGGGTTGTAGGTAGTCGGGATGATGGCATAACGTCCTTTTTTCAGGTCTGTTCGCAGAAAGACACTTCGTGTGTTGATGTAGATTGACCCAGCCACTTTCTGATACAAACTGTGCAATCTGTACTCTCGGTTGAGTTCCACCTTAAGATGAACACAGTGAGGTTTACAGCTGAAGAAAGTTTAAACATATCACTTTCTTATCTCTTACTGCACTCCTAGAACAAAACATTCCCTTTCCCTTGTCTGTTATGTTTCTTCTCTCTTCCCATCCAGTTTGCTTCTGCCTCACCATTGAGAAGTACTTGAGCTCTTGTTGTTCTAAGTACTGCATAGTAGCACAAAGGAAATTAGGGACTCTTGAAAGTAAGGGATCAAAGATGACCCTCACCCCAACCCCCCCCAAATACTGTAGAGACTGTGTACTGGAACTGCAACCTGCTGTATTTGTAGGTTAAAAGCACATTGCAACACAGAGGCAAATTGTTTAATATGTTGAGTTGTTCAAATTCCAGGAATCAAATACAAGGTAATTTGGAAGGTAGGGCAATGGAGTTATGAAACAGGTCACCAGGAAAGGCTATTGAAGTGGACAAAAGGAAATTGGGCGGGAACTTGAAGGAAATAAATTTGCAGGGTGACAGAGACAAAGCAGACTGACTGGATTGCTCCATGGAGAGATGGTATAGACTTGATAGCCGGAATTTTCCAGCTCCTTACACTGATGGGATCTTCTGGCCCTGCCGATGTGAATGGAGATTTCAATGGCTCGCTGGCCTTGCCATGGGGGAACTGGAAAATTCCGCAGGAGGGCTGGAAAATTCCAGCCAATGGGACAAATGGCCTCTGCCTGCGCTGTAAATGACTCTAAGTACAAATAAGTTGGAGCAAATTATTTAGAACCATAGAAAAGTTACAGCACAGAAGGAAGCCTTTCAGCCCATCTTGTCCATGCCAGCCCGAGGACACCTAGGTGCCCATTTCTGGAGAGAAAATAGATTGAGGGATGTTCTGAGATGGTGAATATGTGTAGTCTTTCTGAGAAACAAAGGGACAGGCTTCTTTGGGTCCAATGGCCCTTCCCTGTTCCTAAAATTTCTTTGTTCCCCCTTCTCCGATTCTCCAGTTGGTAAATGGTACGGTACTGTTACCTAGATCAAGCTTAATGCTTGCTCTGTGCAGTTTTAGCTGCTCTCAGATAGGGCAGTAATAAAAGGCTCACAATTGAACTAGCACTCACAAGAACAGGAAATAATCAATTAAGAGCTCTGGCTCCTGATTGCTATCTAGTGACCATCTGATGGGAGGTAATCCTTGTTGCGCTTTGGGTGAGGACAGGATCAGTATCTTCTGTGATGTCTTTTACAATCAAACAGTCTGTTGAAAAATGTTGCTTAGGTTTACACATGAAGAATTGGTACTTGTGAGAGGCACTAGTTGACATGGAATGTTGCCAGTTAGAAGAGGGGAAAGATAATTGACATTCTTTAAACAAAGAAATGAACATATCTTGAATAAGAACAAATAATCTTTAATATTATGACCACCCTATGGGGATTAATTTCAGTGTCTATTTGTACAAGTCTAAGTAAACAGTTCCTTGTTGAAATGGTTGGTGTAGACGTTTCTCACAACATGTGAAGGGAGTTAATATATTTCTCTTGCCTTGTGGATGCTGAAACCAATGACCAGATTCTCTCCTTTGCCTTCTTTCCTGTGAATGCGTTTGTCTCTCTGCTGCAATGAAATAAGCACCTCATCCTCATCCTTCATGACATCAAACACATACTATATCAAAGAGAAAGGAAAAGTTTTCAGTAAGAAATGAGACCTTTAATAAATGATACTTTTCAGAATAAGTGTAGAATTCTTATAAACAGTCCCTAGAGATGTCGAGGTCTCTTGGTCATGCTTTCATGTTGAAATTCCTAAGTTGATAGGATGGTGCCTTGCGTACCCTTTTGTCTATACAAATGTCTGGTGATGGCTAGCAAATGGTCTTCAGCATGAGGTAAAATAAAAATTTGTATTATGAAGCACCTTGGGATGTTCCGAGGTCATGAAAGGTACTATATAAATGTAAGTTCTTTCTCCTTCTTAGAACACAGACTGCAATCACACAGCACAGAGATGGAGAGGTTCTAAGGAGAAAATTACAAAACATGAGGCCTAAGTGGCTGACAGCATACCTGCTGATGGTGAGATGAAGGAGCTAGAGCAAAGAGAAGTGAAGAGATTTAGGGAGAATGCTGCAGGACACAACTGCGAATGATAGGGAGTGGGAGATATAAAAGATGTCAATATTAGAGTAATTAAGAGTTCACAGTTCATTTATATGAATTGGACTTTATAAATAAAGGAATAGAGTACAAAAGCAAGGAAGTTGTGATGAAATAAAAGCAGAAAATGCTGGAAAAACTCAGCAAGTCTGACAGCATCTGTGGAGAGAGAAACAGAGTTAATGTTTTGAGTCTGGAGACCCTTCTGCAGAGTTGATCTGAAACTTCAACAGGAGTATTGTGTCCAATTCTGGACACCGCACTTAAGGAAGGATGTAAGGGCGTTGGAGTAAGTGCAGAAAGATTTACAAGAATGGCTCCAGGAATGAGAGACTTCAGTTAGGAGGCTAGCTTGGTGAAGCTGGGACTGTTCTCTTTAGAGAAGAGAATATTGAGAGGAGATTTAATAGAGGTCTTCAAAATCATGAGGGGTGTGGACCAAGTAGATAGAGAGAAAGTGTTCCCATTGGCAAATAGGTTGAGATCCAGAGGATACTAATTTAAGGTGATTGACAAAAGAAGCAATGGCAACATGAGGAAAAACGTTTTTATGCAGCGAGTGTTTAGGATTTGAAATGCACTTCCTGGGGTGTGTGGTGGAGGCGGCTTCAAACTTGGCTTTCAGGAGGGAATTGGACAATTATCTGAAGAGAAAAAGTTTGCAGGGGCACGGGGAAAAGGGATGAGTGGGATTAGTTGAGTTGGTCTCACAGAGAGCCGTCACAATGGGCTGAATGGTCTCCTTCTGTGCTCTAACCATTCTATTATTCCACAAATTAAATTATACCTTCTAATGAATTCAAGCTGATTATTTCATCTCAGGATCAGACAACGTTTAAAACTGGTGCAGTTTTTCAGGTGCCCAAACTCCGCGTCAAGAGCTACTGGCTAAATATAGTACAGTTAAATCTAAGGTTAAGGTCCTCCAACAATGTCAGGAGAGCAACCCCCATTTCATCAATGCCACATTTCCTAACTCCCACACAAGCCAGCATGTCCTTGCCTGACTGAGATTGCCAATTTATTGACAATTAATTCCAAATGAAGGTCAGTTTCTATTCTGAGCATTTGTCTATTAGAAATCTATGTTTCGGCTTTTCAAATTATTTCATTTCGGAAGATAAAGATAGAGATGGCTTTCATTCTACCGGTCTGAGCTCATTTGAACCCAAGGGAAAAAAGGAAAGCGGTGTTTATCATAATATCATCCAGGAGCTTTCATTATACTGCTCCACAGGCAGCTATGCACAACATTGACTCAATTTTACCAATGGAATGCATTCCTATATATTATTCATCCTTCAAGCTTTGACAAACAAGGCATTTGGCATAGCCTCACCTGTGGATTTTTCAGGAATGTGTCCAGGAAATTTGTGCAGCCACCTGCACGGCTCAGTAATGGGTCCTCATGCCTGGCCCAAGCCCCACGCAGGATCACCTCGTCCCAGGTCTTGCGAATACTCAGGTAAGATGTGTTTATCAGTCGACAAACTATCACGTTGGTGATGTATTTATACCAGTCTTCAAATGCCATCCTTAGATAAAACCCACAAAGACAGGCCTTTAAGAGATGTATGAACAAAATAGCGACCACAGAAATTGCATTTGATTGAGTTTCCAGCATTGTAAATAATTGACCTGTCTTATGCCACAGCATTTTTTAAGAATGATATCCATCACAACAGATAGTAGATTTTTGTTAAATTGGTTAAGTTAGCCTTTCCTTAAAAAATGACCAACAGCATTGTTGGTATCAATAGGGAACTTAACAGCAGAGCGGAAAAGATCAGAGTTACGAAGGATTCAAGATGTGAAGTGAATACACAGGTATCATCCTATTCGAAATCCTACTTGAAATACTGTGAAGGACCAAAACTCATAGTACAGGATATCATCAAGCTTGAAAAGAATAGGAGAGATGTCTCACTAAATCAAATTACTGGAATACTATTACAAGGGCACCAATACCTTTTCAGCACCTTATTTAATTTACTCTTGGAAAATGGAAATTGATGTTGGAAAATCGATGTCCTCAAATTCGGGGATGAATTTTATTTTCATCAAGTTGAAAAATATCAGTGTGGGTCATTTTTCCAATTATCATCCAATATAGAACAGCTGACTACAGAATAAAACTCCCTTGAGTTTTGTCCAACAATTTATCTCAGCCACAGCTTCAAAGAGGACCCTCAAACGTACCTACTTGCCACACCCATCATCCTCACCATGTGCACTGTGCTCCTTATCTCTATGATAGGGTGAAGTCCAAAACTAATTGTACTGCCTGTGAAAAGATCATGGACCTTTCTTGTTCCACGCTCGATCACACTCTTATCTTTTCTCTCGGGTCCGCGTTCAAATAAAACTCAGATTAATGAGCTGACAGATTTTCCTCTATGAATGCTGATAAAGATTATAATGATATAGGTACAGCCGTTCCGAGACCCAGTGAACAGGAGTCTACAGCATGCTTGATAGTACTCGAATCTGTAGTGACATCCTTGTGCTATCTGTACGTAACACAAATGAGGTACGTAGATTCTATTTACTTGAGGATTTCTGGTGGAGTTTATTCATGGCTAAATCAGTACAAACAGTAGACACATCCTATTGTCTAGGGTGCTACAGTGCAGAGAGGGGTTATTGGTCCTGGTCACATGATGACATCCAAGTACCTGGCTCATCTGCATTCTGCGCTTCTTAAAGGAACATCACTTTTAAAGTGATATTACAATAGAATTGGCAAACAAAAATATTTATTGAATAAATGGACCATTTTTATAAACTAGATTTGTATGGTTTATGGATCCCAAGGCCAATGTTTAAACAATGAATTGGCTCACCAGAATTCTCCATCATTCTTAACTTCAATACCAATGGCTTTACGCTCTTTTTTGCTGACTTTCTGCCACTCCTTTGAACTATAAAAATTAGAAAATTAAGTGCTTATGAATTCCAGTTACAATACATTTTCTATCAGTTCTATTGTTTACATCTTTTCATGGTTTGATCAAAACTTGGTAATTAAACAACGTCCACTTCCATAGTCCTGCTCATGCACAGAAAGATATCTAACATTTCACACTGGATAAAGACTGATGCAAAGAGGAAAAGGACCCAAAGCATGATCAAAAAGCTTCTTCATGTGGAATTTGAAAGCAGGAGACGACAAGGAAAAGTTGCCTAGTGTAAGGGTTCTAGAGAATAAGAGCATAGTAGCTGATAAAAGTGGTCATATCTGGCAATGGATTGGGGAATTATTCCCCAATTAGGGGAATTAGGCCAATGTTAAAAATGAAGAAGGTGTGTGCAGGGGTATAGAGCTGAGGGAGACCACTAAAGTAGACTGGTGCAAGGTTATGGGACGAATTGAAGGCAAGGACAAGGACCTTAAAGTCAATTTCCCGCAGCATAGAAAGGCAATGGAATTAGGTGATGGGCGTGCAGGCCTTGTAATGGATGAAGACATGGATGCGTTGAATGAGTTATGGTTTGTGGAGATTGGCAAGGAGAGCTTTGGGAAATCAAGTCTCAGGGTAACAAGAACAATTTAGATCACCTTAATACAGGAAAACTATCCCAGAGTAGGGAATGGTTTTGGCAGAGGAAATTGAGGTCTGAAAGCACTTAATATTTTTCAGACAGATTTGGTAATGGATGGTTAAATCATTTGTGTGCCAGATATGTTGCTGAGAGTTGAGGGAGTGAAGATGGGGGCCATAGCATGGAACACAACCATGATGGGAAAAGAATAATTATTTTACTGGGTCAAGGGCGTTAAAGGAAGTGGATATGGAGTGGCTGAGCAGATCAGCAGTATTGTGGTGAATGGAGAGCCAAGGCTAATAGTGCCAAGGTTTCTTTTTCAAGGGAAGATGTAAGGATGGGGTTGAGTGATATCCTGGAGGTGAAATAAAACATCTTGTTGATGGAATGGATGTGGAAGAGGAAGCTAAGTTCAGTGAGCTATTCATCAAGGCTCTGCACTACTTTGCCTTTGTCAGCCCAAACCTGGATATTGTCCAGGTCTTGCTGCTTTTGGACAGAAGCTGCTTCAGTATCTGAGTCATTGTGAATGGTACTGAACATTGTGCAAGCATCAGTGAACATTCCCACGTCTGACCTTATGAAGGAAGGAAGGTAATTGATGAAGCAGCTGAAGATGGTTGGGCCTAAGGCACTGCCCTGAGGAACTCCTGTAGTGATGTCCTAGAACTGAGATGATTGACCTCCAACAATTGCAACCATCTTCCTTTGTGCTAGGTATGACTACAACCAGTGGAGAGTTTCCCCCCGATTCCCATTAACTCCAGTTTTGCTAGGGCTCCTTGATGCCACACTCGGTCAAAGGCTGCCTTGATGTCAAGGGGAGTTTCTCTTGCCTTGCCTCTGGAGCTCAGCACCTTTGTCAATGTTCAAACCAAGGCTGTAAAACACCTGGAGGGTTTTCTTTAAATATGGTTTGCTCATTTTGTGCATGTCAATATGAAGGAGAGAAAATTAATCCAAAATAATTTAAGAAGCTATATGTTTCTTCGCTCGTACACAAAAATCCTGATTCGCAGACTTCTCTACTTCAGCTTTTACATTTCATTAATGGGTCAGCATCATTTATTACTTACTTATCACTCCATGGGCCCAACCACTCGCCTCTTCCCCAAGGATTCCTCATTTTGATCATAAACAATTTTTCTGCAGTGTTACCCAGTCGAATTTTCTGCACTTTTGTCACAGAATATGAATGGCTAATCTCCAGTCCCTGCAACTTGCTGGGTTCCAGTTTGCTGTCAGATTTTAACTGCAAAAATACAATTGAACTTCATTTCATATTTCAGGCTCTGATGACTTATTTGTTGGAAAACTGGATCTTCATCACTCAAATAGCAATCTTTTAATGACACTCCTTCCTTCAAAATTGAAGCTTGGAGCCAGAGAACAAAACATTTTAAATTTAAAATAAACAAGTAAGAAGTGTTCAGAAAAAGAGCATTGTGTTTTTGGGATTTGTCTGCATTATTCTCCTAAATAGTTTAGTTATTGTCTTTAGTTTACTCTCAAATTCCTCATGATCTTGATCTAGGGAAACTTGCTCAGGATGTCAAATAAAATACCTTTCAGTAAATTACTTTAGCTATTTAATCAATCCTGTGCCTACAGAGGATCTTTGTCTCATCATAGAAAAGTGACAGAGCATCCCCACATCATGCCTTGTTTGAAACTTCAATAAGCAAATCCACTGGACAAAAATGATTATACTTATTATAATATGGATAGTTGCAGCGGGTATACTAATTAGTTTCTCAAACAAGACGTCACAATTTAAGTGTAAAGCCTATATTTTATTTAAAAAAACGGTTTTATAGATGCAGCATTCTTTTCTTTTTATAATCTTTCCAACTTTGGGAACTAATTGTCTTGAAGTCTTATGAGATGTTTCCCATTGCTTCTGCACTATGGCAAAATTAAAGTTCCAATCAACCCAAAAGTCTGAACCATTTCTGCCTATATATACTGCAGAGAGTCGTGGATTTAAGTAAATCCACTAAAATCAAAATAAATATTAGTCATTGCACAAGCAAATCATATTTTTGCAGAGTGGTGGAGACTCCGCTTATCTTTAAAATTCACAGACGGGATCTGGTCCTGGACATCCTGTCCACATTTCTGACAGATCCCGGTAGGAGAAAAGGGGCAGAGCATCAAGCACACAGGCATGAATTACAAATCAGCTGTGGTGTATGATGTATATGCCTACATGCCATTGTAATGTAAAGGTGCTCAGCAGAGCAAGGGTTAATGTTGGATTGGAGACTAGCACCACCCATGGTATGATGCATAGTTACATGGTAATAGACTGAGAGAACAATCCAGGGAGAACACACTGGAACAGTCTATATGGAGGTAACAGCACCATGCATGACAGTAACCTGGGATCTGCAAATAGTTAAAAGTTAACAATAAAGGACTCATGTTTAGACATACAAGTCCCAAGATCTCATTGTTGAGACACCATCTCGCACCATATTACAACATGGTTAGCAGTGGTGGGATATCAGCGCTATCAGCATAGCACAACATAGTTGGCAGCAGTAGTCACTTCTACAAGATACTGCATCAGAAATAGCACCATAATCTGACATGATGATCTGTGGTGATATGAAAGGTAGCAGTTAAGTGCTTGAACCAAGAGCAACATCTCAAGGTATGAGAAAATAAAAGCAACTAAAGCCTAACTAGAGAGACGTGCATCTAAGAGGAAAACTTGAAGAAAAAGTTGGAGAAGCTTCCCTACAGACTTGGAAGTGAGGAATCCACCAGAGTGAGTGGAAGTCCCTTACAGAAAATTGCAAGAACCTGAGTGACACAGTTCATGAGATGGTGAGCAAAAATACAAAAATGTAGCTGTACTTACATTTTAGAATAGGTGGCGGCCCCAAAGGCTCAGCACCTAGAGGGCAGCTGGAAGATGGCAGCATTTAAAAAAAAGTTTTAAAGGCTGGCAGAGTTAAATAGAGAAGTCTACAGAGCATAGAAAGAATAAAAGAAAAATCCTCCAGAGTTTAAGAAAAACAAAGAATTGCTGCTGCTCTGAAGATGTTAAAACATACAGCAATCAGAACAAAAGGAAGTGCTGTCTCTTCAAGTTTTGAAAAAAGGGCTCATTAGACCTTGAGCTCACTGGAACCTGCAGAGTTTGAAAGAAACAGAAGAATTTGCTGCAGTGGCCTTGAGAAAACAAAAAGAAAAGCTTTAAAAGTTTAAAAGTTTAATAAAAAACTGAGGTGGCAAATCACTGGAGAGCCCGTCAAAAGCAAAAAAAAGTGTGTGAAACACACAACAAAGACAGCCAACAGCTGCCACAGACTGGGTGTAAAATAATGGTTACTGCAATCACAGTCTTAAAGAGGCAATGCAATTTAAAACTGTAACGACAAAAAAAGAAACCATCCATGGACAGAAAATTGGAAGAGACCCCAGAGAGAGGGATGGGTAGGAGGCATGGGTTGGCATGTGTTGGCATGGATGGGCCATGGGGAAAGGGTAGGGGGATGAGAAGATGTGAGGGGGTGAGGGCTGGATGACCTTATATTTAATAAAGCACCTGAGACAAAGTCCTAGAGAACTGACATGAGTCTTTAAAACAGTGTCACCAATAGTTAGCTCCTTTTGCCGCCTCCAATCTGAGTCCAGATATGGCGGGCCCGACACCGTCCTTTATCCCCGGAATGAAAATTATGCCATTCAGGCCACTTTTTCCTGATGCGGGTGTGCCGAGCCAAGAAATGTTCTGATTCAAGCTATCTGCCTCGATGGTAAAAGTCTGGCCCTATGAGTTTTTGTTTGATTATGACTTAGCTCCTCCTTATACCTTAGGTAGATTTTCAGGCTTCCAAATAAACCCTTGCAACATATGTAATGCACTAGGCTGGGATCATGACTGTAGCTGAGTATTAAAATACATCCGGCTAGATTAAGGGGATCGCACCATTTTAATTTCTCCCTGCAGGTGATTTGCCAATTATATTCCCACAAATATGGGGCAGAATTTTCCCCCTATCAGGGGGGAAGTTTAAGTGCGGGCGCATGGAGGGGCGTGCTGCCATTTTTCGCGCATGCGCACAAAAAAGCGCACTCATCACCCTGAGGCTAAGTGCTGCCTCAGGGAGATTGGCTGTACAGTGAAAAATCTGAAAAAAAAATTTCCCTGACACTGTCACATGAGCTGGGACATGTCCATAACTTTTTAATACAGTTCAATGACATTTTTTAAAACCTACATGAAACCTCATCCCACCCATAGATGAGGTTTCATGCTTTATCTAGTGCCTGGCAGGGCTCCCAGCCGGCCCGCCAACCTTAATTACATTAATGACTCTGTCAATGGCCTCAATTGGCCATTGACAGGTCGACGGGCACACAGCTGATTTTGCTGAGCCCCCGCTTACCTGAAAATTTAAATGGGGCAGGGTAAAGTCGGGAGTTCCGCCTGATGTCATACTGCATCATTTTACGCATCGGCGAGCGGGATCCGCCGCCCCCCCACCCCCCCCCCCCCCCCCCCCACCCCCCAACTCACCAACTGGGAAATCCTGGCCATGATGTCAGAAAACCACAAACTGACTTCAATCCTTTTTTTCCACAGAACCACAATCTAGTTCTGTGATAACGAACCTTTGCTTAAGGGGGTCTGCAGCTGCAATATTAAAGAGTTAGTTTTTTGTATCGTTGTCTATAATTGGTCATTTTAACTTTTTAAAGGTTTTGTGAATGTATGAATAATTCTCATTTCTCAGGCTAAGTGTTTTTTGTATCTAAGAGGAAAACTGCGGACATCAGGAACTTTATGATTGGAGTCCAGTGATGAATCTCTGTCTGATACTTCCACCAATGCCCATCCCCCCACTTTATACATTTGTTCACTTGCAGTGGGAAGTCCTTGGCTGCCAGCTCTTCATAGCAACATGACTGAAATCAGCGACTCCACACTATGGGTGAAGGAGCAAAACAAACTTGTGTGCCACTGTTGTCAATGCGAAGTGTGGTGGCATTCAAACTCACTGGCATCTCCCTCTTCGAAGAGCTATAAAAGGTAGTTTGGTAGCTATTTGAGGAATGTTTTAATTTTTGTTAATTGATTTCTGATTTTTTTTAGCAAAGACATTGGCACGTTTTCCTCAGGCATCTATTTTGTGCCACATGTCTAAAAAGGTATTTATTTTCATATTAATTTTCAGGAGGGTGAGTGTGTGGCCCTTTCTGAGTGGGTGGGCTGTCTACTTTTATTATTAGACTAGAAACCCAAGAATGCATTAGTTTTCATTAGGAAGGCATATTTTGAGTTGTTGTTTTTCTGTCTCAATGCTCCGTGCCAGCATATTGGGTTAATTTATGGTGTTATAAGGTTATGTCAGTTTATATCTGGCTAGATACTTCGTAACTACTGTGCCAAGTATCTGCTTGTTTAATATCATGTGGACATATCAGTCCATTGAATAGTAGAGCCTGTCTGTCGCCTTTTTAAATTACAGTGTTATATGTAAGACATTGGGCTGTATCTTACCTATGTCGGGCTGGCTGGGTGGGACCGAGCAGGGGTGGGCGTGGGGTGCAGAGCCGATCACCGCCTGTGATCGGCTGTGTGCCGCCATTTTATGTTAGCAGTAATGCGCGGCTGGTAGTGTTCAGTGCTACCTGTGCAGGCGGGGGGAGGAGTGAGAGTCGGGGCCTGGGCGAAAGAGCTCAGAAATCTCCGTGAAGCACGGAGCTGCCTCAGGGACATTAAGTTGATAATGAAACTCCTCAATAAATGACCTAAAAAATTGTTTAAATATGCCCCCTCAGCTAGGACATATTTGTCAAGTTAGCAAAATTTATTTATTTATTTAATAAAACCTTCAGGAAACCTCATCCTGCCCGTGGATGAGATTTCCTGAAAAACGCGAAGGTTCTTGGGCTCTTTGCCTGCCCCCGCCAATTCTGCCCCCCCCCCCCCCCCACCCTTGGAATATGGGAACACTTGTAAAAGTATTCTGAATTTAAATTTAATATTTTGTGTATGCAAGCTTCCAGCTAAAATCTCAAAACATTTCAACTTTAACCAGCAGAGGCTTTCTGATTGGTCTTTGTGAGTTTTGATTTCAGACCCTTGCTTGCAGTTTAAATGCACTTTTCCTGACATTTGGCATGCAGTACCATAAATAGCATAGGGTAGATGCAGAATAAATCTCCCCCTGTGCTATTTATTTGGTACTCTATGAGGGAAAAATCAATTTGTCTGATGCCATTGCTAGCCATTGATATGATTGAAGAATGCCATGTAGCACTACATGAACATATTTCTCCCCCTCAGTCACACTTGGCATGGGATATATAATAGTTAAAGTTTCCTCTGCTCCACCTCAACAAGCACCTTGATCCAAACTCAGAAGAATACTTCTTACTGCACCAGTGTGAGGTTTTTGTTATCCCCACTATCATCCCAATGATTTTTCTGAATGGCATTAACTGTGTTAGAATCAATGCTATTGATTGATGTCCATAGGAAGCAAACTCTTTTCATTGAAATATCCTGTAAATAAATGATACATTCATCACAGCAGTCTGGAACAGGTGAGGACCCGTGTTTTGGAGCTGAAAAAATGGTGTTACAGCCAAAGTACAGCTCCATCCACTTTTCAATATTATTCAGATCAGTCCATGATTATGCCAATGAATATTTTGGAATGTTCATTTTGATCACAGTGTCCAATGTATTTTATTCTATTAGTCTATTTGGTTATATATAGCTTGAGAGGCACCAATCCACATTGAGTGTGGGGCAGACCTCCAAGAACTACCACAGCTGGTTTAGGGATTGAACCTGTGCTGTTTGTATCATTTTGCACCACACTCTAGCCATCTAACTAACTGGGGTGGAAGTAGCACTATGAATATTAATTTAAGCATAGAGATTATGCAGGAAGAAAAAGCAGATAGGATGGTGCATAACATTCTGTAACTGGGCATCAATCTGGATTATGTCCTTCACTGCAGCTCAACATATAATTATTGGCCATAGCTATCCTGCAGTGGCATGATATGTCTGTTTTATACATAGAATGAGATAGAATGGAGTGACATACATGGATAGAACAGCTGATCAGCCCTCCTCGGTTGTACACTTTCAACAGCTTCTCAAACAGCTTCAGCCTTTTGACGCTGTCTTTTGCATAGTTGATTTCTTGCAGGTCTATGGTTTCTGCTACTGAGGCAGTGAAATCGACGATCGCATCGCCAGTGTTCCCTCCATCCAGGGCTTCATAGCATCCGGACAACCTGTAGGCAAAAACACAATCAATGTCACACCAAACCACCACATGCTGCTTTGGTAGAGTCAAGGGGGACAACAATCAAAACATTGAATCTAACTCCAAATGCACCATCCTATCTGCTTTTCCTTCCTGCATAATCTCTGTGCTTAAATTAATATTCATAGTGCTTCTTCTACCCCAGTTAGCTAGATGGCTAGAGTGTGGTGCAGAATGATACAAACAGCACAGGTTCAATCCCCGAACCAGCTGTGGTAGTTCATGGAGGTCTGCCTCCTTGCCTTGCCCCACACTCAATGTGGAATGGTGCCTCTCAAGCTATATATAATTGTCACACTTTAATGGAGAGAGATGCCTATGGTTCTTGGTAGACTACAATTAATTACCAGTTACCAGTATTTCCATCCAAAACCATAATATTCCTCCTACCATCAACCTTTAAAATAAAAACCTTTAAAGGTTAAGTGTCATGAAAACGTACTTTATGCCAAATTATGATTTTTAATCCACCAGCTGGGAATATCAATTGAACTTATAAAAATAGACTTTTTAAAACACAGACTAAAATGACTTGAACTCACAGCCAAGATGGCTACCTAATTTACATTACTGTACATTCCACATTCCAAACCCAATGAGATGGAGTCTGCAAAACCTCATCAAAGACAATGACCTCAGAGGAACGTGAATGAGCCATATTTCCTATTCCAACAGCACAGCATCAAGATACTCAACGAGGTGGAGGCAAACCATCAAACCTAATCACTTGAACAATAAGACCCTGGTTAAGAGGGGGAATTCCCAGACCTGACCTAAACAAGTTACAATTGAAGTGCACAATCATATTTGAATTACCAGTCTGTTGGAGAGAGTAGTCACATGATAAGCCAATCCTTTGTATGTTTTAAGCTCATGTTTTCTCAGCAGAATGGAGGACAAGCAGCTGAGAAGTTGAGAGAGATCCTTCCTCTCGCTCTCTCTATCTCCACCCAACATGCAAGCTTTTGGGTCCTGTCTGTTATTGTTTGACTCTCTCTCCATGTGCAACAGGCAGAGATTTTAAAGAAAGAACTCAACACCACATTCTGTCTCCAGAAGAACAGACAGATCGTCCATCTGCAGTTTTAAACCATCTCGACGCCAAAAGCAGAAGACCACTGAGTGAAAGCAGCAAGCAGCAGGATTCAGCCTGAAGCCAGTTGAAGCACCAAACTACATACTGTGAATTCCTTTTAACTTCTATGGACTCTAATTTGATCAACCTATTCTTCACCGGTCTGTAATCTATATTTGTGTGTTTCTATGTGTGGACTTTGAGTGCATGTTTGTGAGAAAATTGGTGCATATTTTATAACTTTCCTTAGATCGGTTTAAGTACCGACATAATAAAGCTAACCTCTTTCTTTGTTAAACTCAAGAAAACCTGTCCTATTGGTCCTTTAATGATCATAACACATAAACAGTTAAGCACTCATTGAATCGGCAAGTATATCCTTTTCAAACAAAAACCCTTTCACGTCAACTAAGGAGAGGGCAAAGAGGAAAACCATGAGACCCCTTCTCACCTGGTCGTAACATCAACTTTACCATCGCATTTTTTTGCTTATTAATAAATAATTTTTCACTTTTATATCATCTCAGTTTTCTTATCAATGTTACTTTCTAGTTTACATATCAAAACACATATCTAGACATTCTTCCACTAGAGGCAAACCAGTTGTCATTTGTCAGGCTGAAAGTGGTAAAAACATTGTATTTTATCGGCCTTCCCCTGTGGAAATTTAGCATTCCAAAAGTTGCCCTCATATCAAGAAGTTGTTCTGGTGATGCCAACTAGTATTAGGTGCAACAGAGAACTGATCTTTTCCTGCGTGTCATTCACGTATGTTCTAAGTTCTGGGACTTTTATGATGGTTTAAAAAGGTAAACAGGGTGTAACAAAGGGTAAGAGTACCTATGGCTATAGCCAAGTAGCACCTGACACTGCTGCCACGACTGTATATATTATTATAGGTTAATTGAATAGTTATGGTAATGAGTGGTGCAGATCATGATGTGATAGTGACATCAGCGGTGATGCGCTAGATACTTGGGAGAGAGGATGGAATAGTCTTGCGACAGAACAGAACCTAACACTGTATATTTTTATAAAAATATATCCTCATTGTCATTTCTTAATTTTAAACTGGACCTTATGGCTGAACAAAGGCCATTAAGATGTCTGACACTCTGTCTATGAGTTTTTGTCTGAGTCACCAGAACAAAAGAAGCCACTTCCCAGTCTCAGGAATGTCACACCCCTGAGGAGGTTACTTCTGAGGAGCTACTACCAGATCACCTGGGGACTACAGAGCCCAACTTCAAAGGCCATGAAGGCCATTTGTATTTGATAAACCAGATCTGTCAGCGGACTGCGAGAGTCTACAAAGACAATGAGTTCCCAAATACCAGACCCTCAACAAATAATATATCTTTCAACCCATTGTGGCTGAGATGTTATCAGCCTGGATCACAAAGCCAATTTCCAGACACTGGATAAATGTCCTTTGTTGAAGATATTGTGGAGAGGTAAGGTCACATGACCTAAGACTCTGGCTTGTTGAACAAGATAGTATTGCCTTCCTGGGCTGCAAGCCTAGTCTGCTGCTTTAACATCTGACTAGCAGGCCACACAGAATGTGCTCTGTCCTGATTGGACACCTGGTCCCCATCTACCTTGCTTCTGCTGAAATTTATGTACCACCATCTACAAACTGATTCATCTCTGTGTGCCTATTTCATCTTGTGGAGTCAACACCACCTGCAAAACTAATTTTATACCACCAGTTTTCAGCCCACTGACCTCCGTGAAGGAATTCCTCATGGAATTTTGATTCTGGACCTCACTTGAGCCAATATTTATTTTCTCCGTGGTCTCTGCACTGTAAAAGCATCTCTTCTCTATCTCTCTCTTTACCATATGTGTGCAGAGGGGGGCATTGCGACCATCCTTTTCACAGTTTTTGAATGTGTGCAATAAACTAACCTCTTGAGTTCATCCTACCTCGAGTCTGCTATGGGGTTATGAGTGGGAATTGGATCACACAACTGAGGGGTTGGGAGATATGCCACAACTAATTAAAAAGGAAACAAATCCAAACACCTTTCTGTTTATGGGTGGGTGGTGAGAGGAAAATTACTACTGTTTGAATGATTCCTCCCAACACCCCTGTAAACAGAAGTTGGGGGTTCAAACCCAGGATCGCTCATTTGAATTTGACCAGAGTCAAAATTAAGACACAAGCCAAATCTAAGGGAAAAGAGCCAAATGAAAGCTAAAAGGAAAAACTCATTGGCTGGAATGAATTTTAAACACAGTAACTTACCACAGAAAATTCCTTTTCCCTAACAGTAAGAAAATGGCAACTTTCAATACACAGACACGGGTCAAACAAGGAGACCGGAACAACGAAACATATGGCATCACTTAGCACAGAACAACTGAAAGCTGAGACTAGGGAGGTACAGTTAAAAATGCCCAATAAAGTGAAGAGGAATGAACTGATCCAGCAGCTGCCAGAACATTTGGATCTCACATATCCGATGGAGCAAGTAGATGAAGGCCTTAACCTTGACACCGAATCCCCTCCCTTAGCCAAACACGAGCTGGTAAAGCTCAGAATGCAGCTAGAATTTCAGGAGAGGGGAAGAGAGAAAGAAAGAGAAGCTCAGGAAAGGGAACAGGAGAGGGAAAGAGAATTCCAGCTCCGAAAATTGGAAATGAAGCTAGCAACTCAAAGGGAGAGAGAGAGAGAGCAGGCAGCTGGAAACTGCGAGTGAAAATCTCTCACTACCCAGTAGCACCCCCTGCCTTCCAAATCCCAAACTATTCTCTGAAACCCTCAAGTAAACACTAGATTCATTCCCAAATTTGAAGGGAGTGTGACATGGAGTCATTTTTTGCAACTTTTGAGAAAGTAGCAGGACGGGTAAAATGACTATCAGATATCTGGACATTCAAGAGCAACTGTCAGGGAGAGTCCAGAAGGTCTATTCCATGCTGGCTCCTGATACGTCCATGAATTATGAACAGACCAAGGCTGTGGTCTATGAGTTAGTCCTTGAGGCACATCGCCAGCAATTCCAGAACACTCACAAGAAACCCACACAAACCTACAACAAGTTCAAAAAACAGAAACAAAGTATGTTTGATTGATTGGTACAGTCTTTAAGAATCCCACACACCTATGAAGGATTGCGTGAGTTTGATCTTGTTAGAGGAATTTCAAAACTGCTTACCCTCCAGCTTGAGGACACACTTGCAGGAGCAGAGAATCCTCACAGCCCGGGATGCAGCCATCACAGCAGACAGCTACAATCTCACCCATAGGCCTGGAAACTCAGGCAGACCTTTCCCAAACCATTCCCATGGCCACTGGGAAGACAAGCAGGGGCAACATAGCTAGGGAAGGCAGCCAACCAGAAATCTGCAGGAGTGCAGAGGGCCCTGAAATTTTCTGGGGCCAAAAAGGGTGAAATAGAACCCCCTAACCACCGAGCGAGAGCTGCATGAATTTAGCAAGGCCAAAGCCAGGCCAGTAGAGTTAAGAGAGGTCCAGGAAGGGCCAATAGAATTTGAAATAGGCTCGCAGGATATCCCAGGATTAAACAGGGACGCGAAAATTCCCAGAGCAGAGAAATAGATAGTGGGGGAGATGTCCCACAAGGTCGAAGAGCCTGAAGGAAGGCAAATTATTAAGACAGGAAGGAAAAAGGGTAAGAAATTGCCTGAAATATGGCTGGTAGAAACCCTTTTTCCAACTTTAAATGGGGATAAAGCAAGTCCCCGAATAGATGAGCAGATGGGAGTGAGATGCTTCACCCAGTTGAAGAGCTACAAGGGAGTATAGCTAGAGCTGCACTGCTACTTGAGAGCAGAAGTGTTCCAGGGAACATGGAAGAAGTTAGGAGAGCGCCCGCTCCCAAGCCAAAGGCACAGGCACAGAAGCCAATGATTGGTTTGGCCAACAGCTTTATGGCAAATTTAAATGGGGACCAGGAAAGTTCACAAATTGAACTGGAAAGAGTGAGGGTGATGCCTCACTTAGTTGAAAAGCAACAGGAAGGTCCAGCGAGAGCTGACCATCCACCAGAGGGCAGTGGTGTTCCAAAAGCCATGGACCAGCTTTGAGGAAGACTATCCCAAAGCAAAAGAGAAAACACAAAAGAGTAACAATGGATTGCAGGAAGACACAGACGAAGCCCACAATCAAATCTCCCCTCAGCCTCCTCTGTTCCAAGGAGAATAACCCCAGCCTATCCAATCTTTCTTCATAGCTGCAATTTTCCAGTCCTGACAACATCCCCGTAAATCTCCTCTGTACCCTCTCTAATGTAATTACATCCTTTCTGTAATGAGGTGACCAGAACTGCACACAGTACTCAAGTTGTGGCCTAACTAACGTTTTAGTTGCAGCAAAACCTCCCTGCCCTTATATACCATGCCTCATCTAATAAATGAAAGGATTCCATGTGCCTTCTTAAACACCTTATCAACCTGTTCTGCTACCTTCAGGGATTGGTCGACTTCTAGGTCTCACACTTCCTCTACACCTCTCAGTATCCTCCCATTTCTTGCGTAATCCTTTGCCTTGTTTGACCTCCCCAAATGTATCACCTCACACTTCTCTGGGTTGAATTCCATTTGCCACTTTTCTGCCCACCTGACCAGTCCATTGATATCTTCCTGAAAATGAAATTTAGAGCCGCAGTGGAACCATCATTATCCATGTTCAAACTACCCTCCAGGTTTTTCACAAGACCTTGTGTAGGACTTCAAACCATGTAAAATATATTTTATTATTTGTATTGTACTTGTAGGGAGTGTAACGGGTAGCGTCCCTGCTTCTGGGCTCGAAGCTCTGGGTTCACGTCCCACTTCAGGGCTCAATGGCTATGAAAGGTGTGTGCATAATGCAGCCAAACAGATTGGTTATCAGCCTGTAAATCCTTCCAATACACCTGACGGCAGGCAGTAAGAGTGGGAGAGATTCATGATCAGCAGAAGGCAGTGGCAAATCACTGCAGTGCTTTGCCAAGCATAATCATGGACCAATCATTAATTGGCCAGCCAGTGTGAAATCACAGTTGGGGACTGATCGCAGGCGGTGGGCCATTCCTGGGCTGTCAACTCAACAACCCAAAATCCTGCCCCTGGGACCTGGAGCAAATGATCAATTTTTATGACTAATGAATGTGATTGAGATATCTATTTGAAATCTGGCAACATAACAAATTTGTGGTCAATGCGCAGGATTTTAAGGTACATGGACAAACTGCAGGGTCTCATAAAAATGGAGTAGCCCAATGTAATTGTTTGCTACCTATAGCAAGTAACTTGCAAGTGGCTCCAGGTTTCAGAATAAAGATAAATTTTGACACTTGCGTAATCTTACTTTGCATATGCCTTCTCCAGGAGTGCACTCCAGAACTCCTCTTTAGAGTTAGAGTGACAAAATAGGAGCTTCTCATTCATTGTCGGAAGACGATCGTCAATCACAACATCAATCCATTCGGCAAAGCGCCAAAATCGGAAGTGAAAGATGCCTGCATGACTATTCGGCTTTTTTGAGTCCCAGTCCTGCTTTTTCCAGTCTGGAATAACCTGCAAACAACAACAGGAAATTAACAACAGAAAAGGCTGGCAATGCTCAGCAGATGTGGCAGCATCTGTGGAGAGAGAAACAGAGTTAACATTCCATGTCTGAGCCCTGAAGAAAGGTCCTTAACTTGAAATATTAACTCTGTTTGCAGCATGTCCTATTTTTATTTCAGATTTCCAGCATCCATGGTATTTTGCATTTGTTACAGGGAATTAGGCATTGTAGAGTGAATATAAACTTAGCAACCACTTTGAACTATAAAACACAATTATAAATCTTTTAATTCTGCCATCTTCTTTCTTCATTCTCTCTTCTTTCCCATTCTGATCTACCCGACCTGTTTGCTAAGTTGCGCTGCCCTAACAAGATAGGCTTGAAACCTTTCATTTCTTTGTCTTTTCACTGAAGGCTTTGGAGTGAAGAGCAAATTTAAGAGATTTTCAAGAAATTTGATTTGTGCCTTAAATGGACAGAGTAGTCAGGTCGATGGCTCAATGCACCTGCCAAAAAAACTCAAATCAAATATGGCTTTGGGTCGATTTAAAATGTTGCCAGAGAACTTTGGGTGTCCAGTGAGACCCCTGCTGCAGCTTATGTGTTGATGGGAATAAGCTGAGCCAGCGGGGAGCAGGGATCTGGGCATGTAGCTGATGGCAATTTTCTAGGGGGTATCTTTCATGTACTGATAGATAGCAAGCCAGAATAATTTTGCAGCCCCATGACAAGCACATCTGCTTCTGCTAAGTTCACCTGAATAAAGCCTGAACATTTGCTGGGCCTTTAATTAAGCAGACTCCAGTGGACCCTTCAAGAATTTCTGCTTAGCCCATTTACTGGTGGCCTGGGACAATCAGATGAAGAATATACAGCCAATCTCCGCTCATATGTACCTGAGTTTTTGCATTTGGGAACAGCTTTATAGTCTGGTTTGTATATTTATGAAGCCTAATGCTTCTGTCAGGAAGGAATCCTATTTTTAAATTTTTTCATGGAATGTGTGTATTACTGGCAAGGCTAGCATTTGTTACCCATCCCCAATTGCCCTTGAACTGAGTTGCTTGCTAGGTTATTTCAGAGGACAGTAAGAGCCAACCATATTGCTGTGGGTCTGGAGTCACATGTAGGCCAGACCAGATAAGGACAGTAGATTCCCTTCCCTAAAAGACATCAGTGAACCAGATGTGTTTTTACAGCAATTGGTGATAGTTTCATGGTCACTATTGCTAGACTAGCTTTTCAATTCCAGTTTTTAACTCCAGGAGCTTCCTTGGTGGGATTTGAACCCAAGTTCTCAGAGCATTAGCCTGGGTCATACACCACCATCTCCCTGACCAACTAAAAGTTGCCAAACCAATATGCCATTCAGTGGGTTCTGGTATTATTCACAATGAAAAATATGGAGCGTTTGCACCATATTTACTCTAACAAAACAGGCGGCCATGAATTTCTCACATATTGTACTTTCATTGCTACGGAGGGCAGTACCGTGATCAGACTAACCTTTGACATGTTTCTTTGGATCAAACCAGGAAAATGGCTGCTCCATGAATATTCATATCGGCACCTATCTGCAAGGCTGAGAATTTGCGGGACCAAGGAATGATACAGTGGGCTAGATTCTCCTCTGCAATCCAGCCCAAATTGGGACAGGGTAGCAACGGAGAATGAGGCAAAATATGTGGGTGAGGCCTAACAATGCCCCACCACCCCAACCTTAATATCTTTCCCCTCAACCAGGAATTCCCCTCCCCCAATTGCCACATGCAAATGATGCTGGGAGTGGGGGTGGGGGGGATGGAATCTGGGAGGTGTTTCCCTTTGTTATCACCACTTCCTGAGGTTTCAATGTGAAAGGTAACTGGTATGGTCTTGGCTGCAGCTCTGCTGGCATTTAACAACCAAGGACTGACCAGCATCTTGTTGGGAATAGGAATCCTGGCAGGCGCCTGCTTTGTATCAAGAGTGACCCAAGACCTTGGAAATCAGTAAGGGGTGAGGTCTCACTTCTCTCTCCTGTGGATTTTAAAGTTGGTATTTGAACCTAATTCCTCTTTTGAGGATCAAGTCAGCAGAAATTATGCCTCATATTCTCCCCCAACACCTGTTCTGCCCTATGAAGAACACATTCAGCTATCTATATTTCTCCATTTAATGCTCAGAATTGTATGACCGCACGTTTAATTCTGAATGTGACAGAGGTCAGAGGAAAAATAACGCTGAGTTAAATGATAGTCGACAGTTGTGAGAAATTAAGAATTTTAAACGATGGTGATATGCCATAAAATACCAAGCTCATCAGAGTGTGTGAACACTACAAATAACAAAAATAATCAAATGTTATCTGAATAAAACTTCTGAAGCACAGTCTGACAAAACTAGAACATTGAATGTTATCTTAATTAAGAAAGAACAAATGCAATGGCCCAGATCTTCTAATCTCCGGAGGGTCATACACTGGAGGTACCCCATAAAATGTGCTGGAGGACCCCTCGGAAGTCCTCATGCACTGAATACATGGGAATTGCCTGGGAAGTTTCCATTTCTAATGGGCAATTCCCCTGTGCCTGGAACCCTCTGAAATTCTGAGTTAAAGTCAGGGATTTCGGATGGCTCCGACTCACTGAGCAGAATAGTTATCCAGGGAATCTTAGGATTAAAACCAATTCTAACTTCTGGGTAACTAGACTACTGACCCACCCGACTACATTCCCACCCCGATCCCGGACTATCCCTCTGATCCACCCCCAACCACCGTGACCCCTGACTAACCCCTGACCAATCCTATTACCCCCATACCCTGACTACCCTTCCCACAGCCATGAATAATCCCCACCCCTGATTGACTAACCTCCAACTACTCTCCCTGCCCTCCGACTACCGCCCACACTCTGACTATCCCCCACATCTGACTATACCTCAGACCCCCAAATACCCAATTACCTCCCCCACCCCCAACGACACCCCAATCCCCAACTACCTCTCCACTTCCCGACTAACCCCCAGCACACTGACTGCTCCTACATTCCGACTACGTCCCCTGACCCCCCTGACTATCCTTTTTTAGCTATGAAGAAAAATCATACAGACTTGAAATGTTAACTCTCTTTCTCTCTCCACAGAAGCTGCCAGACCCGCTGAGTTTTTCCAGCAATTTTTGTTTTTATTTTCAGATTTCCAGCATCTGCAGCATTTTGCTTTCATCCCCAATTACCACCTCCCCCCAACTACCCTCCCCATCTGCTGTCTACACCCCCATCCCTCAGCTACCAGCCTCCCCCCCGCCACCTCCCCCAGCTAACACCCAAACCCCAATTTCACCTGGAAACCCCCTGACTACCCACCCCAATTATGCCCCAACCCCCTATCAACCTCCCCACCCCTAACCACACTCATCCTCTGACTATCCTTTCTCACCCCTGACCACCCTCCCCACCCCCCCACACCACCCCCCCCCCTCCCCCCCCCACACCTGATAACCTGATTCCCCCTCCCCGACCCATCATACCCCCCCTCACCCACTTACCTTACACACTTACCTTCTCTTCTAGCTTGTTAAAGTGGCTGGGGTATTTAAACTTAACAGAATACGGCAGCTAGTGCTGTAAAGGGGGGCGGTGGGGGTGGTAGCTTCGGTTCCCCTGATGTTCCTACATTCCGACGAAAGGACTCCAGGAGTGGGCACGCTCCACATTTCTCAAGAGGTTTGGGTCCGAAGTCCAGGCGAGAAATGTGGAGCTCCAGTCTAAGGTAAGAAAATAGGAGCAGAGTGGCAATCCGATGGTGATTGTCATTCCACGGAAGATTCGGCCCAATGGAAAGAATACTGTGGGCGTTAAAGAGTATCAAGACACCAGACGTAATGAAAATGACATGCCCTCACCTTTTGCCACAGGCTGTCCCGAAGGGCTAAACAGGAACAAGCAGCCACAAACCAGCAATTCCCCAGTTTCCCTTGGTGCAGATCATGTGAACTGATTCCATTGACAAATAGATGAGGGGATTCACACAGCTCCTAGGGCAAGAGATTAAGAACAGAAAATTAATCTAAATATGAACACATTTCATCAAATTGCGCAAACTTATTCACAGCTTCTAGTTAACATGATTGAATTAGTGATGGGTCATTCATAGTGAGGTCATTCATCCTTGAATAGAAAATGCTAGAAATGTGAGAATAGGTGGGGAATGGGAAGTCACTTCAAAAGGGATGAGAGAATCAGTGTCATTGAATCCACTATCAAAGATCGTTCCCTCCGGGACACCCTGGTCCACTCCTCCATCACCCCCTACTCCTCAACCCCCACCTATGGCACCTCCCCATGCCCATGCAAAAGATGCAACACCTGTCCCTTCACTTCCTCTCTCCTCACCGTCCAAGGGCCCAAACACTCCTTTCAAGTGAAACAGCATTTCACTTGCATTTCCCCTAACTTAGCCTGTTGCATTCCCTGCTCCCAATGCGGTCTCCTCTATATTGGAGAGACCAAACGTAAACTGGGCGACCGCTTTGCAGAACACCTGCAGTCTGTCCGTAAGAAAGACCCAAACCTCCCAGTCGCTTGCCATTTTAACACTCCACCCTGCTCTCTTGCCCACATGTTTGTTCTTGGCTTGTTGCATTGTTCTAGTGAAGTCCAACGCAAACTGGAGGAACAGCACCTCATCTTCTGACTAGGCACTTTACAGCCTTCTGGACTGAATATTGAATTCAACAACTTTAGGTCTTGAACTCCTTCCTCCATCCCCACCACTTTCCGTTTCTTCCCCCTTCCTTTTGTTTTTTCCAATAATTTTTACAGATTTTTCTTTTCCCACCTATTTCCATTATTTTTAAATTTATACCTTTTATGCCCTGCTAGTCTTTCCACCCCACACCCATTAGAGCTGTACCTTGGGTGTCCTGCCATCCATTCTTAATTAGCACATTCGTTTAGATAATATCACCACCTTCAACACCTTTTTGTTCTTTTGTCCTTTTGCCTGTGACATCTTTTGATTATCTGTTCCTATCACTGCTTGCTTGTCCCTACAACACCACCACCCCCCAACTTCTCTCCCCACACCTACCCCCACCCGCCCGCCCCACATCCCCTTAAACCAGCTTATATTTCACCCCTCTCCTAATATTACTCAGTTCTGCTGAAGGGTCATGAGGACTCGAAATGTCAACTCTTTTCTTCTCCGCCGATGCTGCCAGACCTACTGAGTTTTTCCAGGTAATTCTGTTTTTGTTATCAAGGATTTTGTGTTTGGTGAAGATCGTTCACTCTTAGTAAAAGGGCTCAACTCTTGACCTAAGAAAAGAACTATGACATAAAAATATTTTATGGCTGAGATAGAATACTGTTGAAGTTGCTAGGCCTTGTTTCACTCAGGTTGAACAATATTTCTAGTACTTTTTCTATATTAACTGTCATTTTGAATTTAGACACTAAAATATAATGCAGCAGTCATAGATAACAGCAAAGACATGGTTCACATACTTTTGCTTCTTCTAAATACTTAATGAATCTCAATAACAGCTAGTTTTTCTATAGCACCAAAATGTCCCAAGGCACTTCACAGGAGTGTTATGAAGCAAAATTTGACACTGAACTATTTAAGATCTTCCCAATATTTATTTGGAGGAAATTTCTGTTCATCTAGTCTTGGAAGCCAGACAAGTTTCAAGGCAGTGGTCGAGACAGGTGGTAGTAGGTAGAGCTGGATACCATCAATGTAACATAGGAACTGATGTGTTTTCAGATGAGGTTACTGAGAGGGGCAGCATGTAGGTAAGAAATGAGAAGGGGCCAAGAATAAATCCTTGGGGGTACCATGGCAATGAACAGGTAGAGAAAGGGTTCGTATGCATGTTTAATTAAAATAAGTAAGTTTAGAAAACTTTATAATACATTAAGTAGAAACCTTGAGATTTGTCAGAGAGTCTGGTCATTCTTTATATAAAAGCAAAATACTGCGGATGCTGGAAATCTGAAACAAAAATAAAAATAGCTGGAAAAACTCAGCTGGTCTGACAGCATCTATGGAGAGGGATACAGTTAACATTTTGAGTCCGTATGACTCTTCATCAGAACTGAGGAAATAAAGAAATGAGGTGAAATATAAGCTGGTTGAGGGAGTGGGACAGGTAGAGCTGGATAGAGGGCCAGTGATAGGTGGAGGCAAAGAAGAGGCTGCAAAAAGATGTCATAAACAAAAGGACAAATGGGGTGTTGACGGTAGTGATATTAGCTAAAGAATGTGCTAATGGTGACATTAAGGGTAGAAAGCAGGACGAGCAAGTAACAGATAGCCCTCTATCCAGCTCTACCTGTCCCACCTCCTCCTCAACCAGCTTATATTTCACCTCAATTCTTTATTTCCTCAGTTCTGATGAAGAGTCATACGGACTCGAAATGTTAACTGTATTCCTCTCCGCAGATGCTGTCAGACCTGCTGAGTTTTTCCAGCTATTTTTATTTTTGTTTCTGGTCATTTTTCAGCCTGCAGAGTAGGTGGAATTTAGAACTAGGTTAGATCTCAAGGAGTAGCGATATACAGAGATGGACACATAACACTTGGCTTATCTTTTCCCTCAGTTCCTGTTGTTCCCAATCCTTATGTATACAATTGTTTGAGTTAATACGGTTAAAGAAGCACCTCCTAAATTCAGGTAGGTCAGAGAATTTTGGATAAGCAGCCTGACAGACAGTGGCAAGTCAAGGGTACAGGGCAGCTGGTGGAGATATCCAACTATTGGTCATAATATGCCTGACACTAGGGCAGAATTGTCCCAGATTTGCACTAAGTGCAGTAGCGGGTGGTTAAAATGATGTTTTATCCACTGGCCGTGATGGTGGGTTTTCACGCCGGATCGTTCCAAACTCGCTGCATTACTTATGCATTCCTGAAAAACACGCCGTTTCCATGGGGGGGGTGGGCTCTCATTCGCCCACTATGCCATCACCTTGCCGCTTCATCATGCCGGGTACCATATTTAAAGTCCAATCGCGTGTACACATCTCAGTGCTTCCAGCCTATGACTGCTGCAGGGGAGATGCCCGTGAAAGGCAAAAAGACTGCAGCCCCCAGATTTAATGACACATCACTTTAATGCCATTTAGATGCCATGGAGGCCCCCATGCTGTCCTCTACACCCACTCTGGCCGCAGGACAGGCAGCAGCATTACCAATCCAGCATGGCAAGTGGTGGCAGCGGTGATCAGTGCCAATGCTGCACTGACGAAGTTGGCCATCCAATGTAGATAGAGGATGAATGATCTCATCCGTGGGTAAGGCAACTATCTCATCACTCTAAACTCATACACTCAAGCTCATCACACATTCACTGGCATCTCATTCACTGCCAGCTCAAGGGACATCACCACCCATTCTCACGCACATACCCTCACATCTCCATCAGGCCCCATCTCCTCTGGAGACTGCCTCCTCAGCCCTCACCATCTTGAGGCCACTTGCACAGATCAACATGTTCCCCCACACATCCCCTGGGATACCCTCCTTCCCCAGTACAGTATTCGTCCTGAGGCCACTTCTCCCCCTTCCCCAAGCAAGCCCTAGTCCTAGCCATTGAAGAGCCACCCACATGTGGCTGATCTGGTTGGCAGGGACCTACCCGTGATCCCGCTAAAAGTGATGTGGTGCTGTCTGTGAAGCCTAGCGCTGATAACTGCAAGTGCTGACCGAAACAACATAGGCAAACAAACCTTGAAGTCCCGAGTGAAATGCAGGCCGCCAGGTGCACATTGCTTATGTGCTGTTGTGAAACATATCAGCGTGTTATCCTGCTGACGTGGATGGACAATCCAGTGGGCAGGGTGGGGAGCCATGGATGGGGGATGAGCCCGGCGGGCTGGCCTAATAATGATATGCAGTGAGGTTCCTGACGTCCGGTGGTGGGAAATGCGGCCCACCATTGACAGGCTGAGTGGGCAATCGCAAACTGGTTTCACGCTGTTGCGAAACTAATCACACCATAGTGTCTGCTCACGTCACTGAACACGCCCGACACCGGCAGACACAGAAAATCCCGGCCAATGATTGCAGGTGATGACACTAAGGGAGAGCATATAATTAAGGAAGAGCAGGAGTTGTTAACAGATCGAGAGTTCCAGAGGTGGAAGGAGGAATCATTGTTGGAAATGCCACATTCAGGTAGATAGGATGGAACTATGTGAGGACTGTCCTTCAAAGGTAGTTGGGAAGAGATGTTAGAGATGGATGGCTTGTTGAATGCTGCTGAGATAAACTAACTCAGTGCAGAGTGGAAATTAGACCTGGTACTATTTGGTCGGTGCAGTGGTTAAGTTTGTCTTGCACCCAAAATAGGTAGGTCTGGTTGTCTGGTTAGGAGATAAATTCAGGCTAGCAATGGTAGCCTTGTGCAGACAGGAGAAGCACTCTTGCTCCTTCCGGCTCCACAAAATATAACTTTGAAAAAGTCTGATTACGTCTTTTGCGCAGCCTTTAGTGACTGCTGGTTTAGTCACTCAAACATACAGCAACAAGGCTGAACAGCTTCACCCATTTGAGCCTGAACTTAGTACTTTGTTTGTTATGTGAATTTTCACACTTTTTCTCCCTTGGAGCATGACATGGAAGGAATGCAGGATAAATAACAATGTGTTGAACCAGGTTGTGAACACTCCCTTTATGACTGATAAATCCTGGAGTGGGACTCGAACCCTGGGTCTTCCAGCTCAGCTGCAAGAACACTACCAACTGAACCACTCAGCTACAGGGATCCTACAATCAATTTAGATTTTCAATTTGCGTAAAGTAAACTATGCCTGGTTTAGCAGATAGACAGCTTGCCCATTTACAAGCACTCGACAAACTTCGGACATCAATGGGTGGTCAGGTGCCACTACCAATTTTCAACAGGTAAAAACTGGACATGCATTGGGTTTTTCCCCCTGTGGCTCAATGTAATGCAGGACAGTACCACAGTACTTCTCAAGCAATTGTTCATGAAGGACTGTGCAGTCTTATATGTGAATGATGACATTATTTTTGTAGCTAGAAGTAAGATAATTGACATAATTATCCTCGCCAAGCAGTTGGCATACTGTGCCTATTGCAGAGGATTGGTAAGGCGATTGTTGTGCTTTAGGAATGAATGGGTGCTTCTCTTTCCTGTCAATCAATTTGATTTGTTTTTCTGCAAATTATAGCACACAGTAATTGATGGGCTACAATTTGACATTAGATACATTTTCCACTTGGAACACTTGGAAATAAGTTCTATTAAATCTTTATGTGATTTTTTTTTTCTATTTTAGGTAATAAAAGTCAATAGCAGCTTTCTGCATGATACAGATTAAAGAGAACAACTTTAAGCTTATTGATAGCAAAAATCTGTGTGAGTGTGTTAAAATATATAGCACAAATTGATATGATTTAAAAGGATTTGAAGAGGGTCAGCACTTGACTGATCATTGAAAACTTGTACATTAATGTGGATAAATGCAAGGTGACACATCAAGCAATGCACAACATCAACTCTGATCGGAAAACAGAGCAACTGAAGCTTGAAGGAGGCAGAACAGCAGAAGATTGGAGGATGTTAATGGACCAGTCTTTGCAAAATCCTCTGTAGCATGACAGGATAATGAGCATCTGGCAAACTGGATTTCAAGAAGCTCTGGCAGAGGAATACAGCCTAGGAATATTCCAGGAATATTACATTACTTATAGAGCATGTACAGCTGCCCATGTGGCTCACCAGGCAAATGTATTAGCCAAACTAGATTTAACTCAAGGACCAGGTAGATCCCAGATTTTACTGCTGCTCATGTTTTTTATTCTTTCATGGGATGCGGGGGTTGCTGGCAAGGCCAGCATTTGTTGTGCATCCCCAGTTGCCCTTGACAAAGTAGTAGTGAGCTGCCTTCTTAAACCACTGTAGTCAGTCTGGTGTAGGTACACCCGCCGTGCTGTTGGGGAGGGAGTTCCAGGATTTTGACACAGTGACAGTGAAGGAACAGCAATATAGTTCCAAGTTAGGATGGTGTTAGGGGAGGGCTTTCAGGTAGTGGTGTTGCCATAAGCCTGCCACCTTAGACCTTCTGGTGATAGAGGTTGTGTGTTTTTGCTGCCGAAGGTGCTGAGCGAGTTGCTGCAATGCATCTTGTGCGTGGTACATGCTTTTGCTGCTGTGTGCTGGTGCTGGAGGGAATGAACATTTTAAGGTGGTTTAAGATGTCAATCAAGCGGGCTGCTTCCTCTTGGATGGTGTTGAGCTTCTTGAATCTTGTTGGAGCTGCACTCATCCAGGCAAGTGGAGAGTATTTTATCATTCATAAGTTGTACAGATGTTTTATCTATTTGGCCATCAATGCAACACAGTGAAAATGTTTTTGCACTAGCTTCCTAGAGCTGAAATGTATTTTAGGAATATTGGCCAGGACTTTCTTTCTCCCTTACGGGATTATTACCATTATTATTTCCATATTATTTCCCAGGGTAGATAGACCAGATTCACATTGATCTTATTTTCAAGGACGTTGCTTGGAGGGTTGTAATAGCCCATAGCAAAGCCGGGTGGGGTGAGAAATTTAAATGTACCATCATTCTGCCCTGACATGAAGCATCATCAATAGGATCAACTAACTTTGAAGCTATAAGAGATCCAATGGGCCCCATGTAGAAACTTTGGACTCACCTTGCCATCATGGGGGTCTCTTGTTGCCTGAATTCATACTCCTACCCACAGCCAGGTAGTGATTTCTGCCAGATGCATGCAGGAAGTGGGGGTCTGAATATTAAAATGAAGCCTGGGAGTTAAAGTCTCTCCAGACTTCAAAATGCAATCTTGGTGCCCCTAACATTGGATGATCCCATCCAAACTTAAAATTGGGAACTTTGTCTACATTTTCCATCAAAAATGTGTATGCATGCGCTGTCCAGATCTAACAATTTACCCTGATTTGTGGCAAATTATTTAACAAAGGATACATGGAATGCCTAACACACAATCTCTTGTTACCTCAGGAGCTGGAAGAATGTCATTTTACCAGGCCACAGAATGCAGGCTAAAACTACTGTTGACACTTATTTACAGAAAAAGTATGTAGAAGCAAGCAGACAGACAAGACGTAAGTGAAATTTAGCTAACATAAGGCCGGGACTTTCCAGTCCCACATGCTGGTGTGATCCTTTGGTCCCACTGAAGTCAATGGACTTTGGGCTGACTCGCCACATCCACCACAGAAGGGCTGGAAAATCCCCACCATAAATTGGACTGAATGTGTAAAAACTGGGGCTGTCAAATGTAGTGTAAAGTGTTAATGTAAATAGATAGTCTACATCAGTATTCAGGGTTCTAAGTGTGGCCTGTGAGACACTTTGTTGACCGTTGACCACGTGCAGCATTGCCAGATTCCACTGGTTCCCATCTGTGTAGTTTTTTCCTACCGATATTATTAAAGTGATACGCACGTAAAGCAAGGGCACGTGAAGTGAGGCGTGAGCTGATTGCGCACAAGATTAACTGTGAGTCGTGTGCTCTCTCTGCATCCAAGCAAAGCGCTACATGCAAACAGGCTTTTTCTGTTATCAGATGCAAGGAGCGCAACAGACTAATGATTGGAAACCTCAGTACTGAATTGCGAAGTCTTTGCACATCCTTCAGTCCTAAACTAAGAAAACTTGAGAAGGACAGATCCAATCGGAAGTTGCACTATGATGTAAGTAAAGTAAGCGTAAATATTTCTTTTATTTTTACCATTTGAAGTTAATGACAGTTTTATTCATATATGAATGATTAACCATTTTTTATAATTCATTATGAAATATTTGGCGTGTATTAAATGTATTTAATCTTATTCATGGGGTTATGGTTAGTGCGCATGCCTGATTTCACTCTTGGGACCCACTAAGATGAAGGAGGGCCATTCATGCGGCCCACTCACTCGCCTGGGGTGCCCATCACTGGCCAACATCATCATTGATGTAAGATCACATGGCAACAAAGTATGCTGAGAGATAGTTCTATGTGAAATCTTGTGCTAAGCCTTATCCTGTACGTAGTTAGAAGAATGTTTAATAAAAGGTAAAGTTTACCAACAGTCTTGCCTCTAGCAGTCTCTATTGGTCCTAACCAAGTACAACAGATCAAACAGCTGAGAAAAGGAATTGAGGTTAATCTCAGTTAATTTTTTAAATCAAAGTTAATCTTAGGTTTAATCATATATTTAATTGATGCGATTACTGCAACCATCTCACTCAAGTTTAGTTTATTTCTGATATTTTAAATACGTTGAATTATATAGAAAAACTCAAACTGAACTGTTTGTTGTGAAAATAACTTAGGTGATAGTGGAATTGTTTGACCATAAATACAGGTGTTTCAATGAGCACCTTTTTAAAAATAAACTTACCATTCACATGCTCTTCATACTTTTAAAAATTTATTCTTTCATGGGATGTGGGCGTCACTGGCAAGGCCTGCACTTGTTGCCCATCCCTAATTGCCCTTGAAATGAGTGGCTTGCTAGGCCATTTCAGAGAACAGTTAGGAGTCAACCACACTGCTGTGGGTGTGGAGTCATATGTAGACCAGAACTGGTGAGGATGGCAGATTTCCTTCCTTAAAGGATATTAGTGAGCCAGATGGGCTTTCATGACAATCGATATTTAGTGCTTTGTTCCATAATGCTTTAGTTTACCTTTACATTTTTCCCTTTAATTGTTTTCAGCTAAATATTGATCAGACCAATTTTTTTTAAATGTTTGACAGCTTTATTTTGCCCCTGTTCAGAGGGCATTCTTAAGAGTCAACCACATTGCTGTGGGTCCGGTGTCACATGTCAGCAGGTAAGGACCGCAGATTTCCTTCTCTAAAGTGCATTAGTGAACCGAATGGGTATTTACAGAAATCATTTCATGGTCATCATTAGACTTTTAATTCCAGATTTTTTTTAAAAATTGAATTCAAATTCCACCATCTGCTATGGTAGGATTCAAAACCAGGTACCCAGAGCATGATGCTGGGTTTCTGGGTTACTAGTCCAGCAGCAATACCGCTACGCCATTACCTCCCCCATGTGGTGCAGGCTCTAACGGGAATGCTTTCACACTCTTTCGAGCCCCATCGCATGCACTCCTGCTGCCCCTCCTCTCCTAGTTCAACAATATGAAAGGCAACTGTCGTGCAGGTTCTGAGAATTAGGATGTTGCGCAAGACTAAATACAACACGAAATGATCAGCTTCCTGTGTGTAAAACAAAATTTCGGGGGCCTTGTTAGTAATTTTGCTTTCTCTTCCTACGTGTCTTCTTTTGATGGGTTTTGTTCTTGGCAGCGCTGACTTTCATCTCGGCTTCCTCTTCAACTTCCCTATTGGTCAGACTAGGCTCAGGTATGAGCTCAACTTGAGCAACTCGGTAGTTGAGTCTTCCAGCATTTCCTCATCTGTCAGTTCCTTTGAAAACTCAGGGGTCTCTATTTTTAAGGCTTCTTGGCTTCCATGTAGCTGGTTCTTCAGCTCTTCCATTTCTTTTTAATATTTGTTAGTTGTTTCCTGGAGAATTAAGTATTGTTGTGCTTTCTCGGCTAATTGATTCTTCATCTCAACCAGAGACATGTGGAATTCTTTCTGGTCTTCCTCATACCTTTTTCGTGGTACAAATTGGGGTCTGAGGGAATCTTGCAATATGCAAAAGTCCTTCTGCAGGTTTTCTTTTTCTTTTTGGAGGTTACTGACTTCAACTCAAACTCTGTCCTGAAGCATCATCTCTACGAGTTCCTTTTGTTGAGTCTTTACGTACTCCTTTTTCCAAACAGCAACATTTCCTGCTTCTGACTGAGATCTCAGTAACCCCTCAAGATTGATCTTTCTTAACCAGTTTCTTCCGAGGAGACTTCATCCTCTACCTGCTATCATCATGATGGGTAGATTAGCAGACTGGCTTCTATATTGTACTGGAACCTTGCATATACCTTTCACTCATAAGTCTTCGCCGATATATGTCTTTAGTCTGGCATCTGAGTTTTCCAGCATCAGTGAGTGGCTTCCTCCACTCAGATACTTAATTGTGTGTTCCCCTATGACTGTTGTGGATGTGCCTGTAACCACCTCCATTCAAATGGGTTTTCTGTTGACTTCTACTGCCACGTAGATTGGCTCTGTTTTACCCATTTTTAAGTTGTGTAGCGAGTAAACATCTGACTCTCTTTCTTCTGGCTCCTCCATTATATAAATTTCATGACTTCTGCCTTTTTGTTTGAAATTTGGCCTCAACTTCCTTTATAATTGGTTCTTTTAAATTGCTGTTTGTTTGTAGGCTTTCTGGTTCCAATTCTGCTATTATGAATGTGGCTTTTATCCGTTAAACCATTGCTTTATGCTAGTCTGTTAATGGTGGCTGTTTCCTGCCTTTCTGCGGAGCCCTGCGCTTCCGCATCATTTCTAGCTGGTGCCTCCCTCCCGACGTGCTCCCTTGATTTCTTCTGAGTCCCTGACTGTGCTTTCCATTGCGGGTGCCAACTCAGCCTAAATTTGTTTCTGATAACAAGCGTTTCTAAATGGCATTTTTGTTAATCCCACACAGTAATCGGTCTTGTAACATGTCATTAATCGACGTCCCGACCTCACAGTGCTGTGTCAATTGTTTTAAGGCTGTTACATAGCAAGCGACTGTCTCTCCAGGGACACAACACCTTGAATTGAATTTAAAACTCTGCGTTGTCACCAAGCGTTTCAGCTGAAAGTGGCTTTTCACTAGATTCACCAACTCATCAAAACTCTTGGAATCTAGGGTGTTGGATGCCAATAGACTACGAATTAGGCCGTATGTTTTACTGCCACATGTCGATAAGAGGATTGCTGACCTCTTCTCCTCCCGCGATATGTCATTGGCCAAAAAGAAAAATACAAGGCATTCAATATAATGTGACCAGTCATTGGTGGTCTGATCAAATGGTTCGATGAGGCCAAATTGTGGCATATTGGAGAGCAATAGCTTTGATGATTATGGTGAGTACTTACAATTGTAATGTCCTTACAATTAATCTTCAGGGCATGGCTGGTTCACTACAGTTGAGTTTTCGCAGCCTTCCTTGGTGTCGTTGACCGGTCATGTTTTGCCTCGTCACCAGTTGTTATGTTTTACTGTGGGGCTGCTTTGCTCGCGAACAGGCTGCATGCTTACCTGTCTGCAGGTGAGTCAATTGCAATATATGGCAGAAGCAGAGACCAATATGAAATGAAGCACATACTACTTATTTACACAAACAACAAAGCACTAACATGATGTGTGCTTCACCAGCCAGACCCTGCTCTAGACTAACATTAACATGGTGGACCGCACTACACATCTATTGGGTCTTACAGTCATGTGGTCAATCTGCTCACAGTTTCATAAAGGTATTTTACATTGATTACCACACAGAAGAAGCCCTGGAGCTGCAAACAAGGGATATGGAGAAAATGTCCTTGTATATTAGAACTTCAGTCATCAACAATTTTTCCCGATAACTCATTCTGCCTACAGGCCACTGACAGCTTAACTGAACAACCCTCTAACTTCCAAAAGTTTGTATGCAATAAGTACTTTTAAACAAAATCATTTTACTTTTTGTAAAACTTTATTTAAAATAAACACAATGAAACCATTTGAAACCTCCTCTTTAAAAAAGTGCCCTTGATTTCCACAACTTGTAGGAAAATTTGCAAACCTTGAATTCTGTCAATAGTGAGCCCAGGTTAATGCCCGTTCAAAGAAAACCAACACTTGGAACAGGGGAATTAACACAGCAAATATAAATGGACACCAGAAATAAGATGCCAAAAATAAGCTCCAGACAGGTTTAAACATTGGAGTCATTTTAAAATCTGCTGGATTCTCGATCAGAGAAGGTGAGGCCTTTTTTAAATCACTGTCTTTAATAACTGTTTGATAAGCATCTCCACTCCTGGTGCTGCACACTCTGTCGCTCGCAATGATGTCACAGTACAACTGCTCATGCATGGTGTTGGCAGCAAACGCAGCCTTCATCGAATGGTAAGTGCTTCTGATCACCTGATTATACACATCACACCACTAGGGGTCAGGTAACTGGCAAGCAGGAGCACCAGATACAAGCGCTCGAGAGTTCATTGTAAGATTAGCGAAAGAATTTTCTAAGTTTAACTTGAATGCACAGGAGGACATTTAGGTGGTGTTTGAAAACATTGTTGAACAGTTCCTTTTTTTGAAACATAATATTAGTTTTGTTCCTTGTTCGATTAAAGTATTAAAATATTAAATGTCAAAACAATTAATTTGTTAATTGCAGCAATTAATTAACAGCTCTAGTAAAAGCAGAGTATCTATAATCCTGCAGTTTGTCTCCATTGGTTCTTCAAAATATATCTCTGATGTTAATCACATGAGCAGGTTTCTCAGCATTCTTACACTTCCAGCACAGAAAACTGACAGCATGAGAAAATCCCTGGATTACAAGGATAATTTTTTTTTCTTTTGAAGATCAAGACCAACTCTCAAGGATGACATTGTCTTTCAAGATTTCATTAAATTGGGCATCAAAGTAAGACGTTAATCTTAAATCACACTTTACAGGGAATTTTCTACTTGTCTCTCAATCACGGAAAACAGCTGCACCAAGAAATAATTCACAACCACTGAAGTACGATAGACTTAGTATCCTCATCTGAATAATACTTTTTAAATCTGCTGTCCCAAGTAAGAAAATTACTCATTTCATCAGCTGTTTTCCCTAGACTTGTAATTTACTGTAAACTGAGTTATTAAGCTACTTAAAATATGTATGAGTCCAAGAGAAAATTTCTGGGCTTTGCACAGTGGGATTCTGCATGTGACCTTATTTCACTACACTGTGGCGCATGGGAGGAGCAGGCAATCACCATTGCAGAGGACCAAGGCATCTTCAAAATGCTAGTGCTCTCAAACGGCATTGTAGAATCTCACTGTGTCAGCTGGGAGCCAGGAAGATTCATGGCGGAGGAGGAAGAAAAGTGATTTTTTTGTCTACGTAAAAAATTTTACACACGTCCAAGTACTTTCAACTACTGAGTGGAAGCCATTTGGGTCCTGTGAGGTTTTGAAGTATGTGATAACCAACTTTGTTGTGTGGTTAATTTTTTTAGAGAAAGAAAACTTGTAATGATTGATATTTTGGCTTAATAGTTGGGACTATCAGTTTCACTGTTCCGTTTAGCAAGAGTCTTCCCAAGTCCTTCAAACTGCCAAATGCATATTTGTTTAATTCACTGTACCATTAACTTTAAATGTTCTAGTGAACTAGTTGCCAAACAGCTAATTCTTTAATTGGCACCTTGCATTAAATGAGTGAAGGCATATGCAAGCAGCTGGACTAATTTGCATAGTTAAAACTTAATCAGTAAGTGTAAAGTTAAAATCATATTGTGTGACATTAGTAAAAGATATATAAACAATGTTGTGTAAAATTTGCCCTAAGGAAGGAAATTAACCTATTTATTTTAAACATTTTAATGTCATTGTAAGATATAACACATGAGCTCTAGATGAAAGTTAATACATTCATTGCTCCTCGTCATTGCCATGATCATCAGTCCCTCAAAATGAGGATGAGCTCTGCCAGACTTCATGATTTGTACATCCTCAAGCGACTCAGCAGGCCAATCCTGGAGCCACAGGTCTTTGGGAAGAGAGGACAAGAGTTGCCCTGAGGAAAGGGGGGTTTCTCAAGCCAGGGTTTCTGCTTTCTCTCCTTCTGTCTTTGTTTCCACTTCACAGCAGAGTTTACTCAGTCAGTTCGTGACTGTTGTATTTTGTTGGATGAAGCGCTGCCACATGGTATGGTTTGTGGCAATTCCTGCCACTCACTCGGTGTCAATTTGTCCCCTTTTCAATGAGGCCTTCAGAGCATCCTTAAATCATTTTCTCTGTCCTTCTTGAGGTCAGGTGTTATCCTTAAGTGTGAAAAGAGCTACGATTTCAGGGGTTTAGCATGCAGACTGACATGATGATGGAAAATTGTGACTGAGTGATATCAACCGATAATTTAACCAGCTAAACAAAAGCGTACTGAACTGTTTAAAAGTGGCCTTGTTTTTAAGAAAAGGAAGAATCACTGATTAAAGATGGATGCCACAAATCACCAGATGTCTGGAATTGTAAGTGGACCACTTCTGAGTAGTTACTATATGGATTGCACTGCAGACATGCCTGGGCATATTGCTCATGGAATTTCACACTTGGGGACGCCAAGGTCCACTTCAAACTTCAAAAAGGACTATTGAAAGGAAGACATTAATGATGCAAAGTGCTGGATTTTATTCTCCAATCCTATCAAGACAATGAGGGACTGCTAGCCTGCCAGGATATACAACCATTAGACTCTCAAACCTCTGTGGAGAATGAAAGAACCCCCATCCCCTGTTGGTTTCTACTATCTTGAAATGTGTCAAAGGTTTTTGAGGTGAAACATTAAAATGTGACACTTGTTCTACAACAATGGCTACAGCAGGCATGGTAATAAAATTCCTTTGGAATATAAAGCAAGCAGGACTTTAAGGACTGGGTTTGCTAAGCAGAAGTAAAGGAATCTGGAGAAGTTGGTAATGGAGCAGTAAGGAATCCCTCTCTCTTAAGGTAAGTAATGCCCTATCTCCACAGTCTAAAAATCCAGCATAAGAGATAGTGATTGTCTATCGGAAAGAACCCCAGGAGAAACTCATCGATTTCTGGAAGATAGATTACGGATTTCAAAAAGGGGGAAATTTTCTCCAGTAAATGCAATTGCATGGACTTCAATTCAACTCCAGGATTTTTTTAATGAACCAATTAACTTAAAATGGCCATAATATTCAACAATCTACATCTCAAAGACAAACAAAGGACTTAACCATAAACTCTGTTAACTTTTTATTTGGAATCTAATAGTTCTTACTTCTGATACCCGTGTGTGTATAACATCACGTCCTTATTAACTTTTCCCTCAGGTTTAGCAGCTAATAATTTTCTTTGACCCAAGAAAACCTTATGATTGGCTACTTATTATTCACAGCACAGATAGTAAAAAAATACATTTGGATTTGAAAAAGGCATCCACGGGGAGAAGAAATTTATAAACATTGTTGTGACCAACCGAGGTGGCTAAATAGAGGGGATCCAGTTCGCTCCTCCTCACCTGGCCGTAACAGGATGCAGTGTCCAGGTCAGTGGAGCTTATTTCCCATGGCCATGGTAATGATGCTGGAAGAATTGGCTTTAATGGGGATACTGGAGTTTGTTCGCCTGTCTTCCCACTTGACTTTGAGTATCCTGCAGAAACACCACTGGTGGAAATTCTCCAATGCCCAATGGTGCCATTGGTAGGTGACCCAAGTCTCACTATAGAAGGATGGTGACAACAATATCATTGTAGACTAAAACCTTTATCCTGTTATGGAGATCTCTATTGTCGAAGACCCAATTTTTGAAAGACTGTGCTGGCATAGCTAATTCTATGCTGGATCTTCTCTTCAGTGGTGATCTTTTGAGAAAGGCAGCTGCCAAGATATGAGAAGTGTTCAACGACTTCAAAAGTCTCCCTGCCAATAACAATAGCTGGAGATTTAGGTGCTTGTCTGAGGGGAAGCTGGTGGAGGCTTTAGTCTTGCTGATGTTGAGTGAGTGACCAACCAATGCTTTTGTATGTGGAGTTGAGGCTGTGTGTGGCCTGAATGTCCCTTGCAGTATGAGCCACAACTACACAGTCGTTGCTATTCATTGCTACTGCACTAATAACTGGATGATCTCTCCATGCACTCACCCCTTCCAATCTTTGTAATCTCTTCCAGTCCCTCAACTCTTTGAAATAACTGTCATTTAATTCTGGCCTCCTGATTATCCATGATTTTAACCTTCAGCTGCCTTGGCCTTAAGCTCTGAAATTCCCTCCCTAAACCACCTTTAAGAAGCTCCTTAAAATCTACCTCTTTGACTAAGCTTTTGACCATCTGCCCTATAAATATTGTTTTATGTGACTCAGTGTCAAATTTTGCTTTTTAACATTCCTGTGGGGAGCCTTGGGATATTTTATTATGTTAAAGGCTCTGTATAAGAACAAGTTGTTTTTGTTTTCATGGCTACCCATTTCATGCCACAATGCCTCATGTTTGCCCATGGCTCTCCCTATGTTATTAATATGAGCTACAGCAGTTTACCTGTGAAAGATGGCTTCATGTGTTGAAGATAATGAAATATTTTGCAGCCGGAGGCAATTACATGTGGATTAGGACACTACACTGCCTTTGTTCCTGCCTTCCTACTAATCACAGAGCCAGAACTTACTGACAAGCAACTACCGATTACTTACATTAATTGTCATAATAAATAAAATACCAGAAATGATTGGTAATGGCTCACTTATAAGTGCTCAATTAATTTACGTGCTATTTTATTTAATTATCCTCCAACACACAATAATATTTAGATTAGTTTCTTAAAATTGTTAGTCAAAAATAAATACAAACATGCAAATCTGAAGTGAATATGTAAACAGACCTGATGGAAAATTCTTCTGATGTCTTGTGGTCGACGGAGCAGAAAAACTCCTGAATGTGCAGGAGTGTGTATTCACAAAATGCATACTCCTTGGCACTGATGATGAGGTGATATGACATAGAAATAACTTATTTGTGACAAGTGAGGTTTGTACATGGCCGGTGGGTCAGTTTTATTAATTATGTACATAGCAAGTAATACTGGGTTTCTCATAAATTACTGGTACATTCATGCTTAGAAAGAAAGAAAGGCTTACATTTATACAGCATCTTTCATGACCACCAGGCATCTCAAATCACTTTATAGCCAATGAACTACTTTTTGAAGTGTAGTCACTGCTGTAATGAAGGAAACGTGGCAGCCAGTTTGTGCTCATCAAACTCCCACAAACAGCAATATGATAATGACCAGATAATCTGTATTTTTTTTATGCTGCTGATTGAGGGATAAAAATTGGCCAGACACCAGGATCTCTGCTCTTCTTCAAAATAGTGCCTTGGAACCTTTCACTGTCACAGTTTAACATCTCATCTGAAAGATAGCAACCCAAACAGAGCAGTACTGCTCTGGACTGTCAACATTGATTTTTATGCTCAAGCCTAGTTCGGGACTTGAACTCAGAACCTTGTGACTCAGAGATGAGAATGCTACCAACTGAGCCATGGCCAAAACAGCTTCAGGCCAGTCTTAAGCTTGGAGTGTGAATCAAGTGTTGAGGCCTGAACTGATTTCACATTGCAGTGGAATGAGATTATATTCCCCTGTTAATCTCGCCCTACCTTATTCTGGAGACAGGTTGAGCCCTGACATTAGATTCAAGCTATGTTTGAACTAAAACTGCTTGATACTGACACTACTTACATTGTGAATCTATGCAGAATTTTCTGCCCATCAGGCGGGCCGTGTAGGAGCGGGTGTGGGCGGGCGTGGACCTGATCGCTGCTCGCGATTGGGCCACACCGCCATTACACATGGCTGGGCCAATTAAGGCCCGCCCAGCGTGAAAAGCGTCTCCCGAGGACAGCGGGAGTGGGCAGGCAGTGGCGGGACTGCTATGACCGCAAGGTCCAATGGCGACCTGGCGGTCTGTTTAAAAATCCTCCTGCAGCCTTGCAAAGGCTGCCAAACATGGCCAGCAGAAGGACTACCAAGAGCGCTGCTGATGAGCAGGCCAGACAGGAGGGTAGGGCAGGGGGCCACTGTGCCCCTCGTTTCTCAGACGATTGCCTTGCTGCCCTCCTCGAGGAGGTCACAGCATGACGGGAGGTCCTTTTTCCCAGGGATGGGAGGAGGAGGCCCCCCCCCACATGACCAAGCGTGCCTGGGAGGAGGTGGCGGAGGTGGTGAGCTCCCGCGACGTGATGCGGCGCTCCTGGGTCCAGTGTCGCAAGCATTTTAACGACCTTTTGCGCTCTGGAAGGGTGAGTACCATGTTGCCATTGGTCAGTGAACCCAGCAGGTAGGATTTCCTCCCCGCCCCAGCTCTGAGTACAGTTACTGCATTGAATCATTGACGGCATGTGTCCTTCTCTGGGTGGGTGAGCAGATATTGGCCATGCCGAGGTCACCCTGTAAGCGTTTTGATGAGACGGGTTCTGCACCCTCAGCATATGGTACAGTGACACCCACACGACTGTTTTGGGGGCAACCTGGAGGATCTGCTCCTAGACGCAGTGCTGCAACTGCAAAACATGTCAAAGTCAGGGTGCTGACAGGCTGGGAGGGGAGCTTCCAGGTGGCGGGGCACCAATCCATCTGCTCCCCTTTGTGTTCCACGTGCTTGCACCTCCTCGCTTTGCAAGATTGGACCATGCGGTGCCAAATGTGATGTAGGCTGCATTTGGCCAAAATGGGGGAGGCAAGCCTGGCATCTTTGTGTGAGTGTGCAGCAACTGTGGGGTGAGGAGGCACTGGAGCCCTGCAAAATTCCACTCTGGTTGGGGTGGGACGGCAGCGAAGAGATTCCAGGTACAAGTTGCACTAATCAATGCTCTTTACTCCTTTTCAGGAGAAGAACGCTCATAATGCCGCAGAGCGGTTGAGAACTGGCAGAGGGCCAGCCCAGTTGGCCATCATTTCCAGGTTTGAGCAGGAGGCCCCCGATCTGGAGAGGCGCCACGCGCCCAGGTCCACCGGTGTCGGTGAGGCTGGGGTGCCATGGGCAGGTATGTTTGCCCAGCACTGAGGTCACCATTAGTGTCTCAGCAGCCACGGCAGTGCTGAATGTTCAGTGATTGAAGTTTGCAACATGGCTTGACCATTGCTTATGGAAGGATGAGCGCATAATGATCCGAGGGACAGGGATGCACATTGACATTGTCTCCACTTTAACTGATCCAATGTCCTTGTTCTTCCTTTCAGCATCAGCAGAGCAGGGCCAGGAGGAAGAGGCACAGAGGCCCCCTCTCACACTGAGGGTCCTGAAGTCTCTGACCTACTAACATCACACCATCTCTGCCAGGCAGGCACCAGTGCAGACACTAGCACCTCGGTGGGAATTAAATCATCGGCTAGTATCCTGAGGCACAGCAGTGATGGCACTTCACAGTCGCTGGAGGAGCTGATAGAGACAGAGAGTGCCCATGGCGCCAGCAGTTGGAGGACTGCAGGGGACCAGGCACATGCTCAGTCGATGGCTGATGATGTGCGTCTGGAGTCGTCCGTGAGGCAGCAAACACTGGAAGTCGGGTGTGCGGGAAGATGAGGCTATGCTTGGCTTGGTCTCTGTGGTGGAGGAGTCCACGCAGACCATCGCCGATGCAATGAGCCTCATGGTCAAGCGCCATGCTCCCTCCATGGAGAAAGTGTCGACTCTCATGATGAGGATCCTCCAGGAGACCAATCAGGGCTTCCTGGGGATGCGCACGGATCAGCAAGCCCTCACATTGGCATTGACCTCAGCTGGTCAGATCCAGTGTGGAAGATGGTCTGGGCACCAAGTTTCCCATCTCGATGCCCAGCCATCTACAGTGAGCAGGGAGGTCTGAAGCGACCTCACCTTGGCGCAGCAGCTGCCTGTCATCGCAGTGGGATCCTCTTAGGGTGCTCTGGATGAGGGCAGCAGCTCCTCTGCCCCTCTGCCAGTGACCGTTGCATCCGATGAGGCTGCAACAACTGGGGAGATGTCAGTGGGGCCAGCGCAGGCTCCACGGGCCAGAGGATGCCTGCCAAGGTCATCAAGTCTAACAGGACAGCAGAGTCAGCAGGCTGTCTCAGATGCCAGTGCCAGTGAGGGTGCAGCACCTAGACGTAGCACCTGTAAGTGTAAATTTAAGGCATCATAGGTACACCACGGGATTCTCACTGGTGCTTTTGTGTTGCCCCACAATGAGGTCATTAGTTGGTGTTTTCTTTAATGCCTTTGTCATTTTGTTTACTTAAGATCACTTTGTTATACTGTTAAATTTAGAACTGTGACCATGGCTGAGGGTGACTCTTTTCCTCTGCAGGTGGATGGTTACCCATGATGTTATGAGTGAGTTGTGTGACATTCAGCTTTATTGACTTGGCCCTTAGTTAATGTTCCTATCCAGGCAGATGTAGCACTCAGGTATTGAGTATGGAGCCTGCAGCACAGGCTTTTGTTGGAAGTCCATCTATGGTGTTCTAGCTGAAGCTTCATTGGATTAAAGCCTCCTGGGTGACCCTGCCTCCCTGCAGTATGGCCGGGTCAGTGTCTACCCCCTCAGCATTTCCCTGTGCGTGCTCATCCTCGGACTCACTGCTGGACTCATCATGTGCTGCCATAGCAACTGCGTCTATATCTTCTTCGTCCACAGCGTCACCCATTTCCAGCGCAAAATTGTGGAGAGCACAGAATGCAACTACGATCAGTGACACACAATCTGGGGGGTATTGGAGTGCGCCCCCTGAACGGTCCAGGCATCAGAAGCGTGTCTTGAGAAGACCGATGGTTCTCTGCACCACAGCCCTTGTGGAGGCGTGGCTCCTATTGTACCGCTGCTCAGCCTCCATTCTTGGAAGGCAGAGAGGCGTCATATCATCCAGCAGCCATCCATCCAGCCGGACTGGAGCACTGAAGAGCCCCGGCACCTGTGAGTGTCTGAGGATGTAGGCATTGTGGGAGCTGCCTGGGTACCTTTAGAGCCACTGGCATGGGGTGCCCACCCACACAGTTAGCGGAGATCTCAGGGCCTATCATCTGACAGATAGAGTTGACTGTCTCCTTTGGGAGACAGAGCCTCCTTTGGCACTGCACCTCAGACATATTGAGGTAGCTGCTTTGCTGCCTGTATACTCTGGCAGCAGGATAGTGGCTTCTTCCACAGCCCCTTCTGCCTTGGACTTCCTGTTGGCCCTGCGCCCCTTGTGCCTGCACCTCTCCTCCCAAAGGTGGCTCCCCTGGAGGCTAAATGTGCATTCCTGGCCTCCTCCCCCCTCTGGCCCTCCTTTCCACCTCAGAGAAGGTGCCTGCAGTGGAGAGCACAACTCCCATTCCCAGGCTAAGGGAAGGCTTCCGAAACCTTAGGCCCCAAAAAGGACCTTCACTGCGGAGTGCTGACCTGAAGGTTAAGAGTCCTGTCCAAGCAGCTGGAATGAGTTTTGAAGTATTTCTGCTCACACAGACAAGTATCATTAACTTTCAAAACTAAATATCTGACTGAGCACATTTGTGACCCCACTGACCTCTCTTGTCCTGCCCGTGGATGAGGTTTATACAAATGTGTCCTACCCGCTTGCCCGTTGCGCCTGTGCGATGACCTGAAGATCGTACAGGCGCCGAAAAATCACCATCAGTTGGTGCCTCAAGGGCCTTAAGTAGCCCATTAATTAATGGCGGGCGCACATCTGAGAACGTTGTGCCCCCGCCCACCGAAATATTGTGATGCCGCGCGGTGATGTTGGGATACTCGCCCGATGTCACCGCACGCCAATGGGAAAATCCTGCCCCAGGTCACCTTCCTTATTAAATATACAGCAAATGCGAGAAGTCCCTGTTTATGGATCACTCATGATTCTTTAATCCTTTCTGAAAATGCTGATACCTATTGGAATGCAGCTTGATGAGTGCTTGCAGTCTTCCAGTATCTTGCTCCAATGGGCACTCATCCAATACTGGCGGTTCAGCAGACTGTTTAACTATGGGAAAGCATTACAGCCAAGCCTGTCTGCAGGCAAAGTTCCTTCCTATCCTCCTTCGTAGCTGATTTCAAGCCTTCTTATGGTCCTGATTTCATCCAGTGTGACTGTAACAATTGATGACAGGAGCAGTGTATCCAAATATGAACATCGCTGGCAGCCAAGCAGAAGAATTCCGTGGCCTCAGCAGCGTATCTAAGCTCACAAACAAGCAAGCATCACAGTAAATGCTAAGATTTGGCCAATTTTCTTTTCAATCTTGTGAGCCATATTGTCCCTGTGCTGAGAAACTATTCTTTGGGCAAAGATAAATGCATTTTTGAAAACTATGAGAATGGACAGTAATAAGGACCTGGTTCAATAGCAATACCACATTTCAAACACAGCATAACCAAATGTACGTTTCCTTTCTTTGCTTTGCACTTTTGGTGTCTCCATCCACTTATCACTCCTCTCCTTTCTCTCATTAACTAGATTCACTAATGAGCGTATGAAAATGTTGAACAGTAAAGGTACAGCTGGTCCATCTATAGCCTGTCTCTTTCCTTTCACTTTCTGTCTGCCTTTCCTGATTTTCTTCTCTGCTGCTCTATTGCAATCATACATCTTTTGCTTCACTGGACAGGTGAAACAGGCTTGGCAGATAACATTAGCAGCTCAGTAAGTTCTAATGCCTACTGGGTAGCTGACATTTCAATATAATAATATAGAATATTGTAGAATTTCATTGTAATAAAAAGTAAAGTTGATGTAATATTTATGTAGAGTTCAAGGGAGGGAGATTAGGAGGTAATTTTCACTTTCATTCTCTGGGTAATAAAGTGGCTGAGTGGATTTCACTGCAGTCTGAGGATATGGGGTAGACCATTCGGGACTGAGATGAGGAGAGATTTCTTCACCCCGGGAGTGGTGAGCCTGTGGAACTCGTTACCACAGAAAGTAGTTGAGACCAAAACATTGTATGCTTTCAAGAAGGAGTTAGATATAGCTCTTGGGGCAAAAGGGATCAAAGGATATGGGGAGAAAACAGGACCAGGCTATTGAGTTGGATGATCAGCCATGATCATAATGAATGGCGGAGCAGTCTTGAAGGGCTGAATGGCCTACTCTTGCTCCTAGTTTCTATGTTTCTATGCAAGTTCCATAAGAGATGGTTGGTCCCCTCTGCCATGTTATCACCCTGGCAGCAAGTTGAAAATTACCTCTGTGCCCTCAGTTACAAAGAAAGAACTGTTACAAATAAAGCTCATGACGACATTTCTTAGAAACAAATTAATAAAGTTCACATTGAGTAAAAAGTGCTAAGCCTGGTGTTACATAGGCGAATTCGCACAGCCAAATACAAATTAGCAACAAGAGGTGTATATCTTTAAATTCTTTTATACCATGTTGGTGTTGCTGAGCAGCCGGTCACTGCTCATCCCTATAACTGCCCTTGAGAAGATCAGCTAATCTGTTTTGTGGGGCTATTGGTTAAGGGAGGGCCTTTGAAAAGGACACCAGGACAACTCTCTACTCTTTTTTTGGGTGGAAGTGTCAACATTTTGAGTCCAGCATAGTACTCCTGTTAACTGAAAATGGTAATCTGACTGGGCTTGTAATTTGAGTTGATGATCCTCCTTGGGGTCTTTCCACTTGCATCATAAAAGCATGGCTCGTGCATAACTGTAAACTAACACTGATGGCATTCAGAAGGAAGTTTGCAGTCTGGACTGTTGAAGGAGAGCAGCATGTGCCAGACAGGCTGCGACTGGTGAATATTATGCAATAAATGTTGAACTTGACCGGTCAAGACTTTATGCTAGAAGACTTAATTTGTTTATATAAAAGGAAAACCAACAAAAACAAGGAATGTTGTTTGTAGAACAAGCCATTAGGCACATGGTTGTTTTCTTTTGTTCCTCTAAAAGTATGATTAATCACAGCCGTACGTTTAGCAAATATATGATACTGAGCCATTCAAGGTCATTGGTGAACAGAATGCCCTAATGTGGTCCTGCTCATTGACTGTTTCCAAAGAAAACTGAAGGAAAAGGAGCAATTCCCCAGCAGCAACCGAACACTGAAATGCCCCAAGGTAGGTTTCATGCAATTCTTAACTTTAATCCCTTGTTTCTCTTTATCTTGACACATTTCCAAAGAAAACAAAAAAATGAAATGGTAAAAACTTAAGTTAACGATGTTTATTAAAACCAACATCAGACTGGACATGTTGCGCCTCAGTTAATCTAACTGCTTTCTTTGTAATTTTGTTTTTATTTCAATACTTGTGACAAAATGTTTACGCAAACCAATAAAAGCTGTTCAAAAGAGGAACTGAAGTACCATTATGTCTTAACGTAATATATTGTCTTAGAACTGCAGTAAGCAATTACCCTAGCTGTATATAATTCAAACACTAAAACTAATGATGCATTTCAAATTTAAATGCTCAAAATCTTTTGCACAATTTCCAATTGTTTATAATTTGTATTACCAAAAGCTTGCTGAAATCAGCAGAACGTAATGAGCTGCCTTAAACAGTTATTTCTTCAGACGGAACGACAAGTGTGATTTATTCAGCGATGCAAAATAGAGTTGTGTCCTGAAGACAGAGGTTTTAAACTTCATTTGAATTCATTTTTGTCATGCTTTCTAGCCTTTGTCGCTATTCTTATCTTAGAGTTATTCTGTTCCAAGCAGTAATGGCACCCATGGGTATTGAGACTTAATAATTGTTTATTTAAAACTGATATATTGGGGCAGACTTTCCCCCAGAGCAGGTTCCAGACGGCTGGTTGGCAGAATGCTTTGAACAGCTGCTTGGTGGTCTGACCAGGAGACCTAGTCCATTCTGAGCCTCAGGCCTCATTTGACTCTGGAAAGATGGCCATGGCCAGGAACTGAATGCCCGGTGGGAGCTTGCAGGCTCTGGCCACCCCAAAATCAGGCTGTCCAGCCAACCTCCTAGTCGGAGGAAGATTGCCACCTTGTCTCCAATTTATGGAGGGGTCGGAAGTTGGAGGGGCAGCAACCCAGGCTGCTCCTCCTTTCCCTTGCAAAATGAAGAGGAATTCACTCTGGGGGTCTTTTGAAGCTGGACCATTATCTGATGCTGGTCGGAATGTGACACACCTTGGCTCAACTCAGTTCAATAATGGCATTTTGGGTTCTATTAACATCATAGGAACCCAGTTACCATCTTAAACAGGCCTACCTAGTGCCTGACTCCAGAGTTCAATTGGGCCACCCAGAAGTAGGCCTGAGGAATCATTGCCAGAGCCACAATGACGCCAGAAATGGGATGTTACTGTTCCATTTCCACAAGGCAAGAGGCCTAAAAATTCAGCCTATTAAGTTAAATATCCTAGTGCCATCACGCAGAATACCACCATAGATGAAAAGAAGAGGTGAGATCAATCAGAAAGTATTGATCAGATTATACGTAAAATCCCAACTGCCGAGCCTGTGGCCCTCTGTTCGCTACTGCATTTCTAAAGCTGCTAGTTTGCTCAGCCCCATCACCTTCACCTTTGATGTCCAGTCCCCAATAAAACCATCGCTCCTTCTTCCCCACCCCATCCACTTCCCCAGTACAACCCTCATCTCCACTCCCTTAAGTCCAAGGGACACAGGCTTGAAAGGATTTGGGAGACAACTGGTTTAGCTTTTCACTGCCAGATCTGGCTGGACCATATAAACACTATTGGGTCTGCTCTCATTTGCTAAACTATTTCAGGAACTTTCCAGAATGTTCTTCTTTCCTCTATTGCAGACTGTCAACTTAAATCCCCTGGGATGGCCCATGTGCTTTTGGGGTAATACCAATATTTTATGTTAGGGTGACGGCCCCTTTAAGAACTAAGAGTGGAAATTTATGGCTCCAAAGACCTATTGACTTTTGCAGGATCATAAAATCCCACCAGTGTAAAATTCCATTCTAGGGCCTGAACTTTTCCGTCAGTGAGTTGGGGGCAGGGCCCGCTCGCCAACGCAAAAATGATGCGGGATGACGTCGGGGGGAATATTCAGGAAGATGGGTGGACAGCACGATCAGCTGTCCACCCGCCGGCCTGTCAAAGGCCATTGACAGGATCATTAAGACAACTAAAGGCCCTGCCCATCCAACCTTAAGGTTGGCGGGCAGGCCAGAAGCCCCAGCAGGCTTCTGGAAAAAGATTAAACCTCATCCACTGGCAGGATGAGGTTCATGTCTGTTTTTAAAAAGTTTAATAAAGTTTTAGTCATATTTATTAACATGTCCCCTCTCGTGTGACATTGTCACATGAGGGGGACATGTTAATAATTTTTTTATTATTCTATTTTTAAAACACTGTACGTGATCTCCCTGAGACAGCGCTTAGTCTCAGAAAGATGTGCGCTCTTTCGGGCCTTATTTGGCCTACCCACTTAAAATGGTGGCGGGGCCTGTTTCGGCGGCGGTGATCAGCTGCCCACCCGCCGCCGAGCCGGTGGGGCCCGCCCATCCATCAAGGGCAAAATTCTGCCCTAGGTTTCACTGGAAGATGATTTCTTGTGGAAAACACAACTTGCTTCCCGTAACTGTTCATGTGACCAAGATATCTAGGAGATAAACAATAGAAAAGCAAGGGGTAAACAAGAAGCTAATTACAGGGTGGATTATATTCCTGTGTCTGGTTCTATTTTTAATCAGCTTAGTTCAGAACAAGGGGGCAGCAGAGAACACCTCTTTCAAACAGAATTCAGTTGAAATCCTGTGTGCTGGCTAAAAGGGTTTAAATTCATTGATAACTGAAGGGCTCTACTAACAGTGAGTCAAACTCCTTGGATACCCAAGCTGAGAAGAGAGAGAGAGAGTTCCTATATGCAAGACTCCAGAGTCAAAGAACATTAGAACTAGAAGAGTTCTGACTCGAGGTGGCTACGCATAAGACACTAGCAATGTCTGTGTTGAACTAGGGGTCTATAACTGTGGTACGGTTGGAGAGGATTCGAAAAGAAAACCTTTCTGGAAGTAATCAGAAGGCCCAAGAAATCTCAGCCCTCATACGAATCTATGAAACAATTACACAGATCAAGTGGGGCTATCTCAACCAAAATGTTAACTCTGTTTCTCTCTACAGGTGCTGCCTGACCTGCTGAGTACTTCCCATTTTATTTGTTTTTATTTCAGATTTCCAGCTTTCGTACTGTTATGTGGCCCAGTGTCATATTTTGTTTTATCATGCTCCTGTGAAGAACTTTGTATTGTTTTATTACATTAAAGGTGCCTTTTAAATATAGATTGTTGTTGTTGTTGTTGTTGTGATTGTTGATTTGTGATTGTTCCCTACTTTGGGGAATTAAAAGAAAACAAGAAAGAGCAGGGAGGATAGCTTATCTGAATCTTAGAAGTAACCAGAGTGGAAATTTCAGTGGACCACTGATAAAATAGAGAACAACAGATAAAAGAAAACTGTAGGTGATCGTTTTTTTTGTATCATGTCCAGGCCCATGAGTGTATGGGCAATATTCAAGTCTGAGATTTGCTTATGCTAATAGAGTGACCAACTATTGAGGGAGAAAATAGCTTAACTTTATCTAAACTAATTTTCCTGAAGATAAACAATTTAGGATTTAGTAGTGAGGGTTGCTGAAACAAGGCCAAATTTCAAAATAGACTTTCTATCTTTAATGTAATATATTCTAAAGGGTTACAGCAGCTAAAGACTAGCATAGCTATAGTTTGGAAGTATTTTGGTTAGGGGCAACCTCTTCTCACAAATTTATTCTTCCCTGACAGAGTGGACCAGTTGACAAGGACCAGTCTGCAAGTAAAAACCCCAGCTTTGAAGTAACAGGAAGCATGGTCAAGAAACTCAGCTTGTGCAGGATGAAAGTATTGAACAACAACAATAGCACAGAAACATTTATTTAGCATATCATCTCAAAGCATCTCATTGCACTTCAGGGAGGAATAAGGTAAAAATGGGTGCTGGGCCAAAGTAGAAAACATTAGAAAGGTTGACCAAAAGTGCGGTCAGTAAGGTAGGTTTTAAAGAGGGTCAGAAGAAAAGTGAATGGGTTTGGGAGGGATGGTGTGTGGGGCTAGGCAATTGCAGGCACTACTACCATTTTTTTATGTTCGTTCATGGGATGTGGGCATCATGGGCAAGGCCAGCATTTATTGTGCATCCTTAATTGCCTTCTTGAACTGCTGGAGTCCATGTGCCGTAGGAAACACCCACAGTACTGTTAGGAAGAGAGTTCCAGGATTTAGACCCAGTGACAATAAAGGGATGATGATGGGGTGAAGGGAGATGGAGATGCATAAAAGACTGGATTTGGAGAATGACTAGGTGTAAACTATTGGGGTTTGGAGAAGAATTTTAATATAGGGGTGGGCAAGGCTTTTGGTGAATTTAAATTAGGGGATTTTTTTCCCAGACTCAATGAACTCAAGGCAGAGCTTGGTTTGGATCCTCAATGTGGATGCCCCATAATGACTGCCATTACTCAATGCACTCTAGAATCAGGACTTCAAAAGATTCAGTTTGAGATCTGGGAGAAAGGATGAAAATTCATACATTTACTGCATTTAAGGCTGTTAGTATTCATCTGGGTGATACAATAAACACACTCATCAATCTGTCACAGATCAGAATGACTCCTCTCAAAGGAATGATCTTACTTTCTCTACTTGGAAATGCTATTGAAGTAACGAAGAATGAAGTTGAAAGAGATCGACATGTTCTGAACCAATGCAGAACAGCAATTAGCAAGGCTGTTAAAATGTTGGACTAAAGCCAAAAGAGTAGAATACAAGTCAGCAGAAGTCAAACTCTATAATGCTTTGTTCACAGTTTGAACACTGGGTCAGTTCTGGCCACCAAAGCACCAGAAAGCCTTAAAGGGTTGGAGGCAATAGTAAGAAGAGCAATGAGGTTGATCCCTATTGTTAGAGATCTGAGTTACAATAGTAATTTTGCCTTTCGCCAACAACAATTTATGTTCTTGCCTTACAAGTGGGCATTGCCTGAATGTCCAGAGTTACCAAGTCGTGGAAGGGCTAGTGGACCCAAATGCAAATTAATCCTAGGTTGTTGCGCTGATTACTGACCAGAATTTATTTATAGTCAAAACTGGGTTGTGCTTTTGGGCAAATTTACTCCATAGGAGCCTTTGCGGGATTATAGATTCCTCAGAAGCTAAATAGTATTGGACAAATATTTATCAGAAAAATATCAGGAACGATTGAACAGGCTTGGGTTCTTTTCTTGGGAAAAGAGAATGCTGAGGGGTGATCCATTATAAATATTTAAAATTATGAAAATGTTTAGTAGGATGGGTATGGGGAGGATGTTTTCACTTGTGGGGAATTCAAAACCAGAAGTCATCAAGATGAGATAGTACTAATAAATCCAATAAAAAAAATCAATGGTTAGAATGTTGAACTTGCTATCACATGAAATATTTGAGGTGAATAGATTTTTTTATTCATTCATGGGATGTGGGCATCGCTGGCTAAGCCAGCATTTATTGCCCATCCTAATTGCCCGTGAGAAGGTGGTGGTGCACTACCTTCTTGAACCTCGGCAGTCCGTGTGGTGTAAGTATACCCACAGTGCTGTTAGAGAGGGAGTTCCGGGATTTTGAACCAGCAACATTGAAGAAATGGTGATATAGTTCCAAGAAAGTATGGTGAGTGGCTTGAGGAGAACTTCCAGATGGTGGTGTTCCCATTTATCCGCTGCCTTCTTCCTTCTAGATGATAGCAGTCGTAGGTTTAGAAGGTGGTGTCTAAGGAGCCTTGGTGAGTTCCTGCAGAGCATCTTGTAGATGTACACACTGTAGCAATGTACACACTGCTGCTACTGTGCATCAGAGGTGAAGGGAGTGAATGTTTGTAGATTGGGTACCAAGCAAGTGGACATTTAAGGGAAAGCTAAAAAAGTACATAAGGAACCAAATAGTAAAATGAAATGTTGATAGACTGAGAAGGGTCATGTGGAGCATAGACCAGTCAGGCTGAATGGTCTGTTTGTCTGCTGTAAATTCTATGCAGTACTATATAAGAAGTACTACTTAATGAATGACAGTGAATGACAAGACCACTGCTGTCCAACAACTCCATAAAAGTATCCATGGCTCTTAGAAAGAGTATTGTACTGTGTTGCCATCTGAACCAATAAGCCATAGCAAGGATCTAACAACCTGGAGGTTGGAAAAGCTGTGCTCAATGTATACATGCCTCAACAAAAACTTATTTGCCACAAGGGAGTTGGCACTTATGTACGTATAGAATTAGCTGTACAGGCAGAAGGCTTTAATGAATTGGTTCAAAGGGAGGAACTGTATTCCACATTGCACCATCTAGCTAATGGTAGGACAACAGACATGGATGGTATTCACTACTGAATTCCTTAAGGTTGCTCTCTATAATGGTCTTGATCTAATGTACTGGGAACTGCCCTTTTGAGCTTGTGAAAACGGTTCTGTTTGAGGTACACATGCCCTCAAAGTGCAATTGTGGTTTCTATCTACAAGAACTAGGATCCCAGTAATCTTCAAATCTATATCTGCAAACATTTCTCTTACCCAAGGTGACCTGCAGCATTCAGCCTATCTTCTTGAAGCGGATCTATTTTTTCTAAACCTGATTTTTCTTAAAATAAAAATATAGATTTCAGTGTTGCTACACTAAATGCAAACTGAGGTTGCTGAGTTCCTTGGTGCTCTTATTCCAAACTTGTGGTCCTGGTTACCAGGTCAATAAAGTGGGGTTAAAATGAGTGGCCAGTTTCTTTGTTCCCTTTCCTGGCTAGCGCAGACACAATGGGCTGAATGGCCTCGTTCTGTACCGTAGTTTTTCTATGGTTCTATAAAGCCATTGTCTAAAAAAAAAATCACTGATTTTCAAGGCATGCCTTGAGCAACAAAAAATTAATCCTATAATTACTTCACTAGTGACATGGAGGTGCTTCAAGTGAATTCTCATATGTATGAATTACATATTTTACCTTGTTCAGAACCCAAATTACTCGGTCACCTTTTCTATTGTAAACTGTATTACCAATCTCCCACTGACAACTTTAGTCTATTTATATTATGGAAAATTCTGCTATATTGTCAAACGTCTGACAAATTACACAACAGAGATTTTGTACTAATATTTCACTATTACATCTAAAGAACAGGGTTTTATTGAAAACAGAGTAAACACTTTACAGATATCGCCTGATTTATTGACTAGAACAGCCCGTTGGACTCTGTTTACACTGGGACAGCAGCAATTATGCCAGAATAAATCTGACATTTGGAAAGATTCAGACAACTTTGGCATGTTAAACTTTGCCAAATTACACATTCTAATTTCAGGCTGGCACGGAAAGCATGACTTTGGGGAATTGGGACTACTCTTTAGCCCTGTTATGAAATCGCAGAAGTCCAGCCAGCTTCACTACAGGACACCACAAGGAATCTGAGGTCACAGTTGAAACCATCAGGTTTGGGTATCATTTCAGCAACATCATACACTCAACCACACAACATACTAGAGGCAAAATAGAGACATTCTGAATTATAGAAAAGACATTAAAGCTGTCCAGCACATGCAATGTAGGTTCATCAGGATGATGCCAGAGGTGGAATACTATAATTATGAAGAGAAACTTGAAATACTAGGACTAATTCCACTGGAACAGCAAAGGCTAAGAGGGGTTTTATTAGAGGTTTTTCAAATTAAGTTGAGTTTTGATCGAAAAAAAATTATATCCTCTGGTTGGAGAGTTTCTGATGAGTGGTTATCAACTTAAATTTATCATTAAGTGAATGTGGAGAGAGGTTAGAGCAATTTCTTTACACAAAGGATTGTAAACTATGGAATGCTTCACCACAGGGAATGGTTGTGCCTTTTAAGTCAAAAATCGAAAAGTGAAACGGAGAAACTAACTCTGTATTGTTCTAACAAAGAGCTGGCACAGAAATAATTGGGCCGACTGGTCTCAATTGTTATTCATTGGAAGTTAAACATTTATTAAAAACAGGGGAAGGATCTGCAGCCCAACAATCACTTCCGGTTTATGATGGGTTGCATTTTTACCTACTCGCATTTTCATCATACCCATTTTTGTCTTCTGCCTCCAGAAGCACAAGTGAATTCTATTCTGTTTTCAAGAGCTGATCAAATACATGTTAATCATGGTGTAGTCTAATTTTGGCTCATTATACTCATCATCAGTAGCATCATCAATCCAAAGTATAATCTAATTTCTAATATAATTTGAAATATAATCAGAGAATTAGAACATCACATTGATAAAAATTCTTGTTTAAAATAAATGCATATTAATGAGTATTGTCAAAATGTTGCATTACGTTCACCACGACATTTCTGTAGCTACTGATTTGCTCAACCCTAACCTTATCTTCACTTTGGGTGCTCTAGACCACATTAAAACCTTTAGTCTTTCTTACCTAACCATTGTCCTGATATAGCCTTCATCGCTGCATCCTTAAGTCCAAGGGAAGCAAACTTGAATGGATATGGTGGACAACTGGTTTAGCTATTCACTGTCAGATATAACTGGGACACATAACGCACTATTAGTTCCTGTTCATCATCCTGGAATTCAGCTTTTCTCTACTCCAAATCATTTTCTAAAACTCATCTCCCCCAGTCTCCTCTCCCCTAGTCTCCTCCACCATCACCTTCAATAACAAGTGCATAACATTTGAGACCATACAATCACCTGCCTCTGCCATATCTCTCTTGCCTCCTGGACCACAGGCCAAACCTTCCCTATGGTTCCCCTTCCTGCCCTAGCCCTGAACTTGTATCTTTCTCTAAGTTTCTCTCCTACCTCCCCTTATGTATTCTCCAAGCTCATCCTGTCCATTAAACTTCTAACCACCCAACTTCTCTTCCTGGCTCCTGTGTTAACTGACATTTCTTATGGTTCTCGCTCCTCAAGTACTGACCCCCACTTTTTCAAAATTGCTGCCTCTCCTCAAAAAAAAAACACTTTTCCTTTCTGTTCTTGCAAACTACTGTTTCATTGTCAACATCCCTCACCTCTCCAAAAGTCCCTGAATGTATTGCCACCTCCCATATCCATACCCATTCAGGAACTCTATGCTTGAACTCAGCTTTCCTCTCCTGTCATAGTTCGGAAGCAGCTCTAGTCGCAAATCACATCATATGTGGCTTGGACAAATGTAAACTCTCCTCATCCTTCTCAATCTGTCTGTACCCTTTGACATGGCTGACCACACCATCCTTCTCCAAGGCTTCTCCACTTTTGTCCAGCTGGGTGGGACTGCAGTTGCCTGGTTCCATTCTTAATTCACTTACTGTAGACAGAGAATCACATGCAATGGTTTTTCTCCCTGACCATTAACTGTGGTATCCCCCAAGGATCTATCCTTGGCTCCCTCCTATTTCTTACATACTGCTGTCATAAGTGCTGAAACTTACGAGGCGGTTATGTTTTGAAATGTACCCATAACTCAAAGCTAAACAGAGAATCCTGGATAAACACCTCAGCTTGGAAACATGCCCATGTAATCTGGTTGCCATAGGGAGAGAAACTCAAACAGAAACCCATTGAAACGTGATGACTTTTGTTGCAGAAACAGTAAGAATAAGGGAAATTTGTAATTACTTTTAAAAAGCTATTACAGATCTAATACTCAGTTTGGGTTCTGCCAGAGCCGCTCAACTCCTAACCTCATTACAGCCTTGATCGAAACATGGGCAGAAGAGGTGAACGCAAGAGGTGAGGTGAGAGTGACACCCCTTGACATGACCACATTTGACCAAGTGTGGCATCAAGGAGCCCTAGCAAAACTGAATTCACTTGGAATTAGGGGGAAAACTCTCCACTGGTTGGAGTTATACGTAGCACTAAGGAAGATGGTTGTGCTTGTTGGAGGCCAATCATTCTGGGATATTGCTGCAGTGGTTCCTCAAAGTAGTATCCTAGGCCCAAGCATCTTCAGCTGCTTCAGCAATGAAGTGTTGACCTTGGTACGTTGGCATGCCAGCACGATCAACTCAGTCTGAAGGCGGATGGACTCCTCTTTCGTGCCTTACAATCTGAGGAGTACAGCGGACATCCCTTCATGATGTTCCCAAGCTTGCCTTTGCAGCTCCAGCAACTGTGAAATGACTGACCCCAGAGGCTTGTCATTTGTCTCAGACTCAGCAAATTCTTGGCCTCCAGCAGTCCTTCAAGTGCCAGAAATCTGGGAAGTCCCTACTGCCACCTGCCGTGGATCAGAAAGTGCGATGTGCTCACCAGATTATGATCCCGAGGCTACTCTAAAGCTAGGTCCCACCAAGATATGTGTCTCTGCATTGGTGGAGGGTGTGGGTGAGCGTTGTGATGGGACTTCAAGGAGGGTGCCTTCAGATTCCTCTTTAAGGTTTCTTCAGGGTTTGATTGGAGGCACAGGTTCGTGGACTCCGTTGGCTGTTTTGCATTTAAAAAAGTTTTTTTCCCCATCAATTAAATAATTGCAGTGCAAACAAGCAAACAGCTCTCCCACATCAAGTACCACGCTGGTCAGGTGATTTATTGGAAAGGGCATGCCCGGCATAAGTAAGATTCAGCCCTATATGTTTCAATAAGATAGCCTCTCATTCTTCTAAATTCCAATGTGTAAAGGCTGAACCTCCTCAACCTTTTTTCATAAAACAACCCCTTTGTCCCAGGAATCAGCCTAGTGAACCTTCTCTGAACTGCTTCCAATGCCAGTATAAAATACTCACCAGGTCAGGCAGCATGTGTAGAGAGAAGCAGAGTTAATTATTCAGCTTGTTAACCTTTCATTAGTATTTCCAGCATTTTCTTTTTTACATTAATAGATTATTCATTTGCACAATTGTGAGTCAAATTATAGCCCTAAGAAATAATATATCACTGATAATTTTAAACATTGTTATTAGTTTGGACCTTCATTTTGAGATAAAGAATGAATATCCAATACAGTTCGAAAAAAAATTGACTGCTTGAGTGAAGGTAAAATCACCTGATCATGTGCCACAAATTCAAATTAGTGCCCATTTACTTTAAGCCCCTTCAACCTTGCTTTGTTATCAGTTTTAGTGGATAAATGAATTGGAGGTTATACCTCTGGGGTTGCTAAAATCCTCGAACACATAAGTTTTGAAGGTGCCACTAGATGGAAAGCTGCTTCCAGATTCGCAGCAGAAACAACCCTGTTGGAAGTAAAAGTGGTCACAAGTTTTGCTCATTGTTGAACCTTTTCAGTCAACACTAGGCAATAAAATTATGAACCGTAACTTCAAAATAGCTCCTTAAACACAGCCCCTTTTGTGTTGTTCTAGTCCTGTGGAATCTTCCATGCAATGTACAATTGCAGTTCTTCAAATGAGTGGCTATCACAGCTGAGTTCAACTCAGTCCTGATGAATCATTCACGTGTACAATTTCTAGCAAAATTGCTAGATAGCAATCAGGAGTAAAAGCTTCCATGCTCAGAGAAGGGTCAGTCAGTGGTGAGGTTGGTAGCAAGAAGATTGAAGCATGGGGAGACTCAATGTGACAGCCGCTTAGGTTGTTTTTGTGGAATTGGAATCAACGAACCCCGCAAAAATAAAAACTTACCTTCTGGGCTCCTGTTTGGCTAGACATGGCAGCTGAAACAGCGCCCAATGTGCACAGCATGCACTTCAACCATTTGAGTCCTAAAATAGCAATCAGGGGTCTACGTTCCACATTGGACAGAGATTTTCATATTAATAGACTCTACAACTCCAGTCACTCTGGGGAAGATGGCAATAGCCACATTGTCAGTGAAAATGGGGCAATAAGTCATACCCTATTACTTTTGGGGTACTACCGCCCAGTATCATTCAGGCAAGTGGCTTAAAAATCTCCCAAGATATAGCTCCGCAGGAAAACTGTGTCTAACAAATTCCATTCATATAATACCTGTAAAACTGGTAGAGTATAAACTTTCATCCCATTAGCCTGGTAGAATTTACACCCATGTCTCAGGATTAAAAATGCAACATAGCATACAATCTGTAAATTTGCATTCTTAATAAGAGAATAAATATGGTTCTCAGTATGTCAATCCTTTAGGAGTGTTTGTTGGATGTCACAACTTTAACAATAAAATGATCTGCAACTTTGGACACGCTAGTACAGCTTACAGTGACATATGGAAATTAAAATTCTTTTAAATATAACAAAGTAGAATTATGGAATTGTACAGGATCAAATTTTGGACTGATGTAACATGCTTCTAGTGATTGTAAAAGGAGTAAATAACACAAATTTATTTTGTTTGGTATGTTTGTTCTCCCATAGTGCTTAAAACAGGCAGTAAACAGAAGTGTAATAGAATGAGATATATTCTGTCTTTCTGTTTAGCTTTGTAACCCAAAAGATATTAACATTGCTCTAAATATACCTTCAGATGTAATGTAAGGGTAAAAGCAGTTCCAATCACAATAGGACTTGTAGGGTATCAGGAAATAACTTGTGATTGTTATAAAGTATGGGTAGATGCAGAATATAAATGATAATCCTGACATATGTAACACCCCACTGCGAGAGAAACTGTACATTATCTATTTAGCTAGTACATCTATCTAAGATGGTAGGTGAATATCAGCTCCTCCAACCCCATGATCAGTCAGCTCCACATCCATACAGCTGGTTCCTCTTTCATTGCATGTAAACAGTTACAACGACACAGTCAAATGCCAACCACCTGATTTTCCCAAAAGCAATTCCTTTCCAAAATATATCCAGCTGCACTGCCAGCATCTAGAGCCTTATATGAAATTTTTAATGATTTTAAGAGAGGTTCCATGCTGAATCTTCTGACTCTGGATGAGGCTTTGCCCAGAACATGTGTTATCCATATGAACTTGGCACCAACAAATCCTCAAGTCCAACATTGCCATGATCATAAAATTGGAACTTGTCCTGTTCACAAAAAGGGTAAGAATCATTCGTTTTTTTTTAAAAAAATGCCTTTAGGTTTTCTGGCACCACATACAATATTCCCATGAAGATATTCCTCTTTTTGAATGTACCAGTGTCACTCTCTCACTGGCTTCAAAAAGAAGCACAATGGGACCTTCAATCTAATTTACACCCAGGTTCTTTGCCCAGTACCTCCCCACAACATGATATCTAGAGTGAGGAACTCACTCCAAGGGGAATTGTAGAGATAATCCTCCATGCCAACATCTGATGACACAAATTGTAGGAATTAGTCATAGCATAATGTGAACTGTAAGTACCCTTCAGCCTCCAACATGGCCAGTACTACAACACCACAAATAAAGCCAATGATTTGGGAATAATCCCATTTAAGTAAAACAGTATTAAAATTTCCCCAATCTTTAAATTGGGTTTCAACCCTGAAAAGCTATTTTTCAATTTTTGGAGATCATAATGTAATTATTATTTTTCTGCCAAAGAATGACATTATCTTAAAATCCTTATTACTGCAGGATTTAGCTGCAATATTACATTATAATTGCTAATAGACTTTGTTTTTCTTCCTGTCTGTGTCATGCAATTCAATCAAACCTCATGACTAAAAATAATAAATCACTAATCGACCCAAAACTTAGGGCCATTGTTACTAATGTTCTATTGAGATCACAATCTGCATCAATATCTTTTTCGAAAGTCATTCACAGTATTGCATTCCCAGTAATGTTGCAACATGGGATGGGATAGAGGTTTGTGCCTGTGTATATTCAACCAGTGAACCAGGGCATTGTTGGAATTTGGCAAGTTCACTAAGAACTTTTCCAAAGCAAAAAAAATCCATTGGGACCAATAGACTTATCTAAAGGTTCGGTTGAAGTATTATATCCAAAATGTTAACAAACCTTTTCTCTTTACAACTGCTGATTGATTTGATGAATATTTCCAGTTTTGCTTCTATTTCAGTTGGACCTTACCACTTATCATGGTGTTAAGGTTCTTGAGTATCATTGGAGCTGCACTCATCCAGGCAAGTGGAGAGTATTTCAGCACACTCCTGACTCATACCTTGTAGATGGTGGACAGGCTTTGGGGAGTCAGAAGGTGACTTATTTGCCACAGGATTCCTAGCCTGAGTACAACCACTTATCATACATACTCAGTCTTGCAATAGTGCTTCTTTATCTCTCTCTGCTGGAAAGCCAATAAAAGGAGGTCAAAAAGTGCTGATTCACAGCTCAGCATGGTCAACAGTAGGGCAGATCATGAATAGAACTCCAGGGACATATGAAGCAAGTTAGCTGAGGAAACCAGGTTTTAGGCAGATGGCCCACAAACAGGTCCCAGCTATATTTTTAAAAAATCATTCATGGGCATCGCTGACTAGGCCTGATTTGTTGTCCATCCCTAATTCCCCTTCAGAAGATGGTGGTGAGCTACCTTCTTGAACCACTGCAGTGCATTTAGCGTAGGTACATCCACAGTGCTGTTAGGGAGAGAGTTCCAGGATTTTTACCCAGTGACAGTGAAGGAACGGCGATATACTTCCAAGTCGGGATGGTGAGTGGCTTGGAGGAGAACTTGCAGGTGGTGTTGTTTCCATCTCGTCTGCTCCCCTTGTTCATCTAGAAGGTAGTGGTGGTGGGTTTGGAAGGTGCTGTCTAAGGAGCCTTGATGAATTCCTGCAGTGCATCTTGTAGATGGTACACTCAGCTGCCACTGTGTGTCGGTGGTGGAGGGAGTGAATGTTTGTGGATTGGGTGCCAATTGAGTGGCTGCTTTGTCCTGGACAGTGTCAAGGTTCCTGAGTGTCATTGGAGCTGCACTCATCCAGGCAAGGGGAGGGTATTCCATCACATTCCTGGCTTGTGCCTTGTAGATGGTGGACAGGCTTTGGGGAGGTGAGTTACTTGCCACAGGATTCCTAGCCTGAGTACAACAACATTTAGGCTATAAAAAGCTAACATGACACTACTTGGCAACTTGGATTTGGTGCTCATTAGCAATTTTTCCCTCGTGTTATAATGACAGGAGTATTATACTTTGCAATGCATAGTGTTAGTATTGCACTATTGAAATTGAGTTGTGTTTAAAGTGATCTGTCCCTTTAAAAATCACAAAATCTAACTATTAAAACTAAATACAGATTGAGAGCAATATGAGTTTAATTTTTGATTGGATTTTCTAAGCTGCACCAGCCGTGGGTAAGTTTTCCAATGCCAATACGTTCTCATAAATCCGACTGATATTTTAGGGTGTCTCAAGACAATGCATCAATGTTGGTGTTGTATTATGCTTTTGCATCACATCAGTCCCAAGATATTTTGTCTCAATGCTGCTGTTTCCTGAGAACTAAGCAGTTTGGTGTCTTTATTGAGACTATCTTGAAGAAATACCTTTCTACTGCAAGTGCAGTAAAAACCAGAAGTGGTTTTTAAACCTGGAAAAATTAAAGTCTAAAAAGTCCTTGCAGGAGAAACTAGTCGATTATCCTGTCAGCTCTTTTACAAGACTGGAATTGTTATCAACAACTGACAAGCAAAGCTGCAAGAATGCAGCTATGTGCACGCACACACACACACACACACACACACACTAAATAAACAGGGCTGTCCATTCACTGCTACATTCCTAACATTATAGCCACTTTTGTGAGCAACCTTCACTGCAAATCTACCCAATAACTAGGTTAATGTAGTGAGAATGTTGAACACATTCCAGGTTAGTATATTACATACGTACAAATGAACAGTACTTAGTACAAACAGCACAGTTACAGCAATTACTGATGTTCCTCAATGTGAAAAACAGCGAGGGGACCCTTCTGATAAACCCTTCACCAATAAGTTGCCCTTCTACGTCTTACATGTATGTGCATGACCAAAGTTATTGGTGAGCCCTGTCTCTCCAGTAGCTTCAGACTAACAAATTGTTCTTGTGATGCTGTCCAAGATCTAAGTCTCAATTTCTTTGACATATCACAGCACAAAAAAAATTTAAAAGTGCACTCCTGTTGGCTATATTAGATGGTCAGACATTCACAGGATTCAAAATGACATTTGCCCTTACAGATACAGTTGCTAAGCAAGCTTGAACAGTTAATCAGTCTTTCAGGATGCTTGTAATTAAATACAGTGGCTTGATGCACTAACAATTTCAAACACATTCAATATCCTGTGACTGCATGGAATATGCAGGTATAAAGCTAGCTGTTAGCACAACGCTGGATTGAATAATGCTGAGGCTCTGCAAAAACACCACAATGATACAATGGCTTAAGATGTTAACTGTTGAGGACAAGTTTCATAAACTCAGCGCTTTGTATTTCCTTGGAGCTTAGAGGGTTGAAGGGTGATCTAATCAAGGTGTTTAAAATGATAAAGGGATTTGATAGGGTAAAAATGGTGGGGGATACAGTAGTGCAGTGGTACTGTCACTGGACTGTTAACATAGATGAAATGCTGTGAGGTCATGGGTTCAAATCCCACCATGCCAAATTCAATTAATAAAATCTGGTATGAAAGCTAGTCTCAGTAATAGTCACCATAAAACAACCATTGATTGTTGTAAAAACCTATCTGGTTCACTAATGTCCATTAGGAAAGGAAGTCTGCCATCCTTGGGTCAGTTAACAGTTGGACAACATTTACAGAATTCCTACTCACCTGACAAATCAATAATGTCTCCTCCAAGGCACACAGACTTCACCTGAATTTCCTAACTCACAAATGGGCCTTACTGAAGGCCTGCTTTATATATCTATTTGTGTCACCTAACCCCACAACAGGCCTGCCTCTGATCCCACACTATTTCCAGAGTCACCCCTCCCCAACTCCTATTGCAGCCCAACCAACAACCATCCCCCCCACCCCACCACTGGACCAAAAATCTGACGTTTGGTGCCACTTTTATGGATATCGTATTCACGGAGCCGGGATTTCTCTCAACTCTGCACATCTGACGCAAGATCAAAAATTCATGCCCAGGCATTCCGGATCTGCATAAAGATGAGGGAAATGGTGCATGGTCAGGAATGGAGAGAAAAAGCAGGTAACCTCCAGAAAAAAATCAAATTGTGACCATCGTGTGCCTCCATACCCAGGCAGAAATTTGGCCCCTGATTTCCTTCACATGGGGAATACAGAATAAGGGGGTATAATCTTAAAATCAGAGCTGGGGCATTTCACAGTGAAATCAGGAAGTATTTTTTCACACAATGGCCAGGAGTTTTCAGTTGGCATGCGGGGGCGGGCCCAACATGCTAGCGCATAAAATGACGTGTGATGACATTGTGCTGTCTCGCAATGTTTCGTTCGGCGGGCGCACGCGTCTGTTGGCAAGTTAGAATTGTGCCCCTTAGTGTCAGAATTAAGCACTCAGGTAGATGTAGCATAGCATGCTGTGCAGCAAGACTTCCTCTATCTTTCCCCAATAATGTGCCTCAGCCAATTACTCATAACAGACGTTGGCTGTGCGTCTGCTGATAATTAATAGGCCTATTAAGGCCATTAATTAATTAATTAATGTCAAGTTAGCACTGCCAAACCCACCTTATGGTTGGTGGGCAGGCGAAAAGGCCAAGCGGCCTTTAAATTTTTTAGGAAACCTCATCCACAAGCAGGATGAGGTTTCCTAAAGCTTTTATTAACTAAATAAAAGGTTTTCCTGAAAAATATAAACATGTCTTATCTCATGCAACATGAGGGGAAATTTTTCACTCAATTTTTATTGATTTTATTCATTATTTTCAGAAGCGTTTCAATCTCCCTGAGGCAGCTCCATAATTCAGTGAGATTGAAGCACTCTTTCACGCGCATGCACGAAAGAGTGCTGGCTCCTCCTCTCCCTCCACTCCCCGCCCGCACAGGTAAGCGCTACTACTCGCATATTACCCTGGGTGGGCCTTAATTGGTCTGCCCGTGTAAAATGGCAGTGTGGAGCTGATCGCGGGCAGTGGTTGGCTCCATGACCGCCCCCACCCACTCCTGCCGAGCCCTCCCGACATGGGAAAAATTCAGGCCAATGAGTAGTGTAGATCTGGAGCACTTGCACAACCCTCTACCGCCGCCACAAGTGGTAATTTAAATGAATGGCGGAGCAGGCTCAAGGGCTTGAAAGGCCTACTCCTGTTCTATTAGCATTGCTAGCTAGCTTTGGGAGCAAAGGAACCAACTACAAATGAATGGCTGTGAAAAGGTCTATCAGGCCATTATTTGCATGCTTTACAACTTGAAGAATCACTAAATTGTAATTCTGTATATATTATGTATCAAGAAAGAATTTAATAAATAATCCACTATAGCTTTCTTCCTACCAAAGTATTAACTTGGTAACCTCGCTGAGATACTCCAAAATGAGCCGACAGGCAAAATACAAAATTTCACACACACAAGAAAGCTCTTATGAGTAATTGGCTGAGGCACATTATTGGGGAAAGATAGAGGAAGTCTTGCTGCACAGCATGCTATGCTACATCTACCTGAGTGCTTAATTCTGACACTAAGGGGCACAATTCTAACTTGCCAAAATTGGCATAACAGGTGGCAATGGCTACAAAATGGGGTCTGTAGACTACCACCCTGTTAATGTCCATGAGATCTCAGTTGGAACTTAATTACAGAACTGTTTAGAGCATTTGCTCTGGTCAGTTTTATTCAGGCCAGTACTCTCTCAATATTATGCTGGCCTAAGTTTAATTGAGCTGCCTTGGGGATGGGCACCTTGCCGGTTCTATCAAAATGAAGCCAAGACCTGATAATACTTCCAGCCTCTTTGCTGCCTGAAAGATTGGGCTGACGGCTCACTCTGCTAGGTGGTGGCCCAAAGGTTAAAATCAACCCAAGAGTTGCAAACCCATTGTGAATTTGAACCATACCTGCAGTTCTGTTACATTCTTAGATTCATTCAATCTTATTCTATGCAACAATAATAAAACCCATCGCATAACATTTTTCAGATGTTAAATTTTAGATGTTACAATAAACATTATTCAGAAGGTCAGTAGAATGAGGTGAAAACTTTAAATTTTCATTTATTTATGTCACCACCCATTCATTCAACACTACAGCTGTATCCTACTACTCACACCCCTAGAGGAATTCTCATGTTACGGCCAAGAGAAACACCACAGTCCAAAATAACAACTAAGGCAGCACAAAAAATATGGATGAAGACAAAAGATGTCCAGTGTTTAAGGCAAACTCTCAGTATTTACTGACCTACCTATTGTTTTCATGATTTTCTATATTTAAAATACGTAATGAGGGGGTGGGAATGCCTGTAGCAAGTTGCACACTTCCCACCCAACCCCCTAAAGGCCTGAGTTGAGCTAACTGATCCCGGGCCTCTTGGGGATGCATTGCTGAAAGCTACTGCCACTCCCAGTGGCACTGCCTGCCTCTGATTGGCCAGTAGTTCTCAGGGGCAGGATTTCCATCCTTTGGGGTCTTTGATCCCAGGGAAGGTCACTTAAGTAACTGATTGGCACAATGCAGCAAACCTGCCCCAAATGAGGCAAGGTGGGGCTCTCACAAGAGCCTCCTCATCTGGTTTAAATTCAGCCCACTGACTGGATGGCTCAGTTGGTTAGAATATTGTCCTTTTTCCTCTGGAGCTGAAGTAGGAATTCAGTCTAAACTGCTTGGATTAAGAACCTACAGGATACACTGCAGCAATTTACCAAGTTTGCTTCAATAGTACCTTTAAGCCCAATGAGATAATAGGAACACTATCGCTTCCAAGTCACATACCACCCTAATTTGGACATCTACTATCATTCATTATTGTTGCTGATCATAATCCTGGAATTCCCTGCCCAAATACCACTGCGAGGCACCACCAAATCAAGGATGGTAGAGGTTCAAGAGGAAGGCACATCAGTATTTTCCAGAATAACCAGCAATGGCAACAACTGTCCATTAAACTGCAGGATAAGGTTAATAAAAATGGGCAGATAATAGTTGGAACCTTGGGTAATGAATCACTCTGGCCTAACTGGGTATTGATATGAGACTGTGGCATCAACTGCACTTCTTTTGAACTGTCAATGGTGTTTATTATGCTCTGCTGTACAAATAGAAACTTAGAGTTATAATGGTGACAAATGGAATTCATTTCAGACTGGGACTGCCAAAGTCAGCATAAAACAGGGAAATGACCCAGGTTATGTTTCCATTGGGACATTTCAAATTATATAATTCTTTTACAATTACTTTCTGTGTGTTGAATTTGATATAAATAATTTATTTATTTTGACCAGCCACCAAGGTGCTTCATTCCAACACTGGTCATCTGAATAATATTAAAACAGCTCTACAAACAGCTGATAAGTGATAACCTTATTCTATTGCACCATTCAGCAATATCACAACATTTTTTAATCATGGGCAACCTCGACGTTAATAAAACAGAAACCGCTGCACATTACACAATTACAAATTCTTCCCCTTTTTTAAGGCCTTAAAAAACCCTATAGTGAGTGATTAATTGCTTGTATAAGTAACAATTTTAACTATTCATTCTTGGGATGTGGGTGTCGCTGGCAAGGCCAGAATTTGTTGTCCATCCCTAAAAACCCTGGGAAAGACGTTGGTGAGCTGCCTTCTTGAACCCCTACTCTTCAAGTGGTGACGGTACATCAACATTGTTGTTAGATAGGGCGTCCCAGGATTTTAAGCTCAACTATTCCAATGTACTCCCGGTCAGATTCCTATCTTACATCTTCTATAAACTTAATCTTATCCAAGACTCTGCTGTTCTGAACAAGAGTCATATTGGACTCGAAGCATTAACTCTGTTCCTCTCTCCACAGATGCTGTCAGGCCCAGAGTTTTTCCAGCATTTTCTGTTTTTATATCTCTGCTCCCTCTTCCTAGCTCACACCAAGTCTCTTTCACTTGGATTCCCCTGGCTCCCAGTTGACCATTGCTTCAATTTTAAAATTTTCATCCTTTCTTCAAATGTCTCCATGGCCAAAACCATCCCTACCTCTCCTTTAGCCTTATAACCCTCCAAGATACCTGTGCTCGTTCAATAATGACCTCTTGCACATCTCCAATCTTATTCACTGCATCATTGTCTGTCTTCATGTGTGGAGCCATGAGCTTTGGCATTCCCTCCCTAAACTTCTTTACCTTTCTTTACCATTTATGACACTTTTTAAAACATCTCCTTGACCAAGCTTTTGGTCATCTGTCCTAACATCTCCTTAAGTTGCTCAGTGTGAAATTTTGTTTGACAACCTTCCAGTGAAGCATCTTGGTATGATTTACTAGATTAAAGTGCTATATAACTGCAAGCTGTTATATGTTTGATGTGATCCAATGAAGTAAGAGATGGATTACATAAGCAAACAGAAAACTACTGGTCAGTGTCATACTGCACACAATGGTCACTGGTTTAAAACTTCTGGCACCAGCTGCTGAAAGCTGCTTAACACATTGTAGTCACATCATCCTTCTTCAAGTAATATTGGCTGCCTGGCTGCTAGCATGTTGTGTGCCGCAGGGATGAGGTGGGGGGTTGGGGGGGGGGTGGTGCAACAGCGAATGGTGGGGTCACAGGGCACCAGCAGCATAGATTGTTTTTGTAGCACCTTGAGGAACTATCCTGTTCCTCCAGGCCCCACAGAAATAATTGCAAACTTATCTTGATTGGGCCTCTTTGTGTGCATAGCAAACGTTTCAGTTAGTTCTGACCTTAAATAGCAATCGGAGGACCCCCATTTGCATGTTAAAAAGGGATATGGGATAAGGTGGCAGCATGTGCCCAGCCCTAGGCCCCTTTTGAAATGTCACCAATCTCTATGTTGGTTCTAATTGAGTCTGTCAACATCAGGTGTTAAGTGAAAATAAGCTCCCTATTATTTTGTTTTCAATAATATAGATAGTTGTAAGTTGGATGTAAATCAAAGTGCATTGCAAGTTATCTGCCTCATGTTATTTGCTTCTATTTAATTAAATATCACCAAATAGAGCAGCTGTATTATTCATTTTAGACTGAATAAAATGATCTGGACAACCGAGTGTTTTCTTCCCCCTATGGAGTACACATGAATAAAGAGCTAGGATCACCCACGAGTTGCAACATACTAGATAGACATGTGGTAGGGAAGAGAGGGGATGATGATACATTTATGAATCAGTGCGTCATAGAGCATTTAATTAAGTGTCATGGCCATCTGGAGATCCATATATTAATTATATTATTTATGATCATTCCTAATGCCAAATAAGTTCTTTGGGTACATTTTTTTTGGGCAGATTATGAGCAAACAGCATGAGAAATTGTTGGCTCCTGAAAACAACTCTGTTTCCTTTCACAAAGCTGACATTTACATGGAGGCATCAATTTTTGCCAACTTGTCAGTTTGGAATAATTTAGGCATCAATCCAACTGACCCATTAGACTATCCCATTTATAAGAGTCCTCGTGCTCATTACTTCATTTAAAAAACATAACATTTATCTGTATTATTAAAAATCTTTCCTTTAGTTCATGTTTGTAGTGCCAAAGACACCAAAAAGGCTCATTCCATAACTGACTCATCACCTTTCAGCGAAAGTTAAAAATTTTCAATGCATTCAGGTACAGATGATGGGGAACATGCAAATATTTATAACCTGCATGCTCACATTTGAGAAAACAATGCCACTTCAATTTGCAAAATATCACAACTGGGATTGCCAGTGGGGTGTTGGTAGCACAACGCTAATTAATATTCCAACATGTTCCTCTTGAGTTATAGCTTGGAGACAGCATTGTCCAAGCTTAAAAATATAATCTTTAATATTAGAAATCCCTTTCCAAATTTTCTTCCACACAAGCTTTCACAATTTTTTTTTTAAAAGTCGCCAAGTCCTGAGAATTCTGTTGAACTCAATATAGACATAAGCTGGAATTTTCCAGCCCCGTTGGCGTCGAGCGTCATGGCAGACAGGGGGCGCGAAGGCCAAAAATCGGTTTCACGCTGCTGATGGTGTCCGCCATGGTGAGACGCGAATCCTGCTGGAGGCCAGCGTGAACCCGATTTGCATCCCGCTAATGGGTTGCAAAGTAAGGCCCATCTGGAATCATCCCCCCATCCCAGATTTACTGTTATAACGGTGGGAAAACATGCCAGCCCAGGACACTTCTGGACAAGTGTGACGTGCAGGAGTCAGTACTTACCGTTATAGGGCCTTGCTCACATTGCGAACATCGAGGAGTGTAAGATGCTATTGCCCTACTGGAACATGGAGGAACACATGCATCGCATACTGGGTGGATTCTCATTGACATTGCTGAGCTGCGAAGCAGGTTAAGGAAAGTTGGAAATCTCTGTTGATGTCCCGGGACTGCTTCGGAACATCATGGTCTTGGCCATGGGATGCTACAGATGATCAGCGAGAGGTGGGGAAAGGAAGATCCAGCTGTGAGTGGGAGAGGAAGGTGTACCAGGCGGTGGGGGGAGGGTGGGGTAGGCGCTGGTGGTAGTGAGATGGGGAGGGGTACAAAGCTGCCGGTGGGGGCGAGGTTGGGGGATGGACGGAAGGTGTCGGGGGGTTAGGTTGGGAGGGGGGAGCAAGAAGTATGAGGGAAGGAGATTGTAACAGGGGAGAATGCAACAAGTGGTGAGGAGTTGTAACAGGGGAGTAAGGTATAAGAGAGGGAATTTGAGGTGGATAGGAGTTCGGAGGGGAGTAGGTGTTCAGAGTGAGGAAAGTGTCCAGGGAGAGGGGGAGTTCAGAGAGTGGACAGTGTCTGGAGGGAGGATGGAGTAAGGGTGGAGGAGGGAGTAAGGGTGAAGGAGGGAATAAGCAATGGGGGATGTCCAGGTGAATGTGCAAGGTAGGGGTCTTTGAGGTAAATGACTGCACTGGGGAGAAAACTGAATGTGGGCGTGGTAGGAGGGAATGGTGAGCATGAGAGGGGGCAGAGGGAGCTGGAAAGACGGGATGGTGAGGTTTCGTCGGTATCTGTATAAGGAATGACGAGGGTGGTTCGTGGACAATTACAGACCCTGGGGGTGGAAAGAAGGAGGTCGGGGAGGTCAATGTGGATGGGGGTGGGATTCTCAGGAAGGCAGGGAACATGCACGTTCACCTGGACATCTTGGAGAGAAAGGGGTTTGGGTTGGTAGGTGGCAGTGGGGAGGTGGGAGAAGATGCCAGCAGGGGACAACAGTCTTGGGGGAAAGTATATGGTGACTGGGGGAGGGGAAAGGACAGGGGAATCTAACAACAAACTTGACTACAATCATGGTTGTCGAATTCAAAAGTGAGCGGAACCTTGTGTTGGACGGGCACAAATGCTGCCTGGGAGTGCGATCGGTGAGTGGGTGGGAATGCAGGTCAGCTCAGATGGACAACTGAAAGAGAGCCCCAGCAGGCAGCATTGAAAATGCTCAGGACAGAGAGATGAGTGTGATGGATAAAGCTTCCGTGTACATGGAAGAGGGCTTGCAGAAGGCTCTTAATTAAGCTAGACCAGGGTTTCAATGGCGTCCGCCATCTTTCCCTTGGAGGCCTCCGTACATGCATGTGTGGGCACCACTTTATCAAAGAGCAGGTGGACGCACTGCTTCGACTCGTGTGCCAGTCTGTTGAGGGCTTCCAACAGCTCTGCGTGATGTTCCCCCGTCTTCTACTGACTCTCCACGATGAGTTGGAAGGTCGAGTCTAGAGGCTTGCCATTGAGTTTTACAGCACGGAAAGAGGCCCTTAGGCCATTGTTCTGCCCATCTGAGCAGCCCGTCTATATCATCCTGTCGTCTAAGGCTTTCTTCCTCACTATTTACATGTGGTCCAATTTTCGTGTCATCTTGTGAACTTACTGATCATACCTCCTACATTCATGTCTAGATCATTAAGGTACACTACAAATAACAAGGGTCCCAGCACTGAACCCCATGGTATGCCACTGGACACAGGTTTCCAGTCACAAAAACAACCTTTGACCATCACCTCTGCTTCCTGCCACTAAGCCAATTTTGGATCCAATTTGCCAAATTGCCCTGGATCCCATGGGCTCTTACCAGTTTCCCATGCGAGACGTTGTCAAAAGCTTTACTGAAGTCCATGTAGACTACATCAACTGCACTACCCTCATCTACACACCTAGTTACTGCCTTGAAAAATTCAATCAAATTTGTTAGACATGATCTCCCCCGACAAAGCCATGCTGACTATCCTTGATTAATCCTTGCTGCTCCAAATGGAGATTAATTCTGTCCCTCAGAATTTTTCTCAAAGTTTCCAAACCACTGATGTTAGACTCACTGGCCTATAGTTCCCTGATTTATCCCTACCACCCTTCTTGAATAATGGTACCACATTAGCAGCCTGGGGATTTATTTCATCTGGGACTGGGGATTTATCCACTTTTAAGCAGGTTAAAACTGCTAATACCTCCTTCCTCATCAATCATCTCAGTTCCAGGTCATCACTGCAGGAGTTCTTCAGGGTAGGGTCCTTGGCCCAACCATCTTCAGCTGCTTCATCTGGACCTTCTTTCCATCAGAAGGTCAGAAGTGAGGATGTTTGCTTAAGATTGCACAATGTTCAGCACCATTTGCAACTGCTCAGATACTGAAGCAGTCCATGTCCAAATTCAGCAAGACCTGGACCATTAGACCATAAGACGTGGGAGCAGAAGTAAGCCATTCGGCCCTTTGAGTCTGCTCTGTCATTCAATGAGATCATGGCTGATCTGATAAACCTCAACTCCACTTTCCTGCCTTTTCCCAATAACCCTCGATTCCCTCGTTGATTAAAAATCTGTCTATCTAGGCCCTGAATATATTTAACAACCGGCCTCTACAGCCCTCATTGGTAAACAATTCCACAGATTTACTACTTTCTAAGCGAAGAAATTGCTCCTCATCTCTGTCTTAAACGGGTGACCGCTTACTCTGAGATTATGCCCTTTGGTCCTAGACTCTCCCACAAGGAGAAACAACCTCTCAGCATCTACCCTGTCAAGCCCCCTAAAAATCTTACATGTTTCAATAAGGTCACCTCTCATTCTTCTAAACTCCAATGAATACAGACCCAACCTACTCAACTTCTCCTCATAAGAAAATCCCTTCATACCCATGTTCAAACAAATGAATCTTCTGCAGACTGCCTCCAATGCCAGTATATCTTACCTTAGATAAGGGGACCAAAACTGTTCACAGTATTCAAGGTGTGGGCTAACTAGTACCTTGTATAGTTTTAGCAGGATTTCCCTATTTGTATACACCCTTTCCTTTAAAATAAAGGCCAACATTCCATTTGTCTTCCCTATTACCTGCTGAACTTGTATGCTAGCTTTTTGGGATTCATTCACGAGAATTCTCAAATCCCTGTGCTGGAAGCTTTCTGTAGTCTTTCTCCATTTAAATAATATTCAGCTCCTCTATTCTTCTGGCCAAAATGTATAACGTCACATTTTCCCACAGTATATTCCATCTGCCAAGTTTTTGTCCACTCACTTAACCTGTCTATATCTCTCTGTAGACTCTTTGTGTCATGCTCATCACTTGCCTTCCCTCCTATTTTTGTGTCATCTGCAAACTTGGCAATAGTACATTCACTTTCCTCATCCAAGTCTTTATTATATATTGCAAATAAATGTGGCCCCAGCATTGATCTTTGTGACATTCCACTAGTTACAGGTTGCCATCCTGAAAATGCCCCCCTTAACCCAACTCTCCATTAGTTAGCCAATCCTCTATCCACGTTAATGTACTACTTACAACACCATGGGCTCTTAGCTTATTATGTAGCCTAATGGGCACCTTTAGGAACACCTTTTGGAAATCCAAATATATTACATCTACTAGCTCCTCTTTATCTATCCTGCTTGTTACCTCCTCAAAGAATTCTAATAAATTTGTCAGGCTTGATTTCCCCTTCACAAAGCCATGCTGACTCAGCTTGATTGTATTATGAATTTCTAAATGCTCTGCTATTACATCCTTTATAACATTTTTCCAATGATGGATTACTTGGACCTCACAGGTGCCTCTTCCCCAGCAGTCATCCGAGCGTCAGGGAGCTTGGCTGAACCTGCCTCCTCCTGCTCTGGATATGTGTCTGTGTGGTGACCGCCAGATTGTGAACCCGAGCCTGTTCTAGATCTAGGTTCCACTGAGGTGTGTGTCTCTGCACTGGTGGAGGGTGTGGGTAAGCGCTGTGACGGGACTTCCAGGCTACTTATTTTCAGCTCTTCAATGGAGGAGGTGTCCTCTTGGCTGGAGGTGAGGATCTGGCTGGAGCTGAGGGACTGACAGACTGAGGGCATCGATCGCTTGGCAGAGATATCTGTGAACCAAAGTAGATAATTAGTGCCTGGCAGCAGAGTCACAAGCAGGCCAGAGAGCACTCAGAGTTGTGTTGAGAGGGGGAGAATGTTGTGCAGGATCCTCACAAGGGTGTGCACCGCCGAACTCACTGTTGGCACAGGCACGGTTTACATCCTCACCCATCAGCGCAATGGCACACTCCTCAAAGTAAGCGAGGGGCCTAATGTGGGCCACTACACCCCAGTCTGGTACCTCTCCCTGCTGTTGTGAGCCAGCTTCTCCTGCATGAAAACAGATGGAGAGAGTGTGAGCAGGATGCATGGCATGCATGGAATGTTTGTGTGATGAGTGGAGCCATGGACAGGATAAGGATGCTAGCTTGAGATGATTGGGGCCTGATGGAGATGTGGGGGTGTGTGAGAGAGTTAGTGGTGTTGTCCCATGAGGTGTGAGATCCCTGTGGATGTGTGATGGGTTTGTGAGTGTGTAAGTTGACAGTGATGAGGCGGTAGACTTACGCTGATGGAACGGATGAGACCATTCATCCTCTTTCTGCACTTGATAGCTGACCTCCTCTGTGCTCCAGTGGCACTGACCACCGCTGCCACCACCTCCCAGGTTGCGTTGGTGGCTCTGGTGGACCTCTTATGGCCATGGGGGGGGGAGAGCACATTGCAGTGGCCATCCATTGCATCCAGCAGGCGCCCCAGAGAGAGTAATTAAATTTGGGGACTGCCATCTCCTTTGCTTTCGGGGCCTTCTGTCACCTGGTGCAGTCCTAGTCTATAGACATGAAGTAGGCCGCGCTCTAGTGCTTTTTAAATATGGCGCCCCGAGCGTGGAAGCAGAGGTCACAGCGGGGCAAGCAAATCCAAGCCTGCCTGGCAACGATCCGGAGTGTTTCCCGTGAATGCATCTTTAATGAGGCGTACATGCCTTGAATGGGATCGTGTGGCGTGAAAACCCATTATCATGGCCAGCAGGTAAAGTGACATTTTTCCTGCCTGCTACCGCACTTTATACAGGTCTGGGTGCGATTCCTCCCATAGGGCAGAAATTTATGCTGACAGCATTTTACAGTCCCACTGACGTCAATGGGCTTTTGAATGGCTCACTGGATTTTACAGCCCTGCCCCTCCCCAAAACAGTCATAAAATTCTACCCATGATGGATAAAAATCCTGACCTAGACTGGAATTTGGCCTGGTTCTAACATGAGTTTCAAGTTCCATGTCAAATTCCAGCCACTGATGGGGATGCACTTGCTCTATACTCTGATACCTGCATCTGCATCTCAAATTTTTTAATTAAGATAACTGGATGAACATCTAAGTCCTGTAGTGCAGGACTATGGAAAGGCCAAAAAAATGTAGAAGCAAGGGACTCCAGGTGTAGGGTTTCAAAGTAGTAGATTATTTGAGGAAGAGACAACTGAGGAGAAGACTTGAGGTCCAGGAGTTGGAGTTGGAAACTCTGAGATGAGAAATGGCAAAAAGCCTAAATTAGTTGTTTTCTTAGGTGGGACTATTGTAATTTCTAGCCAACAGTACATTTGTGATTACATGTTAAACATACCTTATTGCAGCCATATTTGAACAGTCTAATTTATTTCACATGTAGAATATATTGAAGAAGTCAGTCTGGCCGGCCCTGGCAGTATTATTACTTGCCTGGGCGTACGCCACAGAGCAAGTCAGGAAGAATGAAAAGTACCTCCGCTTCCTGACCAGTTGTCATAATAGCTTTCTTAATAAATTGATGTTTATTTGCAGTCCCTTAGAGGATATAATTACTGATGAAAACATTTGACTTTGAAAACAATAAGCTTAGTACACTGAATGTGTGCTTGGTATAAATTGGCAATGGATAGTCTCAACATGGTGCGTTGGCAGTGTTGACGTGGGTTTTGAAAGTGCTAACAGTATTCATTGGCTGGGAAATATTGCTTACAATATGCTTTAACACAATTACCAAACTAGCAGCTATGGCCAAGGAATGGCAAGCTATACCAGCAAAATTTTCTTTCCTCTCCAGGATTCTCTTCTCTCCTGAAGGTAGTTATTTATGGTGTGATGCAATTGTACATGTTATTTGCAATCCTCCAATATTTCACCCAATTTTTCATGGGTAAGGTTAAGGCAGTGACTGTTGGCAGTCCGCTTGATGTTGGGGGCTATTGCAACTGAGTGTGATCTAGCATCAAACCAACCTACACACACACACACAGACGCACAGACACACACATACACACACACACACACACATACACACACTACCCTAGCTTTCCAGCTGCATCCTTGGAATAATGATCAAGAAGAAATAGTTTTCCCTCACTTGCCTGGTGAGAGTGAGCCAATTACATTTCCACTGCTCTCAGCAAGCTCAACACAGATCATGGATTCAACCTGGAATATTGTGTGGTCCAGCAATGGATGTAAACTGAGCCAGTTGTGACGATCCATGTGCTTGGGAAGCATGTGTTTTCTTTTTGTGTGATGTCCCTTTAAGACCAAAGTGGGCTGGGGAGTATTCCGAAAGATGTTTCCTGATTGTGACATCATTAGGATCCAAGAAATGCCCATGTGACCTTGGGTTACCATGGGGATGAATAGCTAATAAACAAAGGATAAATGGAAAGCTAATTGCAGTGGAGTTGGGTCAGCCGGTGTTTTCTGTTTGGCAATTCAGAGCACACTGAGAATTTGTGTGAGAGAAAACAGACAAGATTCTCTCCAAATGGAACAGTTTTCTGTCAAACAGATCCTTGTGGTAAAGCAGGTGAATAGAGCAAAGATTGTGTTACTAGATGTGTTATACAGTTGGAAAGGACAGAGGGTAGAAGGCTGGAAGAGCAAGGAAATGTGGATAGGCCACGACCCATGGATGCTATTTAAGTATTTCCAGAGCCTACCAGACCATTTAAAGCGGTTGGAGAAGCGAGTCTTTCAGAACTGTTGTGACCCGAGTAAGACAGGGTTCATAGGTATGCACCCTGTCATTGGTAACAGTGCTGGGTAACTTTAGATCAAATATGCCTGCTGGTGAATGTGACTCCAGGGCCAAAATGATTGAGTGGAAATTGAGAGGACCTACTTAGTGCAGGCTGAGCTGGATAGACTGTGAGATTGCATCTGGTTTCACATTTGTGCAGGAAGTAATGCACGTACTTGTAACTACATGAGTTGTAACTTTGTTGTTTTGACTATTTAAGTAAAATTTCCCTTTTTGTTTGAAATATCCTTCATGTGTTAATTAATGTTTGAGTTATGTTAGGTGCTAGGTGGTTTGTTACAGTAAAACTTTTAAAACATGAAATCTTGTCCATTAATTTTCTTTCCCTTGGCTTTGAGGAGCTCACTTTCTTTTGAAAGTTATTGGTCTCTTTGTGGATCCTAACAGTAAGGGAACAGCAAGGTTGTGCTCTTTAACTTTCACCATCCTTTAAGTATCGTTAGAAGGCAAGTAAGCCAAGAACTTGTAAATGCAAACTCAGTCTGAGGCAAATAAATATAAAATTAGACTAGAAAACGTATGTAGGATGGGGGCTGCGCTCAGCAGAAGTTACAGAGTCTGTCCTCTGCAGTCTCCATTGCTGACCCTGGCAAAATTTGTGGAGCTATGGGAGAGCCCATGTGTAGCTGGCCTTTGCTGGTTTGGTGATGTATCTAGAGTATGGTGTCTACCAAAAAGGCGAGAAACTTGAAACTTCATAAATAAGAGGAGGTTGCCCCCAGTTGTCCAAGTACCACAGGGTCTTTATAATATCCTCTAAAATAAAAAAAAAACCCTTGTGCAAACAAAAGAATACCTTAAATTCTTCTAGCATTCTTTTGGTGAGGATTTTAAATATATGCCTGCTAGTTTCGTGCTCACCAGGAGAAATCATTTCTATCAATTTACGCCATCAAAACCACTATGAATTTTGAATTTCTCTGTTCGATCTCCTCTAAACTTCCCTTGCTCTAATGAAAGCTCCAATTTAAAGCCTCTCAACCCTGGCACCATCTTAGCGAATTTGCTCTGTATCATGTCCACAGACTTGACATCCTTCCTGTGATGTTGCACGAAAATCTGGACTGAACAGTCAAATTGCAGTCCGACTAAAAATTGGTATAGATTTAACTTCTTTGAACAAGTGAATTTATTAGGGTGGAAAAGTTTAAATAAATGAGGCTCATGTTTTTTTAAACATAAATAATGATTCAGTGACGTGATTTGCAGTCAATCATCAAATGTTTTAATGGCACCACTTTTGACACTTGATTCTAAGCATTGGAAAACTGATTTAATTTGCAGTGCTTGTAGTTTAAAGGTTAACAGAATAGATATGCAAATCTATGAGGTACATGATGCTGTAGCACTGAAATCACTTAGTCATGTGCTAGGTACTCGAGGTAGCAGATAGGCAGCCCTGAGGTAAGATGTTTTCCACCCACGGTCGTTGACAGGGCCCTCAACCGTGTCCGGCCCATCTCCCGCGCATCCGCCCTCACGCCTTCTCCTCCCTCCCAGAAACATGATAGGGTCCCCCTTGTCCTCACTTATCACCCCACCAGCCTCCTCATTCAAAGGATCATCCTCCGCCATTTCCGCCAACTCCAGCATGATGCCACCACCAAACACATCTTCCCTTCACCCCCCCTATCGACATTCCGTAGGGATCGCTCCCTCCGGGACACCCTGGTCCACTCCTCCATCACCTCCTACTCCTCAACCCCCTCCTATGGCACCACCCCATGCCCACGCAAAAGATGCAACACCTGCCCCTTCACTTCCTCTCTCCTCACCGTCCAAGGGCCCAAACACTCCTTTCAAGTGAAGCAGCATTTCACTTGCATTTCCCCCAACTTAGTCTACTGCATTCGTTGCTCCCAATGTGGTCTCCTCTACATTGGAGAGACCAAACGTAAACTGGACGACCGCTTTGCAGAACACCTGCGGTCTGTCCGCAAGAATGACCCAAACCTCCCTGTCGCTTGCCATTTTAACACTCCACCCTGCTCTCTTGCCCACATGCCTGTCCTTGGCTTGCTGCATTGTTCTAGTGAAGCCCAACGCAAACTGGAGGAACAGCACCTCATCTTCCAACTAGGCACTTTACAGCCTTCCGGACTGAATATTGAATTCAACAACTTTAGGTCTTGACCTCCCTCCTCCATCCCCACCCCCTTTCTGTTTCCCCCTTCCTTTTGTTTTTTCCAATAAATTATATAGATTTTTCTTTTCCCACCTATTTCCATTATTTTTAAATATTTTTAAATCTTTTATGCTCCCCCCACCCCCACTAGAGCTATACCTTGAGTGCCCTACCATCCATTCTTAATTAGCACATTCGTTTAGATAATATCACCAACTTTAACACCTATGTGTTCTTTTGTTCTGTTGTTTGTGACATCTTTTGATGATCTGCTTCTATGACTGCTTGTTTGTCCCTACAACCACACCGACCCCCTCCACTTCTCTCTCTACCGCCCCCCCCGCCACACACACACCTTAAACCAGCTTATATTTCACCCCTTTCTTGGACTCACTCAAGTTCTGTCGAAGGGTCATGAGGACTCCGCCAATGCTGCCAGACCTGCTGAGTTTTTCCAGGTAATTCTGTTTTTGTTTTCTGAGGGAAGATGTACCTTCCCTGTAATCTACTATGCACATATTGTAATTTGAAGAAATTAACTAGTTTTTAAATAAATACCCTAATACACCTACAGTTCTTCCTTGTTAAGGGTCCAGATTTAGCACATTCTGCAATATGGTAGCAACAGTGGCAGCTATTAGCGCCAATTTTGTCCATTGCTGGTGCGTTATGGCGAATACCCACAGTCCAAGACTACCAGGATTCCTGGTTGGCATGACACCTCATCAGACATCTTGCCAACATCCTCAACGAGGATGAGTAATGATGGTGGCACTGCAAGAACAGTTACTGCTCCTACCCTGTCTGTTTCCAAGCCATGAAGATCCACGCAGGGATCACTGCTGGAAGATGTAGTGCGAAAATTTTCTGCAATTTCGAGCAGCCTCAGGTCTCTTCACCTACATAAAGCCAATCCAGGTTGTTTCTTTCCTTCCTTTTGATATTGCTACCCAGAGGCTCAACTATACCTCTGTGGATCTTAACTCAGTTTTGAATGCCTTCAATGCTTTTTTAGCTCAGCCAAGAGACACTGCTGCAGCACAGAAATGCTGTGATCATGTCTCTCGTGCCCCAGATGAGGTCATTCACTCGCCCTGACCCAATAACTAGTCCTTACCGGCAACGTTCTTCAACACAGCATCGTCTCGGTCGGCCTGTCCCAATCAAGCAAATTCACCACCTCGCTGTACACCAAAGCACTCAAACTTGACAACTCCATCCATGCCAAACAGTACCCCATTTTGAAATATCTGCGCTGTGGCGTGAAATGACAGGACTGCCCAGCACATTTCCAGCGCTTCTGCTCAGCGACTCTAACTAATGGATAAACAACAGCTCCATTAGCAGCTAACACCTATCTCATACTTCCTAGATGAAGTTCGCTGGCATTCCCAGGACTTCTGGTCCATAATTTAGAGGTCAGAGGGTTCCCAACACACTACAAACCTGACACAGGCACAGGGGTATCTATACTAGTCAATCATCTTGCATGGCTCCACACATTTCCTGTTCAGACTTCTGATATAAAACTCCAGGGCCGGGTCATATTACATGTTAAGGGTCAGATTACAGCCACGCTATGTCACAAGGGGCAACAGATCACAGAGAACCTTTATATCACTCACAACCAAAGCATTCCCCTATAACGCGAGTGTACAGTCAGGCATCATACAGAGGTCAGTGAGATTCTTCCATCAGACACCAAAGTCACATTCGGTTAGGAATTTCCACAACCTTTTCAAGGACTGGGGCAGCTGAAAAATGAATATCATATTTCTTTGATCCCAGATACCATGTCAGTGAGCCTGTTCACCCTAGGAGGGTGCCACACCCGCTGTTGTTGCAGGTTAAGAAGGAACTTGACTGCATATTATACATGGGGCATTATTTCCCCAGTCACACAGCCAACCCCCCGATGATCCGGTCTGGTCACCGTTCTTAAGCTCAGTGGCCACCTCCAGCTTTGTGTGGATGTTACACAGCTTAATAAAAGAGTGCAGCGGGGAATCCACCTGATGGCCTCAGTAGACAACGATTTGGTTAAGCGTGCCAATAGCGTCCTTTTTACTAAGCTCAACGCAAACAGCGGATTCTGGCAAATACCCCTTGATAAGTGATCTAAGCTGCCGATGACCTTCAGTCGATTTTACTTTAACCACCTCCCTTTCAGCATCTTGTCTGCTCCCGGGATATTCCAATGTACCATGTCAACAATCCTTGAGAGCAAACAAGGTGTTATCTGCAACATAGACGACATGTTCCGACATGGTTCTACAAGAGAGGATCATGACCATAGGGTAAGAGACCCTATCATTTCTTCTATATCTATGTCTATGACCCTTGGGTAAGTCCTTAAGGCTCTCCAGGCAGCAGGCCTCACAATGAACGACCAGTGTGAGTTTGCCAGGACCAAAAATAAATCTCTAGAACACATTACCCACCGGCATGTTATTACAGGGGATCCTCAGGAAGCAAAGGTCATTTCTGAGCTCCCCAGCTGACGTGTATCACCGATAGTCAACATTTCCTGGAGATGGTAAACCAGGTGGGAAAGTTTATCCCTAACTTGGCCACACTCATGGAATGCTTAAGAGACCTCCTGTGGAAGAGCCAACAATGGTTCTGGGTCGCTGAACAACTCAACGCCTTTCAATCCATTAAAGAAGGGCTTCTCTCCTCTGATATCCTGGCGCACTACGACACCATTTTGCCTACTATTGTCACTGCTGCCGCTTCTTCCTCTGGCCTAGATGTTGTGCTCATACAGCTGCAAAAGAACAGTGATAGAAAACCTATCTAACTTGCTGCCAGAGCTCTCACGGAAACCGAACAAACGTATGCCATCATTGAGAAAAAGACACTGGCGCTTACATGGGCTGTCAAGCACTTTTCTCATCATCTGATGGGGCTGCACTTTCACATGGGATCAGACCACAAGCCCCTCATAACATGCCTCAATTCCATGGAGATTGTTAAAATGCCCACTCGTATTCAACAATTTCACCTGCGGTCGATGCGGTACCGATAAAGAGCCGTCCATGTCCCAGGGAAGTCACAAACCATGGCTGATGCACTCTCCAGTATCATGGTCGACCACGCTATCACCCTCGATTCTACATTGGTGCCAGCAGTGGAAGTATTTTTCTTGACTGTCATGAGCTCACTGCCCATATCTGTCATGAAGGTCCAGGTTGTTCAATGCGCCCAAAAAGGGGAGGCCGAATGCATTCAAGTGCAAGAGTTTTGCCTCGAAGCAAATACCGTCCTATTGACCATCTTATCCGCAAATACACTGAACAACGAGCCCACCTGACCGTTGTTGATGACCTTCTAGTTTACAGCCATCGTTTGGTCATTCCACACCCCATGTGACAAGATATTCTTCACAGCCTCCATGGAGGTCACTAGGCGTCGGTAAATGCAGAGCCAGAAATTGTTCAGCTGAGAGCAAGTGGGCCACTAGAACTATTTAAAATGTATGCCACCATCTTCCAGGATAAACTGGGAAAAATCCAGGGCCTGTAGTCCTGTGGATTCTGAGAGCAACCCCTTGCTTCATGAAGGGGAGACCGGTGCCATATACCTTAAGAGAAAAAGTCGACACTGAGCTGAACAGGCTTGAGAAACTGGAACAAAAACAGAATTACCTGGAAAAACTCAGCAGGTCTGGCAGCATCGGTGGAGAAGAAAAGAGTTGACGTTTCGAGTCCTCATGACCCTTCGACAGAACTTGAGTTCGAGTCCAGGAAAGAGCTGAAATATAAGCTGGTTTAAGGTGTGTGTGTGGGGGGCGGAGAGATAGAGAGACAGAGAGGTGGAGGGGGTTGGTGTGGCTGTAGGGACAAACAAGCAGTGATAGAAGCAGATCATCAAAAGATGTCAACGACAATAGTACAATAGAACACATAGGTGTTAAAGTTAAAGTTGGTGATATTATCTAAACGAATGTGCTAATTAAGAATGGATGGTAGGGCACTCAAGGTATAGCTCTAGTGGGTTTTTTTTTTAATAATGGAAATAGGTGGGAAAAGGAAAATCTTTATAATTTATTGGAAAAAAAAAAGGAAGGGGGAAACAGAAAGGGGGTGGGGATGGGGGAGGGAGCTCACGACCTAAAGTTGTTGAATTCAATATTCAGTCCGGAAGGCTGTAAAGTCCCTAGTCGGAAGATGAGGTGTTGTTCCTCCAGTTTGCGTTGGGCTTCACTGGAACAATGCAGCAAGCCAAGGACAGACATGTGGGCAAGAGAGCAGGGTGGAGTGTTAAAATGGCAAGCGACAGGGAGGTTTGGGTCATTCTTGCAGACAGACCGCAGGTGTTCTGCAAAGCGGTCGCCCAGCTTACGTTTGGTCTCTCCAATGTAGAGGAGACCACATTGGGAGCAACGGATGCAGTAGACTAAGTTGGGGGAAATGCAAGTGAAATGCTGCTTCACTTGAAAGGAGTGTTTGGGTCCTTGGACGGTGAGGAGAGAGGAAGTGAAGGGGCAGGTGTTGCATCTTTTGCGTGGGCATGGGGTGGTGCCATAGGAGGGGGTTGAGGAGTAGGAGGTGATGGAGGAGTGGACCAGGGTGTCCCGGAGGGAGCGATCCCTACGGAATGCCGATAAGGGGGGTGAAGGGAAGGTGTGTTTGGTGGTGGCATCATGCTGGAGTTGGCGGAAATGGCGGAGGATGATCCTTTGAATGCGGAGGCTGGTGGGGTGATAAGTGAGGACAAGGGGGACCCTATCATGTTTCTGGGAGGGAGGAGAAGGAGTGAGGGCGGATGCGCAGGAGATGGGCCAGACACGGTTGAGGGCCCTGTCAACGACCGTGGGTGGAAAACCTCGGTTAAGGAAGAAGGAGGACATGTCAGAGGAACTGTTTTTGAATGTAGCATCATCGGAACAGATGCGACGGAGGCGAAGGAACTGAGAGAATGGGATGGAGTCCTTACAGGAAGTGGGGTGTGAGGAGCTGTAGTCGAGATAGCTGTGGGAGTCGGTGGGTTTGTAATGGATATTGGTGGACAGTCTATCACCAGAGATTGAGACAGAGAGGTCAAGGAAGGGAAGGGAAGTGTCAGAGATGGACCACGTGAAAATGATGGAGGGGTGGAGATTGGAAGCAAAATTAATAAATTTTTCCAAGTCCTGACGAGAGCATGAAGCGGCACCGAAATAATCATCGATGTACCGGAGAAAGAGTTGTGGAAGGGGGCCGGAGTAGGACTGGAACAAGGAATGTTCCACATACCCCATAAAGAGACAGTCATAGCTGGGGCCCATGCGGGTACCCATAGCCACACCTTTTATTTGGAGGAAGTGAGAGGAGTTGAAGGAGAAATTGTTCAGTGTGAGAACAAGTTCAGCCAGACGGAGGAGAGTAGTGGTGGATGGGGATTGTTCGGGCCTCTGTTCGAGGAAGAAGCTAAGGGCCCTCAGACCATCCTGGTGGGGGATGGAGGTGTAGAAGGATTGGACGTCCATGGTGAAGAGGAAGCGGTTGGGGCCAGGGAACTGGAAATTGTTGATGTGACGTAAGGTGTCAGAGGAATCACGGATGTAGGTGGGAAGGGACTGGACAAGGGGAGAGAGAAGGGAGTCAAGATAACGAGAAATGAGTTCTGTGGGGCAGGAGCAAGCTGAGACGATCGGTCTACCGGGGCAGTTCTGTTTGTGGATTTTGGGTAGGAGATAGAAGCGGGCCGTCCGAGGTTGGGTGACTATCAGGTTGGAAGCTGTGGGAGGGAGATCCCCAGAGGAGATGAGGTCAGTGACAGTCCTGGAAACAGTGGCTTGATGTTCAGTGGTGGGGTCATGGTCCAGGGAGAGGTAGGAGGAAGTGTCTGCGAGTTGACGCTCAGCCTCCGTGAAGTAGAGGTCAGTGCGCCAGACAACAACAGCACCACCCTTGTCAGCGGGTTTGATGACAATGTCAGGGTTGGACCTGAGAGAATGGAGTGCAGTAAGTTCAGAGAGAGACAGGTTAGAATGGGTGAGAGGAGCAGAGAAATTGAGACGACTAATGTCGCGCCGACAGTTCTCAATGAAAAGATCGAGAGAAAGTAAGAATCCAGAGGGAGGGGTCCAGGTGGAGGGAGAATATTGGAGATGGGTAAAAGGATCCGTTGAACTGGGAGAGGACTCCTGCTCAAAGAAGTGAGCCCGGAGACGAAGACGGTGGAAGAAGAGTTCAGTATCATGCCGAGCCCGAAATTCATTGAGGTGAGGGCGTAAGGGTATGAAACTAAGTCCTTTGCTGAGCACTGAACGTTCAGCATCGGAGAGGGGAAGGTCAGGGGGTATAGTGAATACACGGCTGGGGTTGGGACTGGAAGAAAGGGTGGGGACGGAGGGACAGGCAGGGGTGGAGGGTCCTAGATGGGTGTTGGTGTCGATGAGTTGTTGGAGCTTGCGTTCCTTAGCACTTGAGAGAAAGAGAAAAAGTTTCTTGTTGAGGCGTCGGATGAGCCGAAGGATAAAATGAAACTGGGGGCATGCGCAGCTTTGAAACTGGAAGTTATTCAAGCTGTTAGGTTCTCAGAATGAGAAGCACCCATAGACCAGTCCTTAAACCCGACCAAAGTGTCCAAATTTGTGGACTCTTCAAACTGATGGTTAATAAAGTAGCTAAGCTAGACAGGCACCTCGTTCCACAAATCAAAGATCTGTATACTAAGCTGGCAGGAGGACAACATACACAAAGCTTGACATGAGTCATGCTTATCAACAACTAGAGTTGGATAATGCCTTCTGGGAATTTGTCGCAATTAATACCCACAAAGGGCTGTGCCAATATACACGAGTGGCTTGTGCCATCTTTCACAGAGCAATGGAAAGCTTACTTCAGGGACTGCCCCAGGTTGTAGTCTATTTGGACGATGTATTAGTGACAGGAATCACTGAAAAAGAGAATTTGGCAAACTTAGAATAGTTCTTAAAATGTTTCTTGCAGCTGGAGTGCTTTTAAATAAAGAAAAATGCTTAGGTCATTTCAAAGTTCAAGAGAGTCGGGGGGGCAGAGGTGAGTATGGTGGCCATTACCAAGGAGAAGGTGCTAGGAAAACTGAAAGGTCTGAAGGTGGATAAATCACCCGGACCAGATGGATTACACCCCAGAGTTCTGAAGGAGATAGCTGAAGAGATACTGGAGGTGTTAGATGTGATCTTTCAGGAATCACTTGAGTCAGGAAGGGTCCCAGAGGACTGGAAAATTGCTAATGTAACCCTACTGTTTAAGAAGGGAGTGATGCCAAAGATGGGAAATTACAGGCCGATTAGTCTGACCTCGGTCGTTGGTAAGATTTTAGAGTCCATTATTAAGGATGAGATTTCAGAATACTTGGAAGTGCATGGTAAAATAGAGCAAAGTCAGCATGGTTTCATCAAGGGGAGGTCATGCCTGACAAATCTGTTAGAATTCTTTGAGGAGTACGTGGGAGCCAATGGATGTTATCTACTGGGACTTCCAGAAGGCCTTTGACAAGGTGCCGCACAGGAGGCTGCTCAGTAAGATAAGAGCCCATGGTGTTAGAGACAAGGTACTAACATGGATAGAAGATTGGTTGTCTGGCAGGAGGCAGAGAGTGGGGATAAGGGGGTCCTTCTCAGGATGGCGGCCGGTGACTAGTGGAATTCCAAAGGGGTCAGTGTTGGGACCACAACTTTTCACTTTATACATTAATAATCTAGATGAAGGAACTGAGGGTATCCTGGCTAAGTTTGCAGATGACATAAAGATAGGTGGAGGGACAGGTAGTATTGAGGAGGCGGGGAGGCTGCAGAAGGATTTGGACAGGTTAGGAGAATGGGCAAAGAAGTGGCAGATGGAATACAATGTGGGGAAGTGTGAGGTCATGCACTTTGGTAGGAAGAATAGAGGCATAGATTATTTTCTAAATGTGGAGAGAATTCAGAAATCTGGAATGCAAAGGGACTTGGGAGTCCTAGTCCAGGATTCTCTTAAGGTTAACTTGCAAGTTGAGTCGGTAGTTAGGAAGGCAAATGCAATGTTGGCATTTATTTCGAGAGGACTAGAATATAAAAGCAGGGATGTGTTGCTGATGCTTTATAAGGGTCTGGTCAGACCCCATTTAGAATATTGTGAGCAATTTTGGGCCCCGTATCTCAGGAAGGATGCGCTGGCCCTGGAGAGGGTCCAGAGGAGGTTCACGAGAACGATCCCAGGAATGAAAGGCTTAACATATGAGGAACGTTTGAGGATTCTGGGTCTATACTCGATGGAGTTTAGAAGGATGAGGGGGGATCTGATTGAAACTTACAGAATACTGAAAGGCCTGGATAGAGTGGATGTGGGGAAGATGTTTCCATTAGTAGGAGAGACTAGGACCCGAGGCAACAGCCTTAGAACAGAGATGAGGAGAAACTTCTTTAGCCAGAGAGTGGTGAATCTATGGAATTCATTGCCACAGAAGGCTGTGGAGGCCAGGTCATTGAGTGTATTTAAGACCGAGATAGATAGGTTCTTGATTGGTAAAGGGATCAAAGGTTACGGGGAGAAGGTGATGGAATGGGGTTGAGAAACTTATCAGCCATGATTGAATGGCGGAGCAGACTCGATGGGCCAAATGGCCTAATTTCTGTTCCTATGTCTTATGGTCTTATGGTAAAAGGTAATCTATTTGGGTCACCGGGTAGATTCACAGGGCCTCCACCTGGTTGAGGAGAAAGTGAGAGCAATAATAGAGGCGCCTGTGCCAACGAACGCCTCAGAGCTCAAATCATTCCTAGAAATGACCAACTATTATGGGCAGTTTTTACCCAATTTGTCTACAGTGCTGGCCCCACTTGCATTCTCTACTCAAAAAGAACCAACGTTGGTCTTGGGAGGCATCCCAGAAAGAAGCTTTCATAAAGGTGAAGCAATTGTTGCACTCGTCCAATCCATTAGTGCATTATGAGCAGATGAAAGAATTGGTGCTGACATGTGACACATCTCCCTACTGAGTGGGAACAGTGCTATATCATCAGATGGACGATGGCACAGAACGGCCAATAGGTTATGTATCAAGGACACTCACCACAGCAGAAAAGGGATACTCACAGATAGAAAAAGAAGGCCTCTCTGTCATCTTCGGTGTCAAGAAATTTCAACAGTACGTACATGGCCGCCATTTTACAATTGTTTCAGACCATCAACCAATGTTAGGTTGGTTTAGTGAGGAAAAGGCTATACCACCCATAGCCTCAGCAAGAATACAACGATGGGCTTTAATTCTGACAGCATATGAATACACTTTCGTACATAGGCCTGGCAATCAAATTGCAAATGCCGATGCCCTTATTCAATGCCTTTACAAAAAAATGATAAGCATGCCCCAGTTCCACAGGAACTTTTTTACTGTTAATTTTCTTAGATTCCTCGCTGGTATGTGCTCAACAGATCAGAGACTGGACAAGTCAGGACCCAGTCCTATCTCAAGTATGAGAACATGTGCTACATGGTTGGTCACAGGAGCCCATATCTGATGAAATGAAACATATTTCTACAGAAGACATGAAATAACCAGCCAGGATGGCATCTTGTTGTGGGGAGCATGAGTGATAGTTCCTCCAAAGGGAAGGGAACCACTTTTAATTGAACTACACAGTGCCCATTCAAGAATTTTCACCAAGATTTGGTTCCACCAGTGATCATCACCAGGTCTACGTTTCTTTTTGAGGATACTCAACGCAGGACTGACATGTCTGATGTTCCTGTAAGAGTTGACGATACAGAACTGCAAGTGCCCACCAAAGCTCCTGATGTTCAGGCAACTCCGGAAAAGGAGGTTCCTGACAAAGAATCTGAAGTTGTGGAGCTCTGACATTCCACATGTACCAGGAAACCACCTGAAAGACTGAACTTGTAAATTCCTTCCCCAGTGTAAATATTATGTTGTCTTGAAAAATATGTGCTTGTAAATATTATATATATAGCTGAGTTAAAGGGGGGGGAATATGGTAAATATGGTTTTATTTAGTGTGTAATGTATCTTTAAGAATAATACTTGTTAGGGAAGATCACATGATCTGTAGTGACCAACAGGAGAGTAGCATGGGCTCTTGCAGCAGTCAGTGTATAGATAGATTTGGAGCTGAAAGCACAGTTGCTTGTAGTTGCTGCTGAGTGTATTGTAAATAAACTTAAATTTCCACCCAAGGAGTGTCTCCAGATCAACTTTATCATTAATAGTACAACTCAGCCACCCTACAACAAAAGGGTTAGCAGAATGGATATGCCAATCTATGATATACATGATGATGTTGCACTGACATCAGTCAGTCATGTGCTAGGTACTCCAGTAGCAGTCAGTCAGCCCTGAGGGGAGGTGTGCCTTCCCTGTAACTCATTACGTGCATACAGTAAATAGTGTAAATAAACTAGTTTTTAAATAAGTACCCTGGTACATCTACAGCTCTTCATTGTTAGGGTCCAGACTTAAGTGAGTTCATTTCAATTTATTCTCAGCTATGGTTGGATATATTAGTTACATTTTGCATTTAAATTTGATTCAAGTTATATTATCCGAGAATGATTTCTAGTGCTGACCTTTGCTGGAGTTTCGTTCCACAAGCGCTGACAAAACATTGGTGCCTCACTGTAGAGTCCATTCTTTGCAGTGAATCCTGGCAACGTTCAATCACAGAAGGCTGGTGGGCATTCTTTGGGGGCAGGAACTTGTCTGATGTTGCCCTTCCTTGATCAAGGGCACTGAAGTGAATTGCCATGTCCTGATGGCAACTCGATGTAAACCAAAAATTCAACTTGGGACCATCTGGTGTGTTTCTATGTTAGGGCAGGATCACCTCCTGGCAATGTCCTGACTGTTCAAACAAATGTTTCCAAATGTACTGGGAAATGCAAAGATCTTGTCCTCCAGCGGATGGAATAACCTGACAGCAGTCAATCTTTTACAGCACAGTTTTTGCTTGAAGTTTCTCAGGTAAAAAAAAGCCCATTCAGGTAAATATGAAATTAAAATGCGTGGAAATAAAATGTCGTTTCGATTAAAGAATAACAACATATTGCACCTCCTGTCCCTAGAAGCTTTATTTTTCACACATTGAACTTAAATATACTTGAGTTGCTGTATTATTTCTGATCTAAGTTTAATATTCCTCCTAGAGTGTTGTAATGCAGCACATTACTACATTTAATCCATTACATAGATCACAACAAATAAGGCCAATTTTAATCCTCTGGACAATTCAGCTGTGTAACAACAGATTACTGAAAACATACATCAGCTGGGTGTAGGCACTGCAAGGTCTGTTGCAAGAACTGATGTGAAACAGTTCCATATAAATGTTAAGGGTCTTGATAAATACCAGTGAATTTATTTGTACATTTGCAATAACTCAAGTGTCTAACTGCAGCACTGCGGCATTGAGGTATCAGCACAACAGTGCTGTTTCAGGGACCATGAAGAGAAGCCAGCTGCTTGCCTTCAGGTTGTGAGAGGGCAATAGAGTAGTGTGAGAATTGTCCCTGGGCTGAACTGATCCAAATGGCTTCAAAACTGCATTGGGCACAGGTTATCATCTGCATAGCTTCACAGCCACAGGCTATAGGTGTAAAAATGAGTGAAAGGAAGAAAAAAATAATCTTTAACAAGGAGGCAGCCCCCACCTTCGGAAAAGAAAAAAAAATCAAGAAAATTATAACAAGGTGCATGGAAAATTAGCTGAACAGTTTTACTGTGTTTCCGCTGTACTAACCAGCTTAAATGAAAGCTGTTGATTCCACTTATTGTAATGATGAAGCTGAGTAAATTGTTAAGTGGGGAAAGGATCTAGATCGTTTATAAAATATATAGATTTTTTTAAAAGGGAGAAGAATTTTCTATGATAGATTGTAAGAACCACCATATGAACAATGCCAGATGGAGAGAGAGTTGAAGATGGATTTGGCTCCAGCTCAAGAAGGATTTAGAAAACAGCCACATTTCTTCCTTTGCACCCGTCTGTCTCCTTGGCTAAGAGTCTGTTTACCAGCCTGGAAGGAAAATATGGTCAATCAATTTTGCTTTAGTTGTGTTTTAAAATTGGCTAAATAGCATGTATAAAAGAGGCTGAGGGCTGTCATAAAATTGAGGAGAATTATTCCATTGTATTTTTGTTTGATAAATATGGACATTTTTTATTTGTTCATGGGATGTGGGCATTGCTGGCTAGGCCAGTATTTATTGCCCATCCCTAGTAACCCTTGAGAAGGGGTGGTGAGGTGCCTTCTTGAACTGCTGTGGTCCATGTGGTAAAGGTACAACCACAGTGCTGTTAGGAAGGGAGTTCCAGAATTTTGACCCAGCAACAGTGAAGGAACAGCAATATATTTCCAAGTCAGGATGGTCTGTGGCTTGGAGGGGAACTTGCAGGTGGTGGTGTTCCCATGCAAATCCTGCCCTTGTCCTGTAGGTGGTAGAGGTCGTCAGTTTGTAAGGTGCTGTCAAAGGAGCCTTGGTGAGTTGCTGCAGTGCACCTTGTAGATGGTACCTACTGCTGCCACTGTGCATCAGTGGCTGAGGGAGTGAGTGTTGAAGGTGGTGGATGGGGTGCCAATCCAGCAGGCTGCTTTGTCCTGGATGGTGTTGAGCTTCTTGAGTGTTGTTGAAGCTGCCCCCCAACCTCACCCCAGCAGCATGGACTGTGCCCATGGGATCCCCTGCCCCCACACCCCCACACTAGGGCATTCCTGATTGACCCAGATGATCCTTGACTCCACTTGCCTGAACTTCAGGCCTGCCCCTGCTTCTGCTTTGGTTGTGCCAGCATCACAGACGAACATCCGTATTCTGCCAACTCCTCCTGCTCCAGGATCATGATCTGAGGACTGCTGCAGTCCCTGCAGTGACCACCATTGGGACTAAAGACCTGCTGGCCCTCTGATTTCCTGGCAGCTCTTAGATGCAAGATAACCAGCCTCAAAGTGGCAGAAGCCATAACTTCAGTCAACTTAAATGCCTGAACCACGTAAAATAGAGTTGTGGCTGTCAGGGCAGGTGGAAGTTAGTTCCCCTTCCAACCTTTTGGGGTCAACCATTTCGGACTGAGATGAGGAGAAATGTCTTTATTCAAAGAGTTGAGAACTTTTGGAATTCTCTCTGGCAGAGGGCTAAGGATGCTCAGTTGTTGAGTATATTAAGACTGACATCAATAGATTTTTGGATACTAATGGAATAAGGAATTTGGGGACAGTACACAATGGTGTAACTTACATAGAAGACCAGCTCGGATCTTATTGAATGGTACAGTAGGCTTGAAAGACCAAATCAACTACTCCTATTTCCTATATTATGTTCCTAAAAGGGCAATTGCAGCTTTGGAGGACATAGGCAACCTTAGTGACAAAGGTGGCAGTCAAATCTAATGAGTAGGAAATCCCAAAACTGTCTTCAGGAAGATTAACGAGTTTGGGATCCGAAAGTGGAGACCGACAAAAATGTGATAGTGAGTACAACACATGAACTTACCCAGCTAAGATAAGCTACAAGCCACCCCAACCATTCCTTGCAACTCCTTTGAATGCATTCATTCATTCACTCATTGCCCACACAGAACCAGATTGGTTAGAGCTGAGAGTGGGATAGATAGTATGCAGTAAATAAAGGCTGCACAGGGTCAGGCCCTAGCTCCTGAGCTCAAAGACTCAGACCTCTGCAGTCCAGCTCCAGAAATAATGATGCTGGAAGAGCATGATACTCACATAAAAACATTTGTGGATATCTCAGAGGATATGACATTGATTGTAGAGGTCATGGCAAAGAGGAATGCCATTCTCAGTACCCAGATCTGAGATGCAGTACTACTTGTAGCTGTTGTTGGTGCCATGAATGTTTACATCCATTCCCTTGACAGGGAGGCTTTCACGTAGTGCATCGAAAGTAAATGCCATGACCACTCTTTTTCAGACCTTCGGGAATAGGATGGAGAAAATAATAGAAAGAGCATCCAAGAGCTTTGGAGTACAATGTCTCTCAGGATTTCCAGGATCATCTGCCATCATGCTCATCACTGGGCATTCAGATTCAAGACCCAGCACAACTTGCATGCCTAGAATGTACCTTCATGTTGCCAGCATTTCTTCTAGTGATATCTCAGATGACTTTCTCAGGCACTGGCTCATACAAGTATTAGGATGCAAGGTCAGGTTTGCCAGCACACCTGCATGACTGTTGAAGAGTGTTCCTTGGAATCAGAATTCCTGCAATGAAGACTACCTCGATTGTAAGAGGCTTATGATACCACAACACAGCCAAGTACCTCTGGCATCCCCAGTGCTGCAACAGGATAAACTTAAGAACATCATGGAGAAAAATATGCAGGGCATATTTATGTGCATAGTAAAACCTATTGTATGATATAAAGTTCGGTGTTCAGAATTAAGTTTGTTACGTGTATTTGTGGAGATGTTTGGAGGTCAATTTGCAATGGGAGAAAGGATTATTCCTTGTTCCCTTACCGATCAATTGTCTCCCTAAACAAAGCTCTGCGATATCATCGAGGAGAAATGTGATTTGGATTCTGAAGAATGGGAAGCACCCTCTTCTCCTTTGATGTAGTCTCATCCTATGAGTCTGTCAATTCCTCTTCCTTTTGCTGTTAACCTATCTCTATTATAACGGCATTTATGGAATGTGCATAGTTAATCCCAGGATAAGGGCTCCATGACAATGGGGTGGGAAGCCAACAATTTCTCTGCTTGAATATGCTGTAAGGCTGCTTGCAGAGTCCTTTCTTGGTTTCACAGCTGATTTTTCTTTCTAATCATTAACCGCAAAGCTGATTATTTTTGGACAAAAGTTGTGTTCATTCAAAACCAGCAAACTCAACCACTTCTTGGTTTGCTAAGTCAAACAATGTATTTTGCCCTTACCTTCTACAGATTTATGGTGCAATTCTGGTGTAAAATGTAGAGAATTCAGATTTTGTCATAGAATAGTATGTTGTTTTGCTCACATAATACGAGGACTTGCACTCACAAGCCAGTTTTAGAAACATATCAATAACAATACATAAATCAATGTGTGGCTGGGATCCAGGACCTCCCTGTTGTCTGGGTCAGATCAGTAGATAGCGACGGGAGAGAAAGTTCATGCTGACTAAATGTCTGGGCACTTAATCCACATAACCCTTACATGGATTTCTTAGGATAATTCCAATGAAAATAAAAGCATATCCAGAAAGTACTTGTAAATACTGTGATTGCTCTCCTCTTCCCCACTCTCTCTCTCTCTCTCTCTCATGTCTCTTACTCCTAAAATTAAAGAAACATAAGGAAGAGTTTTCCCCCGACTGGGGGGGATGTTCAGGAGCAGGCACATGCAGGCACGTCTCTGATCAGCGCCCCCAGTTGGGGGCGCGCCACCATTTTACCTGGGCGGGCCCCCAATCGGGGGCGCTGGTCAGAGGAATATCTCCTTATATGTCTACCACTGCTTTCCTTCCATCTTACCTCTTAACCTATTTTCCCATTTCACTTTAGCCAACTCTGCCATCATACCTTTGTAAGTGCCTTTATTTAAATTTAAGTTTCTAGTTTCAGTTCCACATTTCTCAGCCTCGAACTGAATGTGAAATTCTACCATGTCATGCTCACTCTTATCAAAACGATCCTTTACTATGAGGTCATTAATTAATCCTGTTACGTTGCACATTACCAGGTCTAAAGTAGCCTGTTTCCTGGTTTGTTCCAATATATACTGTTGTAAGAAACTGTCCTGAATACACTCTATGAGCTTATCCTCCAGGCTATCTTTGCCAATTTGATTTGTCCAATCTATAAGAAGATTAAAATCTCCCATGATTGTTGCAGTGCCATTCTTCCAAGCCCCCATTATTTCTTGATTTATGCTCTGCGTTACAGTGTAGCTACTGTCAGGGGATATAAAGTCTACCACCAGTGACCTTTTCCCTTTGCTATTTCTTATCTCCACCCAAACGGATCCTACACCTTGATCTTTTTAACCAAAATCATTTTTCACTTCTGTACTGATTTCATCCTTTATTAACAGAACTAACCCCGTCCTCTCCTTTTTCTTTCTTCCTGTCCTTTCGAAATGTCAAATACCTTTGAATTTTCAAGTCCCAGTTGTGGTCACTTTGGAGCCACATTTCTGATCCAGATATCATATCATAATCATTTATTTCCATTTGTGCCATCAATTCGTCCATCTTGTAATGAATGCTGCGTCCATTTAGATAATCAGCCTTTAATTCTGCCTTTTTACCATTTCTCGCTACTCTGACCCTATTTGCTGGTGTACTCTAATGATTGTACTCTCTGTCCCTTCCTCTCACATTATTTCGCTATCTTGCTCTATTGCCTTGTCCTTTCTCATCAACTTTCCAAATCTCCCCTCACATGAACCCTCCCCCTCCCTATTTAGTTTAAAGCCCTCTCTACAGCTCTAGTTATACGATTTGCCAGGTCACTGGTCCCAGCATGGTTCAGGTGAATGTTGTCCTAGTGTTATAGCTTTCTCCTTCCCCAGTGCAGCTGCCAATGCTCCATGAATTGAAACCCATTTTTTCCACAACAATCTTTGAACCAAGCATTCAACTCTCTGATTTTATTCCCCCGAAACCATGTCAATGATCACCAACCATATTCTGAAAACAACTTCAAATATGTTCTAGTATATTGGAGAAAAAGATTCATAAGCCTGTATACATGAAGCTTAGGTTGTATACTGTGGATCGGAAGATGCTAATTGTTCGGTCACTAGACAGGGCAGGCAGATGATGATAAAGCGTCTGCTTGGCAGATTTTTTCCCTATCCTCTTGTCAACAATTCAACAAGGCTTTATGCTGAGGAAGATTTTTAATAGCCCTCCCTTCATGAGCTTGGCTGTAGTCTTGAATAATTAGCCATCTGTGTGTTTCAGTTCGGTATCAAGTTAACTATAAAACTAACACAACTGTTGCTTGCATCAAATTTAAAAAAATAAAAAGCAGTCCCAAAGTGGAAGCTCAATAAAACTGCACAATGAATTTGTGTTGTGTTGAATTATATCATGGTTGATTCCATTTATATTTTGTTAAGCTCTATTATTTCAAACTGCATGGGTTATTAACATCTAGTTGGAAGTTGTTTTAACTTACACTGCTGGCAGCCTTCAGCTGAAGGGAATGGAGGAGAATTGGTGTCATAACGGTGCAAAGGATTGTTGGTATGTGAAATAGCCTACCGAGGAAAGCAGAGTAAGCAGAGGTTGTTATAAATTTTAAGAGGGTTATAATTTTCAGTTACTGAATGATTTTAAAGACAAAATTGCATCAAACATCTTGTATCTTTAAAATTGGCTGGAAGGAAGGTTATTTCCAATCAATTTGTAGTCTGGTATTCCTCAATGAGCCATAGAGCCATAGAAAGGTTATGGTGCAGAGAGGCGATTCAGCCCAACGTGTCTGCGCTTGCCAAAAAGAGAAAAAAGAAACTATAATAAATTGGGACTAATGGACAGAAGGAGGTGTTTAGTATATGTGTTTTCTAATGATGTGTCATGTATAAATGTGATCTGTTGGAGCTTGCTTGGTTGCCTTAGGGTGTTGGAAGGAATTTCCCAGTTTTTGTTGTAATTTGTTATTGAGTTTTGTTCCTGGTTTGCCCCCTCTAGGAGTTAGCATTGTTAACCCAGTAGAGAGAGAGTGAGTGTGCAGGGGGTTGCACTGTCTAATGGAAAATGATTTAGCTGGAAGCTTTCCCTAATTTTGCTTTCCACATGTTCAAATGACACAGGCTTGATCCCTGGTTTCTACTGAGCTACCTTGTCTCTAAATTTACATAAGTCATAAGTGTGTGACCAGTGGGCACCTGCCAACCTTCACAGAGGCCAATTAAAAACATTACAAAAGCATAAATACATGTTATCTTGGTTTTGTAAGGTCAGGCAGTACTCCTGGTTCATGGAGGCTCAAATGTGCCTGAAGAGGCTGTTACACTTGCTGCACAGGGTGTAGCTGAATCAAAAAAACCTACAGCTTCATTAATTGACAATTCTTTATTTTGCACAATATTTGACTTACAGTGTAAAAAAAAACAATGTACTTTTATACAGAAGCTATCTGAATGCTCGAGGAGTTAAAAGGCTATTGCATGCCTTGCATTATCCTATTGAAAGCCAATGTTAGAAACCAATGCTATGCTGTGAAAGCTTTTGATTTTCAAGAGTATTTTTTTAATCTATAAAAACATATCTGTACGCTATCCTTTGCGTTGACAGTTTGATCAGTTATAGCTGCTGTTGTTTGTTTTCATGATCCTCAAAATGTCTGTTAGAATCAGTTGGCATTGAGTCAGTGGTTACAAAAACCAGTTTTAGATAAATACTTTCTGATGGAGTCTAAATTGCCAGTCTCTTTTGTCAATCTCTGGTGATTTACATGGAATTACTTATGTGTTTGCTGAGCATGCAGTGCTCTGATGACACAGACCACCAAATTACTGGATATCAGAATACAGTGGGCTTATATCTGCTATTCCCTACAAGGGCAAGTTTCATAACTGAGCTGTGCCAATACAGGAATGGATGGGCTTTTCCTCAAGGAGAAAGAGTCAAAATTAAGCAACAGCAGGCCTCTCTCAAGTATTTCCTTATAGCCAGTAACAGTGTGCCTTTGGCAAAGGTCCAAGGGATGTCTGCTCACTGTTTGACCTGTGAAAATAAAGTGAAGTTGTGTAAAAGAGGTATTAAATGAATTCTACATGGGGAGCCAGAGATAAAGACCATTCCATATATTTTGGAAATAAACAGCTTTAAGTAAATTCAGTAGACAACTAAAATATTTTGACATGAGCATTGGCTCCAGACAAATTGGAGCTGATTTTGGTATCCAATCTTAGAGCTGGGTGAAGTCGATTAACAGGAAAAGCACTTGCCTGAGATTACAAGCATTGGAACAGGCCAAGTTTGCCTGTTTAGCTTAATTACCATACTGGAGAGGCGGTGCCTGCCGCTGCTACGCCACTTGCGCAAAGCCTAGTATTATTGCAGGATCCCATACCAGATGTGAATGATGGCAGGAGGGGGGTCACAGGGTGATGCTTGTGTTGGAGAGAGGGTGAGGGGGTTGTCAGCAGCATCGCCCTCTCCCCAACCTTTCTGATGTCACGTCCCTCAATCAGACACTGAGTGCCTTAGAATGAGGGCGCTCCCTACTGGAAGTCTGTGAGCATTACAAAATGGGAGGTGGTGGCATAGTGGTATTGCTGCTGGACTAGTAACCTAGAGACCCAGGATAATGCTCTGGGGACCTGGGTTTGAATCCCACCACAGCAGATGGTAAAATTTGAATTCAATAAAAATCTGCATTTAAAAGTCCGATGATGACCACAAAAACAATGCTGATTGTTGTAAAAAACCCATCTGGTTCACTTATCCCCTTTAGGGAAGGAAATCTGCTATCCTTACCTGGTCTGGCCTACATGTGACTCTTAACTGCCCTCTGAACAAGGGCAATTAGGGATGGGCAATAAATGCTGGCCTAGCAAGTGATACCCACATCCCATAAATGAATAATAAAAAAAATGTAATAAGTTTGATCATGGTGGGTCTTGTGGTATATAGTGGGTAGTAGCCCTGCATCTGAGCCAGAAGCTCACAGTTTCAGTCCCATTGCATGACTTGATGGCCATGGAAGGTGCATTCATAACACGGCCAAACAGTTTGAATATCAACCTGTAAATCCTTCCAACCCCACCTATGGCAGTGAGAGGGTCTTCTTGTCAGATATGCTTGATGTGGTGCCCTCAAGCTATAGCTTTAGGCTGCCTGTTCCAGGAAAAACAAGCTATGGAAACAGACACAGGTGTGTGCTTTGTCTGCCTAATGTGCCTCTAGATGCAGGAAGCCTTCTGAGCTTAAGTCACCCCATTCATCACCTTAAACATTAATTTCTCCCAACACCAATAAACCATGGCTGCAGTGTAAACCATCGACAGGATGCACTGCCACAACTCAGCAAGACTCCTTCAACAGCACCTGCCAAACTTATGACCTCTGCTACCTAGAAGAACAAAGGCAGAAGGTGCATGGGAAAGCCACTGCCTCCAAGTTCCCTTCCAAATCACACAACTTCCTGACGTGGAAATACATCAGCGTTTCTTTACTGTCAATGGGTCAAAATCCTCGCTCATTAAGGGCACTAAGAGAGCACTTTCACAAGGGCTGCAGCAGTTCAACAGGATGGCTCATCTCCACCTTCTCAAGGGCAGTTATGGATGGGCAGTAAGTGCTGGCCTTTCCAGCAATGCCCACATTCCATGAATATAAAAATCGCAGGGATGGGTGAAAATCAACTTTGACAGAGATGCAGAAAAATGAGAGTAGATTGATCTCCCATTACACACTCCTTGCCAGTTTCCTTTCCATTCACACTAGATTGTGGAAACCTTTGCAGGCCCTATGGAAAGGGAAATTGGACAGTGTGTATAGCTGGGAGTTGAGACACTATTGCCCAGTTCACACTCCAATTCACTCCCCAGATCTCTCCATTTATATCTTGGTCCACTTGTATTGAAACCTGTGCACATGCCTTTGCCACATCTGGACTTGATCACTTACATTGTTCTCTATAAATTCCAGCTTATGCAAAAGTCAGGAACCTGTCCCCTATTCCAGATCAAGTCTCATTCTCCTTCTGCACTGACTTAGTGCAATCTGCTGAATTCAGCCTCCTGCTATTCTCAATGCTTTCAATTCAAAATGTCTGTCCTTGTCTTTAAATAAGACACAGGAGAAGAAATTAGGCCATTCGGCCCATCGAGTCTGCTCCACCATTCAATCATGGCTGATAAGTTTCTCAACCCCATTCTCCCGCCTTCTCCCCGTAACCTTTGATTCCCTTACGAATCAAGAACCTATCTATCTCGGTCCTAAATACACTCAATGACCTGGCCTTCACAGCCTTCTGTGGCAATGAATTCCATAGATTCACCACTCTCTGGCTAAAGGAGTTTCTCCTCATCTCTGTTCTAAAAGGTCTTCCCTTTACTCTGAGGCTGTGCCCTCGGATCCTAGTCTCTCCTACTAATGGAAACATCTTCCCCACATCCACTCTATCCAGGCATTTCAATATTCTGTAAGTTTCAATCAGATTCCCCCTCATCCTTCTAAACTCCATTGAGTATAGACCCAGAGACCTCAAACGTTCCTCATATGTTAAGCCTTTCATTCCTGGGATCATTCTCGTGAACCTCCTCTGGACCCTCTCCAGGGCCAGCACATCCTTCCTGAGATACGGGGCCCAAAATTGCTCACAATATTCTAAATGAGGTCTGACCAGAGCCTTATAAAGCCTCAGCAGCACATCCCTGCTTTTATATTCTAATCCTCTCGAAATAAATGCCAACATTGCATTTGCCTTCCTAACTACCGACTCAACCTGCAAGTTAACCTTAAGAGAATCCTGGACTAGGACTCCCAAGTCCCATTGCACTCCAGATTTCTGAATTCTCTCCCCATTTAGAAAGTAGTCTATGCCTCTATTCTTCTTACCAAAGTGCATGACCTCACTTCCCCATGTTGTATTCCATCTGCCACTTCTTTGCCCATTCTCCAAACCTTTCCAAATCCTTCTGCAGCCTCCCCACCTCCTCAATACTACCTATCCCTCCACCTATCTTTGTATCATCTGCAAACTTAGCCAGGATGCCCTCAGGTCCTTCATCTAGATCATTAATGTATAAAGTGAAAAGTTGTGGTCCCAACACTGACCCTTTGGAACTCCACTAGTCACCAGTCACCATCCTGATAAGGACCCCCTTATCTCTACTCTCTGCCTCCTGCCAGACAGCCAATCTTCTATCCATGTAAGTACCTTGCCTCTAACACCATGGGCTCTTATCTTACTGAGCAGCCTCCTGTGCGGCACCTTGTCAAAGGCCTTCTGGAAGTCCAAGTAGATAACATCCATTGGCTCTCCTTTGTCTAACCTACTCGTTACCTCCTCAAAGAATTCTAACAGATTTGTCAGGCATGACCTCCCCTTGATGAAACCATGCTGACTTTGCCCTATTTTACCATGCACTTCCAAGTATTCTGAAATCTCATCCTTAATAATGGACTCTAAAATCTTACCAACGACTGAGGTCAGGCTAATCGGCCTGTAATTTCCCATCTTTTGCCTCACTACCTTCTTAAACAGGGCGATTACATTAGCGATTTTCCAATCCTCTGGGACCCTTCCTGACTCCAGTGATTCCTGAAAGATCACCACTAACGCCTCCACTATCTCTTCAGCTATCTCCTTCAGAACTCTGGGGTGTAATCCATCTGGTCCAGGTGATTTATCCACTTTCAGACCTTTCAGTTTTCCTAGCACCTTCGCCTTGGTAATGGCCACCATATTCACCTCTGCCCCCTGACTCTCTTGAACTTTGGGGATGTTACTTGTGTCTTCCACCATGAAGACTGACACAAAGTACCTATTCAGTTCCTCCGCCATTTCTTTGTTCCCCACTACTACTTCTCCAGTGTCATTTTCCAGCGGCCCAATGTCCACTTTTGCCTCTCTCTTACCCTTTATATATCTAAAAAATCTCTTACAATCTTCTTTTATATTACTGGCTAGTTTACCCTCATATTTAATCTTCTCCCTCCTTATTTCTTTTTTAGTTGTCCTCTGTTTGTCTTTGTAGGCTTCCCAATCCCTTGGTTTCCCACTGCTCTTTGCTGCATTGTATGTTTCTCTTTAGCTTTTATGCTGTCCCTGACTTCCCTTGTCAGCCATGGTTGCCTCGTCCTCCCTTTAGTATGCTTCTTCTTCCTAGGGATGAATTTTTGCTTTGTCTCCTTAATTACTCCCAGAAACTCCTGCCATTGCTGTTCCACTGTCTTTCCTGCTAGGCTCATCTCCCAGTCAATTCTGGCCAGCTCCTCCCTCATGTCTCTGAGTTACCTTTATTCAACTGTAGTACCGTTACATCTGATTCCAGCTTTTTCCTCTCAAATTGCAGGGTAAATTCTATCATATTATGGTCACTTCCTCCTAAGGGTTCCTTCACCTTAAGCTCCCTTATCAAATCTGCCTCATTACACACCACTAAATCTAGAATTGCCTGTTCCCTAGTGGGCTCCACCACAAGCTGCTCCAAAAAGCTATCTCGTAGACATTCCACAAATTCCTTTTCTTGGAATCCACTACCAACCTGATTTTCCCAGTCTACCTGCATATTGAAATCCTCCATGATCACTGTAACCTTGCCTTTCTTACATGCCTTTTCTATCTTCTGGTGTATCTTGTGCCCCACATCCTGACTACTGTTCGGAGGCCTGAACATAACTCCCATTATGTTTTTTTTTACCTTTGCGGTTCCTCAACTCTACCCACACAAAATCTTGCTGTGGCCTCACTACTCCAATCTGCATACAAACCAATGCTACCCCACCAACGTCTGTTTCTTTGACACTCAACCTTCTTATGCACCACCCCCTTCACCTCCCCACTCTCACTTCAGCCACCTTCTTGCATTTTCTGGAATTCCCTCCCTAAGCCATTCTTCCTCTCTACCTTCCTCACCTCTTTAAAAACTCTTCTTAAAACCCACCTCTTTGACCAAGCCAGTGGTCATATCTCCTAATCTTTCCTCCTTTGTCTCATTGTTGATTTTCACCATGCCCCTGTGAAGCATGATTTGGGACCTTTTAAAACCATGAAACGTGCAATATAAATGGAAATTGTTGGTTGTTGTTGTAAATTATCAAGCTGCTGTGCAATTCCAGTTTGTATTACGGTAGAGAATTAGAAATCATTATTCTAAGATAAAAATTTTTCATCTAGGAATAGATTCCAGATAAGATTGAGCGTGGACTTAGTTGTGGCTTTTAGTAAAAACAAGGGTCAAGAAATTGGTTTTGTATCAGTAACGGGCAGAAATTTGGCAGCAGGGTCCAAAAACAGGCATTAGACCATTACCCACCCACCCCCAACCACCTAACCCCCACCCCCAACCCCCACCCCCCCTACCAATTAGCATATTTAAAAGCCCTTGTGTCTGGTTATGGTGGGCATCCTATTTGTTTGGAAGCTGAAGCCACTGGCTGCAGCTCCAGTCCCTCAACCCTCATTTGTCACTCCCAACTGATAGGATTTAAACAACTAAGGAGGCTGACAGGAAGCAGAAAATATATGACTTGAGCAAGTTGTCCATGGGCCATGCACGCTGTGGTCAGTTTCCTTAGCTACTCCGCAGCCAAACCAATGGGTCCTTGGAGGGACTGCCAGAGGTTTCGATGGGAAAGATTATCTGTAATTTTACCTGCCTTATTGTGGAACTGGGAGGAGCAGATGTCTCCAAATTAAATCCATGAGCTAATGTCGGCCATTGCCAACCCCACCTCTCCCAATTACTACTCCAAGCTGACTGATCTTGTTTCCTCCTGGCACTAAACTGCTGCTTCTGGGGCCATGAGTGGTGCCTGCCACAAATCGGGCCAGCAGACCAACATCAACTTAAAATTCTCATTAAGGGAATGAAAAGTGAGGTTAGGAGAATTTTTCTTAAGGAGTGAATTTTTATGATTTAAACTTATTTGCCAGGAAGAGTGGTTAAGGCAGGGTCCATTGCATTTTTTAAGGGCACTGTGTGGTGTAGTTGTATTGTTACTGAACTACTAAAGCAAAGACCCAGCCTAATGCTCTAGGAGTACTGGTTCAAATCCTACCACAGCAGCTGGTGGAATTTAAACTGAATTAATTAATTAACAAAAATCTGAAATTGAAAGCTGGTTTTACTAATGATGTCATGAAGCAATTATCAGTTGTTGTAAAAACCCATCTCGTTCACTAATGTCCTTTAGGGAAGGAAATCTACTGCCCTTACCTGGTCTGGCCTACATGTGACCCACAGCAATATGGTTGATTCTTAATAGCCCTCTGAAAAGGCCTCATGAGCTATTCAGTTTAAGGGCAATTAGGGATAGGCAACAAATGGTCATCTTACCAGTGATGTCCACGTCTCATGAAAGCATTTAAAAAATTAAAGCCGAGGGAAATATGTGGCTTTGGGAAGAGAGCAGGGCAGAGGGATTAGTATGATGTTGGTCTAGCTAATAATGAACATAAACACCATGGGCTGCCCTCATCCTTTCCACTTTACTGGATTGTAGTCAGGATCCTTGGACCATTTTATCTTCTCTAATCCAGGCTTAAAGAGGTGAATTCCTGCCACTCAAGCTACAGCATAGACATGCACTGACCACCAAACAATTCAGGGATCTTCCTAATTTTTATGGCTTGGCTACTCAGTCAGGAGTTCCCACATCTGCCTTTTCTCACAGCATTTGCCATTTGTTACAGATGAATAATTAATTGAAGTACTTCTAGAAAAGTTCTGCAATAAATCATTCCTTGATGTCACACAGTGCATCAGTGTAGCATGGTATGTTATAGCTGTGCAGATTTTTCTGCAGTTTATAAACCGCCTGTAGTTTTATGTCCTCTTTTCTACGTAATGTCTTCATGCTAACAGTGAATTCTTTAAACAACTGTACACTGTTACCATAATTGTTTACAGTCAGCTGAAGGATGTGGCCAGGGTAGTGCACTTCTTCTAGTAACTCAAATTTAGTGAACATATACACTTTGGGGCAAAATGTTCTTACAAACTAAACTGAAAAGCAGTCTGTTTTCCTTCTTTTCTTCTTTATTACTGAAATAATTGGCTTTGAAACTGTGACTTCATCAGATATGTTAGCAGGTCATTAATTATGGGGAAAATATGGACATTCTCCTGTTTTCATTAAATGGGAAACTTGGCCACTTAAATAGAGCTTCCTGACATAAGCATCAATTCTCTTTAGATTTTTTCCATTACTCACTTGTCAAGGGGCATAGTGCAGAGCGGTATCATGTACAAACATCACTCTCTTGAATGTCCAATATACTGGATCATGTTTTGATAGGACACGTGTAACATCTCCAAACATAGTTCATCAGTGGTACACTATGTCCTTTAGAGAAGGAAATCTGCCATCCTTATCTGGTCTGGTTTACATGTGGCTCCAGACCCACAGAAATGTGGTTGACTCTTAACTGCCTCTCTGAATAAGGGCAATTAGGGGTGGGTAATAAATGCTGGCCTAGCCAGTGACACCCACATCCCATGAATGCATATAAAAAAAAAATTCCAATATAATATGGGCCATCCTGGGAAGTTGCAAAGTTGAGCACCCTTCAGTTAAGGCAGTGGGCATGGGGGTGGGGGTGGAGCATTTGGCAAATACCAGATTCGTAATTGTATTTGAACTAATGGTCCTAAAGTTTCTAGAAGTAGAAGGAACAGTGCCGAACATCAGCTCTGGTGACATTTCATGGCAGATCAGGTCATGAGTGGGAAGCCTAGAAGAAAAACTCTGAACAATAGGCCACAGGTGAATGGGGTTAAGCTTCAAGGTGCCTCCATGCTGTATTATGAGTGACAATAGCCTGACTGAATAGATATGGTTCTGTGTATTGTTCTGTAATTTTCACATTCACTAGGGCCAGAAATGACCTCAGAGCTGCTGCTGAACATGATCATAACTTTCTGGCAAGTACTGCAGAAACCTCACTTAGATGTGAAGTTAGGGTGGTGGTGTGTGAGCAGCTCTGATGCATTTGCAAAGAATTGGTGGTATAAAGACAAACAGGAGTTTGGAAGCAAAACACGGTGGATGCTGGATCTCTGTCTCTCTCAACAAATGCTGCCAGACTTGCTGAGTATTTCCAGTGTTTTCTATTTTTATTATATATGGATTCGTGAAGTTTCATTTTAGTTCCTAGTGGATGTAAACCATAGACGTTTGCACTACTGATAGACTTTCTTTAGCCCATTGTGTTTGTGTTGGCTCTTTGCTAGAGAAATCCAAAACTAATCCGACTGTCCTGTTCTCTCTAAATAGCCCTGGATTTTTTTCAGCTTTAGATGGTTCCTTAAATGATGCAATGATTTCTGCCTCAACTGCTCCCTGTAGCAAACCACCACTCCATACTCTATGGAGTGTTGGCATAAAGCAGTGATTTTCAAACTAGGGTTTGCAGGCTTCTGGCAATCTGTAGAGACTTTCCAGGGTTCAAGTGAAATTATCTGAAAGTGCTTACAAAATGGCCTCATCACGAGCCTGGAGGTCACTTGTGCAATGCAGAATGGGCTGGCTGTCTCACCTAGGAGAGAAATGTGTATGGAGGAAGCACTGAGAGTGGCACAAACCTCATCAGTTAGATCCACAGTTTCTAAGGTTGGTGGTAGTTGCCAGATGAGCTATTTAAGGGAAGCTATTTAAATAGTTAAGTGTCATGTACTTAAGCTCAAATACCTGTTTTCTTAAAAGCATTTTTAAAACACACTTTGCATGCAGTATTTTCATATCACAAGTATATATTTGATTTAGATGATGTGTCCATCATTACTAATCCATTTGAAAATGGATCCAACAATGAAAAATCTTCGAGAAACTCTGGCATAAGAGATTTTGTCCTAACCTGTTTCCTCATCCTCAGTAAGAGTTTTAAGTTGATGATTTCCCCCCATCACAGACCCCTCCGACCAGAGGAAATTGTCTTTCCCTATTTTAACCAACGAAATCTTTTATAATTTTAAAAACATCTTTAAATCTGCTCAACTTCTTCTACGACTGAAAAAATAGTATCTCAAGGCTTTCTTGATAACTGGAGCTTTTAATTCTTATGGTGGAATTGTCCCAGATTTGTACTAAGTGTGGCAGTGGGCGGGAAAAAGAACGTTTGACCAGCCAGCTGCAATGGTGACTTTTCACGCCGCATCATCCCAATCCTACCTCATTACTCATGCATTCTGGGAATGATGCTGTTTTGATGATGTGTCACCGGCTCTCATTTGCCTGCCATGCTGTCACCTCACCACTTACTCAGGCTGGGCACCATATTTAAAGTGCAGCTGCCTCCACACTTCTTAATGCTTCCAGCCAAGGACTACTGCACAGAAGACATGGCCCCAAAAGGGAAGAAGACTGAAGACCCCCGATTCAGTGACATGTCCCTGGAATGCCTTTTGGACGCCGTGGAGGCCAGCAGTGATGTTCTCTACCCTTGCCCTGGTCGAAGGCCAGCAAGCAAGATGGGAGGCGGTGGCAGCGGTGGTCAGCGCCAACACCCTGCAAAAGCAGTCTGCCATCCAGTGCAGGATGAGGATGAATGCTCTCATCCAGTCCGCCAGGGTAAGTCACTCTTCTCATCACTCTCACCTCACACACTCACAAACCCATCACACAACCATAAGGCCTTCACACCTCAAGGGACAACACCACTAACTCTCACACGCACCCTCACATCCCCATCAGGCTCATATCCTCTCAAGCTCATGTCCTCATCCTGTCCATGGCTCCACTCACCACACAAGCAATCCACGCAGTGCCATGTGTCCTGCATGCAGTCTCTCTATCTGCTTTCATACAAGAGAAGCTGGCTCAAAGCAGAAGGCAGAGGACCCAGACCCGGGGTGGAGTGGCCCTCATGAGGCCCCTCACTCATTTTGAGAAGTGTGCCATCGCACTGACTGGTGAGGATGTGGACCGTGCCTGTGGGAATGGTGAGGTTGGCAGCAAACATCTACATGAGGATCCTGCACCACATCCTCCCTCTCTCAATGCAACTGTGAGTGCTCTCTCTCCTGCTTTTGACTCTGCTGCCATGCACTAATTATCTCTGCTTTGGTTCACAGGGAGCTTTGCCAAGTGACCGACACCCTCAGCCAGTGAGTCCCTCAACTCCCTCCAGGTCCTCACCTCCAACTAAGAGGACACCTCCTCCATTGAAGAGCTGGAAATAAGCATCCAGGAAGACCCATCACAGCGCTTATCCACACCCTTCACCAGCGCAGAGAAACACACCTCAGTGGGACCTAGATCTAGAGCAGACTTGGGTTCACAATCTGGTAGTCATCACACAGGCACTTGTCTGCTGCAGGAGGAGGCAATTTCAGTTGAGCTCCCCAGCACTTGGAGGACTGCTTGGGAAGAGGCATCTGTGAGGTCCAAGTCAAATGACCAGTCTCTGGATTTGGCCTTCCAACTCATTGTGGAGATTCAAGAGGCAGGGGCCAAATCATGCAGAGCTGTAGGATGCCCTCAACAGAATGGCATGCGAGCTGGAGGAGTGCATCCGACTGCTCTCTGATGAAATGGTGCCCAGATATGCACATATGGAGGCCTCCATGGGAAGGATGACAGATGCCATGGAAACTCTGGTGCAACAGAATGTGGAGATGTGCGCAGACTTGCACTCCATCACAGTGAGTTCCTGCAATGGCAAAGCAAGAGGGAAATTGGACACCTTGAAGTCCCTCCAGGTGCTCCTCCCCCTCAATGAGTCAAGCCAGGGCCCTTGGGCACCCAAAAGCAGGAGGAGCAGCAGCTGGACGCCCCCAGGTCATCCTCCCAGGAATCTCAGAGGCTAACCTCTTTCTTCCAGGCTCCTTTGCCTGTGACCCCCTCAACCTCATCCTCTATGACAGCAGATTGAGCAGCTGGCCTACAAAGGGACAGCCAAGCCGGGCACCCAAGGCCTCGGCTCTCGGAGGACCCACGCTGAAGTCATCAGAGGCAACAGGGCCAACTATTGCACAGACTGTTTCCATCCCTGCTGTGGATGTCAAGGCAGCTCCTAGAAGTGTTAGGCCTGGAAAAGTTAAGAACTTCTGATCACAGTTGGCCACATGGATGAACACATTTTGTCACTTAATAATCTGAAAATATATTCACCTTCACTGAATAATGTGTAATGGTATCTTTAAGCTTCGTTTACAGGCTTTGTGAGTCCTCTCACTGCATCCACCACCACTCCCCACCCCACCCCCGGCAACCAGCAGTTCAACTGCATGCAGCCGGCCTGAGCAATTTTGGAGGGAGAAGTGAGTGTTTGGCAGGGCCTTTCAAAGCCTCGTGCAAGAACTCTCCCAATCACACGGAGCTTTTATCCATCACACTCATCTCAATGTCCCGAGCATTTTCAATGTTGCCTGTTGTGCTTCACTTTCAGTTGTCCATCTGGGCTGACCTGCATCTCCGCCCACCCGCTGATTGCAATCCCATGCAGCCCCAGTGCCTGTCCAACACGAGGCTGCTCTCACTTGCGGATTTACAAGCAGGGTGTATATAACATTTTTCTTTCGCTCCCCATTCCTTTCTCCTCCCCTAATCACCATGTCCCTTACGCAATCACTGTCGACACCCCGGCATCACCTTCCACCTCCCCACCATCACCTATCAGCCACAACCCTTTTCTTTCGGGGATGGCCAGTGAACGTACATGTTCCCTATCTTCCTGAAAATCCCATCCCCATCCACATTAACCTCTCAGAACTCCTCCTTCCCACCCCCAGTGTCCATATCTGCCTCCGAGTCCCACCAACCACCCTCGCCATCCCTTCTACTGATTCCTTCACACCCTTACCCTCTCACCCTACTGCCTCACTCTGCCCTCTCTCATTCTCACCATTTCCTCCTACCATGCCCACTGTCATTTCACTGCCTTGGAGGCAGACATAGATTCCACAGACTCCACCCTTGCACGTTGACCTGGACATCCCCACCCCCTTGCACCTTCCTCCCCCCAGACTCCTTCCACTCTCAGGAATCCTTCCCCCCTCCGGACTGCTTCCCCCCTCAGAACTCTTTCCCCACTTAGAACTCCTTCCCTCCCTGGACTCCTTCCTCCGCCTGGACCCCTTCCTCCCCCTGTAATCCTTCCCCCTTCTGGACTCATTCCCCCCTCAGACTCTTTCTCCCCTTCAAATTCCTTCCCTTACATCTTCCTCCCCCCTTACACCTACCTCCCCGGTTGCCATATTCTCCCCCATCGCCTCGCCCCCTGTGCTCCCTCCCCCCAACACCTTCATTCCTCCCTCCCAACCTCATCTCCCTTACACCTTGGTTCCTCCTCCCAACCTCACCCCCCCCCCCCACCCCGACACCTTCATCCTCCACTCCCAACCTCACCCTCCCCAACTTCTTCAATCCCCCCTCTCAACCTCACAGCCACCCCCCGCCACCCAGACACCTTCATTCCCACCCCCCCAACACACCTTCCTCTCCCACGCATGGCTGAACTTTCTTCCCCACCCCCTTGACATTCATCCATAGTGGATCATGGCCAAGCCACTGAAGTCCCAAAGCAAACTCTCAACGGTGATTTTCCCCATTCCGTGAGGCACTTCACAGTGGAGCCATGTCCATGAGAATCCACTCAGTATGCCATGGACGTTCCTCCAGGGTCCCATTGCTGTCAGGGTCCAGCATCTTCTGCTCCTTGGATGTCTGTGATATGAGCAATGTCCTGGCAGTAAGAATCGGCTTCTGCACGCCACACTTATCAAGGCGTGTTCTGCACTGGTGTATTTTCCCACCGATGTGGGCAGTAAGTTAGATGGGGGGCCGGTGGGATGATTCCGGTGAGCTGGGTTTATGATGATATGCAGGCGTATTACAATGAATTCACAATGTCGGGCGGTGGGAAATACGTCCCGCCACTGTCGGGCGGAGTGGACGATCGCAAACGTCTTTCACGGTCGCGTGAAACCGAATTTTTGGCCTTCGCGCCATATTGTCTGCTCAAGCCTGACATGACGCCCACTGCCAGCGAGTGCAGATGATTCCGCCCTAAGTATTATCTTGGCAAAATGTTCAATGGTTTTAATGAGATGCAGAGTACTCAGAGCTGTGGGCGGGATTTTCCGACCCTGCCCCCTGCCAGGATCGTTCGGTCCGACAAAAGGCAATGGGATTTTGACTGGGTCGCTGAATCTCCCATGGCGGTCCCGCCATGACGGGGCCAGAAAATCCCAGCGGATGAACTAACCACAGCCTTGCACAGAACTCATCGGGTCATACAGCACAGAATGAACACATTCAGCCTATCGTGACTTTGCATGCGCTTATAAACATTCAATTAATCCCTTTCCCGTTCTCTTTCCCCATAGCCCTGCAAATTTATCTTTTCAAGTGTGTATCCAATCCTCTTTGGAAATTTATTATTGAATCTGCTTCCCAGCCTTTCAGGGAGCACAGTCCAGATCATAACAACTTGCCTTATCTCCTCTTATCCTCAGCTCTCCTCTCGTTCTTTTGCCAAGTCTCTTATTATCATTGCTTCCTGTACTTTATGACCCAATTAAAACCGAAACGCATATGCATACAGCACGAAACTGCCCCAATTCAGCACTAAGTTTCAATATCGTTCAGACAGGTTGGAGGATGATAGGTGGGGGAAATAGAAAAAAAAACACTACACTGATGCAATAGAAAGTGCCCTTGAGATCTGAACTGAAACAGATTATTATGGCAAAGTAAAGGGACCTTTACCCTGCATCACCTGTACTTTAGCCTCACTGAGAATGGTCAGTAATGACACTTGGCGCCTGTAATGGATACTATTCCATTTCCCAGTACTAACATTACTGTCTTGATGAATACTTGAAAAAAAGAAAGGCCAAAATGTGATGGCAGTAATAGGAAATATTACAGCAGTCATAAAGACAAAAGCTGTGATTATAGCGCTCCCGGGAAAACTCAAAAGAACAGACTATTGTACACATAGGATTGTGTTCAAGGCTAAATTCCTAATTCATGATGTCCATGGGGCAGAACACAAAATGTGATAATACGGGATATTCAACACAAAAAGACATCCCTCCAGCTGCCTTTAACCAGCAGTTTTGGACCATAAAAACATAGTAAGAAGGAGTCAATGATAATCATGGAACTATTTTTCTTAACATCTTGGAATTATGAAACTATGCAGTAGATTACACTTATCCCATTTAAAAATTATCATGCAAACACACGTAGGCTAACCTGGTAGGCAGTGACCTGCTCGTGAGCCCCCCTTAAATTGATGTGGTGCTGTCTGGGAAGCCTGGTGCTAATGACTGCGAGTGCTGCCCGAGGCAAGGTAGGCAAACAAACCTTGAAGTCCTGAGTGAAGTGCAGCCCGCCAGGTACATGTCTTATATATGCTGTTGTAAAACAAATTGGTGTGTTTTCCCGCTGACATGGGTGGACGATCTAGCGGGTTGGGGGTTACGATTCCGGTGGGCTGGCCTAATAATGATATGCAGGTGTATTACAAAGTGGTTCCCAACGTCCAATGGTGGGAAACGCGACCTACCATCAGTGGGCTGAGCAGATGATCGCAAACTGCTTTCACACCGTCATAAAACCAATCGTGCCATATTGTCCGTTCGTGGCACCGAACACGTCTGACGCCAGCGAGCACAGAAAATCCTGACCAAAATGTTTATTGGCGTGAGGACCATATTATCGGAGTCAATTGGCTAGATAACAAGTCTAATTGACCCTTAATTATTCATTTAAATATGGCAGGCATGTTGCCGATCTGGGTACACACCCACCATTTTAAGGGAACGAGCTCAGAGGTGGGCAGGAGGATGGCAGAATGCCCACCACCATTTTACATGCCTCCACTGCAGGAAACATGACCACTGGGGTCAAGTAAAATTCAGCCCACTGAGTGTGAGCTGCCAGTCTGCTTTGAGACTGCCTCCAAGACCTCACCAAACAAGTGGCTGGGAAATCTGGTGCAGCTACCACCCTTAAAGAGTTACAGCTGTCATTTCCTTGGTAGCAGGAGTCTCACAGCAGCAAGTGCACATTGCTGGAAAGCAAGGGCAAGTCACCCACAAATAACTGCAGCAGTCAGTGACTATGGAGCTGCTCATTCAAGAAGTGGGCCAAAGAATGATGCCAGTTTGACTCTGAATGCAGGACATTATATCAATATTTTGAGCGTCCATCACCCATTCATTCTGAAAAAAGCCATCCCTACAGGACAACCATTCGGACTAAACAGGTCAATACAATGTTCCACGTTCATTGATGAGGAAGATGTTTAGCATGTCATGGACAGAATGTATATGTTATCTTATTGCCTGTGATCAGTATGTTTTGTTTAAAGGAGGTGTGTCTTTTCTTACCCTTGGAGTGTGTTTAATAATATTTCAGCAACAAGCTTTTGTGAATTTAAAAAAGGCTATTTATTCTCACACGTTTAACCTGAATAAAGGTGATATCACACATTCTCCCATGCTTAGACTTACACACAAAAAGGTGCGATACAGATAAAGGTAATGCACTTTTACAATTTATAGTCATCTCAGTCTCTGAGTTACAATCTTCAGTCTCCTGCCTGGCAGGCCAGGTTTCTTGAGTGAAGTTGGCGCTTTAAAGTTGAAGTGAAGATCTTGTAAAAGGAGGGATCCTCAGCAGGCTGTGAGGTTTCTTATACTCAAATTTCTGGGAGGTTAGTTTTCAGGTGAACTTTAAACTAGAACAAGTTATGTACTTTGGCTGCCAGATGTCACACAGCTTTTAAAGAAAATCATGCTTTGCTTTCTGATAATTCTAAGTTGTGCATGATCAAGAATGAACATCAAGCTACCTGTTAGTAAAAAAGGACAGCTGATCATTTATGACATACCAGATGTTTCCAAGTTTGATTCACAGAATGGTTGAACTGATGGTGTTCAGGGCTTCTGCGGTTCTAACTCCAAACAGCTTCTAGCTCTTCCTTGAAGCAGCACAAGAAAACATGCCTGCCTCCCATGTGATTTTTCACAAGTCCAAAGTCTTTTCCAAATACGGGGGTGGTGTTCATGTTGATTCACATCCAGTGTTGTGGGTTAACAATTCTGACGGTTTGAAACAGTCAATGTCTTGTTTTTGAATGTCCCATTTAATTTGATAATATCCTTTTGATTGGTTTCAGGGAAAGGCATTGATTTACATCAGTCCGTGATGTCCCTTTGTTCCCTCATGAGACAAGCAAGTGGCTCTAAACCACAAAAGAAGTCAGGTGACCCTCCGGTGGCTTCTTTATCCAGCCATTTTGTCCAGTTTTTTTAAAATATAAAATTTGGTCTGAAGTTCAGAATAGAACATGCTGACACTGAGTATGACAGGCAGCATTAGAAAATCTGCCTAGGTAAAACTACTAACCATTTGCCTATAGCAAGCAGATGTGCAAACATTGTGTGCCATGAACAGTGTCCTCTTGATCTACACCTTGACTAAGACAACATCCAAGATACTCAGTTAACCTTCTGGCATCTTAGCTACTCATGCATTTTTAAACTACAACTGGCCAAACCTTCAAGCTACAGCTTAAAACTGCAAGTATTATCATATTAGCATTTGTAAATATGTGCCTAGAACTCAAGCTCTGAACAAAACCTAGACTCCAGATGCATATTTGTTTATTCATGTACCTTCTTTAACTCAGCTAGATACTAGGGTCTAGGACTAGCATTTGGATATTATTTGGTGATTTTTAAACTTTTAGCAACTCAATGCTACATTTCATGGACAAGTCAGTGATTAACAAAGAAGAAAACCCAAATGCGAGAAGGACATTGGCTCTTAAGTCCTTGAATCCCTTTGTATGGTCCTTTCTCCAATATCTAGGACTAGTGAGCAAAGACAAAGTGAGGATGGATGAATTCATGCACATCCCCAAAATTAGGACTAGTTGTCTCTTTATTTTTCTTCATTCAATCACTCACTAACCTTGCAGTTCATCACCAATTGACTATGTGAACAATGCTTATAGAGATATCATGCAATCACTATTCCAACGTATGCTCATTTTCTGCTCCTATGGATTAGTTCCCAAAAACGAATTAATGCGTCACATAAATGGAACAAGCTCATAACTGACAGCACTCTGCATCATTCACCCAATCCGTCTCATACACCAGCACACAGGTAGATACGTGCTGGGAAATTAGAAGTGGGTGCACAGGATAAAGCACAACGACTCTAATAATTTGCATTTGTATAGCATCTTTAAAGTAGTGAAATGTTTCACGGTGCTTCACAGGAGCATTATCAGACAAAATTTGACACCAAGCCAAAAAGATCCTTTTCTCAAAGCAATCTTGATAACTTCTAATTGTTGGGCAACAAATCAACACAGAACTGTCCCGGTAGACCGATCGTGTCAGCTTGCTCCTGCCCCACAGAACTCATTTCTCGTTACCTTGACTCCCTTCTCTCTCCCCTTGTCCAGTCCCTCCCCACCTACATCTGTGATTCCTCTGACACCTTACGTCACATCAACAATTTCCAGTTCCCTGGCCCCAACCGCTTCCTCTTCACCATGGACGTCCAATCCCTCTACACCTCCATCCCCCACCAGGATGGTCTGAGGGCCCTTAGCTTCTTCCTCGAACAGAGGCCCGAACAATCCCCATCCACCACTACTCTCCTCCGTCTGGCTGAACTTGTTCTCACACTGAACAATTTCTCCTTCAACTCCTCTCACTTCCTCCAAATAAAAGGTGTGGCTATGGGTACGCGCATGGGCCCCAGCTATGCCTGTCTCTTTATGGGGTATGTGGAACATTCCTTGTTCCAGTCCTACTCCGGCCCCCTTCCACAACTCTTTCTCCGGTACATCGATGATTACTTCGGTGCTGCTTCGTGCTCTTGTCAGGACTTGGAAAAATTTATTAATTTTGCTTCCAATCTCCACCCCTCCATCAATTTCACGTGGTCCATCTCTGACACTTCCCTTCCCTTCCTTGACCTCGCTGTCTCAATCTCTGGTGATAGACTGTCCACCAATATCCATTACAAGCCTACCGACTCCCACAGCTACCTTGACTCCAGCTCCTCACACCCTGCTTCCTGTAAGGACTCCATCCCATTCTCTCAGTTCCTTCGCCTCCGTCGCATCTGTTCCGATGATGCTACCTTCAAAAACAGTTCCTCTGACATGTCCTCCTTCTTCCTTAACCGAGGTTTTCCACCCACGGTCGTTGACAGGATCCTCAACCGTGACTGGCCCATCTCCCGCGCATCCACCCTCACGCCTTCTCCTCCCTCCCAGAAACATGATAGGGTCCCCCTTGTCCTCACTTATCACCCCACCAGCCTCCGCATTCAAAGGATCATCCTCCGCCATTTCCGCCAACTCCAGCATGATGCCACCACCAAACACATCTTCCCTTCACCCCCACTGTCGGCATTCCATAGGGATCGTTCCCTCCGGGACACCCTGGTCCACTCCTCCATCACCCCCTACTCCCCAACCCCCATCTATGGCACCACCCCATGCCCATGCAAAAGATGTAACACCTGCCCCTTCACTTCCACTCTCCTCACCGTCCAAGGGCCCAAACACTCCTTTCAAGTGAAGCAACATTTCACTTGCATTTCCCCCAACTTAGTCTACTGCATTCGTTGCTCCCAATGTGGTCTCCTCTACTTTGGAGAGACCAAACGTAAACTGGGCGACCGCTTTGCAGAACACCTGCGGTCTGTCCGCAAGAATGACCCAAACCTCATTGTCGCTTGCCATTTCAACACTCCACCCTGCTCTCTTGCCCACATGTCTGTCCTTGGCTTGCTGCATTGTTCCAGTAAAGCCCAATGCAAACTGGAGGAACAACACCTCATCTTCCGACTAGGCACTTTACAGCCTTCCGGACTGAATATTGAATTCAACAACTTTAGGTCTTGACCTCCCCCCTCCATCCCCACCCCCTTTCTGTTTCTTCCCCCTTCCTTTTGTTTTTTTCCAATAAATTAGATAGATTTTTCTTTTTCCCACCTATTTCCATTATTTTTAAATATTTTTAAATCTTTTATGCTCCCCCCACCGCCAATAGAGCTATACTTTGAGTGCCCTACCATCCATTCTTAATTAGCACATTCGTTTAGATAATATCACCAACTTCGACACCTATGTGTTCTTTTGTTCTGCTGTCTGTGACATCTTTTGGTGATCTGCTTCTATCACTGCTTTTGCCTACAACCACACCACCCCCCTCCACTTCTCTCCCCCCACCCAACCCCACCCCCCCACCACCTTAAACCAACTTATATTTCACCCCTTCTTGGGATTCGCCTAGTTCTGTCGAAGGGTCATGAGGACTCGAAACGTCAACTCTTTTCTTCTCCGCCGATGCTGCCAGACCTGCTGAGTTTTTCCAGGTAATTCTGTTTTTGAAATCAATCTATTTAATGGGAGGCAAGGGGCATTTTAACTTCCAGGCCTCAATTAAATATACCGGACCTGACTCCCACCAAATCAAGTGTCAATGACATCAGGCTGATGAGCAGAAGTCAGATGTGCATGGAAGAGAGACACAGATGTGGACCTCAAGACAGTGGTTCCAGCAGTCAGGTTAGTGTTGGGGAAGAGTAGACGATATGTGGTTACCCATATCAGTGAGGCATGTTTGGGATCTTCCCTCATGCCTACAAGACTATGTACACTGCAAGTATTGTATTGCACCAACACAATAGTTCATTAAAACACTTTATTCAAAGGTATAATAGTTGAACATAACAGGATAATTTTTTTTCTCCAAACAGAGAGATTTGGAGTTATTCTGAAACCCCACAGGGCTCTGACCTTCAGTTCCTACTCTAAGTATACTGGACCCTCCCTTTTGTGGAAAATGCCAATAACTATATTCTTAGAATTAGATTTTCTTGCCAAGGTTGAAATCTTGACTTTTCAGTGTGATTAATGGAAAATACACATTGTGTAAAATGAATGACATTTAGGCACTTATTGGTGATATTCTAAACTGAACATTCCCAAAATCATCAACAACAATCCAATTATCCTTGTATTTTTAAACAAATTTTAACTTATTTTTACTAATTTCAATATTTCAGTTTTTTGTATGGGTTAACAGTGTTCCTCTTTCTTGCTTCTCATGGACAATGTACTGTTAGCACCATAATAAGGCCCAAGCTGTCTTTCCTACGTGCACAATTTCCAGCAAGGGTTGCTAAATAATGATAGGAAAGGAAATAGTAATCATTAGGACCAAGCTGAGGAGAATTTTTTTTTTACACGGAGGGTTGTGAGTCTTTGAAATTCTCTACCCCAAAGGACTCTGGAAGCTCAGTTACTGGGTACGGTTAAAGTAGGGATTGGCAGATTTCTAAATACCCAGTGACATAAAAGGGTATGGCGATAATGTGGGAAAAAGGCATTGAAGCGGATGATCAGCCGTGATTATGTTGAATGATGGAACCGGCTTGATGGGCTGAATGGCCAGCTCCTGCTCCCATGTTCTTATGCTGATCTTCATCACTTTTATCTACCTGATGTCAATCAGTAAAATTTATTTAATGTATTTATTTAATCACAGACTCTGCTACATATTAATTTCCAATGTCTTTCGATTGCCATCTTGAAGCTTCAGAAATTTGGGATCAGTTGCCTCTTAATGCTGTTGATTTCTAGTCACTCCTCACTACTTATTTTGTTAAAGGAGAGCACATGACTATTGAAGAAAGGGCTCTTCCCTTGCCGAATTTTCTCTCCTGCTCTTCTAAAGATGATGACATGTGAGGTACAAGTCCACATGCGCTGGCATTGCTCCTCACCAAAGTAGTCATCCATCCTGTGTGAACGTGAATACTGAGTGTTGTCAGGCTGTTAATTTGTAGGGGGTATCACAACACAGCCCAGTACACCTGACAGCCACACAAATGAGCACTGGATAGTAATCACTAACAGGGACCTTGGCTGTTGTTTCCTTCCCTAAACCAAGTGTGTTAGAACCAATTAAACAGCCCTGTAAAGTGCTGTAAAAGGGATCAGTTAATTCGATACAGAACATGGATACAAAAGAGTTGTATTAATCCACTGGTTTACAAGTAATTATTTTTGAAGAGCAGCAACTGTTATTCATGGAAAATTCAACAGGTCGTTGTACAACAGCAATGTCCCAGCTAGCTAGGGAATCTGTTCTTAGTTAGGACAGCAAGAGAATTCTCCACTCTTAGTGCCAGGGGGTCTTTAACATCCACCTGGAACATGACGACAGGTAGATAAGACCTCAATATAAAAACAAAAATAAAAACAAAAAACTGCGGATGCTGGAAATCCAAAACAAAAACAGAATTACCTGGAAAACCTCAGCAGGTCTGGCAGCATCGGCGGAGAAGAAAAGAGTTGACGTTTCGAGTCATTATGACCCTTCCACAGAACTAGGGGAATCCAAGGAAGGGGTGAAATATAAGCTGGTTTAAGGTGTGTGGTGGGGGGGTGGGGTGGGGTTGGGTGGGGAGAGAGAAGTGGAGGGGGGTGGTGTGGTTGTAGGGACAAGCAAGCAGTGATAGAAGCAGATCATCAAAAGATGTCACAGGCAACAGAACAGAAGAACACATAGGTGTTGAAGTTGGTGATATTATCTAAACGAATGTGCTAATTAAGAATGGACGGTAGGGCACTCAAGGTATAGCTCTAGTGGGGGTAGGGGGAGCATAAAAGATTTAAAAATATTTAAAAATAATGGAAATAGGTGGGAAAAGAAAAATCTATATAATTTATTGGAAAAAACAAAAGGAAGGGGGAAGAAACAGAAAAGGGGTGGGGATGGAGGAGGGAGTTCAAGACCTAAAGTTGTTGAATTCAATATTCAGTCTGGAAGGCTGTAAAGTGCCTAGTCGAAAGATGAGGTGTTGTTCCTCCAGTCTGCGTTGGGCTTCACTGGAACAATGCAGCAAGCCAAGGACAGACATGTAGGCAAGAGAGCAGGGTGGAGTGTTAAAATGGCAAGCGACAGGGAGGTTTGGGTCATTCTTGCGGACAGACCGCAGGTGTTCTGCAAAGCGGTTGCCCAGTTTATGTTTGGTCTCTCCAATGTAGAGGAAACCACATTGGGAGCAACGAATACAGTAGACTAAGTTGGGGGAAATGCAAGTGAAATGCTGCTTCACTTGAAAGGAGTGTTTGGGCCCTTGGACGGTGAGGAGAGAGGAAGTGAAGGGGCAGGTGTTACATCTTTTGCGTGGGCATGAGGTAGTGCCATAGGAGGGGGTTGAGGAGTAGGGGGTGATGGAGGAGTGGACCAGGGTGTCCCGGAGGGAACGATCACTACGGAATGCCGACAGTGGGGGTGAAGGGAAGATGTGTTTGGTGGTGGCATCATGCTGGAGTTGGCGGAAATGGCGGAGGATGATCCTTTGAATGCGGAGGCTGGTGGGGTGATAAGTGAGGACAAGGGGTCCCTATCATGTTTCTGGGAAGGAGGAGAAGGCGTAAGGGCGGATGCGCGGGAGATGGGCCGGACACGGTTAAGGGCCCTGTCAACGACCGTGGATGGAACACCTCGGTTAAGGAAGAAGGAGGACATGTCAGAGGAACTGTTTTTGAAGGCAGCATCATCGGAACAGATGCGACGGAGGCGAAGGAACTGAGAAAATGGGATGGAGTCCTTACAGGAAGCGGGGTGTGAGGAGCTGTAGTCGAGGTTGCTGTGGGAGTCAGTAGGCTTGTAATGGATATTGGTGGACAGCCTATCACCAGAGATTGAGACAGAGAGGTCAAGGAAGGGAAGGGAAGTGTCAGAGATGGACCACGTGAAATTGATGGAGGGGTGGAGATTGGAAGCAAAATTAATAAATTTTTCCCAAGTCCCGATGACAGCATGAAGCAGCACCAAAGTAATCATCGATGTACCGGAGAAAGAGTTGTGGAAGGGGGCCGGAGTAGGACTGGAACAAGGAATGTTCCGCATACCCCATAAAGAGACAGGCATAACTGGGGCCCATGTGGGTACCCATAGCCACACCTTTTATTTGGAGGAAGTGAGAGGAGTTGAAGGAGAAATTGTTCGGTGTGAGAACAAGTTCAGCCAGATGGAGGAGAATAGTGGTGGATGGGGATTGTTCGGGCCTCTGTTCGAGGAAGAAGCTAAGGGCCCTCAGACCATCCTGGTGGGGGATGGAGGTGCAGAGGGATTGGACGTCCATGGTGAAGAGGAAGCGGTTGGGGACAGGGAACTGGAAATTGTTGATGTGACGTAAGGTGTCAGAGGAATCACGGATGTAGGTGGGAAGGGACTGGACAAGGGGAGAGAGAAGGGAGTCAAGATAACGAGAAATGAGTTCTGTGGCGCAGTAGCAAGCTGGGATGATCAGTCTACCGGGACAGTTCTGTTTGTGGATTTTGGGTAGGAGGTAGAAGCAGGCCATCCGAGGTTGGGCATCTCTCCCCCCACCCAACACCCCCCACCCCCCCCACACCACCCCCCCCACCCACACACCCACACACACAAACACACACAAACACACACACACACACACACACACACACACACACACACACACACACACACACACACACACACACACACCTTAAACCAACTTATATTTCACCCCTTCCTTGGATTCACCTAGTTCTGTTGAAGGGTCATGAGGACTCGAAACGTCAAGTCTTTTCTTCTCCGCCGATGCTGCCAGACCTGCTGAGTTTTTCCAGGTAATTCTAGATAAGACCTCAGTTTACCATCTGATCCAAATCATGGATCTAAAGAATTGAATTTAAGTTCAGGGATTGTGACTATGGATCGTAAAATTACAAATGTTACTCCTTTATCTAAGAAAAGGAGGGAGCAATAAGACAAATTAGTACAATTCTGTTAGTTTAACATCAGCTGTGAGGCATTTAATGCAATCTATCACTGATTATAACATGAAGGTTACATTGAAGTTTCTAATATACTTTGAGCAATAATGAGACCAACAAATATGGAATTGGGAGAACATGGGAAATGTGTGGATCGTCTACTTGCAGACTCACTCTATTTTACTCACCCATGGCAAATACAATGAGAGAATGAAGGAAAATATTTAGCAACCATTCAGACTGGAGTTTGAAAAGACAGCCAACAAGCAACGCTCTCTGGAAATCTGAAAAGCATGTTCTTCAATTGAAAACATATGTGATTTTTAATATTCTCCATCATTTCCTCCATCTCTTCCTCCAACCCATACAGTTCCACAGCATAGTATTCAGATAGAAGTCACATGTCAGATGAACATTCTCCTTTCTATGTTGATAAAGCAAGCCCTTTCTGATCTAAGAAGGAAATTTAAGCTCCTGCTGATTTTGAGCTATGCCTAATTGTACTCAGGATAGGCATTTGACCCTGTTTGTGTCTTTGAGCTGTTATATCCACATAATTCTCCCTTTGTGTTCCAATTGTACACAAAGCCCTTTCAGAATATACTGTTATTTTAATCATTTTATACTGAATGCTAATGTTTTACATGAATACTCTATAAACATAGGCTCTTCAGGGTGAATTTAAGTCCTGAATTGTTTTGAGGCTGGTTGTAACAGCACAAACACAGTCATGTGATGCCATTCACATCTGTAAAGTATTCCCTGGGCATGTGTTATTTTGAGTAATTGATGCAGCTTACTTCCTCTCTCTGTTAGTTAAAAAGTACTCTGGGAAAGGACTGCTAATTGGACTGGATCTTTATTAGTCCCAATTCCATCAGAACAGATTTTCTACTCTGTCCTGAGTAGGTCATTCATTTATTTATCCAGGATGCAAGATCTCTGAATACTGATTACAAACTTCTATAAATTAGTTCTACAGCAAAGTTGAATTTTTGTAAAATTTTTCATATAACCAGAAATACCGGTGTGCGAAACAAAAACAAACCTGCCTATGATTTGAGGAAATTTTGCTTTGTTAATAAAACTAGGTTTAAAATAAAAAAATTGCTCTTATGAAGTAGCTTTCATAAATTTAGAATATCATAAAGTCCTTTAGAATTAATTTACTAGTTGATTACCAATTGAAGGGGGGTCCTCATGTAGGAGGATGCTGCAGCCAATTTGCACATAGCAAGGTGCCACAAGCATAAAATAGATTGGTTGGGAGATGAATGTTGGTCAGGAGACCAAGTGAATCCCTTCTTCAAATAGTCCACCAGTGGGAACTTTTACATCCAACCCAGCAGGCAGGTGGAGACTTAGGGCTGAATTTTCCCCTCGTCGTGTGGGGTGGGGGTGGGGGATGTTGAAGGGCGGGTGTGCACACAAGCGTGCTTCCGATCAGCACCCCCGATCGGAGGCACGGTGCCATTTTACGTCGCCCGCCCAGCGTGACATCCGCAAGGAAGTGCTATGCACTCCCTGTGCAGGCAGTGGGGGGGAATCCCAAAATCGAGAGTGTGCTCTTTCGCGCATGCGCACAAAAGAGAGCACTCATCTCCCTGAGGCTAAGTGCTGCCTCAGGGAGAACGGCTGTAAATGTCAAAAACCTTAAAATAGAAAAAATAACATTTCCCTAACATGCCCCCTCATGTTACAATGTCACTTGAGTTGGGACATGTCCATAATTTTCAAAAAATCTTTCTTAAAATTTTTTAAAAGCTACATGAAACCTCATCCTGCCGGTAGATGAGGTTTCAAGCTTTTTCTAGTTGGCACCGGAGCTCCTGGCCTGGCTGCCAGTCTTAAGGTTGGACAGGCAGGTCCTTTAATTACATAGTTGACAGGTCAGCGGGCACGCAGCTGATTTGGCTTCCTGACAATTTAAATGGGGCACGGTGACGTCAGGAGCCCCCCCCCGCCGACGTCACCATGCATCATTTTACACGTCGGCGAGTGGGCCCCGCCCCCGCTCGCCAACGCCATAAAACGCTGCCCTTAGTTTAGCATTTCATCCAAAAGATGGCACTGTCTAACGGTACAGCATTCCCTCAGTACTGCTGTTAGCTTAGTTACTGCATCAGTGTGGCTCAGTTTGTAGCATTCTCACCCCTGAGTAAGAAGGTGGAGACCCCATCGCCTTCCTGCTTTTTCTCAGTTAAGCCGAGGGTGGGAAGGCTCTTGGACAGCTTCCTCCCTGGATGCTAATTGAGGTGCTTAAGCAGGCAATTAATGCAAATTGGTAGCAAGTGGGGGAGTTACCATGCAGGGAACCCAAAACCTAAACCATGTTGGGTTTGCTTGTGGGTTTTCCAGGGAGGGGGCCCTTGTTCAAAAGCACTCAGTGCCCACTTCAAATACCTCCCTCCACACCACTAACCAACAACCCCTACCATGTGACCCTCCCCATTCTACCCACTACCAGCTGTGGCCTGGGTCCCTTGGCAACCTTAGGCCTCTCCCTGGGTGCAACATTGGCAGCGTCCACCAGTTCCGGTGGACATGATGGGTAATGCAGAGCTGCTGGCTTCTACTTGGTTAACAGCTCTAGCTGGGCAGGGTTTTCCACCAGTGGAGTCCTAAATCCCCGGGAAAGCCTGACGCTGGCCAGGAAAGTGCTTGAAGGGCACTTTATTCCAGCAGCTCATCGCCAAAAGAGGCAATGTGGGGCTCACACCAGTTCTCTAGCCAGCGGCAACATTGAATTCTGCCCCAAGACTTGAGCAATTAAATTCAAAGCTGATATACAAGTGCAGTACTGAGGGAGTGCTGAACTGTCAGAGGTGCAATCTTTCAAATGATACATTAAACTGAAGCCCCCTCTGACCTCTCGGGTGAACGTAAAAGATCCCATGGCAATACTTCGCGAAGAAAAGCAGGGGCGTTCACCTCAGTGTTCTGGCTAATATTTATCCTTTAGTCAACTTAACAAAAACAGAGTGGCTAGTCATTCTCACATGGCTGTTTGTGAGATTTTGCTGTGTGCAAATTAGCTGCTGTGTTTTCTACATTGCAATAGCGCATACACTTCAAAAGTTTGCTGTAAAACACTTGGAAACATTCTAAGGTCATGAACATCACTACATAATTGCTAGTCTTTTTTAATAAGTCAGTAATTGAGCTTAATGTCTATGACACACTGAGAGGTGAGAGAAGTTCATCATACACCATCAGTAAATTTAGAGAAACTATGGCCAGGATTTTTTCTATGATGAGCAGACTGGGTGGGGGCAGATGGGGTGGTGGCGCGGAGCTGTTAGCCGCTCGCAATCAGCTGCACGCCGCCATTTTATGCAGGTGTGCCAATTAAAGTCCTCCCAGCGTAATATGCCACCAGTACTGGCGCTACCTGTGCAGGCACGGGGAGGAGGGAGAGTCGGGGCCAGCGCTCTTTCACGCATGCGCGAAAATGCGCAGAAATATCCCTGAGGCACGGAGCTGCCTCACGGAGATTGTTTTAATCTCTATTCAATTAAATAAATTATGTTAAAATTTATTTAAACATGTCCTCTCATGTGACTGCGCCACATGAGTGGGGACATGTTTTTATATTTCTGAAAATTTATTTGTTTATTTAACAAAAGCTTCAGAAAACCTCATCCTGCTCGGTGGATGAGGTTTCCTGAAAAACGTGAAGGCCGCTTGGGTTTTCCGCCTGGCCCCCGCCAACCTTAATGCTGGACAGGCAGCATTCTCAAGTGGCTCGATTGATTTCTTAATAGCCTTAATAGGCCGTTAACTTTTCAGCGGGCGCGCAGCAGACTCTGGCGCGCACCCGCCGAATGAAACATCGCGATGGCGCGCGATGACATCAGGATGCACGCCCGACATCATCGCGCACAATTTTACACGTTGGCGTGTCAGACCCGCCCCTGCACGCCGACCAGAAAATTGTGCCCTATGGTTTTGTGTTATTTTTATTAAGTACAAAAATTGTTAAAAATTTGAAAGATTAATTCTGAAAAAAGTAGAAACCTTCCTCATCCGCACATTCAGTCCTATACAACGCAACACAATGCAACGGCATGGCGTTACAGAAGACAAGGAATAGAGTTCAAATAAACATGTTTATACAAGGCACTCCTGCTTAGCTGCTGGCATGAGAAAAAGAATAGGGATTTGTAATAAACCAATGGTTAGATTCTTATTGGAAACCATGCAGTTCAAAAGTTCATGTATCGTTTGAGAGTTCAGGATCTCACACTCAGCTGGAGGCTGTTCAATGCTGCTCCCATTAGTTTCTGTTGGACAGAGTTGTACTTCCGGACCATGAGATGGAGAGTGTCACGTACCATCTGATTGACTCTGAAGCAATAGGTGGTGGTGGCTTTACCAAAAGCAACTCATTACATAATTTGAAACTGGAGGATCAAAATCAAAGGAAGAAAATAAAAGGGACACGAGAGAAAATAAAAGGGACACGAGAAAGTGGAACAGTGGCCTTGGCTCCCCCACCGGCTCTGGCACCATGTCGTGTGCTGCTGAAGCATTACGACCCAGGTTTGATCCATGCTCTGCATTGAATTTGCTGATTACAAATTAGCTGGGCTGCTAATTTGACCCCCAGCTATGCTATAGAGTGTGAAAAGTAAAATCAAGAGGATTCCTCGGTCTTACCTTGTCCAGAGGCCCCGATTAGGACATTTGTGCATCTAATTGTGATTCTAGTTTTTGTGAGTCCAGGCATTTAAGTGTCAGAAGGCATCAAATGTGAACCCAGTTTTGTCACAACACAATGATACTTTTCAATAGATGTCATCTGATGGCGATCAGCAACAGCAAACCTGGCCAATATCCACCTCCTTAATCCAGGAACTTTAAAAGCAAATGTGCAAATCTTTTACTGTCATTCCAGCTTCAGGGTTTGCACATATTTACCTGTTGAAGCATACGGGGAGCTATAATGAATATTCCGGTGACAATTAATTATCATGAGAGATTGGCTGCAAAGTAAAAATAACAGTATATAATCATTACAGTGCATGCTGGATATACAGATTAAAACCCGTCTATGGTAGTTGTATTTGTAAAGTAGAGTACCATTGCGGTTGATGAAGTTTAAATCAGGAATAGTGAAGTTATCATGTAAAACCCACATCCTGCACTTAAATGACACTTCAAAATTTTCTCAGGCCATTATTTTGATTAAAAAACTTACAAAAATCAGATGGTCCACTCAGACCGTGCAAGATCCTTATATATCCCTACCAGCCTTTAGTAGTTCTATTATGGCCACAACACTGGCATGTACTCAACAATGTGGAAAATTGCCTGGGTATGTCCTGTGCACAAAAAGCAGGACAAATCCAACTTGGTCAATTGTCACCTTATCAACCTATTCCCAATCATTAGCAAATAATGAATGGAGTTACCGACAGTGCTATCAAGTGGCATTGACTCACCAACAACATGTTCAGTTTGGGTTGTATGAGAAGTACTCAGCCCCAGGCCTGATTTCAGCTTTCATCCAAACATGGACATGAGTTGAAAGCTAGCAATGAGGTGAGAGTGCTTGCTCTTAACATCAAGGCAGCTTTCAATCATATGTGGCGCCTGGAGGAACCTTAGTAATACTGAAGTCAATGAAGTCAAATGGAAAATTCTTCAGTTTCTGGCGTGAAACCTGTCACAAAAGACAATGGCTGCAGTTGTTGAAGGCAAATTATTTAATCACAGGACATCATTTCAGGAATTCCTCATGACCTCATTCAAGGCTTTACTCAGCTGCTTTAGCAATGATCTCCCTGTTATTAGAAGGTGGGTGGGGGTGGTGGAGTAACAGTTGCACTGTGTTCAGCTCCATTCACAATTTGAGCTAAATAGTTTGTGTGCCAGCATTCAACAAAGCCTGGAGAACATGCAGGACTGGGCTGCTAAGTTGCACGTAGTATTTGCTTCACACTAGTGACAAGCAATGACCATCATGAACAAGAGAGACCTTAAACATCTCCCCTGGACATTTAAAAGCATTATTATTGTCTCCCCACCACCCACAAGGCACAAAGTTAGGAGCATGATGGAGGATTCTCCACTTGACTTGATGGGTGCAACTGCACTCAAGAACCTTAGCATTATCTCAATTTGCATCTCTTTCACTAGCCTAAGTATCCACCTACCCCATCACTGGCGTGCTGTGACTCTAGTGTAGCAACTTGGCAATGCTCTACAGCAGCACTTCCCAAACTTGCACCATCAACAAGGACAAAGGCAATAGATGCATGAAAACACCATCAACATCATGGTATTGATATCATCTCCTCACCATCACTGGGACAAAACTCTGTACCTAACAGTATTCTGTAACCATCACCACCACATGGACGGAAGCAATTCAAGAAAGTGACACACCACCTTCTTCTCAATGATAACTTAGATGTTGAACTTTCCAATGGCCCCCACACACCGAGGTAGACTGATGTGGCAATTTCTGCAGTCCATGCTAGTTGTACACCTACAATGTTGTTTTAGACTAAATGTGCACTTTTTGAAAAAACTTTCAGGTGGTATTTTCTGGCCCCACCCACCACCAGGATTGTCCAGTCCCGCCGAAAGACACTGGACTTTTGGCTGTGCCGCCGAATCTCCCGCCCATCACAACGGGGCCAGAAAATTGCGATCTTCGCTCCCATCAAACTTAATCTTAAGGGACCGATTTTAACTCTGTGCCAGTGGATGTGTTTTGAGGTGAGTTAAAATCTTGCCCTTTATTTGAAGGTTAAATTTAAAACACTGTAAATGATTGTGTTTTTAAAAAACACAATACAGCTGGTTTTAATTGTAACAAGGTCAGGGATGACACAAATGTTCCCCAGTGATTGACAAAAGCCCAGAAAGATCTGGGAGTCTAGGCTGAACTGCCAAGATGTGCACAGATGTGATTCTCGTTTGACTACCGACATCTTTTTACAGCTCTGAAAACATTGCAAACTATCATTTTTTTTACAAATCAGCCTTGTACAAATTTAGAATTCCACACAGAGGAATTATCCCAATGTGTCCTTCCATTGAACCAAACATGGAAGTGTGAAGTGGGCAGGAAAAGAAATGCACTTTGTCCCCAGGCAATATGACATTTAATAGATCTATTTATGTTGTGTTGCCTCAGAATAGGTAGAAAAAAGTATTGACGCATGCTGTCGTTTGTGGCCATTGGAAGATCTCCTGACCCAAAAATTCGAGACATAGAGAATAAGATGTAGAACTTTTTCAATATTTCAGATTATAAGTGTTACGCATTGGGTCTTTTTAACTCTTCTTACTACAAAGTATTACTGCCATCATAGTTTAGGTCACTCTCTCGAACAAACCTCAACTTCCTAAACTGCAATTGTGCCTATCCTTCTGTTATTTATCTGGGGAAATGCAAAGCAAACATTGCCTGCTATTGGGATTTAGCTACTGGATTCATCATCTGCCTCCATAAGTTTTCAATCGTATCTTCAAGAACAATACAGCAGCAGAAAAGACCTTGCTTTAACTTTCAAATATTAAGTGAATTATTCCCAAATCATGAATAAGCAAATAATCATTGCTACATTAAGATTATATGGTTAGATGGCAAAGTTTATTATGCAACACATGGAGCGAACAAAATACTAAAAGATCACACCATTAAGAATTAAGCTCACCCTTTTTTTAACATAACTTGAAAATGGTTGTTTTTCTCTTTAATTTGCCATTTCTAAAAAGGCTGAAAAAAATTCAATGTTTCTCATCTCTTTCAGAAGTTTCAAATTGGCCAGTTTGTTCTCTGAGGGTTTCAAATTGGAACTCTGCCTTCCTAGATTTCCAAACTGACTTTCTGATTTAAACAGAAAAGAGTTATTGAGACTTCCAGTTTATTGATTATCCCACTCCTTAGCTGAAGGAAAATCAAAATAAAAATTGAATCTAGCGCGCACCTATCATTTGAACCATTCTCCTCTAGCCTGTCATAACAAATTTTGGAGCATTTTATTGATATGGATTTAGTACAGGAATCTTAATTGTCATTCTTTTTGCAACAACCCACAATGACACCTGATAACCGCTGCATATATGACACATGTGGCAGAACCTGCCTCTCGCGGATTGGTCTCTCCAGCCATCAGCACAAGTTCACCATTATGAAGCTACCCCGTCCCTGACAGGTTTGAGTTGCTGCACGTACATCTTCTTACGTAGATGGAAAGATGCCCCGTGATGACACTTTTTGTAATAGAAGTGCTTATCTACTATGCTTGGATGTAAGGCACAGCAACAAAACCAAGACAAATAATGACCTTTTAAAAAGTATATTTGGTCTCAAGGCCCAAGGATTAAACATGAAAGAAGAAAATCAGACTATCTTGATCTGCGCTATATGTTAATTTAAATATGTCAGCTAATGAGGATCAGGCTTGATTGCAGTGCTGCTCCCACAAAGCTCAGTGGACTGCTGACACTCTCTCATATTGTGTACACATTAAGAATGGTAACTTGGGCAAGGTACCAGAGGGTGAGTGGCTTCCATTGAACTATATCACAGCACAACTGAGTGATTTCAATGAGGGATATGTAAGAGAAAAGAAATGTAAATATTTTTTCTTCTTTTAAACATTATTAAATGAGATACTTTGAGTAAAGCAGTGATGGACCTTTATGGTTGTGTCTGAGAAGTACCCTAATCTCATAATGGCGTTTCAACAAATAATGTGTTAACGCTGACTACATATACACACACACACACACACACACAGACACACACACACACATATATACATATATATATTTTAATTACTTTATAATTGATGTAACAGCACTCCTGATGCCCTCATAAGGCGAATTATGTTTAGAGCATAGAGACTTATGCAGTCAATAAGAGAAATCATAACTAAAATAACTCGGATTTATTCTTTCCTTTGGACAATGAGATGGCAAAAAGCTATCTGTTATCTTGAAGCCCCTTCAGTATAAATATGTAAGGAGTGGAAAAGTAGTTTGTATTAAGTATTCTTGTTGCTGGAGTTTGATATCCTTTGTTACGTGGAAGATTCAGTCAGGATTAGATTGAACATTTGTTAAAATGAGTAGTTTGTGAAAGCAAAGATTTTTGGAATTATGTATAATATTCCTTAGATTTTGAGATTGTTTAAAAATCAAATCCTAATTTTACTCCAACAGAGTGAGATGAAAATCTGCCTAATCTGTTAAAGAGCGTTGAACACACACGCCAGAGAAGTCAGTCAATTAATAAGCCTCTTCCCGTGACACTCCCTGGTAATTAATGACCTTTGTGACACAGCCTCTGAAAAACAAAGATAAAAACAAAAAAACTGCGGATGCTGGAAATCCAAAACAAAAACAGAATTACCTGGAAAAACTCAGCAGGTCTGGCAGCATCGGCGGAGAAGAAAAGAGTTGACGTTTCGAGTCCTCATGACCCTTCGACAGAACTTGAGTTCGAGTCCAGGAAAGAGCTGAAATATAAGCTGGTTTAAGGTGTGTGTGTGGGGGGCGGAGAGATAGAGAGACAGAGAGGTGGAGGGGGTTGGTGTGGTTGTAGCGACAAACAAGCAGTGATAGAAGCAGATCATCAAAAGATGTCAACAACAATAGTACAATAGAACACATAGGTGTTAAAGTTAAAGTTGGTGATATTATCTAAACGAATGTGCTAATTAAGAATGGATGGTAGGGCACTCAAGGTATAGCTCTAGTGGGTTTTTTTTTATATAATGGAAATAGGTGGGAAAAGGAAAATCTTTATAATTTATTGGAAAAAAAAAAAGAAGGGGGAAACAGAAAGGGGGTGGGGATGGGGGAGGGGACTCACGACCTAAAGTTGTTGAATTCAATATTCAGTCCGGAAGGCTGTAAAGTCCCTAGTCGGAAGATGAGGTGTTGTTCCTCCAGTTTGCGTTGGGCTTCACTGGAACAATGCAGCAAGCCAAGGACAGACATGTGGGCATTTTGCCCACATGTCTGTCCTTGGCTTGCTGCATTGTTCCAGTGAAGCCCAACGCAAACTGGAGGAACAACACCTCATCTTCCGACTAGGGACTTTACAGCCTTCCGGACTGAATATTGAATTCAACAACTTTAGGTCGTGAGTCCCCTCCCCCATCCCCACCCCCTTTCTGTTTCCCCCTTTTTTTTTTTCCCAATAAATTATAAAGATTTTCCTTTTCCCACCTATTTCCATTATATAAAAAAAAAATAAAAAAAAAACCCACTAGAGCTATACCTTGAGTGCCCTACCATCCATTCTTAATTAGCACATTCGTTTAGATAATATCACCAACTTTAACTTTAACACCTATGTGTTCTATTGTACTATTGTTGTTGACATCTTTTGATGATCTGCTTCTATCACTGCTTGTTTGTCGCTACAACCACACCAACCCCCTCCACCTCTCTGTCTCTCTATCTCTCCGCCCCCCACACACACACCTTAAACCAGCTTATATTTCAGCTCTTTCCTGGACTCGAACTCAAGTTCTGTCGAAGGGTCATGAGGACTCGAAACGTCAACTCTTTTCTTCTCCGCCGATGCTGCCAGACCTGCTGAGTTTTTCCAGGTAATTCTGTTTTTGTTCTGAAAAACAATGTTAATTAGTGAGCATCCGGAGTGACATTCGCTCTGGGGGGAAAGGTGCATCAATTAGCAGGACTCTTTCTAGAATAAAATATCAATTACAGACAATCTCTCTAGACTGCTTTGTCTCTCTAACAATCAGTTTGTCCCTCCATTGTATGAAGCTAATGAACATCAAAAACTCAATTCTGGATTGAAATTAAGGAAATGAATGCTGGTGGTAAATTATAATTTACATTTCAAGGTTTGTCCATCCAGATGCTTCTAGAAAGTGTCTGGATTCCCAAATCTGAGGTTCTGAGAAGTTAATCCAATCACTGCCTGCCTTCCGTGTAGATGTTACACACCCTAACTTAGGTATTTTACACATAATGATTTCCCCATATTGCACGAATGTCATGATGTAATAGGGAATTCTTTGGAAAATAGCAACAACGAGAATTCAGGTAAAAGGTTGTACCTGAAATAAAGACAGTATAACTCAAATTAACCTTAATCTGAACAAATCATTCCAATGCCAATATCAAGATCTGAATATTCCAAGTAATTCTGACCAATCTGTAGTACTGCTTTAGTATTGTCAAGAGTAGTCAATACTGTACAATGGACATACATGTGCACACACATATAAATATATGAATTTCAACACATTGAACACCTACTCTTGTACCTAAATAGACACAAAAGCACATGCACACATTCATATCTTAGGCATGCCACTGAACATAAAAATGATAAAGGTGCACATCATGCATTTCTAACTGGGAACATTTATCTTTATGCAATGGAATGCCTGGATCCCAAGGACAAGTGAATCTCACTGGAGTGTCCCAATCCGTGTCTTCAGACCCTACATCAGAAATACGTAAACATATCAGTGAACACTACGCATTTTGCATGGTTGAAACTCTGCAGTACAAATAGCCTACAATTCATTGTTGAGAACAAAATGTAAAGATAACAAAAAAAATAAGCATGGTAAATAAAGTGATAATACCATCATTATTCAAAAGATGAGCTTCCATTACAATGTGATCCAGTTATGTGTACACAGGTCAGTGGGTATATTTTAATTGGTTAACCTGGATTGCTGGTGATGGGGCTGAATGAATTAGGCAGAAATCAAAACTTGGTAACAATTTGCTTATATCAAGCATGTATTGATAAGTCTGCAGCTCTACTTAGGTTTGATCCCTGAAAACACAGTTGGGCTTCAGATCCAGCATCACTGCATTTTTTTCCCTTTTCTTAAAAAAAACCCTCTGGTTTTTTGCAATGTCAAGCAGGATGAGGCTTTGTTCGAACATCACAATGTGATCAACATCACATTAAACATAACAAAAACAGAATTACCTGGAAAAACTCAGCAGGTCTGGCAGCATCGGCGGAAAAGAAAAGAGTTGACGTTTCGAGTCCTCATGACCCTTCGACAGAACTAGGTGAATCCAAGGGAGGGTTGAAATATAAGCTGGTTTAAGGTGGTGGTGGGGTGGGGGGGTGGGGTTGGGTGGGGGGAGAGAAGTGGAGGGGGGTGGTGTACATTAAACATGTAGTTTTTGCCAGCATAAAACAGCAAAGAATTAAACTATGCCACACCACTATGTTTATGACAGACTGCCATTTCCTTTCAACCATGTCAGACATTAAACAGTGAACAAATTATTACCTGTGGCCGTTTCCACTCAATTGGTCCTGGAGGGGACTTGGAATAAAACAGCGACTCATTCGTAGCAGGAAAATGAGGGTCCTCAAACAATCGATGGTGCTGACGGCATTCTTTTTTTAAAGCTGAGTACTGCTGGCCTTTGTACAACTTTACTGATAGAAGCATCCTTCAGTTGAAAACTAAAATAGTAGCAATGATTACGTAAACTTTATTAGTACACTCAATGTTAAAGCTTGCCAAAGTATGTAAGAAATTGAAATATACATAAATATTTCCCACATGCCCCTTCTGTATTTAGATCTCTAACACGGCTGTAAGCAATTACCCTTATGCTGCGTAAATAATTCAATTGAGAACGTTTTCTGAGAAATCAAAAGCCACTCTTACCTACTGGGTTGTGTTTTTAAGTAAGCTGTCAGCTGGCTCATAACGAACTCTCCATCTGTCCTGCAAAGTTCTCTGCATTTTAACCTGCAAGTTTCCAGACTCTACCATTTCTGAAAGCTGAATAGGGAGTTTTCAAACTCATCAGCAGTCTCCCGTTAGCTAGAAAGGTTTGGTGGAGCCCTTTATTTTGTGAAGAAGCCAAATAAAAACAAACTTAAGTTTGTTTGTATTTTTCCTCCTCAGTTTCTATAAAATCCCTATTAAGCAGATTTTATTGCAAAACATCTTCTTTAGCAATGAAAGTTCATTGTTCTGAAATAATTATTTAATTTGAAGCGAAACTAAACAAAGTACAGCAGACAGTAATTGTTGCTGGCATTGTATTTGCGTAAAGGCTTTGCTATTACCACTGTTTAGTTCAGTTTAGTAATTCAATTTTGTACTGTGGTACAATCTCATTCATAAAACCTTCTACTTTACAAGCATCAAGGTGAACCAGTAGTAGTGCTGGTGGAGAAAGTATTCTTAAAGGACATTATCATCCTTTGAAGTTGCTGGACAATTTTTTTCAAATTTTCTCATCTGAACTTCGCATTAGCTATGGCTCATGGGTTTGATCAATCTCTTGTAATATACTCAAGAGACCATTCTTCATATTTACAACCAAGTAATGAATGGGATATCCATAATCAAAACCAATGTTCTAATCTGCCTTCCATACAGCAGCACAGATGACTATATAAAGAATAAGATCAACAGTATTGACTACTCTTGACAATATTAAATTAGTTGCCAGACACATTTGTCTTCAGAATACAAGCTTGAGATTTAGAGTTAGAAATTTGGTGTTGATAATAGAACGTTTAGCTATAAGAATTGGGTAAATTAATCTTCAGTAAATGAATGCGATTTAAAAAAAAATCCGTTTAGGGAAAAAAAATTGAGGCCTTCTGTAGAATCTTCTGGTATTTAAGGCTGCTTTTAAACAGCTCTGGATAATTTGGAACAAATTTACTATGATTTACTTTTGTTTTTATAGGACTTAACTAGTTAAGGTAAGACAGGGCTCTTTGGATAGCACATGTTAGAAAATTTATTAAAGAAAAGGTATAATTAACAACTTTGGACAGACTTTTACAACTTCAACTGGCTGTGCGGTCCATCAGTGTTGGTCACTCTTTTGCTCTCTCTCTCTCAATCTTCTGGTCTCAATCTTGAACTAGCTTGTGAAGATTAGCATGTAGTTAGTACTCTTGAGTCTTTAGAATCTTGATGAGCAAAGAAAAATTTTATCCCTTCAATGCACATCACGCCATGCCAGGGTCAGGCCATTGTGGACTTAAAAATTGGCTCCAAGCTGTCGTTAGGTAAATTTAATTGGTCATTAATTACATCTTCCAATTGATAATACCTGGTCCAATTGGACAACAGTGTATCATACATGCTAAACAATTGTTTCTTTACTCTTTTTTATTCATTCATGGGATGTGGGCTTTGCTGCCTGGGCCAGCAATTCTTGTCCATCCCTACTTGCCCTTGAGAAGGTGGTGGTGAGCTGCTTTCTTGAACCACTGCAGTCCACGTGGTGTATGTACACCCACAGTGCTGTTAGGAAGGGAGTTCCAGGATTTTGACCCAATGACAGTGAAAGAACAGCAATATATTTCCAAGTCAGGATTGTGAGTGACTTGAGGGGAACTTCCAGGTGGTGGTGTTCCCATCTTTCTGTTGCCCTTGTTCCTCTAGATGGTAGTGGTTGGAAGGTGTTGGCTAATCAGCCTTGGTGAATTCCTGCAGTGCATCTTGTAGATGGTACACACTGTTATTACTGTGCGTTGGTGTTGGAGGGAGTGAATGTTTGTGGATGTGATGCCAATCAAGTGGGCTGCTTTGTCCTGAATGTTGTCAAGCTTCTTGAATGTTGTTGGAGCTGCACTCATCCAAGCACATGGAGAATATTCCATCACACTCCTGACTTGTGCCTTGTAGATGGTGGACAGGCTTTGGGTGTCAGGAGGTGAGTTACTCATCACAGGATTTCTAGCCTCTGACTTCCCCTTGTAGCCACAGTATTTATATGGCTAGTCCAGTTCAGTTTCTGGTCAATGGTAACCCCTAGGATGTTGATATGGGAGATTCAGTGATGGGAATGTCATTAAATGTTAAGTGGTAATGATTAGATTCTCTTTTGTTGGACATGGTTATTCCCTAACACTTGTGTGGCTTTATCAGTCACACTTTCAGTGTTAATCTGATTGTGCACAATTCTCTTTTCATATCCATACCCTGCCAAGGCTATGATGTTCCATAGCTTATCAAAGCTCGAAAAGCCACCTCCATACCAATTAAGGGCTTCTCCATGCAAAATAATCTGCACACTAATCAGTTTCCCACTAGAGGCAGGTTTCTCACTGGAAAATAAATCAGGTTCTTATTCCCCACTTCCCTGGCAAAAATCATGCCTTTCTCGGCTTAGTGAAAGCAGTTGGTTTGCCTACCTATTGCAAACTGCCTTTCTCCATTTTATCAATGGCTAGTATTGTTCTGAATTTCCCTTACTGGTCCATCCTTAACTCTAAGTGTCATCATTAAGACATTCCCCTACCAGTGTCTTCCTTAGGTTAAAATTAAGACTGATTGTGACATTTTCTATTCTAAATCATTCTCCCAGCATCTGAAAACTGTGCCAGTCATTACCTCCTTTAGTCTCCCAAGCTTCTAACCCAGCATTAACATCGCCTAAAAATTAAACGTTGATCTATCACCTTACCTCTTTGGTAATTTTCAATGTTTGTCGAGCCCTGAATATGGGCCCTTCATATAGATTTATCAATAAAGAGAAAATAAATAGAAATATTCAGAAATTATAAATTCATAATATCTCTAATTAGTTTTACACATTCAGACATACTTCTTTAAACTTAACATTAGAATAAACTGCAAGTAGACTGGCAACTAGTGTATAACTACTTAATGGCCGGGATTTTGTCAACAGTGTGCTGCTGTTCCTGATGTCATAACCAGAATTGGATGCCATTTACCCTATTTCCCTTTTTCCTGTTTCCCACACGATTACAATTAAAATTCTAAGTGCCAGCACTGTGTGCACACAACACGTGTGATTCAGTAGTGGAGGATGCTTTTCATTGGTGAAACCCATTGTCAGCTGAAAATGCAGCAGGTATGGGTGGCTATAAATGAGCCTCCTGTCCAAACAGGGAGGCTCACAGCCACAACTTTCCTGCCCAAATACATTGCCATTAGCATAAGACTTGAGAGCACAATGGTGACATGGGTGTTTTTCAAAATTCAATTTCACTTGTAAATATTTCACCTTACATTGGTTTCACTTTATTCATGCCTGTATCATTGCTATTTGTTGAGACTAGCTTAATCAAAGAGCTAAATGTCCTGGCACGCCTCATGCTTGGCATGCATTGATTGTTAAAGGGGTGTTAGAAACATTTTTTTTATTGCGGAAGAAACAATTTGTGGCTGCAGGCTGCATTTTACATGCCCCTGGCTGGGCTTCTTTCTCGGGGTGGGGGGGAGGGCATGTAAACCACCCCACCAACTTCCCTCCCACTCCCAATCTGATACCCATAAAATGGGGGAGGGGGAGGGAGAGCATTAAACTCGGCAGCCCGCCAACACCACATTTAAATAGGGAATCGAGGGTCAGTTAGTCTTGTTACCAATTCAATTGACCCTGAAAACACACTGCTGTACCATAAAACGTTTGGCATGGGCAGTCATGCAGGAGCGGGCAACCCGATTTTTAAATTCATTTTCTCAAAGGGCAGGAAGGAAAGAGGGTGTTCTTTCTTCAGGGGCTGCCCTTTGTGGATTGGGGGTTGGAAAAAATGGAACCCCCCCACCACCCGCCCCCTTTTCTTCCTATCCACCCTCCCACCACCTTCCCTGATCTGCCCAAACACTCACTGCCCAAAATCCTGGACTTACCTGCCTCCAGAGTTCAGGGGCCTCCTTCCTCCTACTCTTGCAGTCCTGGCTGTGGCCATTATCGCACACTTGGCAGTGCCGACACTGATGGAGCTGCCGGCCAATCTGATTGGCCGGCAGCTCCCAAGGGCAGGACTTTCTCCCCAGTGAGGGGCAGAGGTCCCACTCAGCCCTTCCTTAGCCTGCCCACACCGCTTTATGGCAGCAGGCCGAGCCGGCATGGATTGGGTCTGTTGGGTGAGCCATCCACCACCTCCCCACATTATTCAGCCCAAGGTGTTTTTTTGTTCACTCTTTATTGAATGTTCATCTTCATGTATATTTTATACTCAGCACTCTGAGGAACATGGTTGAACTTGTGGGCTCAGCTGGCCCCCCCTTCTATACATTGTAAATGACATTGTCTGAGACCACTATCAGAGGGATAATTGAAATGCTGTAGGTGATCTCAAAGCCCTCTAAGGATTCTGCCAGCCAACTCCCTGACATGGACCCACATTTAGACGCATTCAAGAGGGCATTAGATGATTATTTGAATAGAAACAACGTGCAAGGGTATGGGGAAAAGGCAGGGCAATGGCACTAGGTCATAATGCTCATTTGGAAAGCCAGTGCAGACCTGATGAGCCAAATGACCTCCTTCTGTGTCGTTACGATTCTGAGGTTCTGTGATACTAACACTGCCTTTTATAATCCTCAAATTCTTTGCTTGACTGACTGTTCCTACCAACCACCTCCCCAACACAACAAGGATGTCTGGCCCTTGCCAATTCAACCCTTAATGCCCCCAACCCCACATTCTGCCCTCCCGTGGAGCCCTCTTCTGCTCCTCCATGACCCTGATCCCATTCCACAACCCCACTCCCTGCTGACTCACCCTTGCTGGTCCCGAGCCTCCGTGCAAGCTGCCATTCTCCTGCTCGCCTCCCTTGTACCATAGAGTTAAACAAGAAAAATTGCTGACCTTACACACAACTGCACAAAGCCAGCTGGTGCATGCCACCTTTAAACAATCATGAACCGGAAGTTAGGGCATAATTAAATATGGTTTTACGTTAACGGGTATTCATGGAATGCAAATGTCTTACAAATACAAACACGCCAAAGGTCAACGTAAAGCTCGAGAACCGCAAGTATGCCGCTGACTTTATTCTCTAAATTGCAACCTGCCATCAGGAAATCAAAACTTCACATCCTGCCTAATTAAATCACCCCGCACACCATGTTTCTCACTCTTGTGGCCTCCATAAAATCCCCCTCATAATCTCCCAATTACTGGAAGATTACACAGGTGCAACCTCAGACATTAAACCACTGCCAGTCTCTGACTTTTTAAAGGTAAATGCCTGCCAAGGGTTGTACAATAAGCAATGTTTCTGGTATTTTGACTAACCTGTTTTTAGAATTAGAAATCAACTCCTAAATCTGAAGTTATTACATAGATTGTTTTTCCATTTTTGTTCATATTTAAAAATCAAGTGAAACTTTAAAATGATCACACAGTGCTTATGGAGGAAGTGGATACAGTGGAATTCTTGGCTTGGCCTAAATAGCCAAGTGCTTATGGTACTGGGCTTGTAACCCCAAGATCAAGAGTTCAAATCTCCTAATGGCAAACTATGAAACAATGTAACTTCATCTAAATAGGAACAGATGGAAACGTGTTTGTACTCGAAAGAGTTACATTGGAATTCTTTGATTGCACAGTTCTAGTAAAGAAAAGCACACTTCATTTAAGGGTTAAAAATTCAGTTGAAAGAATTCATTGCCTTATAAGACATACAAACATGTAAATTAGGAGCAGGAGTGGGCCACTCATCCCCTCAAGCCTGCTCCACCATTCAATAAGATCATAGCTGATCTGATTGTGGCCTTAACTCCACATTCCTGCCTACCCCTGATAACTTTTGACTCCTTTGTCAAGAATCTATCTACCTCTGCCTTAAAAATATTTAATAACCCTGCCTCTACTGCTCTCTGGGGAAGACAGTTCCACAGACTCACAATCCTCTGAGAGAGAAAAATTCTCCTCATCTCCATCTTAAATAGGAGACTGCTTATTTTTAAGCTATATCCCCCAGTTCTAGTCTCTCCAACAAAGGGACACACCCTTTCAGGATCCATTCTGTCAAGTCCCTTAGGATCTTATATGCTTCAATAAGATCCCATTCTTCTAAACTCCAACCTGTCCAACATTCCCCCATAAGATAACTCCCTCATCCCAGGAATCAGTCAAGTGAACCTCCTCTGAACTGGAATGCAATTAAGTTCTTTCTTAAATAAAGAGACCAAAACTGCACACCAAAACTGTAGATGTGGTCTCACCAGTGCCCTGTACATCTTTAGTAAAACATCCCTAGTTTTATATTCCAACCCCTTGCAATAAATGACAACATTTCATTCACATTCCTAATCACTTGCTGTACTTGCATACTAACTTCTTGTGATTCTTTTACCAGGGTACCCAGATCCCTCTGTATCTCAGAGTTCTGCAATCTATCTCCATTTAAATAATATGCTGTTTTTCTATTCTTCCTATCAAAGTGGACAAGTTCACATATTCCCACATTGTACTCCATCTGTCAATTCTTTTCTCACTCACTTAATCTAACTGTATACCCTGTTTATGTCCTCTTCACAACTTATTATCTTTGTGTCATCAGCAAATTTAGCAACTAAACATTTGGTCCCTTCATCCAAATCTTTCATGTAGATTGTAACTTGATGAGGCCTCAGCACTGATCCCAGTGGCATTCCACTTGTTACACCCTGCCAACACAAAAATGACCCATTTATGCCTACTGTCTGTTCCCTTTTGGCTGACCAATCCTCTATCTATGCTGATATGTTTCCCCTACAACATGAGCTAACACATATGCTGCATTTATTTATAGTGGGAAATGGTCAGCTCCTTTCCACCATCCTGTTAAACATGTTTACTCAGGAGATCTGACAAGTGTTGCTGGACTACATTCGAAGTGTTGGCCCAATTTAGGATGAATATTTAGTAGATTAGGTGCATCAGAATTGAGTACTCTATTAATAGACTTAGTAATGTTTGCATTTCCTAATTGCAAATGGCATTATAGTGTGCAACTTAGTACAAATTGTTTCTCCATTTTGAAAACATAGCTCTCTTTCCTTCAAGGCTTGGTTTAGAGTTAAGGAAAACCATCATAGTATCTTATATTACTTGTTGGGAGATGTAAAGTGTAATTGAGCTTGATGGACTGAAATAAATGTTCTTTATTATTGAATAAATAATCACCGAACAAATATTGCACTAAATTTACTGTATGCTAACTTGACTATGAGTGTAATAAACATGTGCTTTACTGCAGGTAAACCAGTCAGCGTAAATCAGGATCACATTAGTGAAAGCAATGCTTTAAAGAGGAATTGCAAATTTGGGATAATATCCATCAGAGTGATATAATGCAGAAGCAATGCAATGTGATTACTGAAAGATCAATTGCCAAATGTGCAGCATATGTACAGACCATATCCAAGCTGATCTTTTTTGGGGTGGAGGTAGGGTTTGATTCCTGAATTAAGAATATGGAAAAATATTAGGCTGTGTTCCTGTTTTTAATCACCAATCCTGGGAAGGATGTAGTAGCTGTCAAGTGAGAACAGAAGTCGCCTTGGCTAAGAAGGGTGTATAAAACTGCTGTGTTTAGTCTTATTTTCTCATAGATCTAAACTTGCCTTTATCCAACATTCACACACAGAGGGTGGAATTCAATGCCCTCTCCTGAGGCGAGTTTGGTGGTGGGGGAGGACCTATAATCAGGCAGGAGGCTGGCGGGGGAGCACCCCTCTGCCTTCCTGCCTCCGCCAAAATTAATCTTGCGGCAGGAAGGCCCCAGGACAATCTCCTCAGCCCTTCCCAACCTACCACCAATTGAGGCTTAATGCCCAATTAAGGCCCTCATTCCACCACTGCTGGTAACAAGTGGTGGGTGGGCCTATCGCCGTTCGGGAGCCCGAACAGAAAACCCTGGTGGGTTGCTTTTGGGCATCCCACAGCTCCGGTCAATTTCAACAAACTGCCATTCTTTTCGTGTGGACTAGATCGTAAAAGCTCATTGAACAAATTACTTCCCATCTCAAGTTGTTACTCTATTAAAACACAACTGGCGGTTGGGACAATGGTCTTTGATCTATCATTTTAACAGTTGGTATTTCGTTATTTTAACTATTTGACTTGCCAGTGCTGATTGCCAGAGAACCCACTCACAGTCACCAATGGTCATCTTGTCTTCATGTGGAAGTCTTGGCTCCAGAAACAACTGATTCAATACAGCCAGTCAAAATGTTTAACTTTTCTGCAAATATACACCTCAATGTTCCCCTCATCGAATCGCCTCTGCTCTCACTCACCTTTCATCAAATCATTGCTGATTTCAACTTTTTCAACCTTTGGCTTTAAATTTAGTTTTCCCCCTGTGCTGTCCCCTTTCTATTGCCCATGCAGTTCAAAGAAAAACTATGTAGATCTAGCATATAACCATGCTGCCTATGTAGCTTAGTTTCCCTGTATCTGTTCATGGGTGTTTTAGCTTTCACTTTGGACTAGTATCCATAATTTCTATTTCCCCTTTTCTCTCCAATTTCCCCATTTTTCTTTACCCCTTCCCACCATCATGTCTCGTTTCTTATCTCAGCCCTCATGTACTCTACCTTTATCACTCAACATTTTTCCTACTTTCATGCCATCATCCCAAGCTTGATTCCCTCTTTAAAAATCCTACAGTTCTCCTCTGTGCCTCTCTTGACATCCTTTGAGAGGCCCACCAAAGCTCTCCTCCTCAGCGACCCCAGCTGCTTCATCCTATTCCCTTTCTGTCCCCTTTGCCTGCCAAGAGCTAATCTTGCCAGCCTCCATCCCGTTCCTCTCATTAATTCCAGCCCTGTGAGCTTTGCCACTTGGATCAGCAATCACCCGTTCTCTTTTTATCTAGCCCCAGCAGTACACTCACGGTGGATAAAGCCTTTGCCATCCATATTGCTTTGACAGAGACATGGCTGAGAGGCGATGACACCTTTTACCTTAATGAAGTTCCCTGCCTGGTTATACCTTCCACCATTTGTCCCATTTATGGCATTGGTGGTGTCATCCTTATCTCTAAATTGGTCTGTCATCCTTACTCCTCTGACAACTTTCTCTCCTTTCAGCATCTCACCTTATTCTGCCCTTTGCACCTCTCTTTTAAAATCTTGTTCTGTACATTCATCCAAATATAATTTCAAATTTCTCACTGAGCTATCTTCTCTACTTTCTTCCCTCTTCCTTTGCACTGAGCAACTTTTCATCCTTGGTGATTTGAACCTCCATCTCAGCTCTTCCCATTCTCTCTCCTCTGAGTTTACTGCCCTCCTTTCCTCCCCAAATCTCTCCTTCCATATAAGTTCTCCTACCCATCTACATGACTGCACACTCTCAATCTTGCTATTTCACACAGCCTCACTACCCCTATCGTAACTATCACCGATTGGGAAACCCCTGATTATCTCCTTGTATTGCTTTCTACTCATATTACCCTTCCCCCTCCTAACTCCATTTCTTTCTGTGTGTTCCCTCAGAAAAATCTCTCTCTCAAGTTTGTTACCACTGCTGTTTAAATTCCTAACTATCTAGACTTTGGCCTGAAATTCATTATGACATTTCTGTAGCCACCAATTTGTGAAATTACACCCCTCCCCACATTAAGTCCCCTTGTCCCCATTAGAACTATCCCCTGTCTCACCCTAATCACTCCCCATGCTATACCTCTCATCTCCAACCTTGTAAGTCCAAGGACACGGATGAAAGTTTTTGGTGAACAGCTGATTTAACCAATCCATTGCCATATTTGGCTAAACCTCTTGAAGCAATATAGGGTTATGCCCTTTGTAACCAAAACCGCTCATTATTCATATCTCATCCAAGAATGTAAAGATAATCCACAATCCCTCACACAAACTGTCTTCTTAAACCACTTTCCTTGTTTCCTCCATCTGCATCTCTGACAATAAGTGCAAGAGCTCATGGGTTTTTTTGTCAAAAAGATTTATCTGCCACTGAAGCTACCCTCCCTTCTCCTAGCACTACGTGACAAACTTCCCTAAATGCTCCCTGCTGCCAAAGCCCTCAACTCACATCTTTTTCCAGATTCTATTCCATCCCCTTCAAGGCTGTCCCAGGCTTCAACATATCCATGAGACCCACTTTCTGCTCCCTCCATCCTATGCCCACCAAATTGTTGACCATCCAACTTCCCTTCCCTGTTACCTGATATTGTTAATAGTTCTTTCTCCTCAGGTACTACTCCTTCCCCTTCAAATCTGTAGTCATCACCCCTCTCCTCAAAAAGCCTATTCTTGAACTCTCTATCCCTGCAAACCACAGCCCGTCCCCAACATCCTGTTCCTTTCCAAAGCCCTTGAACATGTTGTCGCTTCTCAAATCCATGCCCACCTTTCCCACAATTCATGTTTGAACCCCTCCAATTAGGCTCCAATTTGGTCACAATTTTGAAACAAACCTTCTAAAAGTCACAAATAACATTATTTGTGGCTGTGACCATGATGAACTTTCCCTCCTCATCCTTCTCGACCTAACTGCATTTGACACTGTAAACCACATCATCATCAACCAATGCCTCCCCTCTGTCGGCCAGTTGATGGAACTGTCCTGGTTTGGTTCCTTATCTATCTAATCATAGCCAGAGAATTGACTGCAATGCCTTCTCTTACCACCTTGCACTGTTATCTCTGGATTTCCTCAAAGATCTATCCTTGGTCCTCTATTTCTCATCTGCTTGCTACCCCTCGGTGATATCATCCAAAAATGCATGAGGTTCCACAAGTGTACCAAGTGTACCTCAGCTCTATCTCAGCACCATCTCCTTGGACCCCTCCACTGTCTCTGATTTGTCACACTGCTTGTTTAATATTAGATTAGCACAAATTTCCCACAACTATATATTGAAAGGACTGAGGCCATCATCTTTGGTTCCCACCATGAATTCAGCTCCATGTCCACTGTTTCTATCCCTGGCAGCTATTTTAAGCTGAGTAAGACTTTTTGCAATCATGGTGTTGGGTTTGACTTTGGGATGAGTTCTCAACCACATATCTGCAGCATCACCAAGACTGCCCATTTCCACCCCCATAATAGCACTTGGCTCCAACTGTTCCTGAGCTCATCTACTGTTGAAATCCTCATGCTGTTGTTGTATGTAGACTTGGCAATTCCAATGTTCTCCTGGATAGCCTCCCGTCTTCCACATACATAGACTTGTGATCATCAAAAACTCTGCTGCTTGTATCTTAACTTGCTCCAAATCTCATTCACGCATCTATGCTTACTGACCATCACTGGCTCCCTATTTGAGAATGCCAAATCCTTGTTTTCAATTCCACCATAGCCCTCATCTCCTCCCCAATTCTGTAATCTCTTCAAACCCTATAAGCCTTTGAGATATCTGTGCTCCTTCAATTCTGACCTCTTGCCCATTTTAATCGCCTCACCATTAGCAGCCATGCTTTCAGCTGCCTTGTTGCTAAGCTCTGGAATTCCTTCCCTAAACCTGTCTATTTCTCTTGCCCTCTCTAATCTTTTAAGATGCTTCTTAAATCCTATCTCCTTGATAGAGCCTTTGGTCATCAGCCCTAACATCTCTTTCTGTGGCTCCATGTCAAAAATGTCTTTCTTGTAAAGCGCATTGACATACTTTACAATGTTAACTGTACTATTTAAGTGTAAGTTGTTGTTGAATTGCCAAGCCCTCTCTGAACTCGGTGACCAAAGATCAGCAGCATGGGTCTGAAATACAGCCAGCAATTGAGGAGCAGCCCCATGCTGAGCATTCTAATTCACTTGTCCCTGATTCTAAGCTTTCTAATCTTAAAGGGATTATTGCTTAAATGGTTGGAGTTAGTGAGACTGCTCAGTTCCAGGGAGAACCTAATCCTTAGCACTCACTGTCATGCAATCGTGTTGGCCACTGAGGAAGCTTCACATTGTAATAGATTTTGTTTTAACATAGAATTTTGCAATGTGATTCATGCATTTTTGCTTTAGTTTCCACGAGAACTATTAGAAAGTAGTAAATCTTTGGTATCAAATAAAACTGCAATAAAATGGGCCCAGCTTTTGCAAGATATTTTACTTTTATGGCACCATCTGCCTTGATGAGATTCAACCAAAGGATCCAAAGATGAACAAAGAGTGTTTTCACTACCATGCCATCTAGTAGCCTCTTGTGCCTCTATTTTGTAAATTTATCTTCTCAAAGTTTCCCAGGGCCCTTTACTAAATGAAATTCCCACGGTTGTGTACAGGAGACACATTTTATCAATAGATGCTGTGTAATGTGTACTATTTCCTGTACCTTGACTTTATTAGAACAGTTTCAGGGGGCACTTGTTCGGTAGTTCATTTTTGTTGTCAGAATACTGAAGCATCAGTGGCTATCTGGCAAATAGTTAATGAATTAATCCTATTCAAGATTGAAAGGAAAAAAAATTCTGGCATCTTGGTTTATGTCACAGGAAATAGAGAGGTAATCATTGCTTTCATTCCAAATCTTCTAATGATGCTATCTGAGTGCTGTTATATAATATTTTGAAGCTTCAAGGTGGAAAATTTAACACATAAATAATATTTTCCTAACAGGTAGTTATGGCTAAAGAAAACAACTTGGTCAAAATAACCTTTTTTTGTATTGACACTTACAGAGTTTTTATGGCTCATCAAGAACCTTCATTCCTCACCAAAGCAACCGACTTTTCACTGGAAGTAACAGGGCCAGAGAGCAAACAATTGTATAAATGCCCTTTAAGCCAATGGAAATAAATTTCGTGAGAGATGTAAAACAGGCTACCAACTCAAGTCTGTCACCTATTTGATGATATCATACAAAGTCAAGATCTCCTCCTGAACAGTTGCTGACTGTAAAATAAATCAGATTAGTGCTTGTACCTGGCTTTGTCTCTCTAAAGTGTTAATTAGCCTACCTTGAAGTACCTATAAAGGCATGTGCAGACTACACGATATCCAGTTCTCATATCAGTGAGGTCTTATTGTTATAGCCCTGGGTTACACTATTGTATAACTAGATATTGGACAGTGTGAAAGAATTATTTACCAATAGGGATATTACAGAAAATGGCCAGTGATGCTGAATCTGATTGAGGTACCTTCATCTTTGCTATGGCTACAAACTGTTGAATATATTATTTCCACCAAATTACTTTGATGTAGCAATTGTCTAAATGATTAAACTTACAAGGTCAGCATGGGAAGATATAAAGCTACACCTAGTGGCTTATATGTGAATAACAGTCTGTGAGTTCTGTTGCAAAACTCAAAGTAGGATGGAAGCCAAGAGCCAACAGTAAAAATTCTGAGCAATATTCAAATAGAAAGGAGATGGGTGCAAGAAACTATCAACCTCCAATTATTGCACTTCATTATAAATGCATTCAACTAAATTATTGTATAGATTAGTGTCCAAACCAAAGTGACATATGTAAGCTGGTCCACTTTTGAGGAGCTATTTCGTCATTGAGGAAAGTGAAGAGTGAAAAGCTTTACAAGAGCGATATCAATAAAGATATTTTTGACAACGAATCACAGAAAGAGATGCCAAGGCAAATGACCAAAAGTATTATCAAAAAGATAAGCTCCTTAAGAGTAGAGAGGGCAATGGAGATGTTTAGGGAAGGAATTCTGAGTTCTGTTGAAGGGTCATAAGGACTTGAAACATCAACTCTTTTCTTCTCCGCCAATGCTGCCAGACCTGCTGAGTTTTTCCAGGTAATTCTGTTTTTGTTTTGGATTTCCAGCATCCACAGTTTTTTGTTTTTATCTTTTTATTCTCATTAAGATGTTGTTTCACAAGTGATCTTTTGGCCTACAGATTGCTATATTAATTTTTAATGTCATTCACATCATCAGATCATTTGTTGACAAGGAAATACTTTGCCACTTTTTAATTAGCAGCAATGACCCTCTCAACTACAATTTGGATTTCATCAACACCTTTCTGTGTGGCAATGACAATCTTGTTTCTTTAAATTCTTCGAATATGTAACTTTATCATCCATCTCATAAATCCAACATCTTGCATCTCTGATCTTTGTTTGCTCTACCCTTTGTCCTTCAGTATCTATTGTTGGCCTTAATCTCTCCCTTGAAATGGAAATCCTTATTCCAATGCTCAAGCTGTTTAAAAGAAGTCATTGATTGCTGATTAGCTCTCAAGTTTCCATAATGTTCAATTCTGTCCCAGACTTAAATACTGCTCCCATGTGCTCACTCTACTACCACATTTTCACTCTGGGACAGATTACAAAATAAGTTTATCATCTGATAGGAGACCGTTTTTGATCCTTATAGTTTACAGGGAGGAGGTGGTGCAGTGGTATTGTCAATGATTAGTATTCTAGGGACCTACATTCAAATCCCACCAGGGCAGATGGTGAAATTTGAATTCAATGAAAATCTGGCATTAAAAGTCTGATGGTGATTATGAAACCATTGCTGATTTTTGTAAAATTCCACCTGGTTCACTAATGTACTTTAGGGAAGGAAATCGGCTGTCCTCACCTGATCTGGCCATAGTATGTATCTAGACCCACAACAATGTGGTTGACTCTTAACTGTGGTCTGAACAAAGGCAATTAGGGATAGGTAATAAATGCTGGCCTAGCCAGCGACACACAAATCCCATGAATGAATAAAATGAAACCTTCCTCTCACTCCACTGTTATCTGTCTCTTGCTCTGATCATTACTATTGTGATCAGTGCTATGAGTAGTTATAAAGATATAAATAATAATGTCACTCAGGTAATAATGGCTGGACACAAATTTAAGATACAAAAATAATTAAAGGGGAGATTTAAAAAGTATTTTGCATACCGTTAGCAGCCCGCTTGATTGGCACCTCATTCACAAACATTCATTCCCTCCACCACTGACACACAGTGGCAGCAGTGTGTACCATCTACAAGATGCACTGCAGGAACTCACCAAGGTTCCTTAGACAGCACTATCCAAACCGACACCTGCTACCATCTAGAAGGACAAGGGCAGCAAATACATGGGAACATCACCACCTGGAAGGTCCCCTCCAAGCCCAAATCGCTGTTCTTTCACTGTCACTGGGTCAAGATTCTGGCACTCTATCCCTAACAGCACAATGGATGTACCTACACCACATGGACTGCAGCAGTTCAAGAAGGCAGTGTGTACCATCTACAAGATGCACTGCATCCATTAAGGATGGGCAATAAATGCTGGCCTAACTAGCAACACCCGCATCCCATGAATGAATAAAATAAAAGAATGTGAATTATTGGCCATAAACTAATGGTGAAGCTAAGTTCAACAAATTCCTATCAAAGGAAATTAGATAGTTGCAGGAGAAGGTGGAATATCAAACAATATGAAAAGTGAACAAGCAAAGGAGAATAAACTGGGTGGTTCACATGGAGAAAATCACTTGGCAAAGACTTAATGAGAAAAATGGTCTGATTGTATGCACTAACATTTTACGTGTCTATGCTCCTCAGGGCTTTCACCTGGTTCCTTTTTCGCTAAAAATATACTCAGTTACAATATTTCCTCTTCCTTGCATTCGTATTGTGCAGAAATGAAGGGTGATATCACACAATTTCCTATTGTGACTCCTTTTTCCAGAAATTCAACAATTACAACTTGCATTCATATAGAGCCTTTAATGTATCAAAACATCCCAACGCGCTTCACAGGACATTGTCAGACAAAATTGACACCAAACCACAAAGGAAATATTATGACAAGTGACCAAAAGCTTGGTCAAATGGTAGGTGTTAAGGAGTGTCTTAAAACAGGAGAGTGCGATAGAGTTGTGGAGAGATTTAAGGAGGAAATTTCAAAGCTTAGGGCATAGATAGCTGAAAGTATGGCCAGCAATGGTGGGGACAAGGAAATCAGGCATGTATAAGAAGCCAGAATTAAAGGAGTAGAGGTGATTTTAGAGAGTTGTAGGGTTGGAAGAGTTTACAGAGATAGGTAAAAGCAAGGGCACATAAGGAATTGAACACAAGGATGCTAATTTTAAATTTGAGACATTGCTGGATCTGAAACCATTATAGGTCAGTGATTTTCAGATTTGGTGTGAATTAGAATACAGAGAGCAAAAGAATTTTGAATGAGTCAATTTTAGGTATGGTGGAAAATTGAAACCCAATTAACAGAAGATTGGAATAGTTGAGTTTGAAGATAACAAAAGCATGGATGAAGTGTAGCCATTGTTGTTATGTAGGCAAACAAATCAGCCAATTTACAACCAGGTCCCACAAACAGCCCCAAGATAAATGATCAGTTAATCTCTTTTGGTGCTGTTGATTGTGAAAGCTCCATATGATTTTCCCTCAGGACCTTTTATGCAATCCTAACTGTAAACAGGACTCTCAATTTCTTCTTCAAATTGTGCCCAGGAAACTTTCACACCCACTTAAACAGATAAGTAGGGTTTTGGCTTAACATGTCATCAAAAAGAAATGATGCACTTCCAATAATGCAGCACGTCCTCAATGTAAACCTAGAAAAAGGAATCTTAGTGATCGACCTTGCATTCTGATAAACTTGACAGTTAAGGGCTGTGATATGTGGACAAAATGACAGCAGGTTCTCTGACACTTATTATTCAAATGGAGACATTGGTCAGTTGCATTATAGTAGTGGCTGATTTATGTGATTAATCGTTTGTGGAATAATTTAGTTAATGTGCTGATTTATAAAGAAGCCTTTCACCTTCATATTTCTTGTATAAATCCCATGTTTACCTCACTGTAGAGGGCTCTGTTTCAGTAGTGAAGGATCCATTCTCCTGGCTAAAGATTGTATGTATGATCGTCTGGCTGCAAAGCAAAAGTACTACCACTGAGCCAAGCTCGTAATTCCTTTATAAGAATACATACAGGTTTTTTTTTATTCATTCCTGGGATGTAAGCATCGCTGACAAGGCCATAATTTATTGATCATCCTTAATTGCCCTTGAAAAGGTGGTGGTGAGCCACCTTTTTGAATTGCTGCAGTCCATGTAAGTACACCCACAGTGCTGTTAAGGAGGGATTTTGACCCAGCAACAGTGAAGGAATGGCAATATAGTCTCAAGTCTGGATGGCTGGTGGCTTCATGAGGAATTTGGAGATGGCGGTGTTCTCCTGATGATAAGTGAGAAAATGCAATCGCTGGTTACCTCCCTCCTGACACGTTGGGCTGAGCACACGGTTGAGGAAATTGTGTGTGAAGAGAACAGATTTGATGGATTCAATTTCATATATTGCCTTTTTGCTGCTTTTTCACAACCATGCAAATCAAAGTATTGATGCTCAATAAGCAATCACTACTACTTTTGCAAAGTTTCATGTAATTTCTCCCCAGAACCTGCTTCTAATAGCCAATGTGGATTTTTTTAGTCATTGGCGGTGCCATTCCCTCCCTACACTTGGAATTCTTTTCCTTAAACTTCAGCTGTTTGGCCACTTCACCACCATGTTCAAACATCATCTCAGCACCCCACTTTCCCCACGTGTTCAGTTACCTCTCCGAACCTTTCCCTCAAATTCTGCTAGATATCTGAATCCTCCCCCTTGATGGAGTACAATGGAACATTTAACTATGTTAAAAATGATGTACAAACAAAAAAATCAGAATCACACTGTGGGATACTAATGCACAAACACTTAATGGGTTCTGTTAAAATTCCTCACTGCTGTTTTAAATGGGTGAATGCTTCTGTCAATAAAGACCTTTCAGATAAGCATGAGCATTTTACACGAATATCCCATGGTGTAATTTCAGCGCTTTTGCAATTAACAAATAACAACTGAATTTCAAACTGATTTCTCGTTATAATATTTATTCTATCATAGTAGAAGTTGCATTATGTTAATAATTCACTTTTAAATTGTATCCGTGTTATTTTCCTAAAAAAGGCTTATCTATATGGAGTTAATAGATCCTTCACTGCTCAAACAAAGCAGCTTTTCTACAGTGAGGTAAACATAGGATTTATAACAAGAACGATGAGGATGAAAGGTTCCTTTACAAACCAGTACACTAACTAAATTATTCCGCAAAACAATGATCACATAACACAGCCTCTACTGTACTGCAACTGACCATTAAATCCTTCAGGACTCTGTATGAATAATCAGTGTCAGAGGCCTGCTGTCATTTTGTCCAGTTACCAAGGAGATTTAACTGTCAAGTTTATCAGAATACCCAGATGCTCAACAGAAAACTAAGACCCAAAGAACAGTAGCATCTGGAAGAAAGTCAGATCATTACATCAACACTAAGGACCAAGATGGAGCCTAATTGGAGCTCAAAATACCATGGAAACAGCCTTAGTAATTAAAGAAGTGAGGCCTTGACAGATTTGAATGAGTGCAGGAAGATATTTTTATGAGCCTGCACACAAAGGTTGCCAGGGACAGATTGTGGTATAGAAGGAAAGCTCACTTATCTGCAGAGGTTATGAAATAAGCTTTCAGGCTGCCGTATTAATTCACTTTTGAGAAATAAAATGTTCCAGAACGGCTGTTTCCCAGCCAACCATCAGCGACATTTAAAAAAAATGTCTTGGAATTCAAGCCGAAAGAGAAACGTATATGAATATAACCTACCTGGAGCATGATTTATGAGCAATTAAATTCCTGCTCTTGGCTTTTTCCAATTTTCTCTTAATGAGAAAATTCTATCTTGATAGTGAAGTGAAAAGCCATGAGCCAGGAATTTCCTCAAAGTTACTCCCGCTCGGCCACTGTAATTTTGGTGGAAGTGCGGTAGAAAATGCAACCCACTTTTGTAGAAGTTTTAAGGTAGCATGTCACCCCACACCTCCAGGAAATACCAACTCAGCCCACTAGATGGGAGGAATGCTCCACTATTTTGGGATTACTCACTGTTCCTTTGTTCTTTTCGTTAACTAAGAAAATCAACTTCACCCTCAAAATGTACAAAGCAAAAAATAAATTCCTGATCATTGAAGTGGATATTTTGTTTCTCTTTACCGGTCTTGATTTTAGGGGTCATGGATAGTTTCAAAGATCTTTGTTTCGTCAAGCATAAAGTGTCAACATTTCAGGGGTTTTTTTCCCAATATCTATATTCATTCAGCAACCACATCAAAAAGATTCATTTATGTTTGTTTTTCCATACTTAGGAGAAGTGCATTTATGTGACTAAAAATAAGAGTTAAAACATTTTGGTTCCCATGCCAACAGAAAATTGTGCACTCCATCTGTGTGCCCAGAAACAAATGATTGAATTGTGAGGTATGGGGTAAGTAACTGCTGCTTTTTCAAAAGGAACTAAAATATAATCCTTAACCATCCTAGAGCAAACTTTATATTCCACAGTGGTATTAATACAGAACAGGTCAAAAAATTTAGGTGGAAGTCTATGTCACTAGATTCCCACCCATTTGGTGTAGCAGCAGATCTTCTGTTCATTTGATGTAGCCCTTTAGGGTGGCTTGACGTGCTCTCTCTCAACGTGCGAAAGATGTAAATTTAAATATTCAAATGGTTGGCATCATCAATATATGGAATGGAACTGTAGTGCCTGGATTTGCTATGGGGCACTCAGGTCATCCATATAAAATGAGCGATAATTGTCACACAGGCAGGAAATAATGGTTTAATGGAGGGAAAACCAGTTGTATTTGTCACATGATCAGTTCCAAAAATGGGCTTTAACAGTGCATACTGAGAACTGATCTACTAAGAGTTTTTTTTTTGCATTTTTATTTGTGTACATAAACACTCCCTTCGGAATCCATTTTTTTGTTATTGGAAGGAGGAGAATGAGGGTGAAAGAAGGGAAGCAACGCTAGACTTGACTCCTTCAGCTGCAGTCTGCCCATACCCACCTTTAATTTCCCAAATTTGTCTACAAACCCAGGACCACCTACTTAGGGGTTTAACAAGGAAAACTGAATTCTCAGCTTGACTTTCACGAGGGAGAGGGAATCATTTCTATTGAAGCTGAAATCTCCAACATAGGAATGAATCTAGCAGCATTCACAATGCAGTCAACCACAATTCTCAATTCATTCCAGGATATATCAAAGCTTCAGTCAATACATGTGACACAGATTCCTCATTACTTCACTGGCAGCAGAACAAGAAGGTCCTGCAATTGTTCTAGGCTATTATTCATGGCACCCATGTAGCCATCATTGCATTTACACACAATAATAGCATATATTTCTGTATTTAATGTAGTTAAACATCCCAAGGCACTTCATAGGAGCAGTGGTGAACAAACTTTGATACTGAGAAACATAGGAGATATTAAGACAGATGACCAAAAGCTTTGTCAAAGAAGTAGAAATAGAGAGAGGTGGAGAGCTTTAGGGAGAGAATTCCAAAGCTTAGGGCTTAGTCATGTAGAGGCTTGACTACCAGTGTTTTCCCCATAACAGCTGTGTCAACAACCTCCACTGAGATGAAGCCATTAGTGGGGTTTGGAACTCATCCAACAATGACATTTTATTGCATAACTGTGTCAACAAAATCTCCATAGCTGAACACATTAAACCCTTTGAAGTAGTGGAACACATGGCCATCTTTTCCACTGCTTCAAAGGCTCGACAGATGGCTGGGCTGTCAATCAAAGAAGGTAGCCATCTGTTCCATTGTTTCAGGGCTCGTTTGGCTGTGCTGTGAATCAATGTCAAGATTAAAGAACAGGGTCAAAGTTTCACATTGAAATCTGAATCTCAATACTGTCAATTGCAGAAAAGCACTTTATCCAGTGGATAATGTACTCTATTGTTTTTGAACACTTTCGCAATGCTGGTCAATTTAATGCTTACCTACCTTCTAAGAACAAAGCCCTATCATTAATCACTTAATTAAGATCATACTTAAATTATCATACAACACTTAATTATGACAACAACTTTTAAATTTACTTCTCAAAAGGCTCCTGACTCCAGAGGTTTTCCCAATGGTTTATGACCTCTCTGACCTGACATGGTTTACACAGGACAAAATCAGAATAACATGGAAAAACTCAGCAGATCTGGCAGCATCCGCGGAGAAGAAAAGAGTTGACGTTTCGAGTCCTCATGACCCTTCAACAGAATGGATTTCATTTTGGATTTCCAGCATGCGCAGTTTTTTTTGTTTTTATCTATGGTTTACACAGGCTTCAGCAATTCACTTGCTGCACTGAAAATTCCAAGCGCCACGAAATATAACATTGAAGTAGGCAGCAATAGGGCAGTCCTGACTTCAGTTTTTGTATGCATCGGGTGGCAACAAACCACATTTCCCACACCAGTGAAAATGGTGGCTAATGGGAATGAGATTGTAATTTCAGAATTCTGTTCTCCCACCTCTTTCTCACCATCTAACACAGGTTTACCCTGCAGCGGGATGACAAAACCCGGCCCCAAGTCTATCCTGTTCACCTTTGGCTCTTGGTAATATTGAGACAGCTATAAATAGCAGGTAAGCAAAGATAGACAGAAGCAGTCAGCACAATCAGTATTAAATGCACAGCAGGCATAAGTAAATTGTCCTTCAAAACCTGAACAGTCCGAGACTACTTTACGGTACATTGGCCTGGATTTTCCAAGGAGAAGAAATTATCATCAGATTGCTGCTGCATCCGGAAATTCACCTGATCCGATGCTGCTCTGCATTTCTACCAGGAAATTTCAAACCCAGCTGTTGCAAAAATGCGGAGAGCAGCATTCCTCAGAGAACTACATTGGATCATAGCAGACACAAGACACATCCCCTTTTAATGACACTAGTTGTCATATGGTAAGTTTAAATGTCCAGTTTGAATGCGAATGAGTGAATGTTGGTGAATGGGTGGATGGTGGCGAGTGGGTGAAGGGCGGCAAGTAGGTGTTTGTTGGTGAGTGAGTGAGTGGGTAAATGTTGGCGAGTAGGTGAATGGCTGTGGGTGAGCGGGTGAATGGTGATAAGTGGGTGAATGATGGTAGTGAGTGGGTGAATGGTGGTAGATGAGTGGGCGAATGGTGGTGAGTTAGTGGGTAAATGATGGTGGGTGAGTGGATGAATGGTGGTGATTGGGTGAATGGTGGTGGATGAGTGGGTGAATGGTGGTGGGTGGGTGAATGGTGGTGAGTGGGTGAATGGTTGTGAGTGGGTGAATGGTGGTGAGTGGGTGAGTGGTTGTGCAAGGGTGAATGGTAGTGAATGGTTGTGAGTGGATGAATGATGGTGGGTGAGTGCATGAATGGTGGTGAGTGGATGAATGGTGGTGGGTGAGTGATTGAATAGATGTTTCCTTCACTCAGTGTCCCAATGCATTATCAGTTGAAAGAAAAGAATGGCATCCCTACTAAGAGAAAAAAATATGAAAACACCCAAGAAACCAAAAAGTATAACAATGAATATTTAACATGGATTTCAAATCTCATTAAATTCTTTGAAGAGGTAACCGAGAAAAGAGACAAGGGTAATGCAATAGATATAATTTGTCTAGATTTTCAGACAGCATTTGATAAAGATGTCACATAATAAATTAATGAATAAGGTCAGAACATGCGGTATCAGGGGACAAGTAGCAGAATGGAGAGCTATTGGCTTCAAGACAGCAGAAGATATGGATAAAGGATAGTTATTCAGAGAGGCAGAAGGTGGAAGTAGGTTCCTACAAGGGTCAGTGCTGGGACCATTGCTGTTCACAATCTATATGAAAATTTTGACACTGGAATCAGGAGCAGTTTTGGAATTTAACAATGGCACCAAATTGGGGTGGGGGATAGTCAATATTGAGAAGGGTTGCAACAAATTACAAGAAGACATTAACAAACTTGAAGAGTGGGCATATAATTGGCAAATAAATTTCAATATAAATAAATGCAAAATACTGTGTTTTGGTAAAAAAATAAGGAGGTTGCGTGTTACTGAGAAAGTAGGAATCTAAATGGAGTTGAGAAAGAAAGGGACCTGGGAGTACAAATGCAGAAATCACTGAAAGTTGTGTGCAGGTCAATAAGACCATAAAATTCAAACACAGCGCAAGGATTTATTTTTAGAGAGATAGAATTGAAAAATAAAGAAGTTATGCTACACTTGTATCAAACTTTGCTTGGACCACACTTGGTGTTGTGTGTACAATTCTTGTGGCCATATTATAAAAAATACACAGAGGTGCTGGAGAGGGTACAGGAAGGAGACACAAGAATGGCACCAGAAATGCAAGTTTACACCTGTCAGGAAGGAATGAACAGGCTGGATCTCTTTTCTCGTGAAAAGAAAAGGCTGAGGGGGTGCCCAATAGTGATTTTTAATATTTTGAAAAGCTTTGACAGAATACTTAAAGCGAGTTTCCACTTTTGAGGAGGAGGAAAACTGGAGGTCATCAATTTGAGATGGCCACTAGAAGTCAAATAGAAATTTATAGGAAACACTTTTACTCAGAAAGTGGAGAAAATTTGGAGTTCACTGCCACAGAGAGTAGTTGAGGTGAATGGTAGTTAATGGGAAGCTAGTCTAACATGAGTTAAAGGGTAATGCTAATAGAGTTGGATAAGGAAAGACGGGAGGAGGCCTGAGTGGAGTTCAAATGCACTAGTTGGGCTGCACATCATTATACTTAAAACCTAACTAAACTTAATCCCTAAAGATAATTAGTATGTGTTTCATGTTTCTTTGCCCCAGTGCTTCACTTTAGTGACAGATTATGTTTTGTGTGTTATAATATTTAATGCTGTGCTCCTGTGAGGCACTCCTCAGTGCCTGGAGCAAGTGGTTGCTTCTGGGTGTCAGAATCGGCCTGTTAGGATGGAGGTGATCCTTTACCTCTAGTCATGAGGTGACCCAGCAGCAGATCACACTATATCCAATGCTACAGGTTCTGGCGCAATGGGCCAGATGTAGCTGGGATAGTGAGGATGTAGAATCATGCTGGACGACAGTAACCTCTTGAGATGATTCAGGCTTACCCCCTGCTGCTTGGGTGATCGCTTCAGTAAAAAATATTCCCTCCTATTTTAAAGTTAATTGAGTGCATGCATAATTCCTCCTGATCTGTAGTTTCATGGTTGCTGAATATTTTTAGAAGGCAAAGGAGCATTTCAGGTAAGTATTTTAAAAGCATTCCAAAAAAAGCATGATCTAGATCTTTAAAATACTGAAATACTGAAAGTAATGGATAGTGTAAATACATGCAAATTGTTTAACTTAAACTGTAGCCACAGAAGAGCCACACAAGAGCAAATCCAGTAAAGCTCAGGCAGCATTACAGATTAAAGAACAAATATAATTGATCACATAGGCCTAGATAACCTGACTGCAAAAGGGGGTAATGCATTCACCTGAACATTGCAATTAATAAATCCAAGCCATAATTTGCGAAACACCAAAGGGCTGATTTTAAGAACATGTCATACTGGTGGGGAGCCTTGCCAGTCATCTGCTCACAATTTTCAATTTGGTTAGAGCTACCAAACCATAGAGGTACAAATTATGTTCTATAGGCTACCAACTAGTGGGAAAGTTAGAGATAGTTAATATGATGTATATTGAATTCCAAAAGGTGTTTGATAAAGTGCCAAATAATAAGCTTGTCAGCAAAGTTGAAGCCCAAGGACTAAAAGGGACAGTGTTGGCATGGATACAAAATTGGCTGAGTAACAGGGAGCAGAGAGTAGTGGTGAATGATTGTCTTTTTGGACTGGAGGAAGATTTACAAAGGGATTTCCCAAGGATCACTACTACAACAAAATCAGCAATTTATATTTACCGACAGTCTCTTGGTAGTAGAGGACTTCAATATTGCTGAAAAGAGAGACGTGTTGCCAAAACTTTTCATCTTGCACTCCTGATGACAAACGCAAGAAGCCAAGTTTTAAGCAATCACAACAATTTATACTACAGGAGAAAAGCGTGATGATTGGTTGGCAAGTTGACACTGGCTAAGGGCTGCCATGGTGAAAGCAATGGGGAACTTGGGGAACCCCAAGTTTACTGGGTAATTCAACAGTGGTGCAAGGCTTAAACATATTCCTATTGAACTTATATCTATAAAGCACCTTTACTGCAATGAAATATCCCATGGTGCTTCACAGGAGCATTATAAAACAAAGTATGACACTGAGCCACATAAGGAGATATTATGTCAGATGACCAAAAGATTGGTCAAACAGGTAGTTTTTAAGGAGTGTCTTAAAGGAGGAAAGTGAGGTAGAGAGGCGGAGGTATATGGAAGGACTTCCAGAGCATGGGGCTGAAGCAACTGAAGGCAATGTCACCGACAGTAGAGCAATTAAAACCAGGAATGCACAAGAGGTCAGATTAGAGGAGCACAGGTATTTCAGATGGGCTGCAGGAGATTAGAGATCAGGAGGGGAAAAGCCATAGAGGGATTTGAAAACAAGGATGAGAATTTTAAAGCTAAATTTTGTTTGATCAGGAGCCAATGTAAGTCAGCAAGCACAGGGGTGATAGGGGAATGGGGCTTGTTGTGAGTCAAGACATTGGCAGTTGAGATTTGGATGATCTCAAGTTTATGGAACATTGCTTTTCTTGGGACATATTAATAGCTTGGGGGCTCGGTTAGCTTAAATGGCTAACTTGTGGTTCTGAATAATGCCAACTGTACATGTTCAATTCCCATTCCAGCTGAAGTAGAGGCTGCTTCCTCCCCCTGACCCTGACAGTGGAAGGCAATGGCAAACCACCACTGAGAAAATCGGTCAAGGAAAAAGCTGAGGACAAAGCATCAGCAAACAATCAACCGAGGATCTGCTTTCAGGCAGAACACTTGCAGAGTGGAACTTAGATTCAAAATTTGTAGATGACACAAAACTTGGAATTATAGTGAACTGTAAGGCAGATAGTCTTGAGGAGGACGTAGACGGGCTGCTAGAATTGGTGGACACGTGGCAGATGAAATTTAATGCGGAGTGGTGCAAAATGATACATTGTGGTCAGAAGAATGAGGAGAGGCAATATTAGATATAAGGTACAATTCTAAAGAGGGTGCAGGAACAGAGAGAACTGGAACTATACGTACACAAATCATTTCACAGGGTAGGGCAGGTTGAGAAAAGTGGTCAGACATACGGAATCCTGGGTTTTATAAATAGAGGCACAGAGTGCAAAAGTAAGGAGGCCATGGTGAATCTTTAAAAACCACTTGTTTGTCTTCAACTGGAGTATTGCATCCAATTCTGGGCACCACGCTTTAGGAAGGATGTTATTGTAGGGTGGCCAAGATGTGCTATTCATGATAGAGTTGATCTGCAGAAACTTCTTGGGCGGAAACATTAAGGGCAGGATTTTATGTCTCATGGGCGGGCATGTGCCCAACCCGATCAGGCGTAAAATAGCACGTGATGACATTGGGCGAGCGTCCCAAAGTCATCATGCACTCGGTTAATATTTCAGTCAGCAGGCACACGCAAGATTCGGTAGCATGCCCACCGACAATTAAGAGGCCTATTAAGGCCATTAATCAATTAATTAATTGTAATTTTTGCTGGCCGTCCAATCTTACAGTTGGTGGGCGGGCAAATTGGTCAGTCACCCTTTGCATTTTTGAGGAAACCTCATCCATGGGCGGGATGAGGTTTCCAGCATAATTTTTTTTTAAATGTTTTGATAGAATTTTTATTATGTCTATGTTCATGTGAGTGAGTGCAATGTTGGTACATTATTTTCACATTTTCTACATCTTTATTCAAAGGTTTTATATTCTCCGCTCCCTGAGGCAGCTCTCTGACTTCAGGGAGCTTCCATTGTGTGCTCCCTCGCACCCACACTGATGTCAGCACTCACCCTCCTCCTGCCTCATCCCAGCAGCGCTGAGATTCTCAGCGTGCCTCTCATGCTGGCTGGCCGTTAATTTGCCAGCCGGAGTGAAATCGCCTTTGGGGGCCAATCACGGGCTGCGGACCGTTTCCCAGCCGCTCCCAGGTCCGCCCGCCGCTCCCGCCCAATGACCTGAAAATCCTGCCCTAAATTTATTTACAATATACTCAGCAGCCACTACATGTGTGCTTTCAACTTCCACTCTACCTCTACACTGACTCCTATTGGTTTCTACAGCTCATGTGATCTTGCCTAACAAGTATTATTCTTAAAGGTACATTACAAACTAAATAAAACCATAATTACTAGATTCCTCCCCCTTTAACTTGGCTATACATATTATATTTACAAGTACATATTTTTAAAGACAACATAATATTTACACCGGGTAAGGAATTTACAAGTTCAGTCTTTCAGGTAGTTTCCTGGTACGTTTGGATTGTCGCAGCTCCACAACTTCAGATTCTTTATCAGGAACTTCCTTTTCCCGGAGTTGCCTGAGCATCAGGTGCTTCAGTGAGCACTTGCAGTTCTATATCCTCAACTCTTACAGGAATATCAGACATGTCAGTCCTGATTGAGTATCCTCAACTAGAAACATAGGCCTGGTCATGATCACTGGTGGAACCAAATCTTGGTAATGTGTCTCTCTCTTCCTTAAATGATGCACATGTTTACGGGTGATCCAGCTTTCCACCTCCACATGGTAAGATAGAGGACCAGTCACCACAATTATTTCACTCGGTAACCACGTTGGTCCTTCCCCAAAGTTTTTCACGTATAACAGCCCTCCCATGGTAAATGTCCACTCACAACTATGCCAATCGTGTCTAGTTCCCTGGCTTCCTTGACTTCTTTCCACCTTCCCCTCTAAATTCAGCATTATTAAGCTCAATCTCGTCCTGAGACGGCGTTTCTACAATAACTAGGCAGGTGTGACACCTGTTGTTGTGTGAGGGGTAGTCCTGTAATGAAAGAGAAAGCATATTAGTTTAGTTGCCAAGGAATCACCAGTTAGCTTTCTCATGCCTGCCTTGAACGTTTGAACCGCCCTTTTGTCCTGTCCATTTGAGGAAGGGTGGTACGGTGCAGTTTTCACATAAATGATACCGTTGAGACTGATAAACCGTTGAAACTCAGCAATCGTAAATGCCGTGCCATTTTTGAAGAGGACTACTTCTGTTAGTCCATGAATGGCAAAACTCTGACATAGTTTCCCAATTGTAGTGGCCAACGTTGTTGACTTCACCTCATATACGTCCAACCATTTTGAATGGGCATCGACAATGAGCAGAAACATTGTTCACAGGAAAGGTCCAACATAGTCAATGTGTAACCACACCCAGGATCTACCTGGCCACTCCCTTGGGTGTAACAGAGCTGTCACTGGCAACTTCTGCAGTTGCTGACATCGCAAACAGAGTTTTACTAAATTCCCTATTTCGCCATCCATAAATAGCTGTGTGTCTATGGTCCTCATTCAGGGAATTCCTGGATGGGCACTGTGTAGTTCAACTAAAAGTGGCTACCTTCCCTGTGGCTCCTGTGGCCAATCATGTCGCACTTGTTCTTGTAATTGAGATAAGACTAGGTCCCGGCTTGTCCAGTCTCTGATCTGTTGGCCACATACCAGCGAGGAATCTAAGAAATTTAACAGTAAAACGAGTTTCTGTGGAATTGGGACATGCTCAACATTTTCTTGTAAAGGCAAACGACTAAGGGCATCAGCATTTGCAATTTTGTTTGCCAGGCCTATGTATGAAAGTGTAATCGTGTGTTACCAGAATTAAAGCCCTATTGGTATTTCTGTATCTTCTTTCTAAGTGCCTTCTTCTTTCTAGCGCAGACTTTAATCTCAACTTTCTTTTTGACTTCACTGTTGGTCAGGCTTCTCTCAGATGCAAGATCGACTTATTTGAACTCAATGTCTGAGTCTCCCAAAATTTCATTACCTGTCTGCTTCTTGGAAAATTCTACGCCTTTTGCTTCCAAAGCCTCTTTGGCTTCATTTAGCTGATTCTTCAATTCTTGCATCTCTTTTTTTGTATTTGTTTGTTGCCTCCTGGAAAAATGAGCATTGTTGTGTGTTCTCTGCCAACTCATTCTTCAGTTTGTTCAGAGAAATGCTGAATTCTTTCTAATTCTCTTCATACTTTTCCAGCATACAAACTTTGACCAGAGGGAATCTTGTAGTGTGTGAAGGTCTTTCAGAAGGTTTTTTTATTTCCTTTGAAGGTTGGTCACCTCGTCTCGAACTCTGTCATCAAGCAGGGTCCCTTCGAGTTCCTTCTGCTGTTCTACCAGGTTTTGGCTAAGACAACCATCATTTCTTCAGGTTGTTGAGTCCTTACACACTCCTTTTTCAAAACTGGAACACTTCCAGCTTTCCTTTGGAATCCCAGTGGCCAATCAATGTTGATTTCCCTTAACCAATTTTGCCCTAGAAGGCTTGGTTCTCTGCTTTCAATACTAACACTGGTAGCTTTGCCAATTGGCTTCCATAATGGACAGTTACTCTGTTTATGCCTTTTACTTGAATGTCTTCAGCCGTATATGTTTTCAGCTTGGCATCTGTTTCTTATCAACTTAATTGATGTTCACAATTATTCAAATATCCAAAGGTATGTCCCCCAATTTACTGTAGTGGAAGCTCCTGTGTCCACTTCCATTCTAATAGATTTTTCATTTACTTTCACTGTGACGAATATTGGCTCTATCTTTCCAACTTTCAGATTAAACAACGAGTAAATGTCTGAATTTGTTGCTTCGGACTCTTCTACATTGCAAATCTTTCCTTCATCATATGTCCATATCTATGACAATAGTAGCATTTGATTTTTTTAAACTGCCAATCGTAAAAAGACTGATTGTTTCCACCTCTATAAAAATTATTCTTCAATTTCACTGCTAAGTTATTATTCTTTATTCTTCGGCTGGCAGGGGCTGTTTCCCGCTTCTCCACAGAGTTTCACTTTTTCACACCTCTTTTGGCTGAGGTTTCCTGCCTGACGTGGAGGACGGCATCATTTTGCACACCCTGTATGCTTTTGAATCTCTTACTGTGCTTTCTATGGTCAACACTTTCTCTAGCGTCTTCTTGAAATCCAGATTCACTTCAGACAATAATCTTTTCTGAATACTGGCCCCTTTCACACCACACACTAAACGATCTCTGAGCATGTCGTTCAGGGTCATACCAAACTCACAACATTCCATTAGCTACTTCAAATTTGCCACATAGTACGCAATTGTCTCACCTGGGGCTCTGTTTTGCTAATTAAACCTGAACCTCTGCATCATTACTGAGGGCTTTGGTTGAAACTGACCTTTCACTAGGTCGACCATCTTCAAATCTGGGGCACTGGGTGCCGTCAAACTTTGAATCAGACTGTAGGTTTTGCTCCCACAAGTACTCAAGAGGATTGCTCACCTCTTCTCGTCCCCCATAATCTCATTTGTTTGAAAAAAGGCCACAAGGCATTCTATGTATTGAGACCAATCGCCTGTGACAGGTTCAAAAGGATCAATTCTCCAAAATTGTGGCATTTTCAGAGGGGGTAACTTTTTCAATTCTAACGGAGCTTGCTACTTACAATCACTGGACGAGGTACAGTGCCAATTTTTTTTAAAACTTGCTATCTTCTGTTAAATCCTGTTTTATCCTCTTTGCCAGTTTGTTGCAGGGTGACCAAGTTGTGCTATTAATAATAGAGTTGATCTGCAGAAACTTCTTGTGTGGTGACATTAAGTTTATTTACAATATACTCAGCAGCAACTACACATGTGCTTTCAACTCCCACTCTATCTCCACACTGACTCCTATTGATTACCACAGACCATGTGATCTTGCCTAACAAGTATTATTCTTAAAGGTACATTACAAACTAAATAAAACCATAATTGCTACAGTTGGAAAAGCTAAGGGTGAGAGAATGGATGGGTGGAGAAACAGAGGACACAGATTTAAGATGATTATCAAAAGAGCCAAAAGTGACATGAGGAAAAATGTTCTTATACAGCAAATAGTTAGGAACCAGAATGTATTACCTGAGAGTGCGATGGAGGCAGGTTCAAAAAGAAATTGGATAAGACCTGAAGAGAAAAAAATTGCAAGGCTACAAGGAAAGGTTGGGGAGCGGTACTAGCAAAATGGCTCTTGCAGAGAGAGCTGGAAAGGACCTGAGAGACTGAATAGCCTCCTTCTGTGCTGTAACCATTCCATGAATGCATGTATGGAGAGTCGTCCAAACTCCTACTCGTTTGTGTGTTTTTTGTAAAATGGCCAGAAGAATTTTTTATTGGTGAAATGATCAGGAATTAATCAATAATATTGCATTGGTATTCTGGAGATTTTAATAAAATGCTGAGGAGAAGTTTTCTTTCTAGTGGTTTATCACTTCCTCAGGTGCTGCATTAGCTGGAGAGACTCCATGTTGATGCAATCTGTAGGCGAACTGTCATTAATCATTGGCACAATGATCCTTTAGTGTTCCTCAAGTTCTTGAGCCTCTTTCTCTTCTCTAGCGGTCTTTATTGAAGTCTTCTGTTCCTGATCACCATGGGTGAACCCTGCTCAAAGTGTGCATGACATCAAGTGAGAATAAGTTAGTTTGAATAGCCCATCAGTCTTCAATGTCAAGGTTCACACAATGGACACTTGTGTGAGATATTGGAAAGCAGCTGGGAAGTGTAGAACTGAGCCTCAACAGGAGTTAATGTTGACTGAAAAGAGGAGGAAATTAGCAGAAAATGAAGAGACAGGAGAAAAATAGTATGCTTACATTAGTAATTTACTCCTTGCAAAAGTCTATTGAAAGATCACATATGTAGAAGTTAACACAATTTTCAAGTTTTTCCTTATCCTATTCAACTAACAGATTAAATAATGTTTTGTTGGCATCACAGTAACTTAATGATGTCCTGGTCAACATTTATTCCTCTATTAACATCACTAAAGCAGATTATCTGGTCATTATTTCATTGCTGTTTGTGGGACCTTGCTGTGCACAAATGGGCATCCGCATTCTCTATATCACAGTAGGGGCTACGCTCCAAAAGTACATCATTGGCTTTGTACTGCTTTGGAATGTCCTAAGGTCATAAAAGGCAAGGATGACCCTGAGCTTCCAGTTGTTTGCCATTTTAATTCTCCACCTTGTTGCCAAGCTGACCTTTCTGTCCTTGGTCAGCTACAATGGTCCAGTGAAGCTCAATGTAAGCTCGGGGAACAGCACCTTTGTCTTTCGACTCGGTACTCAACAGCCTTCTGGACTCAACATCAAGTTCCACAACTTTAGATCATAACCTCCATTTTATTCCATGTGATTTTTCTTCTCCTTTTTGTTTTGCTGGGCTGGTCTTCTCTTCTTTCTTATTTGTCCCTTCATGTTGCATTCAGCCAGTTTTTATGTAGCCATCCGCACCTCACTTGGGCACAACCTTTGCTTCTTTACTATACCGATTACCACTCCCTTTGGTTGTTGCATCATAAAACCTTTGATTATTTAATCTTCCCTATCACAGACCTTCTGTTTTCCGTGTTTCAGAGCTTGAGCACTGGCTGGAGTCACTGAGGTGCACTCGTAGGCAGAGAACTATGTGGATAGCATGTTCAGAGAGGTGGTCACACTGCAAGTTAGGGGCAAGTAGGCAGGTAGGGAATGGGTGACTGCCAGACTGCAAGAGAAACGGGCAGGTAGTGCAGGAGTCCCAAGAGATCCCACTCACTAACCGGTTTTCTATTCTGAATATTGGTGAGGGCAATGGATCCTTGGAGGAGTGCAGCAAGAGCAAACCCGTGGCACCATGGGTAGCCCAGCTGTACAGGAAGATGAGAGGAGGGGCAGTATCGATAGGGGATTCTTTAGTTAGGGGAGCAGATAGGCGTTTCTGCAGCCATCAACGTGACTCCAGGATGGTTTGTTGCCTCCCTGGTGCTAGGGTCAAGGATGTCACAGAAAGGCTGCAGGATATTCATGTGGAGGGCAAACAGCCAGAGGCCGTGGTCCACACTGGTACTAACAATATAGGTAGGAAGGAGGATGTGGTCCTGCAATCGGAATTTAGGGAGCTAGGCAGAGAATTAGCAAGCAAGACCTCTAAAATAGTAATCTCCGAATTACTCCCAGTGCCATGTGCCAGTGAGTACAGAAATAGGAGGATAAGGCAGCTGAAAGTGTGGCTGGAAAGATAGTGCAGGAGGGAGGGCTTTAGATCCCTGTGACACTGAGACTGGCTCTGGGGGAGATGGCACCTGCACAAGCCTGACGGGTTGCTTCTGAACAGAGCCGGGACTAAGTTCCTTGTGGGTCATTTTGCTAGTGCTGCTCAGAAGGGTTTAAATTAATTCAGCAGGGGCGTGAGAACCAGGAGAGAATATTAGAAAGCAATACCAGGGTGCATGGAAAGCTGGGAGAGGCAGATAGCATTAAAATAGAGAATAGTAAATTAATAGATGGAGTCGGAGTAAGGGAGCAAGCAATGAAGTCTAGATCAGGGATACACTACATGTATGTGAATGCACAGAGTCTAGTTAATAAAATTGGGGAGTCACAGGTGCAGGCTGTCTTGTGGGATTATGATGTTGTGATGATTAAAGGAAACCTGGCTTAAGAAAGGGTAGGTCTGGGTGTTAAATATTCCTGGTTACAGGAAAGATAGGAAGGGGAAAAAAGGAGGAGGGGGTGGCGTTTTTGGCTAAGGAGAATATTGCAGTGCTGGAGAAAGAGGATGTGTTAGATGATTCAAGGACAGAATTGATTTGGCTAGAGCTAAGGAATAAGAAGGGTGCAATTACAGCTGGTGGTAAGGATATAGAGGAACAAATCTGCAAGGAAATTACAGAGAGGTTTAAACATCATAGAGTGGTTATAATGGAGGACTTTAATTACCTGTGTATAGACTGGGATAGTGATAATGTAAAGGGCAGTGAGGGACAAGTGTTCCTAGATTGTAGTTCAGGAGAATTTCCTACAGCAGTATGTGTCCAGTCCAACTAGAAAGGAAGCACTGCTAGACCTGGTTCTTGGGAATGAGATGGGCCAAGTAGATCAAGTGGGGGAACATTTAGGGGACAGTGATCATTGTATCATAAAGTTTAGGATGAGGATGAAAGATGACATTGGTCAATCCAGAGTAAGAATAATCAACTGGCACAGACCGGACTTCAATGGAGCAAGAACGGAGCTGGGCCGGATAGACTGGAACCAAAAGTTGGAGGGAAAAACAGTAGCTGAACAATGGGCTACTTTCAAAGAGGAGATGGTTTGGGCACAGTTAAGGCCTGTTCCCTCAAAAGGAAAGGGTGGGACAAACAAATTCAGAGCTCCCTGGGTGACAAAGGAGATAGGAATTAAGTTAAAGAAGAAAAAGTGTGCTTACGACAGGTCTTGTGTAGCAAATACAGTTGAGAACCAAACTGAATACAGAAGATTCAGAAGGGATGTTAAAAAAGAAATACGAGAAGCAAGGAGAGATTATGGTAAAAGACTGGCAGCTAACATAAAAGGAAATCCCAAACTATTCTATAAGCACATCAATAGTAAAGGGGTGGTAAAAAGAGCAGTAGGGTCAATTAGGGAACAGAAAGGAGATTTACACATAGAGGCAAGAGGCAGGGCTGAGGTGTTAAATGAATACCTTGCATCTGTCTTTATCTATGAGACAGGTGCTGGCCAGGCCATGGTGACAGAGGAGGAAACTCAGTTACTAGAAGTGTTTAAATTGATAAGGAGGAGGTATCGGATAAGCTGTCGGTACGTAAAGTTGATAAGGCATCCCGACCAGATGAGATGCTCCAAGAATATTGAAAGAAGTGAGAGCGGAAAATGTAGAGGCACTGTCAATAATCTTTCAATGTTCCTTGGATTCGGGGAGGTGCCGGAGGACTGGAGAATTATAAACATTATGCCTCTGTTCAAAAAAGTTTGTAAAGTTCTGCCCTGCAATTACAGACCAGCCAGTTTAACTTCGGTGATGGGGAAACTTCTAGAAACAATTATTCAGGATAGAATTAGTAGTCACATGGAAAAATGTGGATTGATTCGGAAGAGTTAGCATGGATTTGTTAAAGGAAAATCGTGTGGAACTAACTTGCTGGAGCTTTTTGAAAAGATAACAGAGACGGTTGATGAGGGCAAGGCCATTGATGTGGTGTATATGGACTTCCAAAAGGCATTCGATACAGTGCCACACAACAGACTTGCGAGGAAACTTATAGGTCATGGAATTAAAAGGACAGTAGCAATGTGAATACAAAATTGGCTGAGGGATAGGAAACAGAGAATAATTGTTAATGGGTGTTTTTTGGGCTGGAAGAAGGTTTGTAGTGGACTTCCCCAGGGATTGGTATTGGGACCTTTGCTTTTCCTAATATACATAAATGATCTAGATCTTGGAGTGCAGGGGACAATTTCAAAGTTTGCGGATAACACAACACTTGGGAGAATTTTAAACTGTGAGGAGGACAGTGTAGAACTTCAAAAGGGCATAGAGACATTGGTGGAGTGGGCAGATAGGTGGCAGATGAAGTCCAATGCGGAGAAGCATGAGATGATACACTTTAGTACAAAGAACATGGAGAGACAGTATGAAATAAAGGACACTATTCTAAGGGTGTGCAGGAGCAGAGAGACCTTGCTCTATATGTACATGAGTCATTAAAGGTTGCAGGGCAGCTAGAGAGAGCTGTTTCTAAAACATGCTGTATTCTAGGCTTCATTAAGAGGGGCGTAGAGTATAAGAGCAGGGAGGTTATGATGGACTTATATAAGATACTGGTTAGACCTCAGCTGGAGTATTATGTACAGTTCTGGGTACTACACTATAGGAAGTCTGAACGCATTGGACAGAGTGCAGAAGAGGTTTACGAGAATGGTTCCAGGGATGAGACTCTTCAGTTATAAGGAAAGATTGGAGAAGTTGGGACTGTTTTCCTTGGAGATGAGAAGGCTGAGAGGAGACTTGATAGAAGTTTTCAAAATTATGAGGGGTCTGGACAGAGTAGATAGGGAGAAACTGTTCCCGCTCGTAAACTATCAAGAATCAGAGAGCACGGTTTTAAAATGTTTTGCTAAAGAAGCAAATGTGAATTGAGAAAAATCTTTTTCACACAGCGAGTGGTTAGGGTTTGGAATGCACTGCCTGGAAGTGTGGTGGAGGCAGGTTCAATTGAGGCATTCAAGAGGGTATTGGATGATTATTTAGATAAAACCAATGTGCAGGGTTACGGGAAAAAGGCAGCAAATTGGCACTAAGTTAAAATGCTCAGAGAGCCAGTGCAGACATGATGGGCTGAATGGCCTCCTATACCGTAATAATTCTGTGATTCTGTGATATGTTCTTCCTGCCCTCTCCCCTCTTCTACTGGCTTAAAAACTCTTTCATTCGTATCCTTCCTTGAGATGAAAGGTCATCTCAACCTGAACCGTTAACTCTCTTTCTCCACAGATGCTGCCTGACCTGTTGGGCCTTTCCAGCATTTTTGTTTCTATTTCATAACTTTCATGCTTTGGTTATCTAAGCTAATTACATATGTGCCCAATGCAAAAGACCAATGCCCGATAACCAATGAGCACCCAAATTTATGCAAAAATGAAAAGATATACCTTTCATATCACACAAATTTACACCCAGTAAAATAAGCTGATTCTACGGAAAGTTATTGGACCTGCAACAGTAGGAGCAGCCTGCTCTGTGACACATGTGGACAGCATAAAAAAGTCTATGGGTGGAATTTTCCACTCTGGAGACTAATTGCGTTGGTGAGTGGGATTAGCAGTGAGTTTCCTGCTGATCAGTGGGTCAGGTTCTTATTCCCGATCTTCCACTTGAAACCTCATTAATATTGCCTAGGCAAACTGCTCGCTGAATCATGTGGCGGGGTGGGCACTGATTCTTCCACCTGCCGTCACCTCATGGGATTGAAGTTCCTGGCGCCACATTTAAGTGCACCTGAACATGCACGTTACTGTCTGTAGCCCAGCTGTGTGGTCAAAAGTTCTGCAGATGGTCCCAAGGAACAAGTAGAGTGCGCCAAGGTTCAGCCACAGCTCCATGGATGCACTAATAATCAGTGTCCAGGGTTTAAGGTAAGGGGCAGGAGGTTTAGAGGGGATTTGAAGAAAGCTTTTTTCACCCAGAGGGTGGTTGGAATCTGGAACACACTGCCTGAGGGGGTGGTAGAGGCATGAACTCTCACAACATTTAAGAAGTATTTAGATGAGCATTTGAAATGCCATAGCATACAGGGCTACAGGCCGAGTACTGGAAAATGGGATTCAAATAGGTGCTTGATGGCTGGCATGGACATGATGGGCCGAAGGGCCTTTTTCTGTGCTGTATAACTCTATGACTCTATGACTATGATTGGAAGGCTCTTTTTCCCAGGGATAGATCCAGGAGGCCTTCCAACCTCACCTCATCAGTCTGGGAGGTGGTCACAAAGGAGGTCAGCTCTGTGGGCAACCACCAGAGAAATGCCATCCAGTGCGGGAAGAGAATGAATGATCTCATCCCCAGGGTGAGTCAACCTTCAGCTCACTCCAATCTCACACTCTCATAATGGCGTCATGCACACAAAGCATCACACAGTTCAGGGATCTCACACAATATTAGAGAGGGAGGGTCATTGAAACCCTATTCACCAACATCTCATCCATCATCCTGCACAAATAGCATCTTCAGCTCAAGCTTGTCCACAACAAGAAGGAGAGATCCCAGACTGGAGGAGGGATGACCAACATTCAGGGGCTCTCCAAATTCGAGGAGGCTGCTGCTGAATTGATGGGTAAGGACAGAGATCACTCCTATGGTGAAGGTGAGAGCGGCCTCTCCCAGCAAGCCATATGGTTGAGCCCTCCATGAGTTGATCACATCCTGACATTCACAGCAAGTGGCATGCAATGTTGTGTTCAGCCTGTTCATGAACTAAATATCTTTTATCTCCTACTGCTAGCAGTAGGTCCAGATAAACCAACACATCCAACATAAGCCCCAGCCCCCAGGCCACCTCCAAGGAGTATGATGATAATCCATTTGCAGATGATCCATCACCTGGACCCTCCACCAGCACAGAGACACAAACCCTGGTGAGGACACATCTAGATTAGGCTCAGGGTCACATTCTGGGGAACACCTCACTGACATGTGTCCGCAACAATCGGAAGCATTGACAGCCCAGGTCTCTAGCACTCGGAGGACTGCTGGAGAACATGGACCTGCTGTGTCTGAGTCAGATGACGAGCCTCTGGAAATGACCACCCGTGTTCTGTCTGCTGTCGTGGCCCCAACAAGTGAGCAACTCAAGGTCTCCATGAGAAGGATGGTGGCCATCTTGGAGACCTTGGTTCAGCTGGTTCTGCCGGATTTGCACTTACTCCTGCACTCCATTGCTCTAGGCATAGATGGGATCCATCAGTGTCTAGGCAAGAGGGAGGCATGGTACCTTGACCTCACTCCCAGTGCCCTTTCTCCTCAAGGAGTCATGCAGGGGCCCTCGAGCACCCACAGGGATGAGGAGCATCAGCTGGACACCCCAGGGCCATCTACTCAGGTGACTTCGAGAATATCCAGCTGATCCCAATCCCCTCTGCCTGTGGCCCCATTACCTCCAGCTCCACAGGCCAAGGAGGGTCCACCTGTCCCACAGCAGGAGATCCAAAAGAGGCTGGGGCCCTCCAGGACTTGGGCCTTCAGAGGATGCCCGCCAAAGTCATCACAGGCAATCAGCAGGCTGCTCCACCTCTGCTGTGGATAGCGGGGATGCACCTAGACATAACAGTAGGGTTAGAAAAATTAAGAGATGTTGATTTCACTATAGAGGCACGGTATTCAGTCACTCTCTATGTAATGCATCTTTGTAAATACATTTGCTGCTTATGACAATGGTCTCATCATTTGAATGTGTCATGCCTATGCCTCTATGTGCTCTCTTATTGCGAGGGTGACCCAAGCTCCCACTCCGTGAATGCTGCCTTTGTGCACCTTAGATCCATGTAATGTTTAGCAGGCATGTTAGTGATTCACCACATCTGTAATGTCAGAGAGATGAGTCCAGCTCTTCCTTGAAAATGTCTGCACTTTGAGTGTAGAACTTTTATTCCTCACAAGACGCCATGGCGTCATGCATCCTCATGTGCCTTGGAGGGTTACCAGTAATAGTGTCTCATCGACAATGAGCTGTCATAATTGTTTGTGCCAAAGCAGAAGACCTGCAGCCATTATGGTCTCTCCAACCATGTGCGTATCTCTGTCACCGCAAGAAGTGTCTCATTCAGGTGGCCACGGCGACATCAAGTCCAGTGGATGCAGGGTTTCCACTGAAGAGCTGCGTCCCACTTCCCAGAGCGGCTACACACAGCTTTAGCTGCTGACCTTTCCAAGGAGTAGAACCTGGTGATACATGAGGGTTGCAGGTCCAAGGCTGTATGAGACCTTGCTCCCAATTTCACTGCTTGTAAAGGCCTTTCCAAGCACTAACATGGCAGAAAGGGACAGGAGATATGCGCTTGGTTTCCCTTGCCTGGACTTTACCCCACTGGAATCTTGTGGATAACAATGAGTCATGGGCACCTCTTCCACGTCGTGCCGCTTAAAGGGCATCATCATGAGGAAGGTGACCTTCATCGGCCTCTTTGTGTTCCTGCTTTTCCAGGTCCTCATCATCCAAGAGGTTCTCAGCCTCTCCATATTTCCATCTGACAATTGATATCCCCTTTGAAGCTTCAGGTTGTGCAGGGTGCAACCCTGCATGACATATGCAGGACATCCTCTTTGAAGAATGCTGCAGAGCCCCATCTGAGTGGTCCAGATATTGGAAGGACATCTTCAGGATGCCAGTCGTCTGCTCAATGATGGATCTTTTCACACAATGTGCCACATTGTATCTCTCCTCCGAAGCCCTTTGCGGATGATGCACGGGTGTCATGAGCTATCTTTTCAGCAGATATCCCTTATTACTCAGCAGCCAACCTTGTAGGTTCTGCAGCCTCTTGAATATCTGAGGCATCTGGGAGTAAATAAGGATATAGGAGTCATGGGAACTCTCAGGGTACATGGCACAAATGTGCATGATCTGCTTCTGATGATAGCACAACAGCTGAACATTCAGAGAGTGGAACCGTTTCCTGTTAATGAAAAGCAGGGGTGGCTGCCACGGAGCTCTGAAAGAGACATGTACTATCGATTGCACTCTAGGGAAGCCTGAGATAGCTGCAAACGCCAGAGCAGCCTGGCTGGCATCATTCAATGTGAACTTCACATAATGATGAGCCTTACTGTAGAGGGCATCCATCACCTCCTTGATACATTTATGTGTTGAGGACTGGGAGATGCCATATGGGTCCCTTGTGGATCCCTGGGACGAGCTGCTTGCAAAAAAATTGAGTCTGTCAGTAATCTTCAGGAGCACTGGCAGAGTATGGCCGCCCAGTCCATACAGCATCACATCCTCTCACACAATGTGGCAGATATGAGCCACCACATATATTGACAAGCGTACACATGCACAGCACTGTCCCTCACTCATCTTCAAATAGAAAAGGCGTCTTTGAGCAGACTCATGGTCATGCTAGTCTCCTCCTTGAGATGTGTCTGACCTTCTCATCCTTTGGTTCTTCTTGAGGCTTCCTTGAATCAAGGGCCTCAGGCTGGGGCTCCTCTCGAAGTTGAGCCAGGTGGCGATGGGCCCTTCTTCTCCTCATCAATCGGAGCACTGCCATAAAGAAACGTAGCACTGAGTACAGCCTCCATCCTGCAATTCCCCTTCTTCCTATTTATAGAGAGATTAATGAGAAATGCCCAACTGTAGTAGACCTCCCACTGCAGTAGAAAGCTACTGTCATGCCCTAGAGATGCATCTGCGCTACTCGCCTTTCCCTGTTCCAGCCTTGTAGTTGAGGCACCACCTCACAGATCGAGGTGCCTAAGGAGCCTCTCCAGCAACTACACATCTCAATTCCGATGAGGTTGGAAAGGCTTGAGCACAGCCATCCTCATCCAGTTCACCCTCACTGAAGGCACTCACATGATGCCTGAGTTGGTTTACTGATAACTTGTACTTTTGGAATGAATGGATGCCCTTTGGCCCATGAAACATGCCAATTGGACAATGCACTTTTCAGGGTTTCAGTGATCGTCTTGCAGATATCCAGCAGCTGTACTCCATTAATGGTTGGCTGCATCTTCCCTTCTTACATTCCTTTCTTTAAATGCTCATGCTGATCTTCTTAAATGTGACACCAATGACTCGGGTTAAAGCATACCATATGTCAGTGGTCCCAAATCTACATTCTCAATAAAGTGTTCATGAGTTCCATCCAGTGAGATTTCACCTCCATGTTGGGAATCTAAAAAGTATGAGGCTGCTCCCCCATAAAGGCCCCTAAGCCCAGCCATGAGCTCCACCCATACTGACTCAGGCCCCTCACATGGAGAAATTTTTCCAGTTTCGATTTGAAACTGGGGTCTCAAGATGGTGGTGCTGCATTTCTACTTTGAGACCAGGTTTGAGCCTCCCCTGTTACTGTTCGTGTCTCTCCCCAATCACTATAGAACCCTATGATGTGCGGATTGACCTCCCTCCGGTTATTCTGTAGCCTCCACCAGTAGCCCTTGATCTCATAATTATTGTTCTGGACATTCCTACCCTTCCCCCTGCGTCCTTCACTGTTGAAGACCCCATGCCCCATATGGACTCATCCCTACTGATCGTAAGTACACGGTAGTATACAGAGGTGCCCCCCACGAAGAGAGCTTCAAGTCTGCCCCCCTTTATTACCTTTTCCCCATTTACATGCTTAGGTGTCCCCCTGACCATGATCATCCTACCTGCAACCCAATACCAAGATAGTCACCCCCATCACCACCAAGTGTGAGAGAATGACCATGCCCTGCGCACCAAGCTGTGGCTGATTCCCATTGAGTACAATGGCCTTACACCTCCCTGGAGCAGGATCATGATGTGTGTGCCATGCATAGCCCTGTAGAATGGCCCATGATGCACAGGAATGTCTTTAATATCTCAGCCCAACTATTTGGACAACAGAACCCCAGAACTGCCTTTATTCTCTCACCCCAAATATGTGGACAACAGAGCCCCAGGACTGCCTTTAATCTCTCACCTCAACTTTGTGGACAACAGAGCCCCAGGACTGCATTTAATCTCATAAAGTGACCCTTTGGCCTCAGTCCCTGGATTATGACTATCTGTCGCTCAGCTCTATTGTTCCTTCAGTACTGACCACAACATTGTTTCCCTCCCTCATCCTCTCCATGAGTCTCTGTGCAACCTGTCCCTCTTGAGCCACACTAACCCCCTCTCCACTTTCCTGCTCTAGAGTCTGTGTTCATCCCTTTCCATGCCTGTCTTTCTTTCCCAGCATCCCTTCACTCAACAAAGACCACCCTCTCCTGCACCAGTCACCCACACTATCAATTCCCCCTTGCCCCACCACCACACCACCCCCATCCCCACCCCTGTCCCCGTTTGCCATGCTGGTCTCTGTTTTTGTGTGCAGTCCTGCCTGAGACCCAAAGCACATCCTGTCTGCTCTCCTCCAGGAGAATTGCAACACCCACCGTGAACTGCCCTACTGCACACCCATTGCACCCACCATGAGCTGCCCTATTGCACACCTCAGGCATCCACCATGAGGAGCCCAACCAGATATCCCCACCAGTCCTGCCCTGACACTGCAGCTTTGTCATTGCTGACAGCCCAGAGCATCGCTGCCGTGGGCAGGCTCTGAATGCTGCACTCACCTCAAAGCAAACGATGGCAGCAACTTCTTGGAATTTCTATCAAATTGTCTCAAGGCTATTTAACCAAGGGACATTTAAAATAAGAACGTTCTGCATAAGCATCTCCTTTAACAATCTCTGGTCATCCCAAAGCACTTTACAGCCAATTAAGCCTTTTTTTAGTGTAGCCACTGTTGTCATGTTGGAAAGACAGCAGCCAATTTTTGCACAGCAAGCTGCCACAAAAAGCAATATGATAATGACTAAATAATCTGCTTTAGTTATGGTGATTGAAGGATGAATATTGGCCAGGACACTAGGGGTATCTCCCCTGTTCTTCAAAATAATGGCTTGGGATCTTTTACGTTCACCTGAGAAGAAAGATAGGCCCTCAGTTTAACATCTTGTCTGAAAGACAGCACCTCCGACAGTGCAGCCCTCCCTCTGTTCTGCATGGGAGTATCAGCCTGCATTTTTCTATTCAAAGCTTTCAAATGGGGCTTGAACCCACAGCCTTGTGACTCAGACTGAGCCACAGTTTTCAGCAAGTGGCAAGAATACTACCAACTGAGCCACAGTGACACCTCAATGTCATGCCTTAATGAAACCTACTTACCTCATCAGCCAATGTCCATAACAGGAATCACTGGGTCTTTAACAAGTCAGATGATCCCAACATGGCCAGCAATACCACTCAGGTTTAGGCAAAAGGGGGAGGGTTGGAAGGGGAATGTTATAATTTCCCATCACAATCCCTGTTATAAGTTCGCACCTGCAGGTATAGGTTGTGGACAAGAACAGGGTTGGCAACTAGCCACTGAACAAAGCATTAGGGACCATGGCTGACAGTTCCTGATCATATTCCAGGGGTGCTTAAGCCAATTTACTGCTGCCTTCTTCTGAAAGCAGTACAAGCTCAGTACAACTGGGCATTAGATCTGAGACGTTTCGGGTAGCAAATGGGGCAACGTTCCCAGAAATGAAAATAGCTAGAATTGATCTTGGCCAGCTGATGCCTGCCTCCCCTGGCGAGGGGCAGGGGAGGGGGAGGGGCTGGTTGCTTGGCTCAGTTGGTTGGATGGCTGCTGTGGATTAAATTGGTGCCAACAGCATGGGATTTGATCCCTGTTCTGGCTGGGGTGAATTCAGGACCTGCCTCCTTGCCCTGGCTGCGGTGGACATCGTTGCACTGCAGGTCAGACCTGTCTTTGGGCAGAGAACTGAAGAAGAAGTAGCCCTACTTCCCTGAGGGAAAAGTGAAATGTCTCTGTTCATCATTTCCTGCCAATGTCACAGTTGAAACCAGAGGAAAAAAAATCCTTTTGTCAAAGAAAAGATTTGCAATGATTTGCATTTATAAATGCAGACACAAGAAGGCACTTGTGAATACAGACACAATGAATGGTCTGTAGCTCAATTGAAACAGGCACCCAAGTGTTCGTCTTCCAACATTGCACAGACGTATCATTTAGCATCTTTGTTAGGACAAGGTTTATAATTAAGATCCAACTGTGAGTAGGAGGATCAAGAAGAAACGGAAGCAGTTTTCTTGCAAGATTAAGGCTATAACTCCTGGCAATGAATAAAAAGAGAATCTGTAGTTGCTGAAAATCTAATGTGAAAGAAGAGAATGCTAGAAATACACAGAATCTGTCAGTAACTGGAGACAGAAAGGATAGGTGGACGGCTCGAGTGGATGTGCTTGATGAGGGGCCTCCGCCAGTAATTGCATTTATTTTCTTCTCTGATGTTGTGGACCTGCTGTTTAATTCCAGCATTTTCTGATATTGTCTGCAGCAAATAGAAACAGCCTATACAGCTATCATGGAAAACTCATGTGATAATTATCATTCTAGGAAGCAAGCCATATTTACAGGCCTGGCTTTTTTATGTGTTATTATCCAGCTTAGGGAAGGCTACACAAAGTATAGCTGGAAGGCATAACAAAAGTTTTCTTTTCACTCAGTTACTATTGACTAATTTAGCATAATTTAACATATTTTTTTGGAGTTTGAATTTAATTGAACAAGCATTTCTTTATAATTACTACAAAATCATATAGTTCCTATAGAAAGTGAACGTAACTTGCATTAAAAGCTATGGGAAGGTCTCAACCCACTCATGCAAAGTAGCTGTTTAAATAAATCAGGGGCATAGATAACTCACCTCCCAGGTTTCTTTTCTTGAATTAAATTAAGTTTCATTCTATGAGCTTCTCTTCAAATCTGAGAGATCTAGTGCTGGGTTTTCACCACAATGACAGGAAACAAGTTTTTGTGTCAGAAACTCATCCCTGGTGGGAAACTGACTGATTTTTGGATTTTCTGGGGGTGGGGGGTATGCCTTTAATTGAGATGGAGACCGGTTACCTCTCCAATCAAAGCTAGCAGGGTAGGAATAGAGGTGGATTTCACACACTCAAGGTAGCCATCACTGCTGCTGATTGTCAGGAGGGCAAGGGCAGCTTTACAACGAAAGACACTATGCTTGTGGCACAGGGCCCCAAACGACAGGGGGTCCTCCAAATACAGGAGAGTGCCAAGGCCCGCTGGAGCACTGCTCCAACACCTTCAAGCAGACTGGTATGTGGTCTGCCAAACCATTGGGTATTCAAGCGACTCTCTGATCTTTGAAAAATGCAATAACGCTGCTCATCCAATCACGGGCTGATTCCTCACTAGTTAGCAGCAAATGTAGCGAGAAACCAGCCTGTGATTGGACAAGCAGCAAAGAGTGGGAGGGAAAGTTTTGAAGAAGGAAAGTTCAAACTGGATAAGCAAGCCCCAGGTGAGGCAGCAAGCGCTAGGAGAGGCAGCGAGCCCCAGGCAAAGCAGCGGTCATACCCCAGGCAAGGCAGAAAGACCCAGCGCAGCCTACCTCAGGTGAGGCACCAAGCCCTAGGAGAGGCAGCGAGCCCCAGGCGAGGCAGTTCTGTGGACCCTAGGCGGGACACTAAGTCCCCCAGGCGAGGCAGCGCAGCAGGCCCCAGGCAAGGCACCAAATTCCAGATGAGGCAGCGCAGTGGACCCCAGGAGAGGCAGCAGACCCCAGGGGAGGCACCAAGTCCCAGGCAAGGCAGCGGACAGATGTTAGGTGAGACAGCAGATCCCAGTCAAGGCAGTGGACCCCGGGCGAGGCAGCAGACAGACACCAGGTGAGGCAGCGGACGGACCCCACACGAGGCAGCGGGTCCCAGGCAAGGCAACGGACCACAGGTGAGACAGCAGGAAGAAGGGGACTCCAGGTGAAGCAGCGAATCCCAGGTGAGGGAGCATTGGATCCCAGGTGAGGCAGCAGGCCCCTGGTGAGGTAGTGGACCCCAGGTAACGTAGCAGACCCCAGGCGAAGCAGCAGACCGACCACAAGAGGGGCGGCACACCCCAGGCAAGGTGAGAGGGAGAGAGAGTGTGAGGATGATGGGGAGAGAGAATATGAGGGTGGTGGGGGGAGAGAGAGTGTGTGAATGAGAAGGGTGGAAGAGTGTATGAGGGGGGTTGGCAGGGGGAGAGAGAGTGTTGTAGGAAATCCATGATCAGAATCTCAGCTTCATAGTTAAAAGATAAATCCCAGTTTTGCAGAGCCGCCTGATAAAAGGAGGGGATTGACTGTGTGAAACCCTGCTCTGTCAGATATTGTTAATCTGCTTAAAATCAAGGTCAGCTTTTTAGTAATATGAAGTGACAATATGAGTCTGGCAGTCAAAAACACAAAAAAAATGAAGGTGAAGCAAGAAGACGAAGCTAAGGAGAAAAGACAGTTTGTCATCTTATTTTAAAAAGCTTGAAGTATTGAATAGTGGACATTCATCAAAAAGTATGGATGAGGAAAGATGTAAATTATCTGACCACTTGCTGAATTGTGGAGATACCACAACGACTGCAAAAGTTGAACAAGTGGACTCTGAAGTGACCCTGAAACTACAAAATATTGGTGATTTTGTCAAAGTAAGGGAAGAAATGTACCCTGAAGATATGGTGTTATGGCCAAAATCTGTTTCATGGGATATGATAGAATATTTCTTAGTAAATAAACCAAAAAACATAGGTAATATGGAAAATTTGAGAGAAGAGTGTGTGTTTGGAAGTTGGAAGTAATTTAGAGGTCTTCACGAGTCCAATTTTCTGAGGATGAAGAAAAACAGGACGACAGAAATGAGAAATTGGTTGATTATTTTCAGAAACCACTAAAATGTTCTACTATTATGTTTGTAAATTATTCCCTAACTATAATAAAGGAAAACGAACATTCATCGACAGGCACTCTAATTGGAGAAACGTTGCAAGAGGTATGGCTGATCATGAAACTTCCAAAGCTCATATTAATGCTATGTGTAAATTCATTCAAAGGTGTAAATTATCTGAAAAAATTGATTCTGTGTTATCGGCTCAGTTTGAAAAGGAGCGTTTTTATTGGAGGAAAGTGCTGAGATGGGACGTTGCCACAGTCAAACCGCTATCTTCTTTGGGGCTACCTCTAAGAGGACACAATGAGTCATCATTGTCAAATCGAAAAGGTAATTTTTTAGCCTGCCTTGAATATCTTAGAGAATTTGGCGATTTTCTCAAAGAGCATTTGAAAAGTTATCAGCATTCTGGCTCAGGGGACACCAACTTTTTAGTGCACCAAACCTACAATGAATTCATCACTATGATGGCAGAGCAGCTCAGAAACCAATTCACTGATGAAGTTAAGGATTTCAAGTACTTTTCCATAGTAGTCGATTCAACATCAGGTGTGAGTCATGCAGACCAATTAACATGAATTTTAAGATATGTGACCAGCGATGGTGAAGTTGTTGGGCGATTTCTTTGTTTTATCCCTGCTAAAATCCCACCCTTCTGAATGTCTAGAGATGACTGCTTTGGAAATCAGTGAAAATTTAGGTTTGGACATCAAAAATTGCTGTGGGCAGAGCTTTGATAATGCTGCAAACATGGCAGGAAAATATTCAGGTCTACAGTCAAGACTGAATAATGCAGGCCCCTCTGCTTTACTCATACCATGTTCCATTTAATCTGCAATACTGTAGCTGAACCTTGTGAGGGAGCTAGACATTTTTTTGACTTTGTTCAAAACGTGTATATGTCTTTTTTTTTGTTTCATGGCATTGGTGGAGTGTGCTACAATCACGCTTGCAACAGGCAAATGAGAAATATTTGACAGTCAAAAGAATTTGTGACACCAGGTGGTCTGCTCACGCAGATACTGTTTTGACTTTGAAAATGAGCTATGATGATATAAAGGAAACCTTATTAGACAGAGCCACATGAAATTCAGAAAACTGCATGTGAAAACTGAAGCAGGACCCTTAATATAAAAGTTTGCAAAGGACGATATTGTTGTTTTTACTCTCTTACGGAACAGTTTACTTCAAAGAATTCATGCCATCAGCGAATTGCTGCAGAAGGTTGATACAAATTTGTTGAATGAAGCACAATTGTTAGGCTCTGTTAAAAGTTTTGTCGTGGGAGTTTGTCGGTGGAAACAGAGGCCCTAACATTAACAAAAAATATAGGCTCCTCTTATGAGAAGTGTAAAACAGCAGAAAGTTATTTTTCAATGAAACAAATCATTTTAAAAGGGAAAGAGAAGATCATTGTTGAGATCGTCAATGTTATTTGTGATACAATAACATGCAATTGCAGGGTAGAGGTGAATCTATAAAGAAAACAGTTGATTTATTTTGTGTGCTTTTTGTTAGAAGTATGGATGAAGATGCTAAAAGCCACTACAGTGAGAAATTAAGTGAATTCTACTGGGAGGACATAGACACATACTTTTTGAAGATGAAATGACACATTTCATTTATGTTATCGAAAATGATGAAGTCTGTTCTTCGAGATCACCAGTTGATTTGGATAGACTTGTACATGACGGTTTGCAGACAACTTTTCCAAATGTAGAAACCATTCCGAAAATATTTTTAACAATCCCTGTCGCAAATGTTTCTGTATTGAAATGAATTAAAAATTATTTGCGAAATAGAATGGGGAACATTTGACAAGTTCGACAATATTGTCAATTGAAAATGTCTCTTTACAAGATATTACTTACAATGACATAATTGACGATTTTATAAAGAAGAGGTGTAGAAAAAAAGGTATCTAAATTTCCATGCCAACAAGGCATCAAGGAAAAAGAACCTTAAAAATTTGTTTCTCTTCCACAATCTCTTGTTTAAATGTGTTTTTCAAAATGGACAATTGCTGAGCTGATAAAATGGCTGTAACTGGTCACATGTTGGTAGTTCCGGAAGATTCTAAGCTGTTCCAATGGACAAAAGGTTAACTCTTCATCCTCCTGGAATATGACTTGTATTGTTTAAAGATTCCAGCTAAGCTAACACAAAGGGTTCATAAATGATATGTCTGCACCAGCCAGCAATGGTATGGAGGGATTTTCTTATGAGGGGAGGTTGAGTAGGTTGGGCCTGTATTCACTGGAGTTTAGAAGAATGAGAAGTGACCTTATTGAAACATATAAGATTCTTAGGAGGCTTGACAGGGTAGATGCTGAAGGTTGTTTCCCCTTGTGGGAGAGTCTAGGACCAGAGGGCATAATCACTGCATAAAAGGTCGCCCATTTAGACAGAGATGAGGAAGAATTTCTTCTCTCAGAGAGTAGTGAATCTGGAATTCTTTACCGCAAAGGGCTATAGAGGCATGGTCGTTAAGTATATTGAAGGTTGAGGTAGGCAGATTTTTAATCAGTAAGGGAATCAAGGGTTATTGGGAAAAGGCAGGAAAGTGGATTTGAGGATTATCAGATCAACCATGATCTCATTGAATGATGGAGCAGACTCAATGGGCTGAATGGCCTGCTTCTGCTCCGACATCTTGTGGTCTTATGTTCTTATAGCTCTGAACAAAGGCAGAGCTATTTGGGACTGATCATCTCGAACATGATGCTAATGGCTCTAAAGTTACCTGCTCAAATCACAATGGGTTTACCAAGAGGGCCTGAATGGCTGAAGAGCTGAATCGCTCAACCCGAAACCATCCTTTCACATGACCAAGACTTGAGCTGTTTGAATTACTTTAACTATACAGCTTTCAAATTCCATCTTCAGTCTCTGTTTTAACCTCTGAAGAGAAGCAGTACTCCATGTGATAACAGCCTGCTTCTGGCGACCATCTCTCTCCAAGATTGGTCTCCAGAAAGAATCCTGTTTTTGGCCTACAAAGTGGACTAATTCCCAGAACACAAGAATACTTTTGCTGCAGCTTCAATTACCTCAACCAAGTTCCTAGGACAAGGACCCAGAATTCTACCAGTCAAAGCCACCTGAAATTGAACTTAGGCTCACTGGAATCTGTTCACGTGATTTTATGCCAACACCTTTTTTGATTTCTTCAAAGTTAACTTTTATTTTTCAAACTAAATGAGAATCTGTGAAATGTAGTGAATGGCAGCCTATGTATCTTGTTCATTGGTGTATTTGCTCCTGCACAGGCTCATTCCTAATAAATCCTAATTGTAATTTTTTCTTTATTCATTTATGGGATGTGGGCAAAACTGGCTGGGCCAGCATTTATTGCCCATCTGTAATTGCACTTGAGAAGGTGGTGGTGAGTTGCCTTCTTGAACCGCTGCAGTCCATGTGGTGAAGGTATACCTACAGTGCTGTTAGGGAGGGAGTTCCAGCGTTTTGACCCAGCGACAGTGAAGGAACAGCAATGTATTTCCAAGTCAGGCTGGTGAATGGCTTGGAGGGGAACTTCCAGGTGGTGGTGTTTCCATGTGTCTGCTGCCCTTATCCTTCTAGATGGTAGTGATCATAGGTTTGGAAGGTACTGCCTGAGTTGAGTTTCTGCAGTGCATCTTGTAGATGGTACACATGGCTGCTACAGTACATTGGTGGTGGAGGGAGTGAATGTTTGTGGGAGGGGTGCCAATCAAGTGGGCTGCTTTGTCCTGGATGGTGTTGAGCTTCTTGGATGTTGTTGGAGCTGCACTCATCCAGGCAGGGGGAGAGTATTCCATCACACACCTGACTTGTACCTTGTAGATGGGGGACAGTCTTTGGGGAGTCAGGAGGTGAATTACTTGGCTGCAAGATTATTAGCCTTTGAACTGCTCTTGTAGCCACTGTATTTATATGGCTAGTTCAGTTCAGTTTCTGGTCAATGGTAACCCCAGGATGTTGATAGTGGGGGATTCAGTGCTGGTAATGCCATTGAATGTCAAAGGGATGGTTAGATTCTTTCTTGTTGGAGATGGTCATTGCCTGGCACTTGTGTGGTGTGAATGTTACTTACCACTTGTCAGCCCAAGCCTGGATATTGTCCAGATCTTGCTGCATTTGGACATGGGCTGCTTCAGTGTCTGAGGAGTCGTGAATAGTGCTGAACATTGTGTGTCATTAGCAAACACCCCCACTTCTGACCTTATGATGGAAGGAAGGTCATTGATGAAGCAGCTAAAGATGGTTGGGCCTAGGACACTACCCTGAGGAACTCCTGCAGTGATGTCCTGAAACTGAGATGATTGACTTCCAACAACATTTGTGCTAGGTATGATTCCAACCAACGGAGAGTTTTCCCCCTGATCCCCATTGACTCCAGTTTTGCTAGGGCTCCTTGATGCCACACTCGGTCAAATGTGGCTTTGATGTCAAGAGCAGTGATTCTCATCTCACCTCTAGAGTTCAGCTCTTTTATCCATGTTTGAACCAAGGCTGTAATGAGGTCAGAAGCTGAGTGACCCTGGCAGAACCCAAACTGAGTGCCAGTGAGCAAGCTATTGCTTAGCAAGTGCCACTTGATAACACTGTTGATGACCCTTTCCATTACTGATGGTCGAGAGTAGACTGATGGAGCAGTAATTGGCCAAGTTGGATTTGTCCTTTTTCTGTGTACCGGGCATACATGGGTAATTTTCTACATTGCCGGGTAGATGCCAGTGTTGTAGCTGTGCTGGAACAGCTTGGCTAGGGGCGTGGCAAGTTCTGGAGCACAAGTCTTCGGTGCTATCGCCAGAATGTTGTCAGGGCCCAGAGCCTTTGCAGTATCCAGTGCCTTCAGCTGTTTCTTGCTATCATGTGGAGTGAATCGAATTGGCTGAAGACTGGCATCTGTGATGCTGGGGACCTCCAGAAGAGGCCGAAATGGATCATCTGCTTGGAACTTCCGGCTGAAGATTGTTGCGACTGCTTCAGCCTTATCTTTTGCACTGATGTGCTGGGCTTATCCATCATTAAGGATGGGGGTATTTGTGGAGCCCCGTCTTCCAGTGAGTTGTTTAATTGCCCTCTACCATTCACGACTGGATGTGGCTGGACCGCAGAGCTTAGATCTGATCCATTGGTTGTGAAATCACTTAGTTCTGTCTATCATTTGCTGCTTATGCTGTTTGGCACATAAGTAGTCCTGTGTTGTAGCTTCAACAGGTTGACATCTCATTTTTAGGTATGCCTGGTACTGCTCCTGGCATGCCCTCCTGCACTCTTCATTAAACAAGGATTGGTCTCCTGCCTTGTGGTAATAGTACAGTGGGGGATATGCCAAGCCATGAGGTTACAGGCTGTGGTTGAGAACAATTCTGCTGCTGCGAATGACCGAGTGCCTATCGAGTTGCTAGATCTGTTTGAAATCTATCCCATTTCGCATGGTGGTAGTGCCACACAACGCGATGGAGGGTATCCTCAATGTCAAGATAGGACGTCACCTCCACAAGAACTGTGCGGTGGTCACTCCTACTGATACTGTCATGGATAGATGCATCTGTGGCAGGCAAATTGGTAATGATGAGGTCAAGTATGTTGTTTCCTCTTGTTGGTTCCTTCACACCTACCGCAGACCCTGTCTAGCAGCTATGCCCTTTAGGACTCTGCCAGCTTGGCCTGTGGTGGTGCTACCAAGCCACTCTTGGTGATAGACATTGAAGCCCCCTACTCAGAAAACATTCTGCACCCTTGTCACCCTCAGTGCTTCCTCCAAATGGTGTTCAACATGGAGAGCACTGATTCATCAGCTGAGGGAGGGTTGTACGTGGTAATCAGCAGGAGGTTTCCTTGGCCATGTTTGTTCGGATGCCATGAGACTTCATAGGGTCTGGAGTTGATGTTGAGGACACCGAGGGCAACTCCCTCCGACTGCATACCACCTCTGCTGGGCCTGTCCTGCCGGTGGGACAGGACATACCCAGGGATGGTGACGGTGGTGGTGGTATCTGGAACATGATCTGTAAGGTACAATTCTGTGAGTATGATTATGTTAGGCTGTTGCTTGATTAATCTGTGAAACAGCTCTCTCAATTTTGGCTAAATTATTACAGAAAACTGGTACCACAGGCATCTGAAAATGCCTTATTTTTTCACAGTTTATTTTATATGCACTTTTTATGATCTATACTATGTATATAGAAGCACTTTGAATGGTCAAGCCCTTGGAAGGAAATCTGCTGTCCTCACTTGTTAGTTAACCTCAGATGCTAATAAAGAGGAATTTGCAGGGTTGGCCATTGCCATCTCTGGTGCTTAGATCAAGGCTGGATGGTCCATCTGCTTTCATTCTATTTTTGTGACTATTTAGCCACTTGATACAACTGTATGGCTTGCTGGGCCTTTTAACAATCAGCCACATTACTGTAGATCTGGAGTCATATGTAGGCCAGACCAAGTGAGGACAGCAGATTTCCTTCCTTAAAGGGAATTAGTGAACCAGATGTGTTTTTATGATAATGTTTTCATGTTTATCATTAGACGTTTAATTCCAGATTTTTATTGGATCCAAATTCCACTATCTGCCATGGTGGGATTTGAACCCAGATCCCCAGAGCATTATGCTAAGTCTCTAGATTACCAGTGCAGTGACAATACCACAATACATCCCCTCCTGACTGATGAATCTTTAAAAGAAAGAGTTGTTAGGCAATGATTTTACTAGCTGTACAAGTCGCCTACAACATTTAATTAAAATTATCTAACAAAAGGCTTGACCATTTAAAATGCTTCTATATGCATAGCCACATAGTTTTTTTAAATCTCCTTATAGATCACAAAAAGCTCATATAAAATAAACTGTGAAAAAATAAGGCATTTTCAGATGCCTGTGGTACCAGTTTTCTGCAATAATTTAGCCTTGCTGCCTTGGAGCTGTCTGTGCTGCAGTGATGTCATCAGTTGATTCTTCCATCTAGTGTCATAACAACAAGTGCCATGTTTGCTCACCTCATGTCACAATATTTACCATCTCGCATTCAGACAAGAGGTAAGAACATAAGAACTAGGAGCAGGAGTAGGCAATTCAGCCCCTCGAGCCTGCCCCACCATTCAATACGATCATGGCTGATCTCATTTCGGCCTCAACTCCAATTTCCCGCCCTCTCCCCATAACCTTTCAACCCGTTACTAATTAAAAATCTGTCTATCTCCTCCTTAAATATATTCAGTGTCCCAGCATCCACTGCACTCTGAGGTAGTGAATTCCATAGATTCATGACCCTTTGAGAAAAGTAATTCCTCCTCATCTCTGATTTAAATCTACCACCCCTTAGCCTAAAACTATGGCCTCTCATTCTAAAATGCCCCACAAGGGAAAACATCTGCTCCACGTCTACTTTGTCTATCCCCTTTAGCATCTTATATACCTCAATTAGATCTCCTCTTATCCTTCTAAACTCTAGCGAGTATAGGCCTAAACTGCTCAATCTCTCCTCATAAGACAAGCCCCACATTTCTGGAATCAAACTTGTGAACCTCTTCTGAACTGCCTTCAGTGCAACTACATCCTTCCTCAAGTAAGGAGACCAAAACTGTGCACAGTACTCCAGGTGCAGTCTCACCAATGCTTTGTACAGTTGCAACAACACTTCCCTATTTTTATACTCTATTCCTTTAGCAATGAATGCCAAAATTCCATTTGCCTTCCTTATTACCTGCTGTACCTGCATACTAGCTTTCAGCGATTCATGCACGAGGACACGCATATCCTTCTGCACTGAAGCATTCTGAAGATTTTCTCCATTTAAATAATAAGTCACCATTTTATTCTTCTGACCAAAATGGATAACCTCACACTTATCCATGTTAAACTCCATCTGCCAAATCTTGGCCCATTCACCTAACCCATCCATATCCATTTGTAAATTTCTTATTTCTTCATTTCAACTTTCTTTCCCACCTATTTTGGTGTCATCTGCAAATTTAGCTATAGTACCTTCTATCCCTGAATCCAAGTCATTAATATAGATTGTAAATAGCTGGGGCCCAAGGACAGAACCCTGTGGCACCCCACTAGTTACAGCTTGCTATCCAGAAAAAGACCCATTTATCCCAACTTTCTGCTTCCTGTTGATTAGCAAATCCTCTATCCAAGCTAATATATTACCCCTAACTCCGTGTGATCTTATCTTGTGTATTAACCTTTTGTGCGGCACCTTATCAAAGGCCTTCTGGAAGTCCAGGTATACTACATCTACAGGATCCCCATTATCCACTTTGCTTGTCACATCTTCAAAGATTTCTAGCAAGTTAGTCAAACATGATTTACTCTTCATAAAACCATGCTGACTCTGATGGATTGCATTTTGACTTTCCAAATGCTCCATTATTAATTCCTTATTAGTGGATTCCAACAATTACCCATCGACAGATGTTAAACTAACTGGTCTAGAGTTTCCTACTTTCTGCCTCCACCACCGCCCCCCCACGCACCCCCCCCCCCCCTTTTTTTTGAGTAAGCGTGTTATATTATCATTTTTCCAATCCACTGGAACTTTTCCAGAACCCAGGGAATTTTGGAAGATTATTACCAATGCATCCACTATCTCCACTGCCACTTCCTTTAAGAACCTGGGATGTAGGCTATCAGGTCCTGGGGACTTGTCACCCTTTAATCCCAATAGTTTGCTCAATACTTTTTCTCTAACGATGGTGACTGTTCTAAGTTCCTCCTTCTCTATACCCTCTGCACTACCTGTTACTATTGGGGTGGTACTAGTGTCCTTCATCATGAAAACTGAGGCAAAAGATTGATTAAGCGTCTCTGCCATTTCTGCGTTCCCTACTATTCACTCCCCAGTCTCATCCTCCAAGAGACCAACATTCACTTTAGCTACTCTCCTTTTATATACTTGTAGAAGCTTTTGCTATCAGTTTTTACATTTTCTGCTAGTTTTCTTTCATAATTTACCTTTGCTCTTTTTATTATTTTTTTAGTAACCCTTTGTTGATCTTTAAAAGTTTCCCAATCTTCCAGTCTGCCACTGACCTTTGCAATTTGGTATGCCTTAGTTTTTGCCTTTATGTTATCTTTAACTTCCTTGCTTAGCCATGGATGCTTTTTCCCCCTCTTCCATCTTTCTTCCTCTTTGGAATATCTTTTACTTGGGAGGAATTGAATATCTCCTTAAATATCTGCCACTGTTCATCAACTGTCCTACCTTGTAGTCTTCCTGCCCAGTCCACTAGGGCCAAATCTGCCCTCATGCCTATGTAGTTACCTTTGTTTAACTCCAGAACACTAATGTGGGACTCAAGTTTCTCGCTCTGAAACTGAACTTGAAATTCTAGCATGCTATGGTCATTCTTCCCTCGAAGATCCTTTACTCTGAGATCATTAGTTAATCCCATCTCATTACACAAAGCCAAATCCAGAATAGCTCCATGGTTGGTTCCACAACATATTGCTCCAAGAAACAATCTCTAATACACTCTATGAACTCTCCCTCAAGGCTACCCTTGCCAATATGATTAGTCCAGTCCATATGCATATCAAAATCACCCATGATTATTGCCATGCCATTCTTACATGCTCCCAGTATTTCCTGGTTTATATTGTGCTCTACTGCTGAACTACTCTCTGGGGATCTATAGATTGCTCCCACCAGGGACTTCTTTCCCTTGCAATTTCTTATTTCTACCCAGACTGACTCTATGTCTTGCTCTCCAGCGCCTATATCATTCCTCGCTATAGCACTGATCTCTTCCTTTACAAACAATGCTATACCACCTACTTTTCCTTCCTGCCTATCCTTCCGAAACACTGAGTACCCTTGGATATTCAACTCCCAAACCTGTTCTCTGTGTAACCATGTCTCAGTAATCACCACCAAATCATATCTGCGCTGTTAACTCATTAGATTCATTCCGAATGCTACGTGCATTCAGATACAAAGCCTTTAAGTTTGCCCTATTGTCAATTTTCCCTACTTTTATATGATTCTTTGGTGCAATATGATGTTCACACACTCTGTCTCTTCCTTTCACTTTTTGGTAACAATCAGCCTCATCACTAACCTGCACTCTTACTCCCTCCTTAAGCTTTGATTTGTTATATTTCCATGCAACTGAAACCCCCCCCCCCCAACTATTTAGTTTAAAGCCCTATCTACAACCCTAGTTATGTGATTCACCAGGACACTGGTCCCAGCCTGATTCAAGTGGAGCCCATCCGAACGGAATAGCTCCCTCTTTCCCCAATACTTTTCCCCAGTAAGCTTAGATGTCAACAAGGCAATTATTCACATAGGCATGTTTTCACAAGTGAAGAAGCACTGAGCAATTTGTGTATTTTCTTGGCTTCGGCCATTGGGAGGGCCCGAAAATGAAGCTGGGCACAGGGCCCCACTGACTTTAAATCCACCACAGCCTTAGAGATAGAGTTTGTGCCAAAGCCTGCCACTGCATCACAGGGACCTGAGGTGGTCCAGGGAAGCTGGAGGCCTGGCACCCATGAGGAATGGAGGGAGGTCATCTTCCTGGAGGGTGGCTGGAGGAGGCCACTTCATCACGCAGCAGGGTTAGCTCTTTGTTCAGCATCATCCCCCTCCACCTGCAATTCATCCTCCTCTCGTATCTCCTGCTCCTGCTTCTCCCCAGTGAGCTGTCCAAAGGGACTCAATATCCTCAAAGGCCTTAACTCCCTGGAGGGCCATGTTGTGGAGAAAGCAGCAAACAACCCTAGTGACTGAGACCACCTGACTGGTCCAGGCACCATACCCAGTGTCCTCTAAGCTTGTGAAGCCACATCAGTTGTGAATCTGATGTGCTGTCCAATCTTAGCAAAGAGGGCATCTGTTGCCTGGGTGATGCACCGATGTGAAGCTCCTTGTGAGATGCCACAAGGATCCACACTGATGAGGGTACAGATGCCTAGAGAGTCACAGTCTCCTTCACCACTGGTTCTTAGTCATCTGCACGTCTCTTCACCTCAGCTTGTTGATCTTTTGCTCAGGGTAGTGTGTCCTTCTCCTTTGGACCTCCCATCCCTCTCCTCTGGCCTCCTGATGTCCAGGGCTCTGCCCTTCATGTATGGGCTGGCATTCCCCATCTCCATTACCCCAAGAATGAAAATTTGGCCCATCATTTCAAGTTAATGACCTTCTGTCTAAATTGGGAAAAGTTAGAAATATAATCGGTTTTAAGCAAGTGAAAGGAGAAAGGATGGGAAAATAACAAAAGGACAGGTCTGTGATAGGGTGGAAGAAAGCAGAAATAAGGAAAAAAACAAAACAAAAACTGATAGCTGCACAGAAAAGGAAACAAAATGGTGGTAAAGCTTACAGTCTGAAGTTGTTGAACTCAATGTTGAGTATGAAAGACTGTAAAGTGCTTAATTGAAAGATGAGGTGCTGTTTCTTGAGCTAACATTGAGCTTCATTGGAACACTGCAGGAGGCTGAGGACAGAGAGGTCAGTGTGAGTGCAAGGTGGAGAATTGAAATGACAGGTGACAAGAAGCTCAAGGTCATGATTGCAGACTAAATGAATCTGGAATGGCCAGATACCCTGATTTAGTGATATTGGTTGAGAGATAACTTGAACCCCTCTGCTGTACTTTGATTAATGCTATTGAGTCTTTTATATCCACTTGAGAGTGTAGAGAGAAACCTGGGTTTAATATTCCTTCTCAATGATGACACCTCTGACAGTGCAGCACTCTCTCATGACTGCGATGACGTATCATTAGATTATGGGCAGAATATTACGCTCAGCGAGCGGGTGTGCGTTCGAAACGCCCGAGTGTAAAATGACGCGCGATATTTTGTTCGGCAGGCATGCGCCGGAGTCAGCTGCACACCCGCCGTTAATTAAAAGGCCAATTAAGGCCACTAACAAGCTAATTAAATTCAAATTTACACTGCCTGTCCAACCTTATGGTTGGTGGGTAGGCAAAAAGGCCAAGCAGCCTTTGCAATTTTTAGGAAACCTTATCCACAAGCAGGTTGAGGTTTCCTAAAGCAAATAAACATTAAATAAACACTTTATTTTGGAATTAAAAACGTATCCCCTCTGATGCGACAGAGTCACATGAGGGGACATGTTTTAAATTTTACTGTCTTTATTAATTTTTTTAAAAAGCGGTTCAATCTCCCTGAGACATGGAGCTGCCTCAGGGAGATTGAAGAGCTCATTTGCATGGAACTGCACGCTAGACCTGGCTCCCCCTCCTCCCCCACCAGCACAAGCAACACTCAGCGCTGCCACTCACGATCCACGCAGGGCGGGCTTTAATTGGCCCACCAGCGTGAAATCGCGGTGTGGAGCCAATCCCGCCTGCCCCCAACTGAGCACACCCACCAAGGGCAAAATCCTGCCCCATGTGTCTGTTTTCTGTGGAGCTTGAACCTTCTGGTGACAGCGCTGCCACAGAGCCAAGGCTGACACATTAATGTCAGCATTTGGTTTATACAGAGCATTGTTCATTTATCCATATCTAACCATCCTTCACTTGCAGGATTTATTCTTAGGTCAACACCGTTCTCTAGTTCAACCTGGGATTTGTATACACAAAACTGGTGCAGCTGGTTATATGTATTAGTTTAAATTGACATTTTAATCAGAAAAGCCAATGGAAGAAATTATTTCTAGCATTGATTGTGCAGGAAGAATATGAGCATCACTGAAGGATCGGTTCAGAGATTTTCATTATGCATACAGCTACTTGAAAGGTGTAATCATTTATTAAAGTTGTCTTATCCTGTGCTTTGTGCATCCTACCTTTGGCGATTCCTCATGTCTGACATTGGAAATTGGTATATTTATAGAATGGCTTTACTGCAAATTTCCCCATCCCCCAACTTTGTCAGCCTGCAAACTGATAGCATCAATGAAGGATGGTGAACAAGGAGGAATGCTAATCAGAAGTAATCCCCTCAATTGTTCGGAATGGTAGCACAGAAGGGGTAAATTAAAATGATTTATCATTATTTTCCCTCTCCCTTCACCATAAACAAAAAGATTGAAGAAGTGCAAACAGAAAAACTTTCTTTTATATATAATGGACGATAGAAAGGAATGTACAGCACTTACAGTGAAAACCTAGATCCTGTAAAGAAATAAGGCTATCATGTTCAAATTTGAGTTGGCGGAGGAAGATGCTGGGAATTGTGGGGGAGAAAAGGAGAGATGCTGAAAGCCACTGGGGAATAGCAACAGAGAAAACACTGGAGGATAGATTGAGAGGAGAGGAAACACTGGGAATCAATCACTTAAAAAAAAACCCAAATGGCTTTTATGACATCCAAAAAGAAAAGAAATCCCACCCCTCCAACCTGGGAACTCACATGTTTGCTGGAGCTGTCAAGAAGGGCTTAAACTAGAATGGCAGGGGGATAGGAGCCTGAGCAGAGAGACAGAGGAGGGGGAAACAAGGATAGAAACGAAGGACAGAAAAGTAAGATGCAAAAGTGGCAGGCAGAAAAAACAAGGGCAAAAAACATATGTGGTCATAATGCAAAATAAAGCTAAGATGACTAACAAGGTTAAAAAGACAAGTCTAAAGGCATTGCATCTTAATACATGGAGCATTCACAATAAGGTAGATGAATTATCAACGCAAATAGACATAAACGGTTATGATATAGTTACAATTACGGAGGCATGGCTGCAGGGTCACCAAGGATGGGAACTGATCATTCAGCTGTATTCAATATTTAGGAAGGACAGACAAATAGGGAAAGGAGGTGGGGTAGCAATGTCAGTAAAGGAGGAAATCAATGCAATATTGAGGAAGGATATTAGCTCAGAAAATCACGATGTGGAATCTGTTTGGGTGGAGATAAGAAACACCAAGGGGCAGAAAATATTGGTGAGGGTTATCTATAGGCTCCCAAACAGTAACGGAGATGTAAGGGAGGGCATTAAACAGGAAATTAGAGATGCATGCAATAAAGGTACAACTGTAATCATGGGTGACTTTAATCTACATATAGATTGGACAAACCAAACTAGCAATAATACTGTGGAGGAGGATTTCCTGGAGTATGTACATGATGGTATTTTAAACCAATGCACTGAGGAACCAACTAGAGACCAGGCTATCCTAGACTGGGCATTGTGCAATGAGAAAGGATTAATTAACAATCTTGTTGTGCTCTTGGGGAAGAGTGACCATAAAATGATAGAATTTTCCATTAAGATGGAGAGTGAAAAAGTTGAATCTGAAACTAGGGTCCTGAATCTAAATAAAGAGAACTACAGGAGTATGAAGTATGAGTTGGCAATGATGGATTGGGGAACCTTACTAAAAGTGTTGACGGTGGATAGGCAATGGCTAATGTTTAAGGGGCATATGTATGAATTACAACTATTATTCATGCCTGTCTGGCACAAAAATAAAACAGGAAAGGTGGCTCAACCATGGATTACAAAAGAAATTAGGGATAGTGTTAGATCCAAAGAGGAGAGATATAAAATTGGCAGGAAAAGCAGTAAGCCTGAGGATTGGGAACAGTTTAGAATTCAGCAAAAGTGGACAAAAAGATTGATCAAGAAGGGGAAGATGGAGTATGAGAGTAAACTTTCAGGGAACATAAAAACTGACTTTAAAAGCTTCCGTAAATATGTGAAGAGATAAAGATTAGCAAAAACAAATGTAGGTCCCTTACAGTCAGAAATGGGGGAAATTATAATGGGGATCAAAGAAATGGCTGAAGAATTGAACACATATTTTGGTTCTGTCTTCACAAAAGAGGACACAAATAATTTCCCAGAAATGTTAGGGAACCAAGGGTCGAGTGAGATGGAGGAATTGAAGAAAATAAGTATTTAAAAAAAAGTGCCAGAGAAATTAATGGGGTTAAAGGCTGAAAACTCCCCAGGACCTGATAATCTACACCCCAGAATACTAAAGGAAGTGGCCTTGGAAATATTGGATGCATTGGTGGTCATCTTCCAAAATTCTATAGACTCTGGAACATTTCCTACAGATTGGAGGGTGGAAAATGTAACCCCGCTATTTAAAAACAGAGGGAGAAACAAAACAGAAAATTACAGACCAGTTAGCCTAACATCAGGAGTGAGGAAAATGTTAGAGTCTATTATAAAAGGCATGGTAAGAGAACACTTGGAAAGCATTAATGGGATTAGGCAAAATCAGCACGGGTTTATGAAAGGGAAATAATGCTTAACTAATCTACTGGAGGTTTTTGAGGGTGTAACTAATGGAATAGATAAGAGAGAACCAGTGGATGTGGTGTATTTGGATTTCAAGAAGGCTTTTGATAAGGTCGCACACAAGAGGCTAGTGGGCAAAATTAAAGCACATGGGATCAGGGGTAATATACTGGCGTGGATTGAGAATTGGTTGGCAGACAGGAAACAGAGAGTGAGAATAAATGGGTCTTTTTCTGGATGGCAGACGGTGATTAGTGGTGTACCGCAGGGATCAGTACATGGGCCCCAGCTATTCACGATATATATAAATGACTTGGATGAGGGAACCAAACGCAATATTTCCAAGTTTACTGTTGACACAAAACTGGGTGGGGTTGTGAGTTGTGAGGAGGATGCAAAGGAGGCTTCAGGGCAATTTAAGCAAGTTGTGTGTGTGTGGGCAAACATATGGCAGATGCAGTAAAACATGGATAAATGTGCAGTTATGCACTTCGGTCTGAAAAACAGAAAGGCAGAGTATTATTTAAATGGTAATATATTGGGAAATGTGGATGTACAAAGGGATCTGGGTGTCCTTGTACACCAGTCAATGTAAGTAAGCAGGCCGGTGCAGCAAGCAATATGGAAGGCAGATGGTATGTTGGCCTTTATTGCGAGAGGATTTGAGTTCAGAAGTAGGGATGTCTTACTGCAGTTATACAAGGCCTTGGTGAGACCACACCTGGAGTATTGCGTGCAGTTTTGGTCTCGCTACCTAAGAAAGGATACACTTGCCATTGAGGGAGTGCAGCGAAGGTTCACTAGGCTGATACCGGGGTTGGCAGGACTGTTGTATGAGGGGAGATTGGTTCGACTGGGCCTGTATTCGCTAGAGTTTAGAAGAATGAGAGGGGATCTGATTGAAACATATAAAATTCATACAGGTCTAGACAGACTAGATGCAGGGAGGATGTTTCCCCTGGTTGGGGAGTCTAGAGCCAGGGGCCACAATCTTAGGATATGGGGCAGGCCACATAGAACTGAGATGAGGAAATATTTCTTCACTCAGGAGGTGGTCAACCTGTGGAATTCTCTACCACAGAAGGCTGTGGAGGCCAGGTCACTGCGTATATTCAGGGAAGAAATTGATAATTTTTTGGATATTAGGGGTATCAAGGGGTATGGAGAGAAAGCGGGAATTTGGTGTCAAGATAGAGGATCAGCCATGATCATATGGAATGGCGTGCATGCTCAAAGGGCCAAATGGCCTAATCCTGCTCCTAGTTTCTTTAACAAGCTGAAACCAAGAGCTACCAGAGGAACTGAGTTTATATTCCTCACTTTGATGATTTGTTTCCTGATCAAGATACCAGTTTTGTATTTTCTTATCTGATGCTTTTATGGAAATCTTAGGTTACAATATAAGTTCTTTGTTCAGAAAAATATCAGTTCAGGGCCTGACAGTATAATCAGAAAAAAAACCAATACAGCAGAAAACAGTGTCAAAATTAAGGCTGAGAATTTGAAACAAAATGTTATATCATTTATCTTTTAACAATAATAAGTAGTGCTATTATTCATTTTTTTTATAGTAAGATGAAATGATTTGCAATAGCTGCAGAACCATTCAGTATTTGGTCATAGTCCCTTGTGTGATGAGTTCATTGCTGTGGTTTGTGCCTGACACAAATAATTTTGTCTTTTAGAAGTACCATGGATTGTCCAGAGAAAATATATAGTAATGCATTTTGGATCTAGGGTTAGGAAAGAAAATGGACCTTAAATGGTAAGATTTTAAACTCTGTATACAAGCAAGGGAACCTCAAAGCACATATACAAGCAATACTGAAGGAACAGTATAAGTCCATCTAAAAAGGCAGTGTTTTGTATCTGGAGACCTAGAATACATAAGTAAAAAAGTAATGTTGAAATTCTGCAAGACCTTAGACCACAGTTGAAGTATTAGGGTTGATTCTGAATCTCAACAACAACTTGCATTTGCAATTTTGCTAATTTGAATCTGCAGTCGGCCTTAGTTCCCATAGCTCTTCACTGTTTCTCAAGGACAACTTGGCTGTGATTGATCAGTGTCCCACTGATGGCCTAAATGCTTTGTCTGGATTCACATGTAGTCAAGAGTAGCCATAGAACAATATCGTTGCATTAGTCAGTACTTTCTCAATATTATTTTTAAAAAAGGACAAGAATCTCTCCACGTAAATATTAGCTAGAATCACAGAACATTATAGCACAAGAACAGGCCAATTGCCCTGAAAAACCTGTGCTGTGTTGTTATGTCAAGAGCCACTAATATACTTGCCCTCAACGTTGGCTCATTCTGGGTCAGAGAGTTGTGGGTTCAAGTCCCACTTCTGAGACTTCAGTACAAAAATCAAGGCTGACACTCTAATGCAGTACTGAAGGAGTGCAGCACTATCAGATGTGCTATCTTTTAGATGAGATGTTAAACTGAGGCTATGGCTATCCTCTCAGGTGGATGTAAAATATCCTGTGGCACTTTTTCAAAGAAGAGCAGGGGAGTTCCCCAGTGGCCTGGCCAATATTCATCCCTAAATCAACATCACAAAAACAGATTATCTCATCATTATCACATTGCTGTTTGTGAGAGTTTGCTTGTGCAAATTGGCTGCCATTTTTTGTTATTCGTTCACAGGACAGGGGCTAAGCCAGCATTTATTGCCCATTCTTAATTGCCCTTGAGAACTGAGTGGCTTTCTAGGCCATTTCAGAGGGCAATTAAGAGTCAACCACATTGCTGTGTGTCTGGAGTCACATGTAGGCCAGACCAAGTAAGGATGGCAGATTTCCTACCCTCAAGGACATTAGTGAACCAGATAGGCTTTTACAATAATTGACAATGGTTTCATGGTCATCATTAGACTTTTAATTCCAGGCTTTTTTTTAAATTCAAATTTCACCATCTGCCATGGTGGGATTGAAACCCAGGTCCCTGGATTACTAGTCTAGTGACAATACCACTATGCCACATTGCAACAGTGACTACACTTCAAAAGTGCTTTGATACATCCTAAGGTCATGAAAGGAGCTAAATAAATGTAACTGTTCCTTTATCAGGATTTACCCAGGTATTATAATTTTTTCTTGCTGAGATGGCAAGTGTGTAATTGTGATCTCATTTGTAGGGAGCTGCATTATGCTTCTATTGGTACTCAAATTCATAAATAAATGCAATGGAAGTAGCTTTCTTAAAAAGAATACATGCCATAATACTTGGCAGTCACCATGAGATGCCCTGTGTGCATATGTTTTACAAATGTGTTTATGGAATAAATTTGCAGCTATCCACTGCTACTTAGGCAAGGAGAGGAGATAGCGAATTATTGATTCCAAACTAAATCCACATGGGGAAGTGAGGATTTGCAGCACTTACTTTGTAGTTCAGATTTACTGCTGACAATGTCATACAAGGGTCATAAATTGTCACCACTAATTACATCCGTAAAAACATACCTTTGTTTCTTTATTACGTGAGGATTTACATAATTGCTAAAAATAAATCAGCTTGACTGGGGAGTCATATCTTCCTAACTACTTCATTCAGGCTTGCTCCCAACATTAATTGTGCTCCTTGCAAAAGGTCCCATCCATAATTAAGCCTCATGAAAAATTGAACGTTAAACATGTAGTGAATGGAATGTAGTGCACTCAGGGTTAACTATCACCCCTTTTATTAATGCTTATCCTATATGCCTGCTGTCTCCTAAGGGAGAAAAACACCACACTGAGAGATTTCAACCTAAACAACAAATTGCTTATTATAAGAAAGAAATCTATAGAAAAAATCAAAATCTATTAAGGCAAGGGATTAAAAATGTCAATGCAGGATTCCAGAGTTGTTTTGGGTGGTTTTCCCCTCACTGTCAGACAGGATAAAATATGAAGCTCTGGCTCAGGAGTGCTTGGTTGTCATAGTGACTTAAATGTGTAGTTTTCAAGTGAACCAAAGGTGAAGGTCATCTTAATGCCTTTTTGCCAAAACAAAGCTTTTATTTCATGTCTAAATTTTCATACAATACCGGTTCCATATCAGCATAAGCTGATGGGACAGCCATTACACAGAATGACTCTGTCACAGCAGACCCAGCTGCAAGTCTGTTCTGCAGAATTTATTAAACTCTCTGCATTGCCTGAAAAAGGGAGCTGGACTGGATCATAACTGGGGCAGATATTTCATCATTTAGAAGGTAAGTCACTTAACAGATAAGAAATACTTGGTCCATGCGATCACCTGAACTGGATTTGAACAATCGAGGGCGTCTGAGAAAAAATTTCCAGTGTTTCTTCCCCAGTTATTTCTTACCTCTCCTGGGAGATCACATAACTGCAATGGGGTGGGGTCGGGATGACGCTAGCCATCATGAAAGTGCGGCCGACTTGATGGACCAGCTGGTCTTTTCACGTCTGTCATTTTTGTATGTTGGTCATTTTTAATTTTGAACATACCTGCAATTAAGAGAAGCCTGTGTTTCACTGCGCCATCAGTGTAACCAAACTTCAGGCCTACATTCAGGGATATTTTTTAATTAACTGCCTTTTTGAAGCTGTTGGCCTGTTTTTGGCACTTTTTCAGGTTGCTATGCATACTATCACATCCACACAGCTATTATCATGGATTTAGGGAAAATGGACATTTTATTTTTAAAAGCAAAATGGAGAATGGACAATATGCTTTGATAAAAATGGCGTTGAGATGTCAGGTGGCCTCTTTTCTTTTCTGTCAATATACATGGGACTGCACAGGCCTGGATGTTACCTGCTTATCTAGACAGAAAATTAAAATACAAACATCCTTTCGGAACATTTCACTGAGACGTCATCAAAAGGCAATAAACCTTGTGGATTTAATGTCCAAGTAACTGCAGAAGTTAGTTCACAATGTTCTTGCAGACTTCTTGGTTGTGGAATGGGTGTGATGAGAAATCAATTATATCACACATGGGTGAAATGCAAACACTATTTTGTGTCAAATCCCAAATCGCTAGAGTCCAATTGTTTAAACAATGGAAACAGATACTGAGATAAAAGCAAAAAAACTGCGGATGCTGGAAATCCAAAACAAAAACAAAAATACCTGGAAAAACTCAGCAGGTCTGACAGCAGCTGCGGAGAGGAGCACAGTTAACGTTTCGAGTCCGTATGACTCTTCAACAGAACGAAGGAAAAATAGAAAAGAGGTGAAATAAAAGCTGGTTTAAGGGGGGTGGGACAGGTAGAGCTGGATAGAGGACCGGTGATTGGTGGAGGTAGCCAAAAGATGTCATAGACAAAAGGACAAAGAGGCGTTGAAGCTGATGATATTATCTAAGGAATGTGGTAATAAAGGTACAGATAGCCCTAGTGGGGGTGGGGTGGGAGTAAGGGATCGAAATAGGCTAAAAGGCAGAGATAAAACAATGGATGGAAATACATTTTAAAATAATGAAAATAGGTGGGAAAAGAAAAATCTATATAAATTATTGGAAAAAAGGGGGATCGGAAAGGGGGTGGGGGTGGAGGAGAGAGTTCATGATCTAAAATTGTTGAACTCAATATTCAGTCCGGAAGGCTGTAAAGTGCCTAGTTGAAAGATGAGGTGGCATTCCACAGGGACCGTTCCCTCCGGGACACCCTGGTCCACTCGTCCATCACCCCCTACACCTCAACCCCCTCCCACGGCACCTTCCCATGCAACTGCAGGAGATGCAACACCCTTTACTTCTCCCCTCCTCATCATCCAAGGGCCCAAACACTCCTTTCAAGTGAAGCAGCATTTGACTTGCACTTCCCTCAATTTAGTCTACCTCATTCGCTGCTCCCAATGCAGTTGCCTCTACATTGGAAAGACCAAACGCAGACTGGGTGACTGCTTTGCGGAACACCTTCAGTCTGTCCGCAAGCATGGCCCAGACCTCCCTGTCGCTTGCCATTTCAACACTCCACCCTGCTCTCATTGCCCACATGTCCGTCCTAGGCCTGCTGCATTGTTCCAGTGAAGCTCAACGCAAACTGGAGGAATAGCACCTCATCTTCTGACTAGGCACTTTACAGCCTTCTGGACTGAATATTGAGTTCAACAAATTTAGATCATGAACTCTCTCCTCCATTCCCAACCCCTTTTCGATCCCCCTTTTTTCCAATAATTTATATAGATTTTTCTTTTCCCACCTATTTCCATTATTTTTAAATGTATTTCCATCCATTGTTTTATCTCTGCCTTTTAGCCTATTTCGATCCCTTCCTCCCACCCCAGCCCCACTAGGGCTATCTGTACCTTTATTATCACATTCCTTAGATAATATAACCAGCTTCAACACCTCTTTGTCCTTTTGTCTATGACCTCTTTTGGCTATCTCCACCTATCACTGGCCCTCTATCCAGCTCTACCGTCCCAACCACCCCCCTCCCTTTAAACCAGCTTATATCTCACTTCTTTTCTATTTTCCCTTAATTCTGTTGAAGAGTCATACGGACTCGAAATGATAACTGTGTTCCTCTCCGCAGATGCTGTCAGACCTGCTGAGTTTTTCCAGGTATTTTTGTTTTTGTGTTGAAGCAGATACTATTGTGGCCTGACAGAAACCAGGTTGTGATAAGGAACATCTATTAACATACATTGTGAGAGCAGCCTCAGTCTGGGAGACAAGGAGGGAACAGATCCAAAACAGCAAAGGAAGGATCCTGCCTAAAATCTACCAGCAGGCAAAAAATTGGGGACATTTACCTACCAATTTGAAGAACTAAAACAGATCTTCACTACTTGTTAGGCAAGGGAATTAAAGGTTATCAGAGGTATATGGGAATATGGAATTTGAAACACAGACAGATCAGCCATGATCTTATTGAATGGCAGAGCAGGCTCAAGGGGCTGTATGGCCTACTCCTGCTCCTATTTCGTATGTATGTCCACCTTGACTGGACTGAAGCCAGAAACATGTTGTTGCAAGCAGTGATCCACTGTGAATCTGCTGTTTGTAAATTCCAACCTCCATTTCTTCAGCGAACCAAAAGGCATCATCAGCCCTGTAATGTTTCAAGCTTGTATCTGAAGAGAATCAAGTGGAACAGTGATTTTTTTCCCCCACTTTTAAGACCTACTGTATACTACCTCTTTGTAATCACCCTTTCTTGTCTATGTTTGTGTGTGTGTGTGTCTTTGTGCTTGTGGGTGCTATTCGGGCATTGAAGACATTCAGGCATTGAAAAATAAACATTTATTCTTTTTTAAAAACTAGTGAGAAAATCTGTCTTTTGTCTATACTTGAGAGTTACAGTACTAAAGGGGTTCAAACACTTTTCATTTAAAACACGTCTTTCTCTGGTCAGTCAATAGGTGGAACCGGGGGAACCATACTACCTACCGCTGCCCTGTCCACAACAATAAACAAGATATGTGCAACCTACTCCTCATGGACTTGATCCCTTCCATTCAATTTCCTCACAGAAAGGTCAACCTAAATGTTCCCTTATCCACAAAAGTTAGAGGCAAGACTCCCAAATGTCTAATTTTCCCCAACATACTGGGCTGGATTTTCCTGACGATATGAAGATAGAAGGTGGGGGTGGGGTGGGAGGGGGTTCCTAAATAGGAGACAGCCACATTGGGATGGCTCCCTAATGCATTCCCGCCACTATGGATGTTTTCCAGGGCAGTCTGGGAGCCGGATTGGTTGCCTGCACCATGGAGATGGATGGTCAATTAAGGTGATTAAGGTCCCAATTGGAGGCCATTTTGTGGCTTCACACATTTTACCACCAGCAGAGCAGCTCCTTGCTGCACTTAGAGGCTGCCTGCTTGCAACAGGCTGGGGTGGTGGTAGGTGGGGTGGGGAGGGGAGGTGGGGGGCGAATGCTTCAGAGCCAATAACAGTGCCGTGGGCATGGAAGGCCTCAATCAGAGCTGAGCCTGGTCTATCAGAGGGGTTTCCCCGCCATCCTACCTGTGCCTTATTTGTATGCAGGCCGGGCACCTCTGTTAAGCAACCCTTGCATTCTGACCTGCTCTAGCAGCACCAGCCTCACCTCTGATTGGCAGCATCAGGAGCCCACTTGCCCTCCTTATTAAGATAGCAAATGGGGAGGTAGTCAATTAGGAGGCCACCTTTGGAAAAATTGTGCCAGTGAACGTGCTGCCAGCAAGTGCAGGCTTGTGACCTCTATTTGATCGTGATGTTGGTGTCCCAAAGCCCACAGGGAAATCTATCTCACTCTGTGCTTTTCTGATTTAATTAAAGACTCTGCTTGTGATAGGTGAGCACACAGAAGCTGATTGCACTATTGCTGTTGGTTTGTTGCTTTGTAATGAAAACTGACTTCTGCAATGGAGGATTCCATCTGAGAAATTAAGGCATACTTCTCACACCAATTTTGTCCTGAAGGTTGACACTTGGTGCAATTGAATATAAGTGAGCAAATTGTCTTAAATAATCTATTAATAAAAAGTTTTATATCTGTCACATAGGAACTGAAGTAGGCCCTGGAGCCTGTTCTGTCATTCAGTGAGATCATGGCTGACCTGCAACCTAACTCCATATACCTACCTTTGCTGCGTATCATTTAAAAGCTTTGATTAAGGAAACCTATCAATCACAGATTTAAACTTAATAATTGATCAGGCATCAATTGTGGTTTTCAGAAGAGAGTTCCAAACCTCTGCTCCCCTTTATTTGTAGAAGTGTTTCATAATTTCTCTTCTGACTTTAATTTTTAGACCATGCCCCCACTCCCCACCAACTCCCCCCTCCACCCCCCCACCAACTCCACCCCACCCCATCCTAGACTCCTCAACTAATGGAAATAGTTTCTCTCAAAGCCTGTCCACCATCTACAAGGCACAATTCAGGAGTGTGATGGAATACTCACCGCTTGCCTGGATGAGTGCAGTTCCCACAGCACTAAAGAAGCTGGACACCATCCAGGACAAAGCAGTATTCTTTGATTGGCATCACATCCACAAACATTCACTCCCTCCACCACCGAAGCACAGTTGCAGCAGCCTGTACCATCTGCAAGATGCACCGTAGAAATTCACCAAGGCTCCTTTGTCAGCAACTTCCAAACCCAGGACGGTTGCCACCTAAAAGGCAACAGATAAATGGGAACACACAGCCTGGAAGTTCCCCTCCAAGCCACTCACCACCCTGATTTGAAATATATCACTGTTCCTTCACTGTCACTGGGTGAAAATCATGGAATGCCCTCCCTAACAGCATATTGGGTGTACCCACACCACTGCAGCAGTTCAAGAAGGCAGCTCACCACCACCTAAGGGCAATTAGGGATGAGCAATAAATGCTGGTCTAGCCAGCAATGCCCACAGCCTGTAAATGAATAATAAAAAAAGATAAATAAAAAGGGAAATTCCAGGAATACAACCCCAGTTTGTGTAATCTCTCCTCGTAATTTAACTCCTGAAGTTCAGGTATCATTCTGGTAAATCTATGCTTCACTCCCTTCGAGGCCAACTTATCCTTTCTAAGATATGATGCCCAGAACTGCTCACAGTGTTCCAAGTGTGGTCTAACTACAGCTTTGAATAGCTGAAGCATGACTCCTACTTTCTTGTATGCTAGTCCTGTAGATATAAAGGCCAGCGTTCCATTAGTCTTTTTGATTGTTTTCGGTACAATGTATCACTGTATGATTGGAAAATGTGCAGCCCACTTATATTAAGAAGACAACTAACATGGCAGCTCCCTGCTAACTTTACCTTCAGTCTCTCCAGCAAGCCCCAGAAACATAGCAAATGGGTAAGTGCTATAATAATTCCCCTGTGATTTTAGCTCCCTGACCACCTTACTGTTTCCATGCTCTGGGCCCTGCTCTACTCCAACCCACTCCCTCTGGACCCAGCTAGTATTTAGTGTAAGTGATCACTTTCATTATTTTGATGTTTTTGGTTATCAGGTTTGCTTTGTCCGGCAAACGCTAGCTACGCCCTTGATATTAACTCATTGGATGGTGCTTGAAACAATACAGGCAGAGAGACCAATTAACTAAACAATCACTGGTGTTTTATTGGGACTAAGAACAGAACAGTAACACCACGCATGCTTCTTCAATCACCTTCAGTTCTTGACTTAGTTACCCAAGAAACCCGCACTGTATAGCGATTGGTCAATTCAGTCACATGGTCAACTAACTACGTTCTCTTAAAGGTACATAGCACTCCACTTTACCACACCCCTCCCCCTTTACTTGAAAGTACAATTGACAAGCTTCACAACATTCCATTTGTTTACATGAATAACAATTTACAAGTCAAGTCTCTCACGAGTCTTCCTCGGATGGGTTGAGCATCGTAGCTCAACGACCTTGGCTGGTTTTTCTGAGACCCACTCCTCAGGGGTCAATTGTCCATCAGGCTCTTCGATGGAAGTGGGCAAGTTTGTGTTTTCAACCCTCTTGGGTCCAACAGGTCCCACCGGTACTTCCGAATCATGTGACATTTCTTCCACGTGTAGTGCAGGCTTCAACACAAATGATGATGATATTCCTTCTTTTGGAGCTGTCTCTCTTCTCCGGAGATGATCCATGTGTCATTTAATTATTCCACTGTTTACCAATACATTGTAGGAGAGAGGTCCTGTCACAGCATTCACTTCGCCTAAAAGCCAATTGGGCCCAGCTCTGAAGAAGTGTTACACGGACTCAAAATGTTAACCCTGATTTTCTATCCACAGATGCTGCCAGACCTGCTGAGTTTTTTCCAGCATTTTCTGCTTTTGTTCCCGTCTCTAAAGTTCTTCGTGAGAACTGTGTCTCCCACCATGAAATTTCTTTCATGTCTAGCCTTCTGGGCCTCTTGGTTACTCTCCACCCAACTCCCTAAATTCAGCATGATAAGAGTTAGACAGATATGGAGACATCTCTTCATTAGTAATTCAGCGGGAGCAATACCGGCGGTCGTGTGTGGCGTCGTCCAGTATACGAACAGGAACCATGACAATCTGGTGCTGATAGAATCCCCATCTAGCTTTTTCATCCCAGACTTAAAAGTTTGGACCGCCCACTCATCCAAACCATTAGAGTTGGGGTGGTAAGGCGAGGTTTTGATATGAGTTATCCTGTTGAGGGTTGTAAACATATGGAACTCCCTGCTGGGAAATGCAATTCTGTTGTCTGACATAAGCATCTCCGGTAACCCGTGCACTGTAAAACTCTGGTGCAAACGGTCTATGATGACAGCAGACATGGGTGACCGGACTTCGTAGACATCCATCCACTTGGAGTGGGTGTCTATTAGTAAAAGGAACACTGTGCCCAAGAAGGGCCCCATGTAGTTGATGTGGAGATGCACCCATGGCCGTCCCAGTCATTCCCATTCCCAGGGATGCAATGGAGCTGGGGGTGGTGGGGGCGGGGGTGGTGGTAGCTTTTATATCTGCTGGCATTGAAGAGAACTTTTGAATAGGGTTTCGATGTCTGCGACCATCCCTGGCCACCACAAGTAGCTGCACATGAGCATCTTCATCCTACTAATGCCAGGTGAGCACTATGTAATTCGGCCAGTAATGGCCTTCACCCTCTCAAGATAATCTTGTTCCCCACAGCAATATGCCATCCTGGTAGGTGAGCTCATACCTGAGATTGAAATAGGGCTACATGTCATCAGGCTCATCTGACCATCCATTCAAGACCTGCTCCCAGGCATGAGGTAAAAGTGGATCCTGGCTTGTCCACTCATGGATTTGTTTAGCCTGGACAGGGGAGGAATCCAAAAAAATTTAGCATTAAGACAAGTTCCTGGGGAATTGGAACCTTCACGTTGTTATCTGGCAGTGGGTGGGGGGCTCAGCGCATCAGCATGTGCGATATGGCTTCTCGATCGGAGAATAAAAGGGTATTCGTAAGCAGCCAATATCAGTGCCCACCTCTGGATGCAAGCAGATGCGATGGGGGGTATCACCTTATCCTCTCCAAATAATCCCAGCAGAGGCTTGTGGTCGGATATAATGTGAAAATGGCGACTGTGGAGGTATTGCTAGAATTTCCAAACACCAAACACAACAGACAAGCCCTCCGTCTCAATTTGAGAATATCGCTCTGCAGCACTGAGCGTGCGACATGTACAACCAATGGGTCGTTAAATGGCTTGTTCCACCATCCGATGTGAAAGTACAGCCCCTACTCCATAAGGCAATGGGTCAAAGTGGACCAGCAGGGCCAATGACGTTAACAACTGCTTTACCTTCAGAAATGCCTCCTGGTGCGGAGCTTGCCAATTGCCAAATCCATTTATGGTTTTTCTTAAGCAATGTGTATAATGGAGCCAGTATGGTTGATAGAATTGGGAGAAATAGTCCATAGTGGTTTATCATGCCTAAGAAAACCTTTAGATCTGTAGTGTTTCTTGGTACAAGTGCCTTGCAAGTAGCCTTCCACGGGATGCAGGCCCTACGCGTCAACCTTATGGCCCAAATAAATTACCTCTTTGGCTTGGAAAAGCCATTTTTCTCGTTTCAAGCGCACCCCCCACTTGTGAGAAGCATTTCAGCACCTCCTCCAAATTAGCTAAGTGTTCTTCATTAGTTTGTCCAATGACTAAGACTTCATCCAGATATGCAATGGCATGGGACAGCCCCTGAAACAGACTTTCCGTGGTATGCTGGAAAATAGCACATGCTGATGAGACCCCAAAGGGTTGTTGAGTATATTGATACAATCCTCAATGTGTATTGATGGTCATGAAATTCCTTAGACCCTTCTTCCAACTCTACCTGCTGGTAGGAGTGGCTCATGTCGAGTTTTGAATATGTGATGTCCCCTGCCAATTTCAAATATAATTCATCAATCTTCGGTATCAGGTGTCTATCAAATTTGGCCTGTTTACAGTTAATTTATAGTCACCGCATCAGCGAACACTTTGGTCTGGCTTCAGTATGGGTACTATAGGTGCCGCCCACTTGGAAATTTGCAATGGTTGTAAGATACCCAACCTTTCCAGCCTGTTTATCTCGGTCTTGACCTTGTACCGTAGAGCATAAGGGACTGGTCTGACTCTGATAAATCTGGGGGTTGTTTTCGAGTCTACATGGATTTTGGCTTGTAGCCCACAAATCCTTCCTAGCTCGTTAATGAAAATGGAAGCATACTTTTGTAATAATTCCTGCGAGTTTCTTGTTCTGATTTGAAAAATCTCAGCCCATTGCAATTTAATCTTTTTGAGCCAGTTGCAACCAATTAAACTGGGGCCCGCCCCAGCTACTATTATAAGGGGTACATTTGCAGACTGATCCCCATACTGCACCTGCACTTGACATATCTCTTTCACTCTTATTTCTTCACCCGTATATGTTTTTAATTTTGCGTCTTATTCTTCCAAACTTAAAGGATGGACACCTTTATTATCTGAACGTATGTTCTCCTATGACAGAAATTGATGCCCAAGTATTGACCTCCACCTTGATGGGTTTCTCATTGTCTCTAATGACCACCTGCATTGGCTCAGTTCTACCCACTTTCAGTTTGTATATTGAATAGATGTCAGATTCTGCTTCCTCTTGTTCTTCAATGAGACAGATTTCGCGATTTCTACCTTTGTTTTTAAAATGCTGCCTCAGTCTATCTTTACAGTGCCATATTATGTGACCATTGCAATGGCAGAAAAAGCATTCGATATTTCTGAACTGTCGACCAGCTGCAGGCTGCCTAGATGCATTTCTCTCATTAATACTGTAGTACTGTTGTTCTTCAATGGTCTGTACATAGTGGGCATTCCCCGCCTTTCTGCAGAGTCCAACATTTTTGTGCCTTTTGTTACTGGTCCTTCCTGCCCTACAAGATGGACGGCACCATCTTGTGTATCTTTTATTGCCTCCGAGTCTCTAACAGCGCTCTCCATGGCTGTTGCCAATTCTAATGTCTTACTGGAGTCTAGATTAGCTTCAGACAGCAATTGCTTTTGAATAACATCGTCCCCGATTCCACATATCAGTCGGTCTCTCAACATGTCATTAATTGAAGTTCTGAACTCACGATATTCCGTTAATTCCTTTAAAGCAGCTTTATAGCCAGCAATTGTTTCTCCTGGAAGCCTATTCCTCGAATTGAATTTAAAAAGCTGCATAGTGACTGAGAGCTTTGGCTTCAGGTGGTTTCTTAAAATGTTTACTAACTCATCGAAAGTCTTCACAATGGAGATGTTTGGTGACATGAAGCTGCGGATCAGCTCATACGTTTTGTTCCCGCATGTGGACAAAAGAATCGCCCTCTTCTTGTCCTCCCCCGCAATGTTATTAGCGGTAAAGAAGAACACTAGGCATTTGACGTAATGAGACCAGTCATTGGAAACGGTGTTGAATGGTTCAAGATGCCCAAACTGTGGCATACTCAATGACTAAGGAGACTGCGCTTTCAAACAGCTTCAAGGTAATGGTGAAGTAACGTGGCTGGCTTACCACAGCTTTCTTGATTGCCATCAATTGATCCAGTTTATCCTTGTCGCCAGTTTTATGTTTTTGGTTAGCAGGTTCGCTTTGTCCAGCGAACGCTAGCTGCACCCTTGATATTAACACATTAGATGGTGCTTGAAACAATACAAGCAGAGAGACCAATGAACAGAACAAATACTGGTGGGTTATTAGAACTAAGAACAGAACACTAACACAAAGTGTACTTCTTTAATTACCTCCAGCTCTAGTCTTACAGTTACCCAAGAAGCCCGCATTGTGTAGCAATTGGTCAATACGCTCACATGGTCAACTAACTACATTCTCTTAAAGATACATAGCGCTCCACTTTACCACAATTATCTTAGTTTTGTTGTCTCTGTCCTGGTAAATATATTTCAAGGTAGTCAAGTTCTGCTTTAAGCTAATTTGATCACTTCTAAATTTTAATGGTTACATTTTCAATTTTCTGATTCCTTGTACAGATTCCATTTTGTCTCCAGCAGTGTCTCTGTTTTCACCAAGGGATCGATCACCTGTACTTGACAAGGTTTCAAAGCAATCATCAGCCTCCCATTCTCCATCAAATTAAGTTCCCCTCTCCTGACCTCAGCTCAGCTTCTTTTTCTTCCCCCAAACTAAATGCCCTGATTTTGCAACATTGAAAATTAGTTATCTCACCTTCTTCCCACGGATAAGCTGTAGCGTATACACATCCACTTCACAACCTGTTGTAGATCTAGTCATCCTTGAGACTGACAAAGGGCGTATTAACAGTGAGTATGAACTAGCAGTACATGGTTGAGGAAGATGACGTACAATATGTTTGGGTTATATTACATTTTGTGTGCTGTGGATCTGAGGTCACTAGAGATTGGGCTGAAATCCAGCTAGCTTTCTGTTATACTTCTACATTCAGTGGAGAAGAGGCTTTTATCCTGTCAGTCTGGGCAGAACTCAAAAGTAGGTCTCTAAAGAAAAAAGATGGAATGCCCACTGCACCATCCACTTCTCTGCTTTTGGCCAATACAAAATATTGTCTCTTGCAGTTCTTCCATCCTAATTGGCCTTTTGGGTGGTTCACTGACTGTTTCAGAAATATCATGGTCGTTCATTAAGCAGAGGAAATATTAGAATTGAGAGAGATTTTCTTTTCCTTCTTCAGTTGAAGTGCTGATGTTTTATCTTTTGTACAACCTTTTTGTTTAAAATAATTAACTAAATGATGAGTTATGGTAGGCCGAGGCTCCACACAAATGCACAATGCCATTTAATGATGCTTGGTTCTTGCAGGATTCTCTCAAGACAGCAAGAATAACCCTTTAAGGTAGAAATATCGCTTATGAAATATTCTTTTTTGTATTATATTTTATTTCTAAAATGTATGCAGAGATATGATGGAGGAGAGCAGCAATTCATTTTCAGAATGATAATATAAAAATGGCATGCCCTGAAGCAATTTACAGCACTGTTACTAATTTGTAAAAGAATGAATATATTTTGACATTTCTTCATGAAGATGATGTCCTTTTAAAAGCTTATGTGGATGAATCATGATTCAATAAATGATTTCATCCAGGTTTAATCTCAATTCGTAAAAGTGATTTAGGGAAATATATACTTGGTAGAAACTGAAACATAACTTACCTATTAATGTTCATTAATGCTATTTACTTAGTTATTCCAAATTTATCTACAACCACACAATATGATGTTGAAAAACATTGGGCAGAATTTTGCTGTCAGCGAGCAGGGAGGCGGGGGCCTGCTCACCGACGTGTAAGATGACATGGGATGATTTTGGGAGGAACCCCCGATGTCATCCCTGCTCATTTAAATTTTCAGGAAGGCGGGGGCGCAGCAAAATCAGCTGTGTGCCCACCGACCTGTCAATGGCCAGTTGAGGCCACTGACAGGATCAATTATACAATTAAAGGACCTGCCCATCCAACCTTAAGGTTGGCGGGCAGGCCAGGAGCCCCGGCGGGCAATAGAAAAAAACAAAAAACCTCATCCACCGGCGGGATGAGGTTTCATGTAGAGTTTAAAAAAGTTTAATAAACTTATTATGTAAATTGTGAACATGTCCCATCTCGTGTGACATTGTCACATGAGGGGGACACATTAAGGAATTTTTTTTTTCTACTTTTAATATTTTTAAACGTGTCAGTGATCTCCCTTAAGCAGCACTTAGCCTCAGGGACATATGCACTCTTTCGTGCGCACGCGCGAAAGAGCGAACTTTCACTTTTGGGGAATCCCTTCCCCGCCCGCACAGGATACGTATAGTGCTTCCTGCCAGAGGTCATGCTGGGCGGGCCTTAATTGAGCCGACAGGCAGAAAATTCTGCCCGTAATTTTGCCATTTGTAGCTGAGGCTACAATGCCATGTTGAGAATAAGACAGAACAATTTTCTTTCCACAAACAAAAATGATTAGCACAAACTTTCACAAGGAAAGATACATATTAATTCCCCTTTGGTTTGTAATCCTCCCTTGACCCTTGCCAGAGAACTGTTGCTTCTCTAGAAGATGTTAGGTATTTGATGCTGTCAGTCATATTGATTGGTAAACTAATGCTAGGGTGGCAAAGCACCTTCATTCAGCTGAGTTTAATGCCACAGCATAGTGGGACGTGGCTTTGTGCCAGCAGGCCCCCAGCTGCTGGGCTCTTGACCTCAGCTTGTCAATATAGGGAAACGACGAAGCATTTCTCTACTGGAAGGTCAAGAAGTCTGGAGTGGCAGTCACGAGATAGATACAATGGAAGGTTATTCCACGCAACTTAACAGATACAGAAAGACACGGCAGTCAGTTCTAACTCTTCTCATTTGTCTCTATGACTATTTGAAATTGGTATAAAACCTGGAAATAGGTCCTTCCCATTTTACATGTAGCTAAAGCATGCCACGCAAATACCAAAAATGAAGGGGGAAAATAATGGTCGTGTTATGTTTGAATATTGTACTTTAGCCTTACTGCATTGAAGAGTAAATAAGCCACACACACACAGCAATAAGATTTCCATCAAATGTATTTTTTTTAAATTACACACATCTTGCAAATGTACATTTAAATGAATACAAATTCAAACTACAAGTGTTAGAAATGAAGTTACAAAGCAAACTGATAGTTTCTCTTTCACAGTAATCTGATAGAAATGGAACGATTTGGCCTCATATGCGAGAATCCATAATCTCGAACAGTAAGATCGATGCACTTTTAAGAAAGAAACTGAATAACATTCTGGGTACGATTTTCAACAGCTGTATCTAGTCATTCAAAAACAGTGCTAAAAAAGGAACAAATTCTCTTACAATAGCTCACAATATCAACGTTTTAAGTTCTATTTTTGAGGGATGTATAGAAATGAATTCAATGACAGAGGCCGGTGAAGGAAAGTCAGACCTGCCACAAAAGAGAAACTGAAATCACTGCATAGTAACCTCAAAGCCAAATGGAAAATGGATCCTTAAGTCCTCACCTAGCCGAACAAGCAAACACTTCTATCATTAAATCTCTACTGGTGTGCACTTTTGCAAAACTACATTACAGAGTTCCCACTACACCTACTCACTAGAAGTTTAAAAAGTCAATAATAATAAACATTTTATGTACATTTAGAATTTCACAAAAAAAGGCAGCAAAAATAGCAAACTGACTTTTCACCACAGATAGCAAAAATGGCTGAAAACATGCACATGGTTCAAGCATGATAGCACTGATGTAGTAGAAAAAACAAGCAAGCAAACTATTCAGAAATTAATGTTTTAAAAGAAACATCTCTTTCCCTTAGTTCCATTATATATTCAACTTGATGGCAGGCATTTCTTTCAAAAGCAAATTTTGGTTTTTATAAATCCTATGGATTGCATTGATGTTCTGGTTAATTTTCTGACAATAGATTTGCGGAGAACTGTATTACTGTTACATACCACTGCTCACTAACTGCTGACTGGATCCCAAAACTAATGGGTCAGTAACAGCCAAAAAGTACCTTAAGTTATAAGACAGGAATAACTACATTGACAATGGGTGGCGCCTGAAAATGATTACATAGAGAACACCATGTACCTGGGAGTAATTAAACAGCACAGTAGGTACCTGGGAACACCTTGGGGTGTTTCCACAGAGAAAGGTAAGTGTTTGAGAGTGGCAGCAAAGAGAATGGCTGATAGTTAGGAATGATTACATAGAAACCAAAGGGTAATAAGCTTCCAAGGAGTTCAGAAAACAATGTAAACTATTGCTGTTTGAATATCGTAATGTAGCTTTTAAACTTTGTTTCTGATCACTTTTTGTGCTATCAGTTCACTCCAAGCTCTTCCTGGATGATGAGGTATATTCAAAACTTAATTTTAATTTTATTTAAGATCAACAGTTTCTGACTTTATGGCATATTTATTGGATAATTATCTACAGTTAAGTGCCAAAAAAATTCCTGTTCAGAGTACAAGATTTTCAGGCATGCTTATAAGTCCAACTATTTCCATTTATGGGATAAATATGAGTGCTGTTGAGGTATGATTCAGTGAGACACCTAATTAATAGGTGGACGGGCAGGCAATCTGCTTCCAGGCTTCCAATGGTGCCACCTTGAAACCTGCTAACCAGTAAATGAGCAACAGCACCAAAATTGATGAAACCTTCAGGATTATCCTGGCTGCTCCTTGCCAGCTTCATCCAAAGACAAGGTTAAGATCAGGAAGGCACCAGAATTGTACGTAAGCCTGCTTTTAACTCTGTGCAAGTGGTTGGGTTTTGAACCAGTTAAAATCTTGCACAGCATGTGGACAACCCCAAAAAGACAATATTGTTCCAATGACCAAAAATATTTTTTCTCAGAGGAAATATCAGATTTTCAATTAATTATGTATCCGCTTACATCCAGTGATATGTAAAGAGCCAGGCTGTTTAAGGTTTCCATAGTATTAAAGATCACAATCTCTGTAACATAGCTCTCAAAGGGACTTGCTGAGTTACTATGCATACTTACAAATTACAAACTTATTTTCTATGTGCGCTATCCAAGGTGAGGCTAGTGCTCAGAAACAGATTTTCACTTCTGGCATCCAGTGTGAGCATCAGCTGGTGCTAGGGCAGATTCAGTGCTGTGAAATGCAGAGTAAAGCTCAATCCCATTGCCCTAACAAGCTGCATTAATGCAAACCTCTGAAGAACACCTACAGCTTTACTAACGTGAATTTAGTGCAGCAGCCAACCTCGTTGATCTTCTGAATAAAATTGACAGTTTAGGATCAATCTGCCAGTTTGGGGATAAGTTTATGTTACCTGGAACTGGACCGAAAATTATTTCATGTGAGACAATTCATAACCAGCCCAGAGAAGAGGCTTTCATCACATTAGCTTGGGTTGGATTAGAACTCAGGGGTAAAACACACTACATCACTGAGTCTCCAGATTGCTATATTTTAATTCATGAGGATGGGATATAAATACACTAATAGCAAAGCCAAAATTGGCATATACAGTCTAGGCTGATATGATAATGAGAGAGGACAGTGGTGTTGTTCAGCAATACCTTTCTCTAGTTTCAAAAAAGCTACAATTGTAATCCTATAATCAGCATTAACCAGACTCAATGCTGATCCAATGTATGTTGTATTTGTCAGCAGTTCTAACCAATGTCAGTCTTGCCAATTTATTTCCAGCCTCAAGTTCTGCTGGTGACTCATATCCAGAACTAACTTTGCTTCAGCTTTCTGCTCCTTTACATTCACCTCAGCTGCCTCGTACACTAGCAGCCAATTATGGGAATAGTGCCACTTATCCCTGGCTGGCTCCTGTTGCATGGCGACGAAAACAGTCCATCTGTTTCCATGGGAATGCTAACAGTTCCAGGTTGCACTGCCCATGACGTGCACGGATAAAAGAAAAATGAATGCAGCACATAACAGGCAATGCTTCAGTCTATTATAATGGTCCTTTTTAATCCTTTGTAAAAAGGTCTCAATCTGTAACATTTTGAGTGTTTATGCCAGTTTTCCTTTTAGGCTGGTCTTTTACCAGATATACAAATCTGAGGCTGGCTTCAGTGTTTTTGTGAGCCTTTGTTGCATTTCAAAATAAACTCACAAATCAGCCGCCACCATTGTTACAATATTCAATGAAAAATAAAAGATACCAATGTAATACACGCATGATCTTAGGTAATGGTATTTTTGGAGGGTTCGTTGTTAAATAAATACTGCTGATTAGCATTACTATCAATCTGAATTCTTGTCATTTACCAACGGTGCAGTTCACAGAGGCAGTGCTGTAACAAACCAGACAGTGCACTTGCCTCTAGAGGCACTGCCTCGTGAGGTCATTTAATTCTTTGCTGCAAGCAGACAGAGCATCACCTCATGAAGTGGTTTCACTCACCTTCCCTGGGGCACAAAACACTGCCTCATGATGAGCTCTCACTTTCTCTCTCTAAAGGCAAAGGGCCACCAGTGGCAGCCACTTATTTACAGTGAATTTTTCTGTTGTGGCTGCAGCTCACGCTGCCAATAACAGCCAGTAATATTCCGATCGGATTGCTGGCCTGTACTTTCTTGGGAAAGCCCCATGCAATAGAGACTTGTGAATAACTGCTCGTGCTCAACTTTGCACACGCTCAGTTACTTCAAGGTGCTCTCGGTTCATCCCACAACGTGAACAGGATCAATCCAGAGCAGCTGTGGTCCCATTTCCAGCAGAAGCAACTCCACAATATAATGACCAATAATACTGTTAAAATACACAGGTTAATGTTAGATTTTGTTTTAAGTAAGCACTCAGGTAGAGTTTGTTTGATTAAGGGCCACAGCCTTTTCTTCGATGTGTACCTTGAGCACTGAAATTAATTAAATTACAAGTGGGCCATCTGCACCAAGTACCATTGTTATGTCTTACAGGTAGCCTGTGCATGAAAGACACTGTTTGAATAACGTACACTGCTGCTTTGACCAAATCTTAATCTTACACTATGTTTACTTTTTATGGAGTGGCACTTAACCTGTTTGACTGAGAATTAATCTGATGTGGCTTCAGCTCATTTTGACAAACATTTTTTTTAATTGTTATCCTACCACCTCTTTCTCCCAACCCAACCCACAACTTCCTAACAATTTATTTACAGGCATTCCTTGTCTTTATACTTTCTTCCTGGTAGAAGAATGGAAAGATCTGAGCTCCAGGTTTCTCCTCAATTGATACAGATGCTGTTCTGTAGAGGCTTGGGGTGGGGGTGGGGGACTGTTGGGAATAGTCTCCTTCATGACTTTTCCTCCCTTTATTAATGGAATATATTGTCACATTTTAAACTGTAAAGTTGGCCATAGAGTTCAAATGATACCAAAGACTGAAATTAGAGAGACTGGACCGAGGAATAGAAACTGGGAACTTAAAACAGCATTTGGAATAACATGGATTAATTTGCACCACCCTACTCTGTGACTGAGTCTGTATTCATCTTTTTTGAATTAACCTCTTGAGGACTGCAGACAGGCATCATCCTGCTCATTAAAATGTGCGAAAGTGCCACCCTCAGCTTATTGGAAAGCAGATCAATCTGTAATGGAAGCTCTGTTCTGGGAGATATTGAAAGAAGGAACTTATACCAGGAGTGCATCATCTGTCAGTCAGTTACCAAACAAGAAAAAAAGAAAAGGAGTATGTTGATTGGACATGCTAGGAAACAGAAAAATATGAGGAGATTTAAATGAGAGTTTTTTTTTTAAAAAATAAAGGTGAAATTTCTAAAATCCGTTGTGTTTTGTTCACTGTGCTCCATATTGTTGGCTACAATATTTCTGTGGAGTATGATAATGGGTGGTTCATAAACCAATGAAGTGTGCAGTGGCAAATCTGCCTCCCAAAAACAATGCAAATATCATGCAACCAATTGGCCTCCTGGTTCCTGGAGGCAGCAGGGGTCAGTTTACTGGGCAGGTTTTGGCCTCCCGGCAGTGAGAGCAGGGGACCAGCTCTCCAGGCAGGCCTAGAGGCCTTCCCTGCCTGTCTGCAAGCTGCAGAAGCCACAGACAACCCCTCCATCTCCAAAACACCATTTTAAAAAATTTAAACTTTGAAAAAGATGGAGAGAGATGCCTCCATTTTGAAGCACCCTCTCACTTATTTACTTTTCATTGCAGCCTGATACTCCTTTCAAGCTGAAAGGCCTCTGATTGATCCTCCAGATATTCGGAGGGCAAGCCTCTGGCCATTACAATTGGCCAACCTGGGGAAAATCATGACAAGTGACTGTTTCTGACACAACATGGGCTTCTGACCCCCATTTCAGCCTAAAGAGGAGTCCTAAAGCCCGCAAGGAGAATCCAGCCCAGTGTGTTTGCCTAGCATATTGTAGTACTAAGGCTAAGTACCAGAGAGCAGAGGAGCCAAGGTATGATACCCGGACTCCACTGAATTCCTCCTTTTGGCTTTTCTGCCATGGAAAAGTTAGTTTCCTTATTCCCACCCCTCAAAAAAGCAAAGGAGAAGAAAGCTGCTTTCTGTCACTGACTGAAGAACACCATTGATATACTTCTGAAACCCGAGAGCTCAGATGTCATTCTGCAGGATATTCATGACTCAAAATCCTTCATCCTTGTGGGGTTAACTATAGATGCAACACAAGTCTTAAAGAATATTTCTTTAATTATGTAGTAGCGTAGACTTTTTCAGACATTATGTATATGAGGAATTACCCTCTTTCTGCCTGGAAGTGTGGCGGAGGCTGGTTCAATCGAGGCATTCAAGAGGGCATTAGATGATTATTTGAATGGAAACAATGTGCAGGGGTACGGGGAAAAGGCAGGGCAATGGCACTAGGTCACAATGCTCATTTGGAGAGCCGGTGCTGACACAATGGGCTGAAAGGCCTCCATCTGTGCCATTAAAATTCTGCAAAAAAAATGTGATGATAGCCCCCGTAATCTTCTCAAAATAACATGCATGGCAACTTCCTGAATTATTAAACTGGGTTTGGTGATTTGAACTAACATTTGAACAGATAAAGAATGTTGACAGATTCAGGAATGGCCAGAAAATTATGCAAGATCCAAGTGTTTAAGGAACAATGAGAGGTCAAAGTTTACCAATTATAAACCTAACTGCATTTGCTCTACCCTACCCACCATCCCACTCTGCATTATTTTAATTGACAATTTTTTTTGTAACAATACTACTTCATTTTGGAGAGGTATTAAATGATAGATGCTTTGAAATGCCAGCTGGCAATAGTTTTTTTACTGTGGCACATTGATATCCCTGGTAAAGGATTGTCGTCTAGTTATACTATCAGTAGACAATATGTTGACTTGCAACATTACTTCTATCAAGCAATCCATTTCAGCCACTATTTTTTTCCGGCTAATGGTGGAGTGCAGCCACAATATTCAAACAATTGCCAAGCACAGGACTGCCTAGCTGATGCTACAGGATCCAACCTGTAATGTTAAACGGGGTGGAATTCACAGCACTGGGAAACCCATGTTAGTACAGAGCCTTTCTTTGTTGATTGGGAGGGGTGCATAAAACAAAAAGCAGACAGCATTTTAAGATATTCCGCAGCCGGACAACGACATGGAGAATATTCATTTTGGACCTTCCAGGCTCGGCTAGTGAAATGAAAGAAATCACAGAGTATTGAGATTTGAAGTCCACATCAGAGCAACATCAGGCTGCAAGCTAAGTGCCACTCCAAATCAAACAAGGCTGTAATTATCCATTATAAATCAAGAAAGAGCACAAGATAAGTCTCATGCATGGCAAGTCTATTCCAAACTAATCCTAATCCAGTGGCAAGTCAATGTTCCCTTTTCCCTATCAAATCTGTCTTCGAAGAAAAACCTTCACCACCATGTTTTACAAGTAATCTATTAATGCTATTCAGTACTTATAAACTGGTTTGGATAATTGCACAGTGAACACATTCACAAATGAAAAAGCGCAAGAACACCTTGTTCTTATTAGTAAAATGTAAATTTGCTGTCTCACTCTAATCCTAAATAGTTCTATCCATTCAAAATGTCATATAAAGCAAGAATCAGAATCATTTTGTTACTAAAAAAAGTATGAAACAAATGTGATCAAATTTAATTTTAGAAAATTAATGTCTTAGTCTTATTAAGCTGTTTTTTTCTCAAATTACTTCCCCATTCTCAAATCAATGTTATTTTAATTTTAAACTAAATGTTTGAGTCTTATTTAATGATTTTTTTGGAGTTTTTTTTTCTATCCCTCCTTTTTTAAACAAATCAGATGTTAAACATGTCTGCGCAGCAGAGGATTTTCTTAAAAAAGAAAAAACTGGCAGAGGTCTTTAATAACTAAAAACAGATTTATAAATGAAGCATATAATAACTGCACATCAAATATCAAAGAGAAATGGAAAATCACACAGCACCATTAATAAGAAACAAAACCAGGGACTATAAGTTTCAAAGAACAAGTGATGTACAAGAGACCTGCTTGTGTTATTATGAAATATTCTCACAGTGCTTCATATCTGATGTTTAGAAAAAGGCAGTGATATTCCAAGATACTAGGTTTCTCATGAGAAGGACAAACTGTTAAAAACAGGGCAATTTTTTTTTTTTTTTTTGGTGTCACTTGGCAATTTGTGAGCACCAAGATTAATAACCTCTGCACACTGGGCAGAATTTCTTTTCCAAGTCTCACTGGTTCAGATGGAGAATTCCAGCCCTCCCTCACTCTGCTGGTTTACATCGAGTCACCCAGTGAGTCCGAGTCATCCAGGGAAAGTGGCAGATACAAGTCCTGCAGTGGGAAAGTGGGGGAGAAACAAGACTTTAGATATGGTTTACACAAAAATATTTACGAAAGCTTCACTGGGGGTGATTTTGACTTTGTGTGATAAATGCCAAATTTGCATCTCCCCTGATTTTTATTTCTGTGATCTCTGTTTTTCTCTCCACAGATGGTGCCATGACCTGGTGAGTATTGCCTACTCTTAATCTGGGTGCAAGTTAATTGCTCATTAGCCCTATACTAATCTGTAAGTAGCTCAGTTGAATTTTATTCTTCAAATATCTATTTGTAAAATGTGCAAGCAATTAATTTCTTCATTTCTTCGGTTTGGCCCCCAGTGGTAAATCCATAAATCTCACTAACCATTTTCCTTCTTATATTTTCTTTGTTCCAGACCTTATTTATTTTATTTTCAGTTCGGTGTCTTTTTATGCATTGATTTTATGTTTCCAGGACTGAAACATTTCAAAATATGCAGCATTTCTCTTCAAAGAAAGAATTCAGTATGCAATATTCCACAAATAGTAAGAAAGTTATTTTCACAGTGGGAGCGGTGTAGAGAGATGTACACTTGAAATTATAATTTATATACACCCTGCTGTGTTAATGGTTGTATTTCTGCTGATGTTAATCTAACACCCTTATGCTGTCAGATTCAGTAACTCTCCCCAGGCAGCAACCTGTGATAATGACTATTTCTACTGGGGAAAATCCAGCTTCCCCGCAATTGAGATGCCCTTAAAGTCAGTTCCCTAGTCTCATCAGTACTGATTTTTATTTAAAATTAATAAATGCTTTGGAGAGAGATAAAGATTTTAAAGTTTATTTCGGCAGCATTTTTGTTTCAGCTGCTGGGGAGTTCTTGATGTTGCTCATAGAAGACATGTTGCTTTGTAAGGACGGTAGCATTGCGCAGAAGTTGGATTATACGATGAGGGCAGGAGCCCTGCATCCCAGTGTAAACATCACAGATGAGTCGCCCTCCACTTTTACAGCCCATGGACCTTTAAGTATTATGAGGTAAGACTTCCACTCACCTCCAGGAGGTTGCCCCACCTCATAGAGCTGCCAGCCAATTGGAGGCTGTCAGCTCTTGCAGTACTGGCAATGCCACTGGGAGTGATGGCCACATAGCAATACTGCAGGAGACCTGGGAGGAAGAGCAGCCATGGACGCCCTGGAACCCAGATTAGTCCAGGATCTCGTTGGGGCCAGGCTGGCAAGTCCCAGCGAAGGTTTGGGCGGGGTGTGTTGGACAGAGCTGGGGAAAGGAAACTGGGGAGGGGACTCCTATTGGTGTCGCGGGCCCGAGAGAAGGCACCACCCACCACCACCACCCCACCTCCCCCACCCACCTTCACTAGTCACCAGCCTGCAGGTACAAATCTGTCAGGTTAAACATTGGATACAGGCCTCTCCTTCCCACTTAAGGGCTTCAATTGAGCCATGAGGGGGTAGCTCACCTGACGCCTTCCCTGCCACTCATAGGATCATGTTTACTGGCTGCCATTACGTCACCAATGGCATGGCACCGTGTTTTACAGGTCCACCCATCCACTTTCCGACCCACAGGTGGCCTATAAAAACCAGCTCCAGGTAACAGATGGCTTATTATTCCGCTGCTAAGGCAGAGTTGAGCATAACATGGCCATCCCTGTAATGCTGCAAGGTCCATTAGAAACTAAATCCTGGTATAAACAATCTGAAGTTGCAGTGTAATTGTTCCCCTGTAGATTGGCAGCTGCTTATAAACTTCTGACTCCTTTTTAACATCTGAAAAACCAGTAGGAAATGATAGCCTTTGAGTTTCACTTTTGAAAACAGCTTAGTCCCAGGATTATGTGAACACTACTGTGTAACCAGCCATTGGGCATGAGAAAGAATGGATTGCATTGGTTTTAAATTCAATTCTCTTCCTTCCATTGGCAGGCATATCGAACTTCACTCAAAAGGCGTGGCCAGATTTTTTGTTTTCTTTTCTCAGCAAATATCACAAAAAATGATTAACCAGCTAGTTCAGTTATTATTATTTGTGGCAGTTTGCTGTGTTCAAAATGGCTGCCATGATTGCCGACATAACACCAATTGCACTTTGAAAATAAATGTGTGAGAGGTGCTTTGAGATGTCCGAGGAAGGGGTTAAGGAGATTTATATTAGTGCACAAGTTATTTTCTTTTGCATGTAAACTAAATAATGAATCATTCTAATTAATTCACAGATTTCACTTTTAAACTATCCCATTTTTAAATCTGTATGCGAGGTTTTTGAGTGATCTTTGGAAAGTAATCGACTCCCACTGAAAGCTTCAGTAGTTTCTCCCTGGTTCTAGCCTATGACATGAGGGTAACTGAGCTGATTCATAGTATTTGAAAAATGGTTAAAAGAGTGCTGAAGAGTTTTCCCTTCTCATTAAATGCATCTACCAGTGGCAATTTTCAGGCAGAAAGTTGCTTAAGTCCTTGCTATGCTAATGGAAGATAATAATCACAGATCTGCATTAAATTTCTATTTGCCAAAAGTCTACATATTTAAAGAACAAAATAGGAAGATCCCTCATAATGGAGCATCATAGTTTTGGAGACTCAAATAGATATAAGTAATTCACTTCATTCTAATAGAGTAAGAGAGGGGTATAATAATGACTTACCTTGTGCTTGCGAAGACAGCCTGGGCTGGTTGGTGTAGAAATGGGTGTTGAGACTGGAGACTTGTTAGACCTGGGAGTGGAGAGCTGGCTGCTAGAGGTTCCATTAGCTGAAAGCACATACAACAGGCAACTTGTAGAGGGCTGATAACATGATCCTGGTAGGCCATACTAGCTCAGTTCAGACTACTGAAGAGTTTTTCAAAAACTAAATTCAATGCCTTGATTTTCCCACTATTTAAATCTCTTCTGCTTTCGAACTTCTATGGTATCCTCTCAGAAAGGAGGATGGAATGGTCTAGATCATGCATTTTTCAACAGAACACATGGAGCTGGATTTTCATCCAAGAGGCGGGAAGCGGGAAATTTCCTGGTTTGGCTCAGCTCATCCATCTGAGGAGAAAGGGCTTGCAATCATGGGACTTTCATTCCGCTGGTGAGGGGTGGATGCAGGTGTGTGTTCGAGTTGGGCGCACCATTCCTGGAAAGAGTTCCAAGGCAGACACAGGGGCTGCCAGGTGCTGAGGCGGTATGTTTAAAATACCCACTTTGGTGCTCTGGGTCTTTGTCCCAGTTATAATAACATCAATAAAACAATAAAACAGACCTCTAGCCCTCACCCCTCACATCCCCTGAGCCCCACCCCTTCCCATGCCCCACCCAGGCCAACCCATGCCTCCCCAACCCCCATGGCCCCTTATACCCATTAAGCCAACCTACGTCCCTCCACCCACCCTCCACGGATTTCATACTCTCCATGCCAACCTATGTCCCTCCACCCATCCACCATGGCTCCTCATACCCTCCAGATCAACCTATGGCCTTTACATGCCCATTCATCCAGTATGCTCTCTGTATAGAACCACTGAACTTATAGCAACAACAGCATGTGTGAAAAATATTTTACAAACCAGTCATTCATTCATGACTTTCTACTTTATTAAAAAATATTGCTTTTACTACAGCCCTAACAAAGTGTCAATCATCCAGACTCTTTAAAGTATCAATAGTTGAAACTGCCAGCATTTAACACCTATATATGTTATGTAAATAAACATTTTGCAATAGACAGAATAAATCCTAGAGAAAATGCTGTCACTCAGGCAATGTTTTCCCTGGGGCACAGCTGTTTCAACAGACTAATGGATGCCAGGGCTCTTAGCCAAGAATGTATAATGAGGTTTGGTTGACTGACAGTTCTTTTTCTGTGATCTATTGTTTTTAAAGAAAGTTATGAATTAATGACTATTTTTAAAAATATCTTTCTCACTCATGCGTTTGCTACTCTCTGGTTCAGTGGCTCTGTATGGAGTGTACATTGGTTGAATTGTCATGGAAGTGCCATTATCCTGGCAAAGAGGGTAGGAGGGGCCATGGGATGTGGGTGGAGGGGCATAGGTTGGAATGGAGGGTAAGAGGGGCCAGAGGATGGGTAGGGAGGCTTAGGTTCACATGGAGGGTATAAGGGGACATGGAGGTGTGGGTGGAGGGCCATAAGTTGGCAAGGGAGCATTGGTAAGACCCTTTAAACTTACCTTTCAAATGGTTCCCTCATCCACACTATGGTTCATAATTCCTCTGTGATCTATGAACAACAAGTCATGGAAAAAACTGACCCAACTGCATGAAATTTGCAGAAGGCTAGGAGATGCCTATCCTCGTAATGGAACCGGCCAGGTTGGGAGTGCAGGATGTGGGCTTGTGGCCTGCACCAGCACGGACCCTTATCCTGTGCTGGTGAAAACTGGGGAAGTCAGGAACAGGGCCGGGAATCCTAGAATCGGGTCCCAGTTGCCATTTTTATAGGTCCAGAGTTTCCCTGACACCGTGAAAATCCAGCTCATATCTACCAGGTGGAATTTGTTTCTTTCCTAGTGCTTCCCTCCTCCAACATCATCTTTTCCCCAGGATATGGAATTCTTAGGTCATTCTCCTTGTTAACCGAAGATGGTGAGTATCCTTACATCACATTGATGTAATGGTTATGTGATAAGGGAACTGCCTCTCATCATGTGCTCCAAATAACAACCTTCAACTTAATGCAAATATCAAAGTGCAATATAGAGATCAAATTGTAAACTAACCAATTGTTAAGGTTTCAGTTTTAAAATATTGTCTTATACATACAAATTAACATAAAAGTTTGCCATAAATATGTAACTGCTCACAACGGATTCTTGGGACTTTGAATTAATATACACGCTAGCTGTGGGACTATCAGCAGCTCCGAATCACAGTACATCAGTATAACGGATCCTCAGGCTGCTAGGCTATATATACCATTTTGCATCATGACAGACTAACATTGCCAATCCTATCCAGTGACCTCCCCATCTGGGAAGTTCATGCGTGAGAGCTTTTGATGGGGACAGCATCAGAGTGGAGTGAGGTGCCTGCCACAGTTGAAAAGCCCAACATTCAAGTTTCCAGGGTAACACATGAAGATTGAATGAGCTATGAAAGGCCTGCCAATGCATTTAAAAGTGTATCCCAGCGTGAAAAAGAGCTTTCAAGGGAAGAGGGAAAACCAAACAAGCCAGACATTTGAGAATGTCAGCAGCTTTCCTGCAAACTAATCAACTTCAGAAATTTTTCATTTCCTCCACTGTGCATTAACAGCAAGACATTTTGTATGAAACACCAACAAATTACACTTATAATGTCCATTGTAAAATTTTAGCAGGGTATAATTAAGTAACATTTAATGGAAACCATGTTTTGCTTTGCAAAATTATCAAAAAAGTCATTGTGTTCTGAAAGGGGAACAATACTGGGGGTGAAATTATTTTCAGTGCACACAGAGTTTATATATGATTGGAAGTGAATTTTTTAAATTGGTAACAGCTCTAGGATTGACATCCAAGGAAAAGCAGGCAGTGAGTTCACCCACCTACAATTAGAGCTGCCTGAGGACAGAACTACCATACAATTCAGCCTTGAAGAGCTTGCGTGACATTCAGAAGAGGAGAAACAAGAGAACGCTCATCTATGAAAGCTGTTCATCAACCCACTCCAAAGTGATGTGGAAGTCTCCTCTTTCTGATGGCCATATGTAAAATGGCTTTGACTATTGCAACTGGGCCCCAAAGTATATATGATACGACTGTCCATAATTCACCACTGTTCCACATCACTTATTCTTTCATGGGATGTGGGTGTTGCTGACAAGGCCCCGTTTGTTGCCCATCCCTAATTGCCCTTGAGAAGGTGGCGGCAAACCATTTTCTTGAACCGCAGCAGTCTGTGTGGTGCAGGTACACCCAGTGCTGCTGGGAAGGGAATTCCAGGATTTTGATTGCGTGACAGTGAAGGAACAGTGATATAGTTCCAAGTCAGGATGACGTGTGGCTTGGAGGGGAGCTTCCAGCTGGTAGTGTTCCCATGCATCTGCTACCCTTGTCCTTCTAGGTAGTAGGGGTCACAGGTTTGCAAGGTGCTGTCAAAGGAGCCTTGGTGAGTTGCTGCAGTGCATTTTGTATATAGCACATACTGCTGTCACAGTACGTCAGTGGTGGAGGGAATGAATGTGTAAGTTGGTGGATTAGGTGCTGCTTTGTCCTGAATGGTGCTGAGCTTCTTGAGTCATCGGCAAGTGAAGGATAATCCATCACATTCCTGACTTGTGCCTTTAGATGGTGGATAGGTTTGGGGAGTCAGGAGATGAGGAGCTCAGCACAGAATTCCCAACCTCTGCAGAGCTTTGATCTAATCCATTGGCTATGAGATTTCTTAGCCCTGCATGCTGCTTCCACTATTTAGCATGCAAGTAGTCCTGTGCTGTAACTTCACCAGGTTGAAACCTCATTTTTAGGTGTGCCTGGTCCTTATCCTGGCATGCCTTCCTGCATTCTTCATTGAGTCAGGGAGATCCCTTGGTTTGATGGTAATGGTAGACTAAGGCATATGCTAGGCCATGAGGTTACAGATTCCAGTTGAATACAATTCTGCTGCTGCTGACAGGCCACAGGACCTTATGGACCCCAGTTTTGAGCTGCTAAATCTATTCTGAATCTATACCGTTTTGCACAGCGGTAGTGCCCCACAACACGATGGAAGGTATTCAGTGTGAAAATGGACTTCACCTTCACAAGGACTGTGGGGTGGTTACTCCCACCTATACTATCATGGACAGATGCATCTGTGACGTCCAGATTGGTCTAGTAGATTTTTCCTTTTTGTTGGATCCCTCACAGCCTGCCTCAGGCCCAATGTGGCAGATGTCCTTCTGAATTCAGCTAGTTCAGTAGGAGCAGTACTACCACGTCACTCATGGTGATATACATTAAAGTCCCACACCAAGAGTACATTCTGTACTCTTGCTGCCTCAATGCTTCTTCCAAAATAGGCAAATATTAGAGAAACCATAAGATGGGCTGCTGTGGTGAAATGCTGTGTTATTGCAGTTGGGGTAGTGTTATTATTAACACCAAGCAGGTTGAAGTTAAGGTACTTCAAACACAACCTCACTCGGCACCTCAGCTGAAATGGAAGAGCTTGATGCAGGTAAAAGGTACAAAAAGTAGAAAGGAATGCAGAACTGCCTTGTTTGACTACATAGTAACAGTGACTTCTATTCAAATTAATTGTATGTGAAGTCCAGAATGAGAATAACACATTATATACGTGCAAACTTACTTTTTAAAATAAACTGACCTGGGCACACTAATGATAGAAAAATAGAATTCTCCCAAATCATTGAAAGCAGAGTCTCTATCAGAGAGGTGTGGCAAAAGCTGAGGCAGCCTAAGGGGTGCCATTTTCTGCCACGGGAACATACATGACCAAATCTTGCAATGCCAGGATACACAATAAATGTTAACATAAGCAAAGTACTGAAGTTGGACTGAGTGCAAAACTGAAGGATACAAGATGAAAGCTAGCAAGCTTCAAGTGAGACTGGATATCAGATGAAATTTTGTTTTTCCCTCAGAGCAGTGGATCTGTGGAAAGCTCCCTGGAAAAGTTTTGATGCTGTATTATTAATTCCTCCAAATAAATTGGTTAAATATCTGGTTAGGAATAGCATTGAAACTTATGGGAACAGGAATCCACCAGCTTAAATACACATCCCCTCTACCATTGGCCTACCATGGCTGCAGTGCGTCCTATCTACAGATTCACTGCAGCAACTCACCAAGGCTTCTTTGGCAGAACTTCCCAAACACATGATCCCCACCATCGAGAAGGACGAAGGCAGAAGATGTGCGGGAACACCATCACCTCCAAGTTCACCTCCAAGCCACACAACATCCTCACTTGGACATACATCAGTGTTTCTTCATCATCTCAGCTTCAAAATTCTGGAACCACCCCCCCTCCCCACTCCCTAACAACACCAGGGGAGCATGTCCACTATACAGAGTTTGCCTGTTTGCGCAGAAGGCTGATAACCACTTTCTAAAGTGCAAGCAGCAATGGGTAATAAATGCTGTCCTGTCAATGATGCCCACATCCCAATGTTGAATATAAAAGAAATGCTTTATTAAATATCCCACAACTGCTGGGACCATCTAAACATTACTTGTGGTAAGCAGTTGGCTAGGTTTCAGTAATAAAGGTGCATAGGGGGTGCGGGTGTAGATTTTTGCTCAATTATTTTTGGGAGTCAGTTAGCATTTCCCGAGGTGTTTTAATAAGTAGATGGAGTTCATAATAGAATAGGTTGTACACTAACAAAAGGTCATTTCTTCTATAGTCAATTTATGCTTCATGATATTCTTATTGGCCTAGAATTTATTGGAGTTGGATGCCACATTGGACTTTTCCCCTCACCCTTCAGCTTGAAAAATCTTTATTCTGTAAATTGCTAAAAATTCAGACTGATTGGGCGAAAGTTCAAGGTTAAAAAAAAGGAAAACATTTACTGCAAAACCCCATATACAAATTATTTTGGGGGTGTTTTTAGATCTTTCCAATATAGGAAAGCTGCAAATATCTTTTATAGGTTATGCCAAACGGTAACTATATAATTAAAGGACAAATTATGTACAAGTGATTTATCACTCCAATTATATGGTGATTTGTGTTTTATTAAATAGACAAGAGCTTTGGTTGAAAAATTCAACCATGAAACTGTCAAGTTAGATACAGCGTTCTAACCTATTATGTGCGGTGTGATCATATTAACAGAGAAGTAATTATAATGGTGACCTCAAGATCAGTATGCAAGGACAGCTTCAGTTGTTTTGTCTAAGAGAGAAAAAGAGATGGGAGGACAGGATCCCTGACTTAATCTCCCTACTCCACCTAATTCCAGAGGAATGAGGTATGCCTTGGCAATATGAAGTGTTGCCCAAACATGGGCAAAAGAGCTACAGTAAAATTGAAGTCAGTGGGAGCCAGGGGCAAACTCTCCACTGATTGGAGTCATACCTAGAATAAAGGAAGAAGGTTGCTGTTGTTGGAGATCATTCATCTTGGCTCCAGAACATCGCTGCAGGAGTTCCTCAGGGGAGTGTTCTAGACCCACCTTTCTTCAACTGCTTCTTCAGTGATCTTTTCACTTCATTTCTCTATTTCCTTAGTTCTGATGAAGAGTCATACGGACTCGAAATGTCAACTGTATTCCTCTCCGGAGATGCTGTCAGACCTGCTGAGTTTTTCTAGGTATTTTTGTTTTTGTTTCAGATTTCCAGCATCCTCAGTATTTTGCTTTCATCAGTGATCTTCCCTCCTTGCTGATGATTACTATGGTCAGTTATGAAGCAGTCATGCAGCAAGAACTGGCCTACAGTTAGTCTTGGGCTGATAAGTGGTGAGTAACATTCATGCCACTAAAGTGCCAGAAAATGACCATCTAAAGAATCTAATCATCTGGCCTTGACACTCAATGGCATTAACATTGCTGAATCGCTTGCCATCGGCATCCTGGGGATCACCATTGAACTGAAATCTAACTGGACCAGCTACATAAATACCATGGCTACAAAGTCAGAAGCTGGTTTTTCTGGGTGACTCACCTCTTGATTCCCCAAAGCCTTTCCACCATCTGCAAATCACAAGTTAGGAGCGTGATGGAATACTCTTTACTTGCCTGGATGAGTGCAACTCCAACAGCACTCAAGAAGTTCAATACCATCCAGGACAAGGCAGCCTGTTTGATTGATATTCCATCCACCACTTTAAATATTCACTCCCTTCATGGTGGGCGCACTGTGCCAGCAGTATTTACCAAATACAAGATGCTTTGCAGCAACTCACCAAGGCTTCTTTGACAGCATTTCGCAAACTTGCAACCTATACCACCTAAGGGCAGCAGGCACCTGGGAACACCACCACCTCCCAGTTACACAGCATCCTGATTTGGAAATATATCACCACTCCTTCATCGCTGGGTCAAAATCCTGGAACTCCTCCATAACAGCATTGTGGGAATTCTTTCACCACTCAGGCTGTACCTGTTCATGAGGGCAGCTCACCACCACCTCTTAAAGGACAAATAGAGATGGTCAACAAATGCTGGCCTCGTTAGTGACGCCCACATCCCATGAATGAATTTAAAAATGTACAGAACTGTGTAAGAGCCATCTGCAAGTAGTATGTGTTTAATATACCATGATGGGCTTGTGTTTCTTTAAGATTACAAAATTATGAGAGTCTGTTTAAGATGAAGGTAGTACAGTGCCTTGCTCCAACTAGCTTGCTTGCTCAATGTCATTTTTGGATTCCTAAACTGAGGCTAAACTGAGTATTTTGTATGGATGTTGTTCATGCCTATGAACAATTTTGTTATTGCAAGAACAAAGGCAGTCACTAATTTGTTTACAGCTTAAACATACTCGATATGCACAGCTAAAAATATTGGGGAAAAGTAATTAATAATCAGTTACAAAACCTACTTTATAGCAAGAATATCTGCAAGCTTAAAAATTCAACTGGCACAACTGAAGAACATCTGCTGGTATTGAACATTTCCTCAGCTAATGGCTCAAAGGAACAGTGTCTGCTTCTGGGAGGAGACTGACAAGCCCTTATCAGTTCTGAAATTGCTACTGGTTCATGCATAAACGAATTCCTTTGTCTTTGTCTTTGAAACTGCCGATATCAGAGCATAAAATTACAGTGCAGTGGCTGTCATTCAACAATCAAAATTCTGAGCTTCCGAGGTCAGATTCAATTAGAAAATGGTTAGAGTAAGGCCATCTCCTGCAACTGAATCCAGGTTTTCTCTGCAAAGCCAGTGATTTGATTTAACAGGAGATGCTGCATGTTTACTTTAGGGCCAGCATTGAGGTTCCTGCACAAGATCAAATGCCAGCTAATTAGGAAATGCAATAACAGAGGAGACAGAACGCACGTGTTATTTCCAACCTTTGGAAACTCTCAATCCTTAATTACACATTTCTATTGACTTTTAGTGCCAGATGTACATTTATATTCAGAGAAACTTGGACGAGGATTACTAATGTTTAATTAAATCAACCCACGAAACTTGAAAATGTTTTTTTGACTTTGCTCCAGCAAAACAGACTCTATCACGCTCAGCATGAAACTCTCAGAATAACTTAACTGCCTTTATTCAATCTACATTCCATTATAACTGTGCAGTTAGTCCGTTAAGTTAGCTTCAGTCCCAGAAATCTACAGCAGCCACAGTTTGTCCTGCTTGTGCATGTTTATAGCTAATTATATACGTTTTAACAGTGTAAGCTGCAACCACTTTCTAAAAAGTCATTACTGTACAAGAAAATCTGAAAGGTCCAATCAAATGAAGCTAAAAAGCCAATTGGCTGGCCTGGATGGTCGTGAGATCCTTAGAACATTAATGCAAAGGGTGTAGGAACAGAGCTCTATTCTCCAATTTAATCTCAGGAATTTGAGTGTACTGACTAAAAGCCAAGGATGGGAAGACTTCAAGTGAAGTGAAAAACAATTAGTGTAGAACAGGGGGCCTTGAAGGTCAAATCATATGGTTGAGTTTTAAGATAGTTTTCAGTCAGGCCAGCTGTTACAGGGTAATGCTTCTCTCATTTTTCTAAATTAAATGAAGACTTAATTGCCATTTACATCACTGGGTATGTGATTTGTTTGCGCGTGTATTTCTCCTGTTTATTTTACATGTTTAGGGCTAATAGGCATAGCTTGTACTTCTAAAAGCGATTTGCTGGCACTGCAGTTGAGAAAAAATGTATGATTATATGTTGAAACTAGACCATTAGGCTGGACCCCAACCATTTTGCCAATGTTTATGATAAATTCCCTTAGTTATTTAATAGTTTAGTGGGTTTGGGGGGGATGGGGGAGTGGGGTTTTTGCACGCCAGTAGAACTACTGAGTGCTCATTTCACCTGTTAAATATGGAACTTCTATCAATTCAATTTGTAGTATAATTTGTTGGAAGCCAGGAGAGCATTCCCCATTTTTTGTATTAGCTGTGACTCACTCTCACCACCGAATCAGAAGATTGGAGGCTGAAGTCCTGCTTCAGGGACTTGAGCTCAAAATCTAGGCCAACACCTCAGTTCATTACTGAGGGAGTGATGTACTTTTGGAGGTGACGTCTTTCAGATGAGACATTAAATGGACTCTGCCTTCTCATATTAATATAGAAGGTATCATGGTACTATTCTCCAGGCATCCTCTCCAATTTTTATTTCTGAACCAGCATCACTAAAACAGATCACCTAAGACCATTTGACATAGGAGCAGAAATTAGGCCATTCGGCCCATCTAGTCTGCTCCGCCATTCAATCATGGTTGATAAGTTTCTCAACCCCATTCTCCACGTAACCTTTGATCCCCTTACCAATCAAGAATCTATCTATCTCGGTCTTAAATGCACTCAATGACCTGGCCTCCACAGCCTTCTGTGGCAATGAATTCCATAGATTCACCACTCTCTGGCTAAAGAAGTTTCTCCTCATCTCTGTTCTCTCTACTCTGAGGCTGTGCCCTTGGGTCCTAGTCTCTCCTACTAATGGAAACATCTTCCCCATGTCCACTCTATCCAGCCCTTTCAGTATTCTGTAAGTTTCAATCAGATCTCCCCTTATCCTTTTAAACTCCATTGAGTATAGACCCAGAGTCCTCACACGTTCCTCATATGTTAAGCCTTTCATTCCTAGGATTGTTCTGATGAACCTCCTCTGGACCCTCTCCAGGGCCAGCACATCCTTCCTGAGATACGGGGCCCAAAATTGCTCACAATATTCTAAATGTGGTCTGACTAGAGCCTTATAAAGCCTCAGCAGCACATCCCTGCTTTTATATTCTAGTCCTCTCGAAATAAATGCCAACATTGCATTTGCCTTCCTGACTGTTGACGCAACCTGCAAGTTAACCTTAAGAGAATCCTGGACTAGGACTCCCAAGTCCCATTGCACTCCAGATTTCTGAATTCTCTCCCCATTTAGAAAATAGTCTATGCCTCTATTCTTCCTACCAAAGTGCATGACCTCACACTTCCCCACGTTGTATTCCATCTGCCACTTCTTTGCCCATTCTCCTAAACTGTCCAAAGCCTTCTGCAGCCTCCCCGCCTCCTCAATACTACCTGTCCCTCCACCTATCTTTCTGTCATCTGCAAACTTAACCAGGATGCCCTCAGTTCCTTCATCTAGATCATTAATGTATAAAGTGAAAAGTTGTGGTCCCAACACTGACCCCTGCGGAACTCCACTAGTTACCGGCCGCCATCCTGAGAAGGACCCCCTTATCCCCACTCTCTGCCTCCTGCCAGATTGCCAATCTTCTATCCATGTTAGTACCTTGCCTCTAACACCATGGGCTCTTATCTTACTGAGCAGCCTCCTATGCGGCACCTTGTCAAAGGCCTTCTGGAAGTCCAAGTAGATAACATCCATTGGCTCTCCTTTGTCTAACCTACTCGTTACCTCCTCAAAGAATTCTAACAGATTTGTCAGGCATGACCTCCTCTTGATGAAACCATGCTGACTTTGCCCTATTTTATCATGCACTTCCAGGTTTTCTGAGATCTCATCCTTAATAATGGACTCTAAAATCTTACCAACGACCGAGGTCAGGCTAATTGGCCTGTAATTTCCCGTCTTTTGCCTCACTCCCTTCTTAAACATGGGAGTTAAATTAGCGATTTTCCAGTCCTCTGGGACCCTTCCTGACTCCAGTGATTCCTGAAAGATCACTGCTAATGTCTCCAGTATCTCTTCAGCTACCTCCTTCAGAACTCTGGGGTGTAATCCATCTGGCCCAGGTGATTTATCCACCTTCAGACCTTTCAGTTTTCCTAGCACCTTGTCCTTGGTAATGGCCACCATACTCACCTCTGCCCCCCTGACTCTCTTGAATTTTGGGGATGTTATTCGTGTCTTCCAACGTGAAGACTGACGCAAGGTACCTATTCAGTTCCTCCACCATTTCTTTGTTCCCCACTACTACTTCTCCAGCGTCATTTTCCAGTGGCCCAATGTCCACTTTTGCCTCTCTCTTACCCTTTGTATATCTAAAAAAACTCTTGCAATCTTCTTTTATATTACTGACTAGTTTACCCTCATATTTAATCTTCTCCCTTCTTATTTCCTTTTTAGTTGTCCTCTGTTGGTCTTTGTAGGTTTCCCAATCCCCTGGTTTCCCACTGCTCTTCGCCGCATTGTATGCTTTCTCTTTAGCTTTTATGCTGTCCCTGACTTCCCTTGTCAGCCATGGTTGCCTCATCCTCTCTTTAGCATGCTTCTTCCTCCTAGGGATGAATTTTTGCTGTGCCTCCCAAATTACTCCCAGAATCTCCTGCCATTGCTGTTCCACAGTCTTTCCTGCTAGGCTCATCTCCCAGTCAATTCTGGCCAGCTCCTCCCTCATGCCTCTGTAGTTGCCTTTATTCAGCTGTAATGCCATTACATATGATTCCAGCTTTTTCCTCTCAAATTGCAATTACCTGATTATCGTATTGCTGTTTGTGAGACCTTGCTGTGCAGAAATTGGCTGCTGCATTTCCTACAACAGTGACTCCACTTCAAAAATATTTCATTGGCTGTAAAGCGCTTTGGGACATAGAGTTTTTGGTCTTTTGCTTTCTTTTCTCACCTAATTTTCTGTTGCATAAGGACACTCTGGGTATAAGCTGATTTAAATTTACACTCAAAAAAACTGAAGAGTAAAACCTACAATTACAAATGTAGGTCATTCGTTTGATATGACTTAAGTAATTTTGCCAGTGCCACGTCGATTATTAAATGATAGCTGTGGCTCTGAAATCCCATATGGTTTCTCCAAGGCTCTCGCCAATGTTACGGAGAAGCCCCATATAATTTCAGGCCCTACCTCTTTTCTGAGATACTGCTACTATGTCTGGTCATTCATTAAAGCATTCAAGATTGTAATCAATATTATCATTTTTAAATTTAGCATTGATGGACATTAGATAATAGCCGAACCCAGCCCAGTCAGAAGAATACTGACATTGTCATTACCCCACTATCAAAGTTATGCTTTAAACACTGCCATATAGTGGAACTTCACACATGCACTAGGCCATGTCTCCCTACCCCCTACAAGGCTTTACCAGGGAAGCTGTATAAAAACATTAAGTAAACAAGAGATGTATTACAAAGAAAACTTTTCAATCGTGAATAATAATATTCAGAAGGAATCTCTATTTTGTAAGCTGCATCTGAACATGTTATAATGGTGGCATGATTTATTCACACACTTTACTTTGCCTGCTATAGGAATTGAGATGCATATATCTGGAAGTAGAAGGACGTTCCTCCATGTTCTAATTCATGTTGGATTGGACAATCACTTGTCAATTTTTATTCTGTGTTGTGACAAACCCTCAGGCCTTTAAAGTTCCAACAGGTTCCGCTTACCAGAGTCGGCAGGAGACTTACTACGACGTGAAGCTCCAGAGCTCTTGCCTGTTGACCTTTGTGAGGCATTAGCTGATTTACCACCAGGGTTTGTTTTCACCACGCGGCATTCTGTTTTTAAAGTAGAAAAGAGTCACATTTAATAATAGCCTCACAAATAATAATAAACGACAATTAATGATTCCCAATCTGATTTACTTCCTGACTACTCATTTGATCCCCTGGAATATCTTAACCACTCATGTTGTGATTTTCTATATTACAACTCAATAAAGTTTATGCATTGAAGGTACTGTTTGAGAATTGAGATGCATCTTGCCAAGTCTCATTTATAGCAGAAGTTGTTAAAATAAGTTCCAGTTGAGACTCAATTCCTAGAGCAAGTATTAACTGGATCTTTGCCATGAGATGATCAGGATCGTTTTTCTATAATAGATAAATTGCAAAGTAAGGTATAGCCATAAATGACTGTGAGGAGGCCATTTGACTGACCCAGGTATGGCCAAGAGCACACTATGGCCTGGAAAATCTTCTTCTGGGATCTCAAGCCCACAGCCTTCCCATGGCCAAGTGCCTGTTTCATGAACTGTCATTCAAAAGGCAATTATTAATTCTACACCTGAACTTCTGATTTCCAGGTGATGACACTAATTGAAAGAAAGGATTGGAGGCAGAAACTTGTATGGGGAACTCTATCCCATACAGTGTTGTTGTCTGGAACTCTTTCTGGTGTGTACAAAAGTTCATACGTTGATTATCAAAATAAGAGTTTTTGGCCGAATTGATCGTGTGTACTGTTTGTTAATGGTTAAAAAATTTCACACTAAATCGTACGTTGTCTCTGGTTTTGAGTCACTGTTTGAAAGCTAAAGGCAAATCATGAATGCTTATCAATTAGTGTGATGCCACCACACTTTACCATGTATTATTTAATTTTATATATTTTTTTAAAGCTTGTTAGTAAAAACTTGGTACAATAAAAACCTCAATGTCAGGATAAAGACATTTTAATAAATGATTCTGGAGAGAGTAATCTTTCCTATTTCCATTACTAAACAGTGGTAATCATAACACAGCCCAAAGAACAACTGCAAACTTCTTTATCTTTTAGCCTTGACAAACTTGCTACTTCTCTGGGCTGCACTTGTGGCCCACTTGCCTGTGAGATGTTAGTAAAGCTGAGAGAGTGTGCTATTCACTTTTTTTTACTCTATAGCACAAAGCAGGTCATACAGCACAATTGGTCCATGCCAATGTTTATGCCCCACACTATTCTCCTCCCACTCATCTTCATCTAACAATATCAGCATATCCTACTCCTTTCTTCCTCATGCTTAACCAGCTATCCTTTAATGCACCTAGGCTATGCACCCCAACTACTCCATGTGGCAGTGAGCTCTACATTCTTATCAATCTTAGGGTAAAGAAGTTTGTCCTGAATTCTCTCTTTGATTGATTAGTGACTGTCTTATGTTTATGGGCACAGGTTTTGAACTCCACCCTCACCACCAAGTGGAAATACATCTATCCTATCAGGCTGAAATCTGATTACATTTCATCATTCCTTGCTGCAAATATGGAGAGTGGCTTTAAAGCAAACAATATTGTTTGGGATTCTAACCTTCAATAAAAAGTGAATCAGTTGCCCTGTTTGGGTGATCCCTACAGTTCTCCCATTTTGTAGGGTATATTTTTTAGGCCCATCTCCTTACTTGCTTTTGTCATTTAGCCCGTGTCCATGTCTGCTTGTCTTCCTTGCTCTGCCCTTCATTTTCATTCAATTTTACATTTGAGGGAAGAGTTTTTCATTGTCAAAGTGAAAGATCCATCTGGGATGCAACTCTGGTAACCATGAGATTGTGGTTTATGATTTTAAAGAAAAATGTGCAGAATTACAGGGAGAAGGCAGGGGCAAAGGCACTAGGTGCATCTCTCATTCAGACAGCCAGTTCAAACAAGATGGGCCAAATAGCCTTCTTCCCTGCTGTAACAACTCTCTGACTCTGTGATGTATCGCTAGTGGCCATCCAATATTAACCTGCCATGATTTGCCTGGTAAGGGAATGACATTGGAAATGGGATGTCTTACCAAAAGCAAGCACATCTCTCATTGGCAAGGAGTGCAGTGGCATTGCTGTAAAATGGAGAACTGTTCAAGGCTTAATAATGAGCTTTGTTTTCTATAAGGTACATTGAAGTATATTCTACTGAAAGGGAATAGGGAGGATTTTTTTCTCATGATTTATTTTAAATTCAACAACTAATTTATTTCATGAGTAGTTGAGCAACATAGACTAGGAAGGCCCCAGGTTCAATTTGTGTTGATCGGGAGCAACAATTAACAACAAGACTTCTGAATTATGGAGGGTATAATCACCTCATATTCCTGCTCAAGATCCCTATTCAGCAACATCCACTGGAAGGTTGCATGTGCTAACATTGGCTACACTGTCTGCCAAGACTCATACATGGCTATTGGCCAATTGGGTGAAATACTTGAAGAAACCAGAACCTATTGAACTAGAGTCCAGCAAGGAGCCAACTCTTTCAGAAAAGAAGTGGAAGATGAAGAAAACAAAGAACATAATGTAATGAACTTTTCTCTAGCAAATGTGTGCAATTATTCATCAAATGTTAACATTGATGTGCCTTACCTGTTAAATCTCCACTCAAACCATTATCCAACATACATTTTATTTGGGAAAAGATTAGCTCACCTGTTTCTTATTAGAAACACTGTAAACCAGATTCTCTCTGTGAGGGCATTTTGCAGAGCATTAAAAAGAGAACTGCACTGGGGAACATGTTATAGCGAGGGTGTTTTATGTGGTTTCTCTATTAAAGAGGCAGCTATAAACAATATATGTTGCAACAGAGATTGTGGTATAATCAGAGGTTGCTATAATGAGGGACTGCTGTATACTTCAGTGCTCCTTACAAAATAGGCTAAGAGCTGAGGAACTAAATGACTGTTAGACTGAAATAAAACTGTCTGACCTTGATATGAACTACATTTTGCAATCGGTAGAGTATTACTGGCAAATCATCAGAAAACAGCATTTTGAAATGTTTAGTCGCTGGTGCATGAAGTTCAGACAATCTGTTTGAGATGTTATGCCTGGGGCTAATAGGATTAGAAACAAGCTAAACTGCATTGAATTTTTTTTAGATAAAATATATATATATATATATATATATATATAAGCAATCAAGAAATGTATTGAATCCAATTGCCCCTTTCAGCTTCATGTTTGATGTATTTTAAAAGAAGGAACGGTAGAATCTATGAGCTGGTTACTATCTGTTGGCTTTTGAACCCTCAGCTCCTGTGATGTATATTGCAGGAAAGTAAACTAACAGTAGATCAATGGAGTCAAGAGTTATGAGGGGCAGGCAACAAAGTGGAGTTAAGACCTCAACCAGGTCAGCCATTATCTTATTGAATGGTGGAGCAGGCTCGAGGGGTTGAATGGCCTATTCCTGGTCCTATTTCTTATGATCTTAGGTGGTAACTTGCAATTTGTAATTGCAGCAAACATTTACCATGTTTATGCTTTATTGAATATCTGTCATCACCTCTTTCTAGTTTAAAAATTATTCTGCCTTATCTTTATATTTCCAAATATGGCTAATCAAAGCAATAGATGCATTCAGAGTGCAGAAGTCACGCCAAGAGTCTTAACTGAAGTACCCAGGCAACAGCTGTATCTGCACTTTGTCTATAATTAAACAAGACAAGAAGAGAGAGCAAAGCACATTATTATTTCAATTCAAAATGCAATAGAAGTAGGAAAGGGTAGCAAAAGGAAGCAAGGAAGAATAGCAGCCAAATTCAGACAAGAGGTCACAGCAGCGTTTGAAAGAAAATAAGGCAGTAAGGGCCATTGAAAACAGAAACACCAGTGATTGATTTTTTAAAAGGCAACAGCGAGAGAGAGAGAGAGACACTGGCATCCTTTGAAGAGATATAGCAACAATTAAAAAAAGTCACGGGAGAGCAACTAAATAACACAAAAGAAAGAGAATAAACTCTGAAATTATCTAGTCAGAGTTGTACAGTGCACTTAGAAATGTTAAATATAATGTTGCTGCTGTATATTCACATTTCAGAACAAAAAATTGAAAAAGGTACAGCTATGTCATTGTATCTAATGATTTCTGCACTCAACTTTATTTCAATGAGCTCTCTTCTGTAATCAGCTTTTCTTCATATGTTCATCCCACAACATTGTAAACATTTCTGCTGCTGAAAATCTGTCACCAGTGAATCCTTTACTTACCAACATCAAAACCTCCCAGCGTCCGACTTCTGCGCACCTCTTGGAGAGTACAAAAGCTTTAATCAGACAATTAACAGATCATAACACCTGGCAAACTTCTGAGCCATTTTCTCTAGTTATTTTTTTTAAAATCCTCCTTTGCTCTCTGGGGGAATAATTCTCTCTCAACTCTGTTCTGATAACCTCAGTTTCAATCTTACTGTTTTAACATATTATAATTAAAATATTACTTTACACTATATTTCCACGGCTTTAAAAATTCTGTTTTTATTTTTATCTAGTCCTGAATTAAAATTTCAGTCCCAGATAGTTCTCTGTAAAAATAATTGCTTCTTTACTCAAATTTTTCATTCCTGAAATTTAGCGTATTGTTAATGAGTCCTAGAAATTAAAATTTATCAAAAAACAGCGCCTCCACAAAGAGAGTCTGTGCTGTCCCACTTTCTAAAACTGTGGCTCCAAAACTAATTGAGACTCATTTCACAGAACCCCCCATGGTTATGTCCTGAGTAGCATGTAACTTTGAGGTGGTACTGTACTTTTATTACCAATGTAATTGTAAAGTAGCACACCAGGATGTATGGCAATTTAGAAGGTTGATGTTCTACTACTCATTCTGTAATTGAAATATTAAGCCCTTTAGGGCAAATCCTTACTTAAAATCAAGTCACTAAGATAGGGGTCTAGATTAATTTTTGGGTTAGAAATGGCTGAGCTGGTTTCCCAAGTAGTTTAATTTTCATCATTTTAATTTATAAAATATAACTATACAATTAGAGAAAACATTCATTGGTACTCTTTAAAGTGCTCGTCACTCTATAAAAATGAGTATTCAGTAAATAATAGTCTTTGATTTGCAGCAAGTGGGCCCCTCAGTTTGCTTCCTGCATTCTCATTACCTTTTGGACATACAGGTCGAGTGTCCTTTATCTGAAACCCTCGGGGCTGATTGCGTTCTGGATTTCAGATAATTTTGATTTTTGGATACTGCATATAGGCCTAGGCCTACTTACATTACAAAGGCCTAAGCCTAGGCTAGCTATAGTCTAAAGTAAATAAAATGGCTAGAAAAGTAAGATATAACACTGGACAATAAAGGTTGGTGCAGTCGGCAAGGTTCGTGTCAGCTCACATCATGTCGACTTGGGTCACAGACTTCCCGTGCTAAAAGTTGAAGAGGTTAAAAAGCACCTTTTTTGGATGTGATCAGTTTTTGGATTTACGGATAAAGGATACTCGACCTGTATTGGCATTCTAAGTCAACATGAATATTTTGGGCTAGTGCCAAGCCCTGTACATCACTTCCAGTGTATAATAACCTCATCTATTGTGTGTAGCAGATAATAAATAAAAGTAATGTTTATGATCACATATGCAGGGTACGTGAATGGGACTTTAAAATCAAATCTAAGTTGGTCTATCGAGTTTGCCTACTCTATTACACAAGATAGTACAGTAAAAATTTAATTGTAAACTTTTGTCTGGCTCAGTTATACTTTCCATCAAAAAGGGCTCTAAACCTAGTTATGTAACTTCTTACTACATTTAGTTATCATGGGTCTCTTCTGACCTATTTCCTCATTTTGTAATCAGTGATCTGTGTGTACTTAAATCACCAAAGATGACATCCATCGTTACCTTACCCGAAGAATTATGGATGCTTGATGTTTCAACAGACCGACACTTTCAGTGCAATCAGGTTCGTTGTGTTATTTTGTGGGATTGGGTTCTATACTATTTTGCATCAAAGGTTGCATTAATACTTTGTATTCTTAGCAAGAAAACTGCTGCAGCTGTCCAATTTGCTTATATAAGTGAGCATTGAGTAATCAGTCATTGTAATTAAATAATGTGAAGAGTAGGTAATAGAAGAACTATTCCGCTTAAATTTTATCTTCAGTTTTAATATCTTGCATATTTGGAGTTGCAAACAGGTTCCAAAATGTTTTTGTAGGTGTGAAAAATGTTTGGACAGAAAACACAGCTTCGTACTCAGAGGAAAAATTGGCTGTCCATTGCAATTTGCTCAAAGAATTTCCCCAATTGGTTAGGTTTACATATGAGTGTGCAATTCTGATAATTATATATTTGAGTCCAAAGAAAGATATATGGAGATTATTACAGTATTGCTGTAAAAAAAATGAAACAGATAAACTAACAATGTTAAATTATATATCCTACCTGGAACTTAAGTAATAAAAGGCTATAGTCGTAATACATTTTTAAGTCAACTTTCCAGCCTGGTAACACTTGTTCCAAAGCAGTAAGCCAAGGGTTAAAGATGCATCAGTTCATAATGTCTAGAAACATGACATGTGAAAGTAATCCTTCAAATATGTTAAACTTGTCATGGAATGTTTGCCTGGAGATTTCTACAGAACTGCTTCCATTCAGCCGCAGTGACTTCATCAGAACTGTCAGAAACTCCATTTTACACAAGTAAATAGGGTTTCCTTAGCTCCAAGGAAATTCCACTCCTTTGCTTCTACAAAAGCTGCAAAAATCAAGCTTATAATAATTTCTGCAGAATAATGTTGCTTCTCGCTCACAGTTTAAATTCAAAATATTAGTGAAGTTACAGGATTCTATAATCTCTGAGAATAATCATCTGACTTTCCACTCTGCTGACAATGATATGTGAGGAGCATTACATGATATTCTTCCTATCAAATTTGCCTCCTATTTTGGAGAAACTCACTGAATGAGGGAGAACAGAACCTGGGAAATGGGGCAACTGTGCCAAGGGTTTTAAAGACAGCCACATCCTCCCGCAAATGATGTCTCTTCCAATGCTGAAGGTGCTGACTCTTAACTGGAGTTGTCCAGTGCCTTGCCCAAAATGGCTAGTTTTTATGTGTGGGTCGAGACAGTTTATGCCGGCAGGCCATTTGACTTTGGAGGACATTAAAACTGAAAGCTGTCCTCATTCAGCATCTAATTTATGCACTTTCCAACAAGGTGCGCTAGACAACAATGAGGTCTGAATCTAAGTCGATTCCAACCTCCACCACCAACCCGTAACCCAGGATGCTCAGGCAAACTACAGTACCATACCCAGAGGACACTACCTAACAAATCTGATTCCATTTGGATGAGTTTTGCAAATGAACTGTTTGACATTATTTGGATTTCTGACTTGAGGTTTTCATTTGTAGAAACTACCTTCTGTTTATCTAAGGAGCAGATGTTGCTAAATAAATATTGATACTAATGGAGTCACTACTGGTTAAGTAGCACAGATTCTCTCCATGTTATTTATTGTCCCAGTATCAAACAAGGCTCGACTTGGAAAAACAAATGTGTCTTTTGCTTAAAGTTGACACAAGGTGATGATAGCACCAATAAACTCAGAGAATAACTGACAGTTAGGGCCAGATTTTTACCTTCTGTAAGTGGGTGTGTTTTGAATGAGTTAAAAACTCAATCAAAGGGCATGTGCATTAGGTCTGTGTATACTACCAGCTCAGATAGATTAAAGCAGAGAAGAATAGCAAATGATTAACAGCAATATGAATTAAATGTAATGTAAAAGAGAGTTAAAAAAAACAATTGTGTTGACCATTGAAAATGTCATTAAATAAAGTTCTAGAGCAAATTTCAGCAAAGTAGTATTTAAGAAACATTAGTTCAAGAAATTCCTCAGGTGATTAGAATTGCCGAGTCAGAAGCTTAAAACATTGCACCATTGGCTGGAATAAAGGACGCTGACTTGTGCTTTCTTATATGTTAAAATTATGGAGATCTGTAAGCCAAAGAACACACTGAAACATGTGACCAAAGAACATTTATTTAAAATATGTTAAACAAAGCTATTAACAGGTAACAGAAAAGTTGAAAGCACACATAAAAGTGAAAGGACCCCCCCTTTTGGACTCTCAAACAAATGCAGCAAAAATTGGAAAAGTGATCAGTTGCAGGCTACAGGAGGCAGAAGATGGACAGAAGGCTCACTTGTTCTGGGCCTGATACCTGTGGTCCCTTTCCTTAATCATGGAATCCTATTTCTGTGTGCCGCGGAATGGCTTCCTCCCTAAATGAAACAGAAGGATGAGGATGTCAAGAAGCAGCAAGCTCTTGAGAGCTGGAGATCATAACCATTTCAAAAAAACAACAAATAGGTTGTGTGGTGAATGGAGGACATTCCTGAAGTAAAATCTGCTGGACAACATATGAAGATGAGGAGGTGGAAAAATAATGGTACTTCAGTCAAGTCTTTGCAGAGACTGGTTTGTTTATCCATGGATCAGCTTAACTGTTTTTCCACTTAACGAGCCCCAGGGATATAAATATTTTAAGTAAAAAGAAAATAGAGCCATATATCATTGCTGTTAGAGCTGGTTTCATCAATTCTCCTGTCCAACCTGTGGAAGTCAAGAGCTTGAAAAAGATCAAGCTTAGACAATTTTAGTGAATAAACACCCTCAATAGCATGAACATCAAAAGTAGGAGATTAAAAGTTGTTTGAAGATTTTCATGATGATAGTAGTAACAGTGAGGAAGACAAATTCACAGTTACACCATATAACATTTTGCTCTGAAAAGAACAGCTGTTACCTTAAAAGGTTTCCTTGGAAGAACTGATAGGCCTCAACATTATTGTCAAACACGCTCACCTTAATAACCACCACATCCAATGGTCCAACTCTGAACTTATCTCATCCATTGCACATTGGCATACAAGACATGTCAGGGAAGCTATGGAGATCTACCATCTCTACACCATTCCCCAAGACAGAGGCCTTCTCATCAGTGTCATCTGTCTACCTTACCCAAGAAACACACTACCATCCATTCTACACAGTCCACCAATCAGCAGCAAGAATGCTAACATTTACTGATGTATTATGAACAAAAAGCCTGACCAATCAGCAGTAAGTTCTCACCCATATTCCCATTGCCCTCTAACTACCTCTTTCACACCAATGACTCTTCTCCCTTCCTACCTATACTCAAATTCTCTATCTAATCTGATCTGGAACAGGTCTTTCTGCAGAGAACCATAATTCAAAATCTCTGTGCACATTGTGATACAGTTAAGATAATCTTGAAGGCCAAATTATCTTTTATTGAAGTAACTAGTGTTGACACACCATTATACAATCTGAAATAGGACTCACTCAAATCATGTTACTATGACATATGGCAACGGTAGACATTGTATGCCAAAAACTCTGTACCCTTATTTTTTTTCTTTATTCTTTCAGGGATATGGACATCGCTGGCAAGGCCAGCATTTGTTGCCCATCCCTAATTGCCCTTGAACTGAATGGCTTGCTAGGCTACTTCAGAGGGAAGCTCAGAGTCAACCACATTGCTGAGAGTCTGGAGTCGCATGTAGGCCAGATCAGGTAAGGATGGCAGATTTCCTTCCCTAAACTGCATTAGTGAACCAGATGGGTTTTTATAACAATCGATGATAGTTTCACTCAATATTACTGAGACTAGCTTTATATTCCAAATTAATTAACTAATTCAAATTAACCCATGTCACCAGGTCATTAGCCTGAGTCTCTTTCTTACTAGTCCAGCAACATTACCACTACGCCACCATCTCCCCTATTACCAATTGCATCCCTCTCCAAGGCCAATATCCCAGGTTGAATCTGATGTTCTCAACCTTGGTGTTTCACTTACTCAAACTGAGCTTCTGACTCACTATTCTCTCCACCCCAAAGACTGTCTAATTCCAACTCTGTAACACCATCCATCTTTGCCACCACTGGAGTCATCTGCTGTCAAAACCCCCTTGTCCATTCCTTTGTCACCTCCAATAAATAGCTGAGCATTACTAACAAGACAGACAAGGAAGTTCAGGTTCAAACCCAACCTGAGACAGTTGATATAAATTTGGGCAATGGTAGGAACATGAAACTCTTCACAATTCCACCAGATTAGTTAGAAGAAAGCTTTCCATTGGACCCCAATGCTTATCACTATCAAATGGCCCCTCCTGGAGTGCATAGGTGTGGACTGTAGGATTGCAAAGATCCCACAGTTAAACAGCCTGCTAACATTCAATATCAAGACTCAAGTGAATAAAGGTCACTTTAGCAAGGCAGTGGCACTTGAGCAACCATAGACAAGTAATCAGTACTTTCAGTGGAGAGAAAGGGGTTACAGAGAAAAATAAATTAGCAAAAATAGTTGCTTGGTAGTGCAGAACTTGAGCATTGCTGAAAGAAGAGATATGTCAAAGCTTTTCGTCTTGCACTCATCAGGACACTTCACAAGAATACCAATATAATTGGAAAATAGCAATTTATACTGTGTGTGAAGACAACGCTGATGGGTTGGCAAGTGGACACTGATTGGTAGAGGCGTTGCCATGGAGAATGCACCATTGATGGTGACTGACAGTTAACTGCTAATCATTGTTTGAAATTCAAACCAGGCAGCCGGACCCTGATTGGTCAAGTCATTGCCCTGAAGAATGAGTCAGCCAATGGCTGTCACTTATTTTGTTTAGCTGAAACAGGTGCAATGTGTGTACATGTCCTTTCTGTCTGTAAAGAACAGGGCCCTGTGTATTAATATATTTAGCTTCTGGTACACTCAAATGCGCCACACACTATGAGCCCAACTGATAATCTTAAATTGGTTGTCAGCGTAGTTCTTATTGCACTGAAAATTATTTAGCAAATGTTGTCCAATCGCGGAATCACATCCAATATTGGACACTGTGTTTTGAGTTTTGCAAGCACGGGCTGGTTGGGAACCGTCTGCACCCTGCCTGTCGCAACTTGGGCTGGGACATTGCCCTGAGGAATGAGTCCGTGAATGGCTGTTATTTATTTTGTTTAGCTGAAACAGGCGCAATGTATGTAGATGTTCTTTCTGTCTGTAAAGAACCAGGCCCTGTGTATTAATATATGTAGCTTCCAGTACACTCAAATGTGCTACACTATGAGCCCAACTGGCAATCTTAAATTGGTTGTTAGCGTAATTCTTAGCACACTGAAGATTATTTAGCAAATATTGTCCAATCGCAGAATCACATCTAATGTTGGACACTGTATTTTGAGTTTTACAAGCACTGGTTGGTTGGGTACGATCTGTACCCTGCCTGTCACAAACAGTTGCTGGGACAAACTGTCTGATGCAATCCGCCAGACTCTGGGACGTACGGCCTACATACTTAACATCACACTGGCATTGAAATTCATATACCACACTTCTCATTTGTGTGATAGGCAGAACGTCTTTTTGGCTGGACAGTAGCATCCTTTAAGTGGTGAATACCACTCGTGTTGCTACCGCATAGTAGCAGCATGAAACTGCTAGCTTCACCTGTTCCTCAAATTTTTGAGATACCTTGCCCTTCCAGGAGGTAAATTGGGCAATTTTCAGTGTCGAAAATTAGGCCCATTCATGAGTTTGCATGATATACAGCACAAAATGATCTGGTCAGAGTAGCCATTATCCTGCAGGATGTCTTTGATGCGCCCTATTTCAGCATCAAGCTTGCATGGTGAGCAAATGGACCCGGCCCAATAAGACCAATCTTATAGTACGTGGAACTGGAAGAATCCCAATGCATATATTGACCGGTGAAAGTAGGCTTGTGGTAGACCATGGTAGAGAACCCCTGGCAGATTTCTCAACTAATACGTCAAGGAAGAGATGTTCATTTGACTGTTCCATTTCACAAGGTGAATTTGAGTGCAGGATGGAGTCCATTAAGACATGTAAGGAAATTATTACATGAAGTGTCCTGATGAGTGCAAGACAAAAAGCTTCAACATGTCTCTCTTTTCAGCTATACTCAATTGGCAAAAAGTTAACATAATAATCTCCTAAATGGGAGGAGGAGCTTACTGGAAGCGTAACATATATGTTGCTTTTGGGAAAGCCATCATCAGATTTACCTTATTCTCTCTCTGCTTGAATGCAGGTATATTTTTGAAGACTATTTCTTGAGGTGAAATGTTATATAAAATGATTGCAGGATGCCGAGTGTGCAGAAAACTGAAATGATGTTTTTAATTGGAAACCTTACATATCATGGCAGAAGGTACCTTTTGCACTTTGATTATTGAAGAGGTAAGTACACATTATTAAACTTACCTGAATCATTAGAGAGAAAAGATCTATCAACATGATGACTAAAACAGAGCCTTCAACTAATGCTGAAACAATTCAGAAGTTCTGGGAAGGGAAGCTTTACATCATGAGATTCGTTTCTCAAAGGAGGTTATAGAGACTATGGGGGCTGGGGGGATGTGCTGTGGAAGGTAAAATAAATCCAAACCATATGAATTAAAGACCAGGGGCTAAATTTTATGTGCCTATGCCAGAGGGTTTGGGTAGCACATCATTTAGTTAATATCACCACCGTCAACACCCCTTTGTCCTTTTGACTATGACATCTTTGGCAATCCCTTCTTTGCCTCCACCTATCACTGGCCCTCTATCCAGCTCCACCTGTCCCACCCCCTCAATCAGCTTATATTTCACCTCATTTGTATTTCTCTCTACTTCTGATGAAGAGCCATACGGACTTGAAATATTAACTCTGTCTTCCTCTCCACAGATGCTGTCAGACCTGTTGAGTTTCTCCCCCATAATACATGGGCAGGCACGTGCCAAAATTGGTACACCACTCCCCCCATATTTAAATGAATATTTCAGGGCCAAGCCAATTGTTATCAAGCCAATTGACCCTCATAATACACTGCCCACACCATAAAACACTTGGCTTGGGTAGCTGGACAAAAGCAGAAGCCCGATTTTTAAACTTAAATATTTAAACAGAAGGAAGGGGGGTTGTGGCGAGGAGTCGCTCTTCAGAGGCTGCCCTTTGCTGATCGCGAGGTGCCTCCCCTTAGGTTGAACTCCCCCTTCCTTCCCAACAGCTCCCTCCCTTAAATCAACCACAGCCCTCCCCTCAACGTACCCAAACCCTCCCTGCCCAAGATCCCATAGGTAAAAGCAAAATACTGCAGATGCTGGAAATCTGAAACAAAAACAAAAATAGCTGGAAAAACTCCGCAGGTCTGACAGCATTCGAGTCCGTATGACTCCTCAGATGCTGTCAGATCTGCTGAGAAGATCCCATTGGCCTTGATATTCCTCTTCTCCTGTAATCCCAGCAGCTGCCGCTGCCACCTTCCGACGGGACAGCTCCAGAGAGCGGGACATCCGCCCCCAACTCGCAGCCCTGGTTAGTCTGCCCTGCAGCACTGTGAGGCTGCAGGACGGGTCAGTGTGGAGCACATCAGCTCCCCGGCAATGTCCACCTCCTCTTGATTACTCCGCCCCAGATCCTTGGGTAACAATCCTTAATTCATGATTAGATTATTGATGAGGACTTAAAATGGCAAAATGACATGCCAAGGAGGTCTCTTGGCAATAATGAAATTACAGTAAAACTAACGGACAATGCAAAACATGATGATTATGATGATCCAAGGAAGCAGACGGCAGAAAAGGTGCAGTGGGGAGATGACAGGGCCAATTGACCATGATCAGGGTTTGAAAGAACTGGGATGACTTTGGAACTAGGAAGTCACTGCAAAGGTAGACATTAAACACACAGGAGTTATCAGTTACTTAAGAAGTAATACTTACTGGACCAATTTCACAGGATTTGCACTCGATGCCGAAGATTCAGTGTTGAGGCAGACAGCCCTTCTCCCATCTCCAAGTTGGTCTGCATTGGCTGGGTCAGCAGCAAGAGGACTTCAGACATTTTAAAGTGTGAATTAAAAAGGTGACTGCTGACAGAAGGCACGGCGAGGTGGAGAAGTATAAGCGTGCAGAGCTCACGGACTTTACATCAGAAGAGATGACAACATGAATTTTCAAGCTTCTGATTGGCTTATTCTAGTTACTTGGTGAATTTTCATTAAGTTAGAGCAAAGCGGGTAAAGAATTTGTGTTGTCTTGAGAAGGGTCATATACTGGAGGTTCGGTAAAGGAAATTTATTGGGGAGGGACACTGCTCTGCAACTCGCTTGTGATATTTTTGCTTAATTCATACCACCTGAGTTTGCTTAAGAGGCTGCACCCAAATAATTTAAATGCATTGTCTAAGTAACAAAACCACTTTCCTGCCAAATGTGTGTGCATGCATGCACACGCGCCTGTGCATGTGTGCATGTACGTGTGCACATGTGCGCGTACGTGTGTGTGTGTATGTGTGTGCGTGCATATGTCTGTGTGTGTGTGTGTATGTATAATGTTCAATTGATGCAAAATTCAACATTTTTCCACAGAGCACTGACATCCCATATTAGCTAGAAATCATTTCACTTCTGCTAGTCTTCATTAAGTGAGACATTTTATTTCAACTAACTGGGGCTGGTTTCAAACACAAAGTCAAAGTGCCAAAAGTACTGGTATTGCTTCATACAATAGCCATAATCTGAATCCATAGATACTTACCATTTTCATCCAGTGAAAAGTCATCTTGGGCATATCGGAACTTTTCTGGACCACAAGCAATGAAAACATCATCATCACCAAAAAAATCCTGTAGACATGACACCTGCAGAAACCAAATAACAGTTTATTAATGTATTAAAAAAAAACAAAGAAAAATTAATTTAATCCAAGCATACTCCTTCCACAGACTATGTACAATATACTCGATTATGAATCCTAGCTCAGCAATTAAAATTTCCGAAAGAAAACTTGCGTAAATAATCCTCAACCACAGAAGGAAACTGAACAAACCTCAAAATACTTCCCAGATCTGCTTTCTTTTACACAAGGAGAAGGCAACTTGCCACACACTTGACCTGTTTCTATACTATAACATTCTAACCAAGATGCAGAAAGCAACAGAGTTTTTACTTCTGTGCAGTGAGAATTGTGGGCCGGAGTCTTCCATTCTGGAGTCTAAGGGCGGAATCTTCCAGAATTTGCTCAATGGTGGGTTTTTGCGCCGTATTGTCCCATTCTAGGCGTGTCCCGCCTCATTAATAATGCATTCCTGGGAAACACGGCAGATCGCCGGCAGAGCAGCCTCTGATTCGCCCGCTCCCTGGTCACCTCAGGCCTTCAGTAGTCAGATGCCATATTTGAAGAGTACCCCTGCACAGAGCTAGCATTCTCTAAGGGACCAGAAGCTGCTGCAAAGTCATGGCTGCCAAAGGGAGGAAACATGCTGCCCCTAAATTTAGCGACACCTACTGGATGTAGTGGAGGCCCACCGTGACGTCATTGACCCACACATACTAGGCATCCTTCTCAACTGGCCTGGCAGGCATTCTGCTTACACTCTCTCCATCTGCATTCATGCAGGACAAGCTGGCACAGAACAAAAGGGAAAGGTCGCAGACTGGTGGAGGAATGCCCGACATCAAGGCCCTCACAGACTTTGAAAACAAACATCTAGCTGGCCGGCGATGATCTGGACCGTTCCTATGCTGACGATGAGCTCGGTGGTGCTCAACCAAGTGAGGATCCAGCAGTGCAACATTCATCAGACAACCATGCTGTGTGGGTGGTGAGTGGTGCCATGGAGGGCATGAAGAAACGATCCACAGGGCAGATGAAGGTGTGTGAGAGAGAGTAAATGGTGATGTCCCTTGAATCTGATGACACCCTCATTGGAGACCCATCTCAGCATTCACCCACACCCTCCACCAGCACAGAGACACACAACTCAGTGGGACCTAGTTCTTGAGTAGTCTTAGGGAGGTCACGATCTGGTGAGCACAATGCACTGTCTGATCCATAGCAGGTAGTGGCAGGGACTTCCCAGGTTTCCAGCACTCGGAGGACTGCTGGAGCTGGAAATGTGCTGAGTCTGAGTCAGATGATGAGCTTCTGAGCTCAGTCATACTTCAGTTACTGCAGCTGGAAACGTAAGCTCGGGAACATCTGGAAGGGATGTCCACTGCACTCCTCATTGCAATAGAGGAATCCATCCGCCTTCAGTCTGAGGAGATAGCACCTACATGCCAACGCACCAAGGTCAACACTGGTAAGATGGAGGCTGCCATGGAGATCTTGGTCCAGGACATTGTTCCTGCATTGCTGTGCAGGCTGAACTCCATCACTGACCCCATAGTTGGCCTCCAACAGTGTCAAAACAAGAGGGGTGTGGCGCAGCTTGATCTCACACCAGCTAACCCTTCTCCTCAAGGACTCAGACAGGGGCCCTTCAACATCCAAAGGGAGGAGGATCAGCAGATGCACACCCAGGGCCATCCACCCAGGTGACTCTGGGAGTGTCCAGCCCATCTGAATCCCTGCTTCCTGTGACCCCAGCAGCTCCAGCTCCACAGGCCAAGGAGGGTGCCGCAGCCACACAGCAGGACCCCGAAAGCAGGCTGGGGCCTTCCAGGTCTCGGGCCTCCAGAGGACACCCACCAAAGTCATCACAGACAGTGTGTAGCAATCAGCAGGCTTTCCGCTGTGGATGTCAGGGGAGCACCAAGATGTAGAGACAGGGTTAGGAAAGTTAAGAAGATTTAGTTGCACAGCCTGGGTACAGATGATAATCATTTGTACTTAATGCTCACTATTGTAAATAAACGCTCAAGATTGTCTCCTTGCCTATGGCTCCTTGGTATAATGAGCAGTGTTTGTGTTGCTCAGATGTGAAACCTTGGTTCCTGCACAAGATAATGCTAAGTGTCTCAGTCCAGGGCCTCTGCGCTGTGTGCAACCTTCAGACCAAACTCCCTGGACACATTACTGATGCCTGCACCTTGACGGTGCTTGTCATTGCTGCCAGAATGTTGTGGGCAGGTGTCACAGAGTTCCATCATTCTCTCTGTGTGCTATCAGCACCTTTGAGGTAGGGCTGGGCCCCATCTTGTCAGCATCTGTGACCGGGAACTCTGTGTTCCTGGAGGGGTCAGGTGCTAAAGGCTGATAAAGGTTCAGGTGCATTTAAAGTTTCATGGCTGCGTCTCTATGATATGACCCTGATCACAGAGCGCAAATGAGTTGCCCTCAGTCAGACAATCACAGAGGCTATGTGAAGATCTATGGAGTGTCCTCACTGCACGGTTGTCATCATCTTCCTGGAATGTAGGGACTATTAGGGCCTCCGCTGCATCTCCAAGATGTGAGCCTGAGCACTGAGGGTATGTGCACTGCCATCAGTCACACAGGAGTCAGACGTTCACAGATGCAAGGTGAGGATGTCAGGACTATGCTCACTGCATCTCTTCATCATCCTCCATGAAGCTTGTGGCTGTGAGGGTTTCCTGAGCGCACCAGCCTCGCCTGGCCAGTGTGATGACCTCATCGCTGGCATACTCACCTTCTAGGACCTCATCACCCTCAGCTCCTGCGATGTCTTTCTCAGTGGAGGAGGAATGCAGCCCTTCCTCCTCCTCCTCAGCCAGGTCCTCCACTCGTTGCAGCGCCAGGCTGTGGAGAGTGCAACAAGTGATGATGATGCACGTCACCCTCTGGGGACTGTACTGCAGGGCTCCACTGGACCTGTTAAGACACCAGAACGTCATTTACAAAATGCCTATCATTTGCTCCACCAAAGTCCAGGTCTCAGCATGAGCTTCATTGCACTGTCGCTCTGCTGCAGTCTGAGGCGGCTGCACGGGCATCATCAGCTACATCCTCTGTGGGTAGCCCTTGCCCTCAAGGAGCCAACTCTGCAGCCTCTATGGACCCTGCAAGATATCTGGGATCTGAGACATGCCATGGATGTAGGAGCCATTGGCGCTCCATTGGAATCATGCACAGACTCGTAGAGTGCATTTGTGGTGGTCGCACAACAGCTGAACATTCAGCGATTGGAAGCCCTTGTGGTTGACATAGTTGACAGCTTGTTGCCATGGAGATCTAAGCGCCAGGTGAGTGCAGTCAATGGCACCTGTGGAGCCACCAGTGTAAAGATTGAACGCTGCAGTCAAACTCACGGCCACTGACGGTGGATGCCCTTCATGTCCCCGTGGTGCCAAATCCTGCAGCAGCTGGCAGATGTGACCGACCAGTGCCCTAAACATGCGCAATCTTCGGCGACACTGGTTCTTGGTCATCTTCAGGAATGATAGGTGTCGTCTATAGACCCTGTGTCTAGCGAGGTACTTACGAGTGACAGTTGGCTATGGATCTTCAGCTGCGTGTACAGCAGGCCTTGCTGCCCTTCAACTTGAGAGAGGTGCTCCTCCCTTGGCTGAGCCAGGCGCCTCCGCCGCTCTCCTCTTCTTCTTCTCTGGTCTCTGTGAGCCATGAGGCATACCGCTAAATCACTAGGCTCCATGATCCTGATGTCCTCCTCCTGCAGAGCGTCTGTTAGCATAGGTGTACTAAGAACTTCTCCTGGTTAAGTCTGAAGGCCCCTTCACGCATGCAGGAGAGTGCTGTCCACCACTTGGATGGCCAGTGTATAGTGTGCTTCATGGCTGTCCAAACCCCACCCACCTCTGCCACACTCCACTTGACCGATTGGCAGCAGCTTCAGCCACTGGACCGCATACTGTACACTCAACTCAGGCATTCTCCTATCCCACATTGCAAAGCTGCGCTGTTAGCTTGAACCATAATGGATACTGGTCCAAACTTTAATAAATACATTGCAAGGGGCTGTGATCAACTCCACCAGTGACTGCACCATGGCCACCTTTCGCAAGGTGATTGTACTATTTGCCATGTCGGCCAACTGCTCTTCTTCCCCCTCAAACACACATTTTGCAGTCTGCGCCCCAGGGTTGAAAAGTTCTGGAGCATTTAGTGCTTTTGCGTGGCTTGAGTGGGCCAAATAGCTCCAGAAGCCTAATTCTAAGCATGTCAATGGAGCTGCAGCTGAACAGTCTCAGCTATGGGAGAATGCTCACTTTTCACAAGCTTTTCCAAGTGTGTGGCAGCTTCCCTTCCTAACCCCCAACCCTCCCGGCATGTGCTCGAGTACTTCCTTCAGAATGTGCTGCTTTTCCCCCCCACCACCTCCCCCAAAGGTCTGACCCGAGCTGGAGCCCTTGTTCCAGCACCATACTGAAGGCCAGCTGGGAAAAAGCAACTTGCCTGTGCCCCCTACGAACGTGCAGCACCTCTTTCTTGATGTCCCAGGAGCAATGCTCGAGAGCTCTGCGCAAGCTTGTGTGCACTCACCTCTGAGTTCCCCTCAAAATTCAGATCACCAGGCGCACGGCTTTTAAAGGCAGTTGTGATGCAGGCCCTTCTGAAGTCACACCAACATGGGTGGTACATTTGACATGGGGGATGATTCTGGTGAGCAGGACTTATAATGAGATGCAACCGTATTAAAATGACGTTCCTCACATGTGGCGACAAGAAATGTGGCCCGCCATTGACATCCAGAGCGGACGATCGCAAACTGGTTTCATGATGGCGTAAAACCAAGCTTTGGTCTACTCGCCATATTGCCCCCCCGCACACCACCCCCCCCCGAACCACCAGCCCACCATGACACATGATGCCAATGGGGTTGGAAAATTTCAGCTTAGTAGTAGAAGGAGTGGATGGGTGGTGGATGGGTGGGGGGGGGGGGGGGGGGGGCGGGGGGCTGCGGTGGTGGTGGGGTGGGGAGCAGGGTGGGATGGCTGACCATATGCAATCTTGCACTGGTCAGCTCATTATCTAATGTTTCCGTGTGGAGCACAGTGAATCTCGTGGTGGAGGTGGGCAGGAAGTCACCATAACCTCATGGGGTCAACAGTCTGGGCGCCATATTTAACGGGCACCTGGACACCCTGCACTACCCCTTCCCCCTTTGCCCTGCCACTGCTCCACTCTTCCTCGTTCTTCCTCCATGCAACTTGCACTGCCACCATCTGGTCTCAAGCATGGGCTGGTACTTACAGACACTCCCCAAAGAGGCCAACGCAGCGGCAACTCGCCGTTAATCATGGAAGAAGTCTACCGTGCCAGGTGCACGCCCCTTACGCGCTGTCGTAAAAGTGAACATTCTAATTTCTCGCTGGCGGGGAACTTCAGTTGGAGGGGCAACTTAATTCTGGTGAGATGGCCTTTTAATGACCATACATGAGATGCTCATGCAGGCAAAAGGAATTCTCGACATTGTACATCGGGAAGCGAGACCCGCCATTAATCTGCCTTCACAGTCCTGAGAACTTAATTGCTAAAGCTCATCCGCCACTGGGAAACTGGTTTTTGGCCTCGTGCCAAATGAGCTTTCCCTGCCCGCCAAGATTCCCACTGCAGGCAGGATGGGAAGATTTCACCCATGGAGTCGGCATTTGTTGACTATGAACAGAAACAAGTCAGGGTTTCCACATAATGGGGGAGGGATTTAATGCTCTTCCCCATAGTGAGTTCGGTGGCAGAGGGGCATTTAATCAGGCGGGAGGGTGGCAGGCAAGGAGCCCGCCGCCTTCCCACTATTACCCCGGTTAGCTCTATGGCAGGGAGACTTGGTGATGGCCTTCCCCGCTGCCAATCGAGGCTCTTCAGTGGGCAATTAATGTCCAGTTAAGAGCTTCACCCTGCCTGACCTCCCAGCAGTGGACAGGGGACTCGCCATGAATTAAATCCGACCAGTAAACTCTGCCGGCGCTGCTTGTGGGCTCCCGGGGGCAGAATCCCTCATTCAAAGGTACTCAGTGCCTGATTGAGGGACATATTGGAAAGCAGGGGGGTGGGGAGGGGGGCTGGTTGGAGCCTGACGAGAGCTACCGTCACCTGCCCTTGCTATTGAGCTCCCATCCCTACTCCTACACCACGAACCCCAGACCGTGAATCCCTCCCGCCATCACTCCCCTGTGCCTGGGTCCATAGCAATCTTGCACCTCGGATGGATGTAGTACCAGGAGCAGCCACCACCTCCCTAGTGGTGCTGCTGATCAATAATGAGCTGTTCACCTCTGATTGGCCAGCAGTTCTCAATGGGCAGGACTTCTGCCACCAACCATTCTACCCCCCCCCGCCCCCCACAACCCCAACAGGTCTTTGATCCTCGGGATGTCCCACCACTGCCCAGTTAAGTGCCTGATCAGCACTTAATTCCCGAAAAGAGGTGATACAGGGCTCTCACCGGCTCTCCAGCGTTAGGCGATTTTCTGACATTGCCTTGGAGGGATGTAGTGTGTGTGGAATTGGTGGCACAGGGTGAAGAGCACCACACCAGAGTTCAGGAGGATTTATATATTCTAATTACGGTATCCTTAAACCAAATACTCACCCTAAAAAGAGTAACCCAAGCAGCTACCTTGTATAAGCATCTGAAAAATGGATTATCATCAAGCCAAAGTGTAGGCAGGTCTCTAATTTTGAAATATTTTGAAGGAGTCATTGAAGAAGACAAACAAATGAGTAAAAACAGAACTGAAGAAGGGAATTGATTCACACAAAAAAACCTCATTGTGGTCTCAAATCAACCCCACCCTACCCCCATGTGGGAGTGGATCAGGGGAGAGCTGGTTAAAAATAGTCAAAAAGAGCAATTGCCCCTGGCCTATCACTTTTATGGGAGTGTTTTTCAAGCCCTTCATTAACGCATTTATATTGGGATACTGATTTAAATTTTCACATCTCAAGGGTTAGAAACTTGGCAGTGGAAGGAATGCCAGCTCCACAAGGTAAATGTGTTTTATAGCACTCCTGGTGGGCCAGGAGGAGCAGGAATGTTCCCCAGCCATTCCCCTTCACCCTGCTTCCGCTTAAATATTGGGGCCTTTGAAACTGGCTGCCTAGTTCTTGTGATCTGGTTGTGTCAGCTACATGCACCAAAATAGTATTAGTTTCCATATCATAAAAATGATTTTCAGTAACCATGGAGGTGTATTCAAAACAAAATGAAAATTAATGAAGAGTCGCACTGACTGGTTGTACAATGACTTCAAGTGAAAGCCTCAGGATTGCTCAATATATGTAAATCAATTGCAAGTTGCTCTTCAAATAACACACAATACAAAAACCTACATTGATTTTATGCAAATAAAATTAAAAGAATCAGGCACAAGGAGAGAGCCAAATTAATGCTGTTCAGTTCTACAGTGCAGTACTATATAAAATAAAAACCTGTGACAGGGAATTAATTTGCATTTTAAATATTCAAATAACAGATGAGGAAATTGTAGGAGTCTGAACTAGTGATATCTTGCACTCCAAAGATCTCAATATGTGAAATTGGAAATTCAAGGGCATCCCAGAGTCAAAGTTGTACAAGGGCTAGCTGCATGAGCTGGAAGTAAAGGATCTATAGTATGGAAAAAAGACCATTAAGGTTGTTTCCAGAGTCAAGCTCATCATTAACTCTTTTCAAAGAACTTTGAAAATTCGGAACTATTGTAAACATTTCTCTAATTCCAAGATTCAGTACTAGTTTGTGAAGCAATCACCTAAGATTTTTAAAACTATTTATTTTGAAATGTGCAAAGAACATTTAGTGCTCAAAGGGTTAATAGGAGCTCCAACTCGCCTGCCTTTCACTCACTGCATAACAGCACCATGCACTGCTAACTGTATAGCTATGCACTTTGACCCATATCACTGATCTTCCAACTGAGTAATGCTTCAATGTCCTGTTCAGCTTTAAAATAGATTCTAGTCATCAGGACGTCTTAAAATTAAACTGTTATCAAAAATTGTGTCTTTTTCTTAATTTCTTCCCCATGAAAGAAGGGAAAAGCTTGTATTTATATAACATTTTTCATGAATCCAGGACAGTAGTGCAAGTATCTGGCACCAACCTACAACAGGGACAACCCAAATTCACCACCAGTGAAGTAGCCACTTGTGTTAATATTGAAAATTAGTTCCAATAATGTACCAATTATGTCATGGGATTGAAATTCAAAGTGAAAATCTTATTGCAATAGTGAAGGGCATCAGATCATGCAGAGTAACTTAATTTAGGAGGCTTCCTCTGGCTTACTATTTGCAATATCAGCAACGTGTTTGTGAAGAATTATTCCATGATAAATGTGCTCAGCACCCATTTACAATTTCAACAGAAATACTGTGCAAAGGGAATATTTACAAGTACGATGTCTCTCAGTGCTCAGATGAATGTATATCTCCAGGTTATTAAAGGATTTGAACTCCGGTGTGAAAGATGTAAGCATAAATCACAATCCTCCACCTTATATTGACATTTAATGTTGATTCAAGTCAAGGGCAAGAGAAAAATATGCCGATAAAAGATTCACAAGGCTGCTGCTTTTTGATATTTTTTGTTTGCAGGAAATATGCTATTCAGGGAAATTCCTGTTCTTCATCAAATACTGTTATTGGATTATGTAATTTGTATATAATTTTCTCTTGAAGTTGATATGCTTTTAATATTTGTGGATTTGGTGTATAATAGTTATGATTTTAAAATATAAAAGAATAAACCTTCGCAGTACTGTACATTAGAACTCATTCCTTACAAAAGTGCTTTACTGGCATTGCATGGAGAAATTTATTTCTTTTGGATCGTTTTTCTTTAAGTACAAAGGGCATAGGTTGAAGGATTATCCAATGAAAAATATAGGAGCTATTTACTGAGGATTGCACTGTGGGTGTGGTTTCAAACGTTTACCCCATACTTAAGAGTCTGCAAATCTTTCTCAATTTTGTTTCAGAGTCCAACATTTTTGCTTCATCAGGTACAATTTCTTGGACATTGTGACCGCACATCAGGGGCAAGATTTTCAGAGGCTGATGGGGACACGATTTCGCACCGCTGAACAATGTGGCAGTTTGCCAGCACCATCCCATCCCCGGGGAAGATTGGGCACAGAACACAAGCGGCGGTTAGCTTGTTAAGTTGATTAAAAGGCCAATTGAGACCACTGATCAGAGGCTGACGAGGATTTTCCAGTCAGCCTGTGGGCCTCCTGTGGTATTGGGGGCACAGCAGCTGCTTAGAGGCAGCCTCTCGGTGGAAGACTGGGGAAGCCAGCACTCCAATATGACTTTGAGGCCCCCCCTGCTCACTCCCTGGCCACAGCCGTGGAGGGGTTACCCTTCTACAGTGGTGGGTGGTCCGGAAGCTTTGGCCGTTTTTTTATTTCAAATATTTTAGACATGCTGAGAGGGCACCTGAAGGTGGATGTACCCTCTCTCTCTCTCCCCCTTACCTACAACAGAAGGCTCCAGTTCCTTCAGTGCTGGAAAGCCTCCTATTTGGCCCTCCAGCTTTGAAAGTCTGCCTGCTGTCCTTAACTGGATGGCAAGTCTGCCCTCTGGCCACTAACTGACAATTCAGCAAAAATCAATGTTTGGTTGCTGCTTCCAACATAAATGGAAAATTCTGCACCAGAGCAAAGAAGTTAATCAACATTCTGTAGACTTAGCTCAGTCCTGTTCATTACAGTTCAGTCTTGCTCACTGCATTAAACAAAATTCTGATAGTAATGAAAAGCAGATGCTATAAAAATATGTGCCAATGTTTTGTTATCCAAAACTTGGATTGGTGTCGGGGAACAAGAAAGCACAGGATGAGAGACACAGACGGTAAGAATGAATCACAGAATTGTTATGATGGAGAAGGAGGCCATTCAGCCCATCGTGTCTGCACTGGCTCTCTGAGCATTTTAACTTAGTGCCAGTCTCCTGCCTTTTCCCCATAACCCATGCACGTTGTTTCTATTTAAATAATCATCCAATGCCCTCTTGAATGCCTCAATTAAACCTGCCTTCAACACACTTCCAGGCAGTGCATTCCAATCCAAACCCCAACTACTCGCTGTGTGAAAAGCTTTTTCTCACCTCGCATTTGCTTCTTTTGCAAAATACTTTAAAACTGTGCCCTCTGGTTCTCAACCCGAGTTGAGTCAATCAGAATGCTCAGTTCTTTCACGCCTGTGAAAATCTTTCTATATTTGTCTCTTTCTTTCTTAAGCTTGAAGAATGCAAAGAATTTTAAAACAAGATATATAGATACACTTCATTTCTAACCCCTTTTAAAAAAAGGAAAACAGCTGGCTAAGATCAGGACTTAGGACAACAGCATTAAAAGCTAAACTATTCTTGGAGAAAAGAAAATGACCTCCCTGTACAAAATAGAGAGTCAGACCAGATGGCCGTAATTTTTAATGTGATCGGTAACAAAAACTAAATCATATTACAGCACTTAAAAATTATAAGAAATTGCTAACCACTTTTGGGAACACAGTCTAAAAATCTGACACAGAAATTTAAGATGGCATCATGTTGCCAGAGATTCAACTCAAGTCAATTTGACAAAACATCATCTAAAGTAGTTTGAATGAATAGAGCAAAGTGTCTGTGGTACTGCTTACCTATAACTGGTGTGTGTTTTTCTGGTGTAGCTGTTACTCATGCTATTCAAGACCCAACTTCATTTAATGGGTGATGCATAGTCACACCTTGAAAATCCACCCCTGCCAGAAACTCAATTTTTCCTCCACAGTCCCATCTGCTATCACAGCACAAAATATCTGGCATACAGTAAAACATATCTGTGTAACTACAAAAAACTGAATTATATTTAAGGTGCTGTCAATGATGCTGTGTAGATTTTTTAGGCTTTCCACGAGTAAATGCACTGAACAGATCACCCGGCAGTGTACAAGCAAGGATAGTATGGCCTCTCTTTTCTTAGTAATCTTCTCTCCCAAAGATCATCTTCATGGAACATGCATCCATGGATGTCAGTCAGTCAGTCTCCGGATGCTTATTATTCATGCCTCATTGAGGCACTACAGTTGGCCTCAGCAGTCCCAGGTTAGGAGAGAAAAAAAATCAGCAAGCTTTCCCACTCTTGCTTGCTATTCAAAGACCCTGCTGTCCATACACATAATTGATTATTGGTTGAGCACAAAGTCTGGTCAGCTGTGATGCCTTTTGCTGCCAAATAGCCTGCTGACACTCTTAAGCGACCTTCATATAAATCAATAGCTCTTGGGCAAGGTACCAAAGACCAACACTGTCCTTGAAGGTATAAAATACTTTCAGGGGAGGAAAGGAATGGAATTGTGGGCCTTTGGCTCATGACCTGAGCTTAATTCTTCAACAAGATTATGGCCTTCATAATCATTCCCAACCAGCCACTAATCTCTACTATTTTCATCTGTAGTTATTATGAGAAGTAACAGGAGAATTGCTGTTAAATGCTGTAATTCCATCTAAAAGGTCAACAGACATTTAGAAACCACTTCACCTCTGAGTCTAACTCCACCCATAGCATCCCATTATTTTATGTCTCCTGCATCCACCCTGGCAGTGGAAATAGGAAACGGATATTCCTGACGAACCCCGCAGCACGCTGGTTCCTGTCATTGCTGATTCAGTTGTAATCATTGCACATCTGTTTCCCATTCTCTCTCTCTGTATTGCAGTCACAAGCGCACACACAAGCACGTGCACACCACACGCACACACACAACTGGCCACTTAAAAAAAAATTTGTGGAATTGTTCTAGGTTAAGGGCACATATTGAGGTCTTTGTTATGTCATTTTGCTCAACTTTGTTGTGCGGAGATTTTCTACATTTTTTTCATACAAGCTTAACATTTGCTAATTAAAAACAAGTTTTGTTCTTTTTCTTCTTCCCCATGCAGACCCCTGAAGACTCTCACATATGGGCTATAGTGCTTGGGCATTAACATGTTTCCATCACCTCATTTAAACACCTGTTCTTAATATGTTGTTGGTCTAAGAGATGAAGTGTTGGGAGGCAATTCAATTGTGAGGCACATCACAGCTGAGTCTAATTTTATCCTCATTTGAAACACAATTATTTTCCAGCATGGTCACCAGATTGTTATCAGAAACACAAACACTGACCTATATGCCATCCTTATCCTGAGAATGTTGAGGTCAACTGTGGTGCCCAAATGCTCACCACACTAACTGAGCAGAAACTTGGGCCTATAAGCTCAGCAGCGTAGTGTCCATTCTTTAGCTACTAAGAGGATTACTAGGCCCCCACTATCAAGCAGGAGCGCACACATACTTCTTGCTGAGCCATGTTAATGACTCCAGCTACAGAGCATGCCCTCAGCAACAGCCACGATGTCACCACAAGGAACATCATAGAGCAAACAAATTGGCTTTGTAGTGATTATTAGTAAAACCTTTTCTACTGTTATAGGGAATTGTGTGATTGTATTGGCGAATAAGCCTTAAGCACAGGCAATCTTAGGGGCAAACTTTCTAGTCATGGAAAACAAAAACAGAATTACCTGGAAAAACTCAGCAGGTCTGGCAGCATCGGCAGAGAAGAAAAGAGTTGACGTTTCGAGTCCTCATGACCCTTCGACAGAACTTGAGTGAATCCAAGAAAGGGGTGAAATATAAGCTGGTTTAAGGTGTTTGGGGGGGGTGGTGTTTGGGTGGGGGGAGACAAGTGGAGGGGGTTGGTGTGGTTGTAGGGACAAACAAGCAGAGATTGAAGCAGATCATCAAAAGATGGCACAGACAGCAGAACAAAAGAACACATAGGTGTTAAAGTTGGTGATATTATCTAAACGAATGCGCTAATTAAGAATGGATGGTAGGGCACTCAAGGTATAGCTCTAGTGGGGATGGGGGGGAGCATAAAAGATTTAAAAATAATGGAAATAAGTGGGAAAAGAAAAATCTATATAATTTATTGGAAAAAACAAAAGGAAGGGGGAAGAAACAGAAAGGGGGTGGGGATGGAGGAGGGAGCTCAAGACCTAAAGTTGTTGAATTCAATATTCAGTCCGGAAGGCTGTAAAGTGCCTAGTCGGAAGATGAGGTATTGTTCCTCCAGTTTGCGTTGGGCTTCACTGGAACAATGCAGCAAGCCAAGGACAGACATGTGGGCAAGAGAGCAGGGTGGAGTGTTAAAATGGCAAGCGACAGGGAGGTTTGCGTCATTCTTGCGGACAGATCACAGGTGTTCTGCAAAGCGGTCACCCAGTTTACGTTTGTAGAGGAGACCACATTGGGAGCAACGAATGCAGTAGACTAAGTTGGGGGAAATGCAAGTGAAATGCTGCTTCACTTGAAAGGAGTGTTTGGGCCCTTGGACGGTGAGGAGAGAGGAAGTGAAGGGGCAGGTGTTGCATCTTTTGCGTGGGCATGGGGTGGTGCCATAGGAGGGGGTTGAGGAGTAGGGGGTGATGGAGGAGTGGACCAGGGTGCCCCGGAGGGAATGATCCCTACGGAATTCCGATGGGGGGGGTGAAGGGAAGATGCGTTTGGTGGTGGCATCATGCTGGAGTTGGCGGAAATGGTGGAGGATGATCTTTTGAATGCGGAGGCTGGTGGGGTGATAAGTGAGGACAAGGGGGACCCTATCATGTTTCTGGGAGGGAGGAGAAGGTGTGAGGGCGGATGCGCGGGAGATGGGCCGGACACGGTTGAGGGCCCTGTCAACGACCGTTGGTGGAAAACCTCGGTTAAGGAAGAAGGAGGACATGTCAGAGGAACTGTTTTTGAAGGTAGCATCATCGGAACAGATGCGACGGAGGCGAAGGAGCTGAGAGAACGGATGGAGTCCTTACAGGAAGCGAGGTGTGAGGAGCTGTAGTCGAGGTTGCTGTGGGAGTCGGTAGGTTTGTAATGGATATTGGTGGACAGTCTATCACCAGAGATTGAGACAGAGAGGTCAAGGAAGGGAAGGGAAGTGTCAGAGATGGACCACGTGAAAATGATGGAGGGTTGGAGATTGGAAGCAAAATTAATAAACTTTTTCAAGTCCTGACGAGAGCATGAAGCAGCACCGAAGTAATCATCGATGTACCGGAGAAAGAGTTGTGGAAGGGGGCCAGAGTAGGACTGGAACAAGCAATGTTCCACATACCCCATAAAGAGACAGGCATAGCTGGGGCCCATGCAGGTACCCGCAGCCACACCTTTTATTTGGAGGAAGTGAGAGGAATTGAAGGAGAAATTGTTCAGTGTGAGAACAAGTTCAGCCAGACGGAGGAAGTAGTGGTGGATTGGAATTATTTGGGCCTCTGTTCGAGGAAGAAGCTAAGGGCCCTCAGACCATCCTGGTGGGGGATGGAGGTGTAGAGGGATTGGACGTCCATGGTAACGAGGAAGCGGTTGGGGCCAGGGAACTGGAAATTGTTGATGTGACAGAGAAATCACGGATGTAGGTGGGAAGGGACTGGACAAGGGATGAGAGAAGGGAGTCAAGATAACGAGAAATGAGTTCTGTGGGGCAGGAGCAAGCTGAGATGATCGGTCTACCAGGACAATTCTGTTTGTGGATTTTGGGTAGGAGGTAGAAGCAGGCCATCAGAGGTTGGGCGACTATCAGGCTGGAAGCTCTGGGAGGAAGATCCCCAGAGGAAATGAGGTCAGTGACAGTCCTAGAAACAATGGCTTGATGTTCAGTGGTGGGGTCATGGTCCAGGGAGAGGTAGGAGGAAGTGTCTGCGAGTTGACGGTCAGCCTCCGAGAGGTAGAGGTCAGTGCGCCAGACAACAACAGCACCACCCTTGTCAGCGGGTTTGATGACAATGTCAGGGTTGGACCTGAGAGAATGGAGTGTAGTAAGTTCAGAGAGAGAGAGAGATTAGAATAGGTGAGAGGAGCAGAGAAATTGAGACGACTAATGTCGCGCCGACAGTTCTCAATGAAAAGATCAAGAGAAGGTAAGAATCCAGAGGGAGGGGTCCAGGTGGAGGGAGAATATTGGAGGTGGGTGAAAAGATCCGTTGAACAGGGAGAGGACTCCTGCCCAAAGAAGTGAGCCCGGAGACGAAGACGGCGGAAGAAGATTTCAGCATCATGCCGAGCCCGAAATTCATTGAGGTGAGGGCGTAAGGGTATGAAACTAAGTCCTTTGCTGAGCACTGAACGTTCAGCATCGGAGAGGGGAAGGTCAGGGGGTATAGTGAATACACGGCTGGGGCTGGGATTGGAAGATGGGGTGGGGACGGAGGGACAGGCAGGGGTGGAGGGTCCTAGATGGGTGTTGGTGTCGATGAGTTGTTGGAGCTTGCGTTCCTTAGCACTTGAGAGAAAGAGAAAAAGTTTCTTGTTGAGGCGTCGGATGAGACGAAGAATCTAGTCATGGACCTGGTTCAAGCATGTAGCTTCTTCAAGAGCTCTGTAAATAAAGTTAATTGTTTCAAGAAAGAAACCTGTCCAGTACATCAAGTTTATTACAATAGGCGAGGAGGATAAATAGCTCTGACGCTGCGCCTCGCCTCCTGAATGTGAGTACATTAATTCTTAAGGAAAGGAAGAAAGGTATACTCACCCAGTCATGCCACTCTTCAGCAGAATTGACCTGTATGACTTACCTATGGAAGACTGGAGCCAGTATATAGAGCGCCTAGGTTTCTATTTCGTGGCGAATGCAATAAGAGTGGAGGAGAATGAGAAAGCTATTCTTCTAAATGTCTGCGGGAGCAAGACATATAACCTCATCTGTAGCCTGATGGCCCCGAACGTGCCCATTTCTAAATATTTTAATGAGCTGCTAGATCTTGTGATGGCACATTTTCAGCCTAAGCCATTGGTGATTGTGGAAAGATTTAAGTTCAACTCCAGAGTAAGGGCCCCGCACTGTTTACTCGCAGAAGTTAATATTGATTTGAAGCGCGCCATGGAAACAGCGCTAGCAATGGAGAGTGCTGAAAGGGACTTGCAGGCTATGCAGAGTGTGCAACATGGCGCCGTTCTTCAGTTGGGACGGGAACCTGCTACCAGGCATGGCGTCAAAACCAGGGAGACAACAGCAAAGAGGGAAACAGTCTCTACTGCTCGAAAAACAAAAAGGAACACTGGAAGCATCTCATGAGCGACACAGAAATTAATTTGTTACCAATGTGGGGCTAACCATGCACCAGAAACCTGCAGATTTAAAGAGCAGAATGCCACTACTGTCACAAAAAAGGGCATGTTAAAAAGCAATGCAGGGCGAAATCAAGACAGCCAATCAGACAGCAGACCAAGATGACTGAAGCGCACAATATAACTGAACCAGAAGCTGCTGATACTGATATCTATTCCCTATACAATGTCAAAGCAGTAAAAACTGAACCAATCAGCATCACCCTTCAAGTGAATGGGAAGCCTCTAGTCGTGGAGGTAGACATGGGAGCCTTGACCCCAGTGGTGGGAGAACATACATTTAAATACTTAAGTGATGTACCCAGCCACTGAACCTGGAGCAAGCCACAGTTCAGCTGAAGTAGTGCAGTGGAGAGGCAATACAGGTGAAACACATCTCCTCTGTGCCTGTATCCTACAGGCAACAGACAGCCCAGCTTCCAGTGATTATTGAAACAGGTGAAGTACCTAGTCTTCTGGGCCATGATTGGTTAAAAGAAATTAAGCTCAACTGGTCAGAAATTTTTCAAGTTAGAACAGGAAGCAATCCTGAGTTGCTAAGGGAATATGACCGTGTATTTTGGAATGAGATAGGAGAAGTGAAGGACCTAAGCAGGATGCAAGGATCCCTCAGGTCAGAGTTGGTTCCCCGGGAAAATCGTGAAAAGAAGCTAAACAAATACAGTGCCACTCTGAACCAACTGAAGAAACAGTTGGCAGAAAAGAACTTGACAATGTACCAGGAGGAAGCCAAGAGATACAAAAAGGAGACAGAAGAGCTGAAGAATCAGTTGATTGAGACAAAAGAGACATTAGAAGGAATTGTCATGGAACTTTCCAAGATGCGAGTGGGTAGCGAAACCATAGTAGCTCAACTGCCGAACTGAACCAAGTTAAGATTTTACCAGAGAGAAATTTGGCCGACTGTGAAATCAAAATGAAGGACGAGACAAAACACTGGCAAACTCAAGAAGAAAAGGCAGAAATCAAACCTGAAAGGCCAACAGGATATGTATCCAGAACTCTCTCTGCAGCCGAGAAGAGATACTCGCAACTAGAAAAAGACTTATCCGTAATATTTGGAGTTAAGAAATTCCATCAATACTTGCATGGTCGACATTTCACCATAGCGACGGATCACAAGCCATTTATGGGTTCATTTAGTGAAGATAAAGCAATTCCACTGATAGCCTCAGCCAGAATTCAATGATGGGCCTTGATTTTGTCGGCATATGAATACACTTTTATGCACTGTCTGGGTGTACATATAGCAAATGCCAACACCCTCAGTCATCTTCCATTGGCAGGTAGCATTAACCATGCTCCAGTACCATAAGAAGTTGTACTTGTGTTGAATTTCCTGGGCTCCTCACCAATCTGTGCGAAGCAAATAAAGAACTGGACAAACTAGGATCCAATTTTATCAAAAGTCCAAGAACAGGTATTGCAAGGATGGTCGACTGCACCAGTCTCTGCAAAAACAAAGCCATTCTAAGCTCATAAAATGTTGTCAAGATGGAATCCTATTGTGTGGAGCAAGAGTCGCGTCCCTTCGCAAAAAAGAGAACCACTTTTGATAGAGCGTCACAGTGTACATCCAGGCATTTTAAAGATGAAGATGCATGCACGAAGCTATATCTGGTGGACAAGTATAGACAGTGATGTAGAAAAAATGGCTAAACACTGGCCAGGATTTTACATTGGTTGAATGGGCTCGGTAGGAGCGGTCGTGGAGCCGACCTCATCCGCGATCGGCTCTGCACTGCAATTTCAATGGGCAGGCCAATTAAGGCCCGCCCAGCGTGGATCGCAAGCGGTAGCGAGCGCTACCTGTGCAGGCAGGGAGAGGAGGGAGAGTCGGGTCCAGCGCCGCTTAGGGAGATTGAAGCGCTTTAAAAAAAAATAAACAAATACATTAAAAATTTAATGAAACATGTCCTCTCATGTGACTGTATCACATGAGATGGGGCATGTTTTTATTTTTCAAAGAAAGTTTTCATTTAGTTTATAAACGCTTTAGGAAACCTCATCCCGCTTGGCCTTTTCGCCTGCCCACCAACCATAGGTTGGACGGGCAATGTAAAATTCTGTTTAATTACCTGGTCAATGGCCTTAATAGGCCTTTCAATTATCAGCGGGTGAACAGCCGATTCTGGCGCACGCCTGCCAAATGAAGTATCGCGCGACTTCGACTGACATCATCATGCGTCTTTTAAACTTCCGGCGTGCACGTGCATGCCGAATGGAAAATCCTGCCCACTGTCTCCAGTGTCAGCAACAACAGAAGTTGCCCGTTTCAGCTCCACTGCATCCGTGGGAGTGGCCTGATTGACCCTGGGTTAGTCTACATATAGATTATGTAGGTCCATTCTTAGATACCATGTTTTTATTGATCATCGATGCACATTCTAAGTGGATGAATGTGTATGAAATTAGATCACCGACATCATGTGCAACTATTGAAAAGCTACACCAATGTTTTAGTGTACATGGCCTAACAGAAGTCATTGTTCGGATAATGGTCCTGCTTTCACTAGTACGGAATTCCAGAGATTCATGAGTTTAAATGGGATTAAACATATTAAAAAAGCACCATATCATCCCTCATCCAATGGGTTAGCAGAAAGAGCAGTGCACACTTTTAAAACTGGAATGAAGAAGTTATCTGAAGGAATGTTAGAAACACGAATTTGGCGATTTCTTCTCAACTACCGCATGACTCCTCATGCAACTACAGGTTCAACGCTGTCCAAATTACTGAAGAAACATTGCCTTCATACAAGGTTGAGTCTGGTGTTTTCAAACTTAGAGGAAAGGTAGAGAAGAACCAGAGTAGTTGGAAAGTGAATCATGATATTCACAGCAAAGCTTGAAAATTTACTATGGGCAAGATAGTTTTCGTGTGCAATTTTGGAAATGGACCTAGTTGGGTTCCTGGTATAATTGTCTCTGAAACTGGACCTTTATCATACCAAGTTGAAGTGGAAAATTGGATTGTTCTAAAACATGTGGATCATCTAAGAAGTAGAGAAACCCTCCAACAATCAAGGATTCCACCTGAAATTGATGTCAAACCTTTAATCCCTGATGTGCCAGGTCGATATAGGATAGGCATACCAGATGTCTCTGTTGAATTAAATAATTCTGAACTGCCATTGTCTAAGGATGTCGCTGATGCTGCAGTTCCTGATCATATCGATCCAGTGGCAGAATCCCAAGTTGTAGAGCTACATCACTCTCACTGAATTAGAAAACCACCTCAGAAACCTAATCTATAATCACATGACCTGCGTATATATGTATATGTCATGAATTATGATATTCTTGTAAATAAGGAATGTAAAATAAAGACAGAGGAATGTAGTAATTGTAAGTAAAATCTTTCCTACTGCTTTAGGGATCACATGATTGTACTGACGATTCAGCCCAAAGTGCAGGTAATCTTAGGGGCGGAACTTTCTAGTCATGGACCTGGTTCAAGCATGTAGCTTCTTCAAGAGCTCTGTAAATAAAGTTAACTTTCAAGTAAAGAAACCTGTCTGGTACACCAAGTTTATTATAGGCATGCTTAAACAATGCTTCCACCGACTGGGCTATTACGGACCATCTTTGTAGTATCTTCCTAAGCAGATATTCAGTGGGCGATCCCAGCTGCTGAAATTCCTTGAGAACATTTTAGATGGCCTTGAAGATGTCCTGGAGTAGTTCTTGCATAGAGAGCTCAGATGCTGACTGCAGCATCCAGCATGTATGAAGCAGTCCGGGCCCAGCTAGCTGAATAGTACCAGAGTGTGGGTGGAAAGTCTAGCAGGGAAGCATGCATTCTGTTGCCCTGAGGGCAGCAAGTGCCTCCCCCATGAAGCCAAGGCCACTCTCCTGAGGCAATGCATTAGCACTCCTAAGGCTCTTCTAGCGAGCAGAGTCAGAAATGATGTTATTTCCTGGAGACTGCTTTCAACAGTGGGCCAGGAACTGCCATACCAGCAGGGTGAGCTGTCATGGTAACCCTATGGGCTTCCATAACAACATGGAAGTGCTTTGCCCTTAAAAGATGCAGGTAACAGAGTGATCTGAGGAAAACATTAGTATAACCCTTTTTGTTTATTCTTTAATGAGACATGAGCATCACTGGCATGGCCAGCATTTGCTGCCCATCCCCAATTGCCCTTGAGAAGGTGATGGTGAGCTGCCTTCTTGAACTGCTGCAGTCTATCAGTACAACTACACATAAGTTAAAACGGTCCCACCGAAAATGTTTTGACCTAAATGAATGGGCAAAATTAAATGTAGGCAACAGCAGCTAGCTAGAGAGCAAGCAAGAAAGAGCCCCATGTTTGCTTTTGGGAAGGCCTGCTGAATTTGTGCCTTTCTCGGCAGTGCCACCAAGGAGGTGGTGGCTGCTGCAGGTAATGCACCCACCCGAGGTCCAGGATGAACCCGGGCTACAGCTGAACGATGGCAGGAGGGGATTGACAGGGTGCGTATAGAGTTCACAATGGAGCTGCTGTCCTTCAAGAGCTGCTCCTGCACCTAAATTTACAGCGGACAGCCAAGAGTGCTCCAAGCCAATCTCTCTGAGGAACATTTTCCATTTCCTGTAGCTTAGTCAAATGAGAACTCAGATCTAATATTGTAAAATTAGGAGCCATCTTCCCTTTCAATTCAGCTTTGAATCTTATTTTTGCTGGATTAGAAAATGCTGTAAAGTGTCACACATTCGACAGTTTTACATTAAATTGCTTGTGATGCAGTGCAGTACAATGATTTTTTTAAAAACCCAGAACAAAATAGCCATTTTGAGAAGGAATTAAATGCTCAACTAGTGCACGAAGAACAGAGGCAGAAATTCATGCCTTTACCTATCTCTGCATTGTGTATTCAGTCTTAGTGATATTTCTTAATGCAGGGACAATGATGTACAAATGAAATTAGTTTTCTATCAGCTACTGTAGTAAAGGCTCCCACACTATGCAAATAAGTGAAATACCTGTCACAGAGACAATTAAACATTACAGTTGGCTGTAAATTAAATTCTCAATAGAACAAAATGATAAATTGAAGCTCAAGTGAAAAATTGTTAGCCGAAGTAGGTCACCTTCATTCGTAGTAAAAGGATGTTGTAATATGCTAATAAATGAACCTATTGTTATGTCTGCTAACACTCTTCTATCTTTGCTTCATTAGTCAAGGAAGTGGGGGGAAAAGAAAAAGAAGAGCTGAGATCATCCTATAAATTGAACGGTAAACCAATCCAGTTAATCATTTTGGGCCACAGCAGCTGTCACAACTGGCCCAGAGTTGAAATGAAGCCAAGGCCCTGCTGGTGGAAAACTGTCTGCTTTATTTAAATCTGAAGCTGTGAGTGTTGCAACCTAGTCAATCTTTCTCAATCCTTCAGCTTCAGCCCTTAATTTGTCGTGACAAGTTTCTACCGGCAATCCCAAGGACTGAGTGTTCATGCTATGGATTTAAAATGTCAACCCCATTTTAAAACAAAGCACTTTCCAGTTTATTATCTTAAAAAGAATGGTGAAAATCAATGTGATGTTGATTTCATTGGAAGTTGATTTTCTAAACCCTGTTAACTTATCCAACTGTGAGGAAAGTTGGAGCTCCTCATGTGGGATACTTAGCTTGTGCATGAATGATAGGGTCTGAGGGGCCCCAGGTATTGGACTACACGGTAGTGTGGGAGAAGGTAAGACATTACGTGGAAGAAGTTTGGGTCGCTGTGGCGCATAGCCAAGTGTTGGCCTCAACAGGTGAAGGAGGAATAGCAATGCTCAACAGCAGCCTGTTGGATACACACCTTGGCTGAGGGATTTCAGGGCCGAGTCGAGGGACCCCGGTGAGCCTGCAGGTTTGCTTCGGAAGAAGGGCAGTTGGGAGTTAGTGCACTCTGAGGATGGACTTGTCAAGCACATAATGGCAGGAGCGAGTCAATTGGTGGCAAGAGTTTACATGATGAAAGCTCCAGAAATAGATCCAAAGTTGGCAACACTACGATCCATGATCCTGAAACACTGGGAGCAGCAGTGAACAGCTGTGAGATTTAGTGTGGAACTGGGGGAAGCAGGAATGCTCCTTCCCACTCCACATTCAGGTAAGTAATTTACCTTTTTTTGTTGCAGTCATTCTGTGTTTTCCCTGAACGTAGCCAGCAACAGTGCCCGCTGGAATAAAAACAGAAAATGCTGGAAATACTGAGCAGGTCAGGCAGCATCTGTGGACTTTTTTTTTGACAGGTACTGCCTGACCAGCTCAGTATTTCCAGCATTTTCTGTTTTTATTTCAGATTTCCATATCTACAGCATTTTGATTTTGTAATGGTGCTTGCTGTCTCAAGCAAAACCAACCTTTCCTTCAGCAGCCATTAAACCTCTTATTTGTACATTCAAAGAGTTTAAATCCTCAGGCAGAGGTAAAGGACACCTCACTGGTCCTTACCTGATATGCCGGACGACACCAGAAGTGGGCACGCTCTTCGAGCTTAACGTTTTGGGGACTTAGGAGGCCATCAATCACTTTAAAAAACCAGTGCTCTGCAGCCTAATTTCTAGGCCTAGAACTCTGAAGGCTACTGACTAAACTCATTTTACTTCTTAGTTCTGGGTTTGGTCTGTAAGAGTGTTTTAAAAATTCATTTGGTCGTGCCTATACCATCACCTATACAATCTTCCAAGTCAATGTTTTCAATTTGCTTAAAAATTGCTTTAAAATTCTGCCCATGAAAATCCAGTGAGCAATTTTAACCCTATTCCCTTGATGGAAACTGAGCATGTGGACAGTTAAAATCCCTAGGTCATTTGCATGGGCTACAGCCACAGGGAGCTGACCTGTCATTACTTTATCCTTCCTCACTGATCTAGCAGCAAGGATACCTGTCCAAAGCCAGGAGGTTGCTTTTTAACATATGTATATTGTACCCTGATGCGGCGATCAGCAAAGTGGATTGGGCCAACAAAGTTAAACTTAAGATTTTTATTGCTTTCTTTGTGGAGCCAGGAAGACTGGGAGAGTTCCTATGGGCCGTATAAGAAAATCTTAGGACTCCCCTACCATGATAGCATTGCGGGAAGCCTATCAGCCAATCCTGCCATTTACCTCGTCTGGGTGGCCAAAGTTGTGTAAATTTTCAATGCTTTCCTCTGACACTCTGCTCGGATAGGCGATGTCAGCAGGTAGAGTTTAAATGAGGCCCAATGGGTTAAAATGCCCTGAGTCTCTGACGCCAAACCTCATCAGGGGTAATTTTGACTTCGTGCGAGTGTGTGTGATGGTGAACTGGTAGTGGAGGTCAGTGGTAGATGAAGGTTAAACCACTTACCTTGACCTTGTATCCAATTCATTGGCTTAATAAACCATAATGTATGCATACAATTTAAAAACATTCTTGCCATATCCTGAAACATATTTACTCTCTTGCAGCTGAGACAAATTGTCTTAAAAATAAAATTGTAGGTCTGAGACCTCGAAAAGCGACCGTTTTGCATTGTTCAGTTGAGTGTTATCCGATTACTACCACATGATCTCTAAACCTCATTATAAAGCTGAAATTAAAACATGGATTGTATTAGTGCAGCATCCTGCACAATTAGATTCTTTTATCACTTTAATGCAACTCAAGCCTAATTGTAAATCTGTAATTAAAACATGAAGTTTATTCGCTATTCCCTGCACGTCTTAACTGATTTTCCCTAATATCTAATTTAATTTGGTCTGTAAGTCTAATCGTGCAACTGGAACTGGCTTGAGAAATGAAATGTAAAGCTGCTTCTTCTCTGCTCACCAATCTCCACATATGTCAGTGATGGATCATTGGCATTGTCTATGATGGATTTATGGGCTGACGTGTAGAATGCACTTGTCCTGCACTTAGTATCTGTTGCTCCAAAAATTCATGTTTAATCATTATTAATTGTAAAGATCAACACTTTAAACACTTGCAGATTTTGAATATGTCCAGACTTTAAAGACTAAACTCAAAAAAAAAATAGTCTGGCATTCAGCAGGAGCTAGGTACAACATTGTACAGTGTACATTTAGGATTCCTTGGGCAAATCAAAGTTGAAAAGTGCTTATAGCAGGAATGTTTTCATTCACATTAAAACATTTTATGCCTTTTACTTTCAAATTCTAATTGAGAGTAACTTTTCCACCCAAATTGACTAAGGTATTTTATCCACTTTATCCTCCCTCTTCACATTACATATGTCTACTTATCTCAAGATCAGAAACCGTGGATTCCTCCACAAGCATAAATTCTCCCTTGTGTCAGCCACTCAAATGATAATAGATAACATCCCAAAGCACTTCACAAGAGACGAAGGGAAAAGACAGCAAGCAGGAAAAAAGCCAATATAGTACATATTTTCAAGAAAATGGATCCACTAATGATTGATTCTATTATTTTGCCAGTTACTGATACACCACTGGGATCAAAGTGGAAGGGTATCTATATGAAAAACAGTTACTAAGTAGAGGACAAAGGAGTTTCAGAAGGGGCAGTTACTGCCTGACTATACTCCTTGACTTTTTTAAGGAAGTGATCTTACATGAAGGTATTGAAATGCACCATGATGTACACAAGTGCCAATCTAGTAAACTAACAAAGGCTGCTCGACAACTTCAGAAAGAGCTTACACAACCCAAAGAATCTGTTACAGCCCAAAAACCTGATAATTGAAGAATGCCCCGAAACAAAAACAAGTAACTACAAGGGCCTCTTGCCTTAAGTATAGCTCTACACATTCCTTTCCCAGTATTGGTGAAAAAAAAAGCAAACACATGAAGGCCTGGTAGGAAAAATCCAAATGTTGACAGCACAAAATTGGTGTTCCAAGGGGGTTGTCCCAAGGCAATGTACCATCTAAAAATGTTTAATTCTCACATTACAAACTATGGATTGTTTTTATTTGAAAACTTATTTGTAAATTAAAACCTATTCGTGGTAAAGACTAAGAATAAATCGGTAATTGCATTTTCAATGAGTAAACAGGCCATCACTCAAATCCCTTTCCCACAGTCAATTCATCCCGCCACCTTTAGTTCATAGGGACATTGCACCTCATCCAGTTCCTCAGCCTTTCGCAGAGACACGCTTTTCCAGCTCTCCCAATTTTTAGAGGTATCATTCTCCCTCTCCAAGCAGTTAAGTTGGTTATTTTTTTTCAGCTCCCTATTTGAAGATGATATAATTCCTCTGGTTTGCCAAACTCCTCCTACATCCCTTGAGGTATTTTCTCCCTCCACATTTAATAAATGTACAACTTTTTCCACCCTATCCCAAGCATCACTCAATCAGTGCTGCTTCTAGCTACTCCTCTTAACCACAAACTCCACAAACCCCCAACACTCAAAGCATCATTCCCAGGTTTAGCCTCTTCCCTTTCACCTTTGATTGCCTTCTTTCCCCTTTATGCTATCTTCTCTCCATTTTTTCACTGCAATCCACTATCAATCCTTTTCCCATTGTTATCGCTTCTCCTCTCCCCCCCTCAATCAATGACATCTATTCTGACTTCCTCCTTGTCCACATCATCCAGGTCCCTGACCCTCTCACCATCTATTACCACACTAACTCTATTTTTCCCTCTCTGCCTGAGGTCCATTTCACCCCTCCCTGCTCTTTTTGAATCTGGGACTAATGCACTAGATAGATCCCATCCTTCTCCTAGAGCTCTCACTGTGCTAATGGTCAGGATTGCTGCCTTTGTATGCACAAAGGATTGGGGGTGGAAACTTCTGCCTATGGTATGTGGAAGCAGTAATCCTGGCCATTAGTGCTAGGAATAGACAGAAGAGAGTGCTCTATCCTGTGTGTTAACCACTGATTTCAGGAGGAGCAGTGCTAGGAGAGCAGGAGGGAACCTGGTTGAGCTGTGTTTTGTCAGTTGTTATTGATACACTAACCATGTCCTAAAAGAGTCAATGTCAATGAGAAACCCTAATGGCATATATCAGGTGTAGTATCAGCTCGGTGCCCTATTCTATTTTATAATGCCCCTGTGAAGCACCTTGTGATATTTATTATGTCAAAGGTGCTATATAAATATTAGTTGTTGTTGTAGTATCACTGGACTCCTAGGAAACATTCAATTAAATTCAAAACTATGCAAGTTTAAGACAGTAAGGTGTTCTAGATAAAAACTTGGAGACATAACTATTAGCTAAAATTGAGGAAGCAGCAAGCGACGTCAAGCAATGGGAAATGTACTGAGTGGAATTCCCAAGGAATTGATGCTGGATATGACTATATCAAATAGACCAGATTTAGATGTTAATTGTATTTTAATTGTGGTTCACTATATGCAGGTGGAGGGCATTGTTTAAGTTGAGTTGGGAGATACATACTTGTAATGTTTCACAGTGAATAAACCTAAACTGAGTAAAGACTGACTTTGGTTTCATCCTTCACCAACTGGTTATCAGGAATTTAACATTAGAGACTGAATTTAAATTAGTGAAATTTATAGATAATCCTAATCTGGGAGAAGGGGCAGTCTGATTGCAAGCTTTTCTCACTTCTCAATCACCTGAAACCTTGATGTGATTTGAATTCATCCATCATCCTCTACACAATGCTTAATTTTTTTTGCTGCTCAGTTAAACTTTAAGCCAAGAGCAAGTAATGTCTTGACGAGTTCTCCTTTTCATTCCTCAGTATAGAGACCGACGAGGAGCATTGTTGTCACTGAAAAGCATTTGATAAACTCAAACTGAAAAACTTTATACCAGCAAATGAAATGAGGTCATATTTAATACATCACCAATAGTAGTTGTGCAGGAAAAGCTATTTTACACATTTTCTAAATATTCATGCTGTGCTACTAATCACAGTAACTGAAGAGTGAATGTTCCAGGCTAGTAATGTAACAGCTCCAAAATCTTTTCACAGCAGGTGGTTCAGCAATTCAGCAGTCCCCAGCAGTGAAACCAAAAACTTATTTAAAAGTCCCCAGCAATCTTTAGACCCTCATCTGTCAGGTGAATGGCTGTAACCATTTGGAACCCATTACGAGTATTAGCCTGGCTCAGTTTGTAGCACTGATATCCAAATCAGACGATTGAGTTCAAGCCATATCACAGACTGAACCACTAATGCAAGGTAGCAATTTAAAAGAAATAAAAGCATCTAACCATTCATTTGTTATCTGTGAGATGTGTCTTTGCACAGGTTGTCTGCTGAGTTCATCAGCATAACAATAATAATACACTTCAAAAGTGCTCCATTGATGAAAATGTGTCTGACAACAGGGATTAAACACAATGTAAATGCAAACTCTTTCTTTACATGATGCAAGTTTTCAAATCCTGGCAATGTTTTTTAAAAAGGACACCAAAAGTCTAAACATTGAGTCCACACCATTCTATAGAGACACTGTCGTAGTAAAAATGTGCATTCATTTGAAAGCAGGTCACAGACAGATCAGCACGTTGAATGAATAATTGCATTTACAGTATCACTCATGGCACTGACTCATGCAATTCCCTGGAGGGAGAGATCTGTACGCTGGCTGCCTTTTTCACCTCAAGCAGCAGACAAGCTAGTCATACATGAAGGGTAAACACAGTCTTTTAACTAATTCAAGCTTTTCTTATCAAAGGGTCTTTTCACCACAAAACTGTGTCTAAAGGGGCAGGTGGTGGGGCGTTCAGACCTGGTTGAAGAAACCACAGATTGGGATTCTATCTGGCTCCACCAACACTTATGGGAACAAGAGTCAGCTGGTAGTTAGTCAACATTGATAATTTTATTCAAAAAACCCACACCCTGTTTGAATAATGCATCTACATTTTATTTTTTTGAAAGAGTGGTTTCAAAATAGATTCTGCCATTCCAATTTCAGAGAATTTCCTGGAAACACTCAGGATAACTATAGCACAAGGGCAGCTTTGGGCCATTTATTTACATGATCATTTGCAGCACTTCCGAAAGACATCTTGTGAAATCCTCTGTTGCTTAAAGGAGCTCCTCTCCTTCGCAAAAGGCCGGTGAACATGAATTGCCTGATTTACATTAGTAAAGCATTGGCAGATATTTATAGCTTGAAATCGTATGTTCTTAGTGTGAGGATTTGCTTTACTTTCTGGTGAAAAAAAAATTCTAACCAAGTCCTACCCTACACTCAACTGAAGTATTGTCAGTTTCATTGCACCCAAGATTTTTCTGATGATTGCTTTCCTCCATGAATGTTTAGAATCACTAAGCAGCTGGAATGAGCTTCCCAATGGGCATACTCCTGTTCTGCTTAATAGGGGAGAAAGTGGAGTTGCAGAGGCAAGAGGGTCTGAGAATGAGCTGCCAGGGCAGTAGACAGCAGCCCACTCACTATTACCTCTATTAGTGCCACTAGATTTGTGCTTCCTCTATGCCAGGTTAAAGCTGAATATAAGCAAATGAGTGCTGCAGAATATTACAGTATAAGTTTCCACTGGCAAAATCAATGTGATTTAGAAAATCTGGGCCATTAATAGCTTAGCCTGGATTTTTGTGCATCAAATAAGCCTGTCTGGAATCACTATCATCAGACCGAGGCATGTTGGATTCAGAACAACAGACTGATTTTAGCAATCTCACCTGTAAAAATAGATCCCATTTAACTGTATTATGATTGCTACAATTAATTGTTTGTCATGTTTCCTGTTCAATCCTTACTATTAATCGTTAAGTACTGGAAATCATGTTAAAAAATATATTACAAGGTCCTACTATCTTTTTTTAACAAGGGAATTCTTGATCAAGCCCAGTTCCAAAAACCTTTTAATGCAAATGAAACAAAGAAAGCTCACAACATACATCTTTGAGCTCTTCAGTTCCCAGCCACTTTCAATCCTTTGGTTCACCAGGCTGAGGAAAGTCTCCTCCCACTCCAGCGGCTTTAAAGGGTGTTTGAGGGGGGTTTCTTAAAGGGCCCATGAGCCCTGATCAGCCTGTGGCAGAACTAATGGCCTTCGCTTATCAGAGTCCAGTAACTAATTACTTCATGCTATTCTTCCATACTTAAATTAATGCAACTGCATTTGATTGAAGTCACCTTAATAAAACAGGACCTCACTGTTCTGTTACTAGTCAGAGAGAAAACCGGCAGCAATCAGACCCTTTTGATCAGTTAAGTGACTTCAGGCTTTCATAATTCAATACATGATGCAAGTTTTTAATCCAGGCATTTAAAAAAAATGTATCTTTAACAAAACACAGAAATAAGTACTTGGCATTTCAACAAACAGATTTTTTTTTCAACGTTTTGATGGTTCAGTCAAATAGCAACAACTTAGGCCATTGCAGGAAATTGAAGTCAAGAGTTGAAGGACCTGACCTAGATTCTTATCCTTCAGTCAGAAGTACAGATTGTGCACTGGTACACTCCTGCAAGAAAGATTGAGCTTCCTCAATCAAGGGGGAATAAAAATGTTAAGAGTTCAGTTAAGATAGAAATGGATGACTAGTGTTGTGTATAGTTAGAGACATTTCGTTTTATCTTATCTGAAAGTTACAATCAGCCACATCAGGCTATCCAAATTCAATGCATGAAGTCCAGGCAACTCAGCCCTATTTCACTAGCTTGTTCTTTTCCAATTTTGTGGACTTGGAGGTTTGAAAAATGGTCTTGACACTGGTGTATCGCAGGAACATTGGAACAAGAGTAAGCCATTAAATCCGTGAACTTGTTCTGTCATTCAATTAGTTCATGGCTGATCTGTATCTCAACTCCAATTGCTCACCTTTACTCCATATTCCTTAATACCCTCAACTAACAAAAATCCATCAATCTTAGTTTTGAACATTTCAATTTTCGCAAGCATTACAGCCTTCTTGGAGAGATAGGCCAGAATTCTCGCTCTCATGTTGAGCGCACAGAGACGGGGAAATTCCTGGCTTCACCACCCTAACATCAATAAAAGTGGCCCCAAATGCCAGATTTTTGGTCCAAGGAGGGCAGGTGAAAATGAGTGCCATGGTGAGCAACTCGGAAATAGTGTGGAGACTGCCGGGTGCAGAGGCAGGCTGAGTGGAAGGTCTGACTCAGCGCACCAGCAGTTTGTCCAAGATTTATCCACACAGTTCCCCATCACCCCACACATTCCCCATGCCCTATCCATGCCAACACATGTCACCTCATGCATTCTACCCACTATGGCCCCCCATAGCCCTTATGCCAACCTATGCCCTTTACCCACAGCCCATGACCCTGTTTAGCCCCCATGCCAACTTAATGCCAACTCATGACAAACCTTGCACCCCACCCACCATCCTTTGCCCTTACCAAGTAGAGATTAAATAAAACAAAGTTCCAAGTGACTATTGCAGACTTCACTTTTAAAAAACACTCTCATTCATAAATAACATTCACTACATTTACATTCCTTCCACTACATAATCCTTTTCATTCAAGTGCTTAATCCCTTAAAAATACAAACATTGGAATTATAGTCCCACTTCAAAAATTGTAGCTGTCAATCAAACTATGGAATGGCAGGCACCCGACTGTGATAATGGAAAGCTGTGAAATCAGTCATGCAGCGCTAATCTAGGAAACCCTAGGGCTTATGTCAACAGTTAGAGCGAAATAGCAAGCAATGGTTTTTTAAAAACACTCCTCACAGTATTTTCAAAGAATTAAAGGGCAGGAGTTCTAAATGCTTTGCCAGCTTGACTGAGGCTTTTAACATTTGCTTTTGATAGTTCCTTTTGATATTTTTGACAGTTGCTTTTGACAGCTGTCTTGATAGTTCCAATGAGTTTATGCACTTTTTACACACATTTTTGTCCACTTTTAACAAATCCCAAGGAACACCTGCCTCTCCCAAAGGTTTTCCAGGAACATCTACAAAGGGGTATCCTACCTCTCCAAATGAGTACCCCACCTCTACTAAGGACTATGAAAAGTTTAGACCAGCTTTTACCAGGTCTAATCACACATGTTGCATTTCCTACTCCTGGCTAATGGAAATCAGACATGACTGAAGGCTGTTTTATACAGGTAGCTGCTTCTGTAAAAGGTGCATGTGCAAATCCCAACCAAGCCTAATTCCCGCCCCTGCAAAAATGGTAGGTGATGTATTCATGGGCGGGACTGCCAGATTTCAGCCTCCTAGATCATTTTTTGCAACTATAGAGAGGGTCTCCTTCCTTGCGAAAATCCAGGCCATAGTTTCAGATTTTCACTACCCTGTGGGTGAAAAAGTGCTTCTCACTTTCACTCCTAAATGTTCGACCTCTAATTTTAAGTCTATACATCCTTGATCTGGATTGTCCAACTAAAGGAAACATTCTCTCTTCCTAATCTACTGGTTCATTTATCATTTTAAACACTTTGACCAGATCACTCTTCAGTCATCTAAACTTAAGTGAATGCAAGCCAAGCTTATATAAACTGTTTTCATAATTTAACTCTTTCAGCCCTAGTATCATTCCGGTGAATCTCTGTTCTGCCTCCCCCAAGACCCACATATCTTTCCTAAAGGTTGGTGTCCAAAATTGACTACAGTATTCCAAATGGGCTCTGACCAAGGCCCTGTACAACAGAAGCATCTCTTCCTTATTCTTATATTCCAGTCATGACAATTTCAATGAAAATCATCATCCTAAGCATCTCAAAACAGCTACTGGTCAAAGGTTTATCCATCTTAAGTTTTAATTCGCTCTTCCCATGTGATCTGACCTTTTATTTCTTCAAATTTATTTTCCTGATCATAGCTTTACTAGAAGAGATCAGCCATGACTCTGTAAAGTCTAAGTACCCGCTACTCACAATTGTCCTGACAAGAGATTGAGGCAGATAGTACAGACAAAATTGATAGAAAATGTCATAATTGGCCTTATTTTCCCAGTCGCTCAAAATATTACCTTTGTTTCACTTTCCACAGTAATCTGCTTTGATGAGAGATTATTACTGAGCTGTATTTTGGGATTAGTTTTCAATGTTGCTTTGGTACATTCAGTGCCAAGCTTTATCCACAGCATCTAAGCAATAATATAACATATAAGAGCTAGATAAATATAGCCAGAATACAGCCTGAAGCCTTCCTATATGAGGTAATCATTGGAATGTCTATTTTTTTTTAAATATCGGAATTTCTTTTTGGCCAAAATTTTCTCCCTTCCTTTGCCTGACTCAAGTTGGCACATCACAGCAGACCCTGATCCCAACATCATCCAATGTTAACGTGTGCATATCCCAGAAAGGAACACAGGATATCACATAAAACATGGATTCCCGTAGCTGGTTCAGAAGCTGATTGCGGACTCTCTACTGCTGTCCCACATGAAGTTAGCTAACACATCACAGACTGGGAACCAAACCTGAGCCCTCCCTGGTCAGTCCAGCTCGAAAAGCAATTATAAGGGTATGAAGACAGGGCTGGCTAATTACTGGGAAATTAGTTTAAAAGGTAGGTCAGTGGAGATGCATTGGAACGAAGAGATAGTTCATAACACTCAGCAAAGATACATTCCAGTGAGAATGAAGATAGCATCAGATTGAAAGAAAGAGCATACAACTCTGCGAAGATTAGTGGCAGGTCAGAAGATTGGACAGAATATAAAAACAAGCAAAGAAAAATTGAAAAAATGAGGAGGGAGAAAGTAGAGTGTGAGAGAAAGCTAGCTAGAAATATAAGAATAGGTAGTAAGAGTTTCTACTGGTTTTTAGAAGGAGAAGAGCAACTAGAGTGAGTGTTGGTCCTCAAGAGAGTTAGCCTGTGGTTTTAATAATGGGAAATAAGGAAATGGCAAATGTATTGAACAGATATGTTGTCTGTCTTCACTGTAGAAGGCACAAATAACATCCCAGAAATAACTGGTGAAATGGAGGAACTTAATACAATTACAATCACCAGGGAAAGGTTAAGAAGAAAATCACTACAACTAAAGGTTGACAAGTCCCCAGGTCTTAAAGGAAATGGCTACTGATAGTAGATGCATTGGATTTAATTTTCCTAAATTCTCTAGAACCTGGACAGGTCCCATCAGGTTGGAAAATAGTTAATGTAACGCCTCTATTCAAGAAAGGATGGAGGCAGAAAGCAAGAACTTCAGGCCTGATAGCTTAACATCTGATCGGTAAAATGCTATTGAGGTTAGAGGAGGAAACTTCAAAAATCTTAATGAAATCAGGCAGAGTCAACATGGTTTTGTGAAAAGTATATCGTGTATGACCAGTTTATTAGGGTTCTTTGAGAAGTAACAGCAACATGGATAAAGAGAAACCTTTCAATGTGGTGTACTTGGATTTCAAAAAGGTATTTGACAAGTTGTCACAGTAAAAGTTACTACACAAAATATGAGCTCATGGTGTAATGGGTAACATATTAGCATGGACAGAGGATTGGTTAGGTAACAGGAAACAAAGAGTAGAGATAACTGGGTCTTTTTTGGGTTGGCAAGATGTGGATGAGTGGAGTGCCACAGGGAACAGTCCTGGAGCCTTAACTATTTACAATCTATATCAATGAGTTAGATGAAAGCAACAAATGTATGGTTGCTAAATTTGCTGATGGCATAAAGATAGGTAGGAGAGTTAAGTTGTGAGGGGGGCAAAGGAGTCTGCAAAGAAATATAGATAGGTTAAGTGAATGGGCAAAAATTTGGCAGTATAATGTGGGAAAATGTGAACTTGTCCACATTGGCAGGAAGAACAGAAAAACAGCAAATTATTTAAACGGAGAGAGATTGCAGAGCTCTGTGGGTTCTGGGTGTCCTGGTACATTATTTACAAAAAGTTATTATGCAGGCACAGTAAGTGATTAAGAAGGAAAATGGGATGTTGTTCTTTATTGCAAGGGGAATGGGATATGAAAATACCAAGTTTTGCTACAGCTGTACAGAGCATTGGTGAGACCACATCTGGAGTACTGTGTACAGTTTTGGTCTCCTTATTTAAGAAAGGATATAATTGCATTAGAAGCAGTGCAGATAAGGTTCACTCAACTGATTTCTGGGTGAAGGGGTTGTTTTATGAGGAAAGGTTGGACAGGTTGGACCTGCATCCATTGGAGTTTAGAAGAATGAGAGGTGATTTTATTGGAACATATGAGGGGACATGACACGGTGGATGCTGATAGGATTTTTTACCCTAATGGGAGAGGCTAGAAATAAGGGACACAGTTTAAAAATAAGGGGCCTCCCATTTAGGACAGAGATAAGGAAATATTCTTATCTCTCGGAAGATCTCTAGTCTGTGGAATGCTATACCCCAAAGAGCAGTGGAGGCTGGGTCATTGAACATTTTTTAAGGCTGAGTTAGATAAATTTTTGACTGACAAGGGAGTCAAAGGTGGTAGACAGTAAAGTAGAAATCAGATCAGCCATAATCTTATCAAATGGCACAGCAGGTTGGAGGGGCCGAATGGCCTAGTCCTGCTCTGAATTCTTATGATCAATTGAGAATTACATTTATCCAAAAAGACATTGAGCTAGCTGATGATGTAGATTTCTTGTAATAAAAATAAATATTCCGGAGATGTTATAACTGTTATGTATGTTTGGCATAATGTAGCAGCTTGGAATCCAGAGCATAGACATTGCTGTTGCATAAAGCATTAGACTGACAACAAACGTACTGGGGCTCCAGCCATATGAGGAGTGTGGTATAGAGCCCACTTACCAATATTTCCCAAATCTAATGAAATTGCTGCCAAACAATTGTTTTACTTTGAGTCCTACTATGCTTAATTTGTGTAGAACAGTGATTGACAGGGAAGATTAGACTTTAGAGGGAGGTATCCTATTCTGCTGCAGTAACGCATTGTTGTGATGAATTAATCTCTCTGGTGGAACAGAGATTACTGGAGGGGCTGTAGTGAGAAAACCAATCTCATTATTTAAACATGATTTGTTTCATTTTCTTTTCATTCTCTAAGTTGTGTGGGTTATGGAGACTGCATTCTACTAGTAGAAAAAAGTAGTTCGTGATATCAGATAGAATATCCTCATATCCCACCACACTGCCAGATAGCAAGGTATCCATACAATGTAACAAATGTCTGAAACAGCAGCAGAGATGTACAGAGATATGTTTATCAGGGAATCTATGATAGACCTGCATCACCTCCTTCCATACAGCTCTGCCAGTAACCTTCAAAGTAAGCATGGCCCTCACTTTGTATGTGTTAGGCACTTACCAATTTAGGCCTGATAGCATCTGCAGTTTTGGTTAATTTGCTATTCACAGATTTATCAACTCAGTCACAACTGGTACTTTCAGAAAGGCCAATAAATTCCTATGCCACTGACCAAAAGCCCAGGGAGCGGCAACACAAATCTGTCAGATCGCTGGCTTAGACATGCATTAATTTCACCTATGTTGCTACTTGGGCCCCCTTATACAAAGATGTGTCCCATACAATCCAAATAAATTAAAAATGTAACCAAGACATGATAAGTGACCACCAGCAAGGAATCATGTAGATCAACGATTGCTTCTGCGAAAGCTTACAGATTGCCCTCATTTTAAGCAAAATATCTGTGCCATTTTTATTTGAAGACAAATGAAGAATGGAAGGGTGGCTCCAGGGAGCCCAATCTCACATTATGCAACATGTTTTCAGACCGATAGGCATAACCACAGATGAAAGTAAAAGTTAAGTTATAATCTCAAAATTATCACAGGTATCTCAAAGCAGATTCTATTTGTGTGGAATCAGAGACAGCGCTGCATTACAGTACAGCCACCTGTCTGGGTCTCCAGAAGAAACCTCTTCTGTATCACATATTCCATAACATTACCCCGTAAACATGTCTTAACGTGCAGGTCAGTAATTAGTACAGCAGGTGGCAAAGCCAAAGCAAAGTAAAGTGTTAATAAGGAGACACTGTTAAGAATGTGGAATTCACTGCCACATGGAGTTGTAAGCAGATAAAATTGACACAGTTAACGGAAGGCTTAATTACATGTAAGAGGAAGGATGAATGAGGTAATTAAGAGAGGGGAGAGAATCGCATGGAATATAACCACTGGCCTATTTCCGTACTTCAAGTTCCATGTAATAATCATCAGTGGTAGAGCGCTGCAGTCTGGGCAGAAATTCCAAATGCCTTTCAAAGAGTACCAGATCCACACCATTTGTTAAAGAGACAAACCACCTTTGTCAATTAATTAGGCCAAATCACCTTGACCTACACTTTCATGCTTAGTTCTTCAAATAATATCTGCTGCCATTGTGATGTCATTCTGTTGTGTTACAGGTACAGTGTCTTATATCCAGCAACCTCGGGACAAAGTCCATGTGGGATTTTGGATCTTTTTGGTTTTCTGAGAAAAAATCCAAACCTTAATTCAATAGGACACAAATGAAATAAAGTAAATAAATTTATTTTTTATCAAACTTTGAAAAAAGAATACGTAATAGTGAAGAAATAACATGTGAAAAAAAAAAATGAAAAGGTAGTTAAGAGGCTGATAGACCAGATCAGGTCAGCAGATCGGACCAAGCCAGGTCAGGTGGGATCAAGGGTTGCTCAGAGCACGGGAGAGACCGATGCGTGAAGCTGATAACTAGTCCAGCACGCCACCGCACCAATACACCACCTAGCCAAGTTGCGCCATTAAGTTAATTTAGTCATTTAATAACAATTAAAATTGATGCATGGCATCTTATAAACATGTCCAATTTTCGGACAACTCTGGTTTTCGGATAGCCAGATTTAAGACACTATCTGTATAACCAGTGACAAATAAATACTCAACATAACAATCAAATGAAGTGCAGTAGTTTATTTCATTTATTGCATTATTGTAAATGTTACTAGCTTAAGTCAACAATGCTCGGTTTGAGTCCTATGTTTCAGGTGTTTAGGCCTTCTAAGTGATTCACTTGTGGAAAGAGTAAGTGTGTCAGTTGATAACCCGCTGAATAAAATTCTAATGATCCTAAACCTCCCTGGCAGGTGCATTGTCGAGATCTGACAAGTAGCATCACCATGTTCAGGACTATATGCTGACAGCTGCCTCCTCCCTGTCTGGCACATCAAGCCTGCTTATGGGATGCGCAGGTCGTCACATTCCTCCTAATGCTGTACCTCCTCCACCTGACTCTTTGCAATTGGATTTGTGGCATCTGAACCCTAAAATTTGTTTTCCCCACTCTACCAACAACAACTTGTATCTATATCAGTAAAACATTATTTTACCCAATTCTCAAAGAATTTCGCTGAGTAAACCTTTGGCTCTGGCTTCTCTGTGTCAATTCCAGTGCTTAGCTGCAGTTGCAGCACAAAGAAAGAGATTTATTGATTCTCCCTTCTCTTCCATTGGCCAGTTATGTGGAAGGTAGGGCCCATAGATTTTAACAGCAAGGCCCTGAGTAAACCAACTCGGTTTTATCCACAGGTTTATTCAGCAAAGCCCTTCCCAAAAACCCAAAAACCTTTAGTTACTGACAGTGAACTTTTCAATGTTGCATCAACAACCTCTTCACTCAAATGCCAGTTTTGTCAATGAGAGAAAAAAAGTACTGAATTAATGATTTAAAAAACGGCATGAAAGGGTCGATTTTTCAAGTCCTTGCCTGTGGTAAAGTACCTCACCCACTACTAGCACATATTTGAAAATTGTGGGTCTATTATTCATGATTTTTTTTTTTGAAACTTGCTAGTGCTGAGAGGATTCAGTAAACCTACTCTTCAAATGTTCAGACATAAGTACTAATTTTCTTCTACAATGTAAGTGGTTAAGAACTGGTACATATTGTGTCTAGAAGGTCAAGACGTAATAGCTCTCGGTGCTTGAATTCAAGCTGATTTACATAATTGTTCACAGCATCTGGTGCAGACTCAAATGAGTCTAGAGAGCAGACTAGTGGCAGGAGCGGAAAATTCCATGAAGGCAAATTAAAAGGAATGCGGACAATTAAAAAAGAGAAAGTTACAAAAGGGGGACTAAAAACTCCAAAAGCCTCAAAAGGCATCTCTGGAAGCCAAGGTTCAGCCTGATGGGGAAGCAGAATAAGAGACAGACAGCCAAAACAAAGGAGAAGGAAAGTCTACATGTGGTCAGGCTTCTGATTATATGTGACAGGAGAAGCCTGCTTAATGAAGGCTGAAGTGGTGGTGATGTATAAATTACTTGCACAGGTACTTGCCTTCGTCTGTGTCAATCGCCAGTTCCATGCTCGTAAGTCAGCACTGAGGTATGATTACAAAGAGGTAGAGCCGGGTTCTAAGCCAAGCTGTCCTTTATGGTCACTACCCTACACTGCATGGCAGCTATAAATGTCCTGTTGGCATATAGACCACTGTTCTGCTGACCTAGACTCCAAGATGTCAGCTCCCCAAAGGAATTGTCAGGTAGGTGTGTTGGGACCTGCAGAAGTGGTTGGTGACAACTTGGCAGGTGCAGCCAATCAGGCAGTGCTGCCATATCTTCTGTCACACAGCACAACACAAACCACCAGATGCTATGGCTGGGGCGTTTCTAACAAAACATCCAGCAGAACATTTAGTCACCATAGAGACTCTGCTGTGCAGCTACCTCTGGTGAAAAGTAGCCTGCACCAACAGTATGTCTGCCAAAGTGAAGTGGTCGGTAGAAAGGTACGAAGCATCTAGCAGGTAGTATAGCTTGTCTGGCATCTCCCTGTAGGTTTTCCTCCCTTGAACAGGCTAATTCACAGGATTCCTGTTGGACACAGAAAAATAACACTGGAGGACAACTGGTTCATGAAAGCCTAAATGCCAGCAATATTAAAATACACAAAAAAATTAAGAAAAACTGCCCAGAAATGGCCTAAAATACTTATCTTGCCCTTTGTCCTATTGTGAAGTCATTTTGCCTTTGTTATATTCACTTCTAACAAAATACAGGCGCAAGATTTCCTGAGGGTGGGCTGGGCTTGGTGCCCTGCACACTCTCAAGCAGGAAATCACCTTGAAGATATCAAACATCCTTCACATCTTTCAGTGTAAATACTGACTGCTTCAGACAGAGTTTCCAGCATTGACCCCAGATCCAGCAATTGCAAACAGAAAGAACTGATTTCTACCTAGTAAGAGATTTTCATATTATTTTTCACTTTTTCATTAATTAAATAGGAAAGGCAAATTAATTAATTGGTAACATGTTTGGTTCAGAATAAAAGCTTGAATTTGTAAATTAAAAAACTATCCTCATGAGGACGGGGGTATGGTAGATAACTGAGGTCATTTTAGATTCAGATCAGCCCGTTCAATAGAAGTTTGTAAACCTTTTGTGGCTGATTCTATAATCCAACATGTGAACCAACCAATACTCCAGGGCACTGACTGACCAGCCAGTTGGGCTTAATAATGCAACCTGAAAGGGTGAACATAGGAACAGGAAAAGACCATTTAATTCCTAGAGCACGTCCCTCCATTCAATGAGATTATGGCTAATTTGCAATCCAACTGGGCCTTTCTCCCATATCCTTTAATACTTCTGGTTAACAAAAATCTGCCAATCTCAGTTTTAAATTTAGCAACTGATCTCGCATCAACTGTCATTTGCAGAATAGCATTTGGATTTCAACTTCCCCAACATTAACCAGGTTAGTCATAGTGTGATAAGTTTAGAGGGAGTGGAATTCTTAAAAATGCATCTAAGAGAGCTTCTTAAGCCAGTACGTAGAAGGTCCTACAAAAGAGTCCTACAAGAGACAAGGTCCTGGACTTAATTTTAGGGAATGAAGCCAGGCAAGTGGTAGAGGTATCAGTGGGGGACCATTTTGCAGATAGTGATCATAACTCCGTTAGATTCAAGATTGTTATGGAAAAGGACCAGATGGGCCAGAAATCAGAATTCTAAATTGGGGGAAGGCTGATTTTAATAAGGTCAGATATGATTTGGCCAGAGTGGAGTGGGAGCAGCTACTTTCAGGGAAATCTGTGTCAGAGCGGTGGGACTCATTCAAGAAGGAAATAGGGAGATTACAGGGCCAACATACTCCAGTAAAGATAAAGGGTGGGACCAATGGACCCAGGGAACCCTGGATGTCGAGGGATATACAGGATTGGATAAAGAGAAAAAGGGAGGTTTATGGAAGATACTGAGGGCTCAAAACAGCGGAGGTCCTGGAGAAGTATAGAATGTGTAGGAGGGAGATTAAAAAGGAAATTAGGAGAGCAAAAAGGGGGCATGAAGAAACATTGGCAGGTAAAATAAAGGAAAATCCAAAGTTATTTTACAAGTACATTAAGAGTAAGAGGATAACTAGGGAAAGAGTGGGGCCCATTAAGGACTATAGTGCTAATGTATGTGTGGAGCTGGAAGACATAGGTAGGGTTCTAAATGAACACTTTGTGTCAGTGTTCACAAGTGAGAGTGACGACATGGGTATGGAAATCAGGCAGAAGGACTGTGATATAATTAAAGAAATTAGCATAGAAAGGGGGGAGGTTCTAAGTAGTCTGGCAGGTTTAAAAGTAGATAAGTCTCCAGGCCCGGTTGAAATGTATCCCAGGCAGTTGAGTGAGGCAAGGGAGGACAAAGCAGGGGTGCTGGCAATAATTTTCAATACCTCTCTGGCCACAGGAGAGGTGCCAGAGGACTGGAGGACAGCCAATTTGGTACCGTTATTCAAGAAGGCAGGAAGGGATAAACCAGGGAACTACAGGTTAGTCAGTCTAACCTCAGTGATGGGGAAACTATTGGAAACAATTCTGAGGGACAAAATTAATCTACATTTAGAGAGTCAGGGATTAATCAAGGACAGTCAGCATGGTTTTGTTACGGGGAGGTCATGTCTGACCAATTTGATTGAATTTTTTGAAGAGATGACCAGGTATGTAGATGAGAGCAATGCATTTGTAGCCTCAACCAACAGTATGTCTGCCAAAGTGAAGCAGCCGGTAGAAAGGTACAAAACATTTAGCAGGTAGTCTAGTTTTCTGGCATCTCCCTGTAGGTTTTCCTCCTATGAACAGACCAATTCACAGGATTCCTGTTGGACACAGAAAAATAACACTGGCTCATGAAAGCCTAAATGCCAGCAATATTAAAATACACAGAAAAATTTAAGAAAAACTGCCCAGAAATGGCCTAAAATACTTATCTTGCCCTTTTGTCCTATTATGAAGTTCTTTTGCATTTGTTATATTCCTACTCTGTTTCCTCTGTGAAACCAATTTCCTCACCAGGTCAGTAATTTACCTCCAATTTTTTGAGCTTCAACTGTAGATAACAATCTCTTATGAGGGCTTTTATTAAACGCCTTCTGGAAGTCTATGTTAATAATATCTACAGACATTCCCCTGTCCACTACTTTAGTTACCGCTTCAAAAAATTCAAGCAGCTTTATCAGGAATAACATACTCTTTACAAATCAATGCTGGCTCTCTTTGATCTGCTGAAAATTTCCAAGATGTTCAGTCACCCTATTTTTAATTATAGACTCTAATAACTTCACAACACCAGATGGTGGCTAACTGGTCTATAGCTCCTTGGTATACCCCCATCATTTTTCTTAAACAGCAGAGGGACATGCATTTTTAATCTAAAGGCAGGGTTCTCTGAATCAAAAGAACTTGAGAAGATTATAACTATGGCATCTGCAATGTTCTTACCCGAATACCTTTAAAACCCTGGGATGGAAACTATCTAGTCCTGGAGATTTGTCACTCTTTAATGCCATTATTTTCTTCATTACCGTTATTTTTCTTATATTAATTTGATTGAGTCCAGGAATCTGATCCAATATTAGTTACCTGGGCCGTCTGGTAGCCAGACCTCTTTCTCTATGGTAAGTCCTGGTGCAAAGTGAGTATTCAGCATGTCCGCCCTTCCCTTGTTTTCACCGATAATACCAGCAATACCAGTTTTAAAGCGACTGATGTTGCTTCCAACCAGCCCTTTTTTTTAAATGAAATTGCAAAAACGTTTATATTGATTCTGATGTTCCTGGCAAGCTTTTATTCACCCTCCCATTTTGTAGCTCTTGCTATCTATTATGTCACTCTTTGCTGCTCTTTGTATCTTCCCATTTATCGCAATCTGACTATTTTTTGCATCTTTGTAGACTTTTTCTTTTAGCTTTACAGTGTCTATTATCTCTTTATTTGTCCAAGGTTGCCTTATCTTGGCAAGAAGAGCTCCTACCCCTTTGGGGTACATTCTGGTTCTGCATCACATTAAATTCTTTTGTTGCAGACTTCCCACTAATCCTCTGTTGGTTTGCTCATTAACAGATTTGCCCATGTTACTCTCTGAAGTACTTGATTAAATGCTGAGATAAAAGCAAAAAACTGCAGATGCTGGAAATCCAAAACAAAAACAGAAACAGAAATACCTGGAAAAACTCAGCAGGTCTGGCAGCATCGGCGGAGGAGAGCACAGTTGACGTTCCGAGTCCTCATGACTCCTCTTTCTGAATCTGTCACTGAGGGCCAGCATTCTCCCAACTTAACTATAGGTGACCCTGCAGGCCAGTTCCCTCGTAGATGAGGAGGTCCTTGCTGGGGAAGGCAGCAGAAAACTTAACTACTTAAACACTAGCACATTTAGGTGTTAAACATTTAGACTAAACTAGGGCTCTGTTAATTTGCATCTACCTCTCTGGATTGAGTTACATCAGATTTGGAGGAGAGCTTGTACACTGTGCTTCAGACAAAAAAAAAATCATCCTACAGGTACCATTTTTAGTAACTTGGTTTAGCGACTCAAGCAACGATGACAAGTTTGCGCTCCTGATTTACACCTACAAATCAAAATGCAAGCAGCTCAGTAAACATGATTATTTCTAACTATATCACGACATTGTTAGTTATTGAAATACAGAAAAAGAATTCTCTTTTTTAAAAAAATGATTTTAATATGATGGTTGATATTTATGCTTAGCAAGATGAGGGGTGTAAGTAACACGTATGGAATATCTCTCCACAGTCAACACTGGGGCTCATCATACATCCCCATGCCAAGAAAACTCTGATTTAGATGTGAAGTAAACTTCCTTCAGTACAATGGTACAGTCAACGACAGAAAATTTCCTAGAGTAAAACTTGGCATTTCCAACACTAGCTAGCCTTGTGGCCAAGCATTTCCTGATAATTGTGTTCAGAGAGTATAATAGCGAGATAACGTTTATTCTCTATCAGGGCGGATAAGATGTTAACAGTCACATTAATGAGATCAAAAGTCCTTCCTCTGTACACATAGCATAAAAGCTAACTTTTTAAAAATTTGTACATGGCATGTAGGCATCATTTGTTACCTGTCCCTAATTGCCCTCAAGAAGGTGGTGATTTTTTTTATTCATTCATGGGATATGGGTATCACTGGTTAGGTCAGCATTTATTGCCCTTGATGACAGGGCATTTAAGAGTCAATCACATTGTGGGTCTGGAGTCGCATGTAGGCCAGACCAGGTAAGGGCAGTAGATTTCCTTCCCTAAAGGGATATTAGTGACCAGGTCAGGTTTTTGGGGCGGTGAGCCACCTTCTTGAACTACTGCAGTCCATCTGGTGCAGGTACACCACAGTGTTGCTAGGAAGAGGGTTCCAGATTTTTAATCCAGCGACGATGAAGGTTGCAGCAACATAATTCCAAGTCAAGATTGTGTGTTACTTGTAAGGGAATTTGCAGGTGGTGGTGTTCTCATATGTCTATTTCCCTTGTCCTTCTAGTGGCAGAAATCACAGGCTTGGAAGGTGCTGTTGAAGGAGGCTTGACAAGTTGCTGCCAGTGATGGAGGGAGTAAATGTTTGAGTTGGTGGATCAAGCAGGCTGCTTTGTTGAGCTTCTAAGTGTTGTTGGAGCTGCACTCATTCAGGAAAGTAGAGTGTATTCCATCACACTCCTGATTTGTGCCTTGTAGATGGTGGGCAGACTTCAGGGAGCCAGGTGATTTACATGTTGCAGAATTCCTAGCCTTTGACCTCCTCTTGTAGCCACAATATTTATATGATAGGTGATGTTAAGTTTCTGGTCAATGGTAACCCCCCCAAGTTGTGAATGTTAGGGGTGTCAGTGATGATAATGCTGTTGAATGTTAATGAGGGATGGTTAGGTTCTCTCTTGTTGGGGATGGTCATTGCCTGACACTTGTATGGCATGGATGCTACTTGCTGTTTATTAGCTCAGGCCTGAATGTTGTCAAGGTCTTGCTGCATGCAGGCCTGAACTGCTTCACAGTTACATATGTATCTTTCACATCTTCAGACATCTTCTTATAGTTTGCAACTCTAGACATGCAATTTTGCCAGCTGGTCAGCTTAAACACTGAAGGCTGAGATTGTCTGGCCAACAAACATCTTAATGATGGTTTTAAAAAAGAAATTGCCTAGTTTAGCCACAGCAATAAATTAAAATTTCCCATCAGCCTTTGATTATAATGATGCAAAATTGTGAATGACACCATACAGACACATTTGCATATGTAAATATTTGTACCCACACAGGTTCTACAGACAAGAATGATGCCTGACCATATTTATTTATGCACTATGAAAAATAACAGCCCCAGACCAACCCCTTCTTGACCTTTTATCCTCTGAAACCTCTATTAGTTTTAGTTAGAGAAGAGCTCTGGAGAACAGCAGTGCTGACAGTATGTGAATTGAGCATGAAGCAATTAAATGTTCAAAGCCTTGGGCTATGTTCAGGAAGACACAGCCTGATGAAATGGGCATACAGGTGGTAAATGCTCACCACTTGCCTAGATGAGTGCAGCTCCCACAACACTCAATAAGCTCGACACGTTCCAGGGCAAAGCAGCCTGCTTGATTGACACCCCATTCACAAACATTCACTCCCTCCACCAGCATTGAGTACCATCTACAAGACATACTGCAGCAACTCACCAAGGCTCCTTCAACAGTACCTTCCTAAACCATGGCCTCTACCACCCAGAAGGACAAGGGCAGCAGATGCTCGAGAACACCACCACCTGCAAGTTCCCCTCCAAGTCATGCACCATCCTGACTTGGAAATATATTGCTGTTCCTACACTGTTGCTGGGTCAAAATCACTCCCTCCGAAATGGCACGGTGGGTGTACCTATACCACATGGGCTGTAGCAGTTCGAGAAGGCGACCCACCACCACCTCCTCAAAGGCGATTAGGAGTGGGCAACAAATGCTGGTCTAGCCAGCGACACCCACATCCTGTGAAAGGATAAAAAGTAAAATAAAATAAAATTTAACACAGGAAGGTGTAAAGTTATAATTTTTCCTTCCAAAATGCATAAATAAATTTGATTAAATGGTGCCATTCTAAAGGGGTGCAGGAACAGAGAGGCATTCAGGTTCACATACACAAATCTTTGGAGTTGTGAGAGGAGATTAAAAGGCGATTAAAGCTGAGGGGATCCTTGGATTTATAAGTAAATGGATAGCATACAAAAACAAAGACATTTTGATAAACCTTTATAAATAACTGGTTAAGCCTCAGGCATATTCTAACCAAACATGTGGAAACATACTTTGAAAAGGCTGTCAAGGCCTTGAAAAAGGTCACAGAATTTTATGGCCCCGCCCCCACAAGCCATTCTAAAATCCATCGACTTCAGCGGGAACGTAAAATCCGGCTGCTGTAAAATTCCACCCATAGGCCCAGATTTTCGCTCCCGAGTTGGGAGTGCAGAGTTGGGTCATTTTCCAGCTCCGCTAGCTCAACCGGGCTAAAACTCGCCCGGAATTTGGGAGTTTTGTCCTGGAGGGGTGCTGGGCTAGATTAGAAGTCAGACCTACCTCCCCCAGAAGGAGTGCAGAGGCAGGCTGACTGGAAGTCCTGCCTCTCTGCCTGGCACTGTGTGAAAGATTGAAAAAAAAACAGCCCTTCAGCGGTTACCCATCAACCCCCCTCAACCCGCACACACTCTCCTTGCCCCATCCATGCCAACCCATCCCAACTCGTGCCCCTGTAGCACCCCCATATGTCCCCACACCCATCATGCCACCTGTTCCTCATGGCCCCTCATACCTCCATGTCATTATCTGCCGCTCTAGAAACCCCCATGGACCCTATGCCAACCCATGTCCCCCACTCTCATCCCCTTGCGCTTTATAGCCCCTCTGCCAACATTGTGCCAACTCATGCTAAAGAAGCCCCCCCCCCCCCCGACATTCACCAACCTTTGCCCTTACACTCTCCATGCCAACTCATCTAATGTCCACCACGGGGAAAACTCAGGAGCCATGCTGACATAAAATAGTGTCTAATGATGACATCACTTCACAAAAACATTCTCATGATCAAAAAATCATTCATTGCATTGAGATTCCTTCAACTAATCGCATGTGAAAAGAAACATTTCTATTCTTGTGTCAACAGAAGGTGAAAAAGCAGAAATTATTTTAAAGTTCCACACATTTTTTTAAAAAAAATTAAAGACCAGGAGAGTTGAGTCTCTTGATAGCTTTGACAGTTCTAAGGAGTTCTGACAGTTCTTTGACCACTTTGACAGTTCTTTGACAGCTCCAATGAGTTGATGCACTTTTTACACACATTCATGACTAATTTTAACAATCCCAAAGGACACCTGAGCTCTCCCAAAGCATGTGATTACCTTTCCCAAAGGAGCACCTTACTTCTCTGAAAGGCTACCATTCATCCATCAAGGGACACCTGACCTCTTCCAAAGTTGTCCTAGGAACATATCCAAAGGGGTACCTTACCTCACTGAAATGGTACCCTGTCTATCCAAACTAATCCACAAGGTTCAGACTCGTTCGTACCAGGCCTACGCTGCACACTTCAGATATCAGACACCTATGAGTAGAGGCAGCTGCTGATTTATATGGACAGCTGCCTCCATGACCCACGGATATGCAATTTAGAACCCAACCCCATTCATACCCCACCCCTGCAAAAATAGCAGGAGCCAGGCTAAGGGGCTGGACTTCCAGATTTGGGCTACTATGTGCATTTCTCTCTCCCATTTTGTCAATTGTCTCCTTTTTATTTCCCTTCCCCTAAAGAACTTGCTACTTAATCACATCTTGATTTGATGTTTGTAAGTTTCCTTTAAATTTTGTCTTTGGTTTTGTAGTTCCCTAATTTAGGGGCTGTGTTTATTTTGTCCCTCATTTTGTTAATTGAGTTTATTTGGTGGACTCCGCATGAGTTAAAGAACTTGCTAATATACAACTCCTCAAGCATCTGTTTCACATGACTGACAATTATTAATGTCAGTTTTGGTAACAAGGCCTGAATTTTTGCTCCCAGGTCAGGAATGGAGAGTCGGGACAATTCCAGGCTCCGTGAACCATGGATGTGCAATTTAGAACCTCCCTCCCTCCCAAAGTCCCCCACCCCGACCCAACAAAAACGGTAGATGCCGTGTTTGGGGGCAGGTCTTCTGGATCCAGACCTCCGCAGCCATCTTCGTGATTGGGGAGAGGCTCTCCATCTTTACGAAAATTCAAGCCCATGTGCTGACAGGCTATTCAACCATGGGCAAACATCACAGAGGACCCAGACCAGTACTCATTAAATATTCATACATATACTCTTAAGATTGGGCACTGTGCAGGTTTTTTCACCCCGATCTAAGCACTCTGAGGCCAATCACAGTGCCCCTGCTGCTGCTGCATCCAAAGTCAGCTTCAGAGCAGGGATCAAACCTGGGACCTCTGTGTATGTATGTCCCAGCTATTCAATTACATAACCACAAATGCCGTTTTAAAGGTGATATCATATTCAACTAGTACAGCAGCAGTGACTACCTGCTAAAGCTGGAGTTTGGACTTGTTGGCAGAAACAGAGTTGTGGAAACATTAAACCCATGGCGTGGAATTGTCTGGTCCCACTGGCGTCCGGCGTCTTGGCGGTTAGGGGGGCCAATTTGGCGTGAGGGGCAGAAATAGGTTTCACGTCGGTGTTAAATCACAGTGGAATCATCCAATGGTGTCCGCCATGGCGGAACGTGAATCCCACTGGAGGCCAGCATGAAAGGGATGCAAAGTAAGGCCCAGCCAGAATTATCACCCCCCCATCCCCCCCAACCATGCCAGATTTACTTTTTTGCCAGTCTGGACAAGTGTGACGTACAGATGGAGCCCTACAGCTACCGGACCCTGGAGGAACACGTGCATTGCATGCTGGGTGGATCCTCATGGACTTGGCTCCACCGCGAAACAGTTCTCGGAAGGTGGGAGGTCTCTGTTGATGCTTCGGAACAACACGGTCTTGGCCATGGGCTGCTATGGATGATTGGGGTGGGGGGTGGGGGAGGGGAAGAGGAAGATCTAGCTGCAAGTGGGAGAGGGAGGTCTAGGTTTGACTGGGAGAAGAAAGTGTCCAGTAGGGGAGGGGGAGGAGGGAAGAGAGGCGGCGTCTGCGGGGGAGCAAGGGCAAGGTGAAGGAAGGAGCAAGGGTCGGGGGGGGGGGGGGGGGGGGGGTCGGTGGAGCCAATGACTGCCTCCTGGGGACAAACTCAAGGTGGGTGTGATAGGAGGAAATGGTGAGTATGAGAGGCAGCAGGCGGCAGGGGGAGCTGGTAGGGTGACGGTGCATCGGTAACAGTAGAAGGGGTGGCGAAGGTGGGGACTCGGAGGCAGATATGGTCCCTGGGGGTGGGAAGGAGATGGTCTGGCTGGGAGGTCAAAGTGGATGGGGGTGGGATGCTTAGGAAGATAGGGAACACGCATGTTCACCTGGATATCCTGGAAAGGGTTCAGGTTGGTAGGTGATGGTGGAGGGGTGAAAGGTGAATCCAGTGGTGGGGGGTGGTGTCAACAGTGATGGGGGATAGGATATGGGTGACTGGGATAGGGAAAGGATGGAGCAGCTAACAGTATACTTCACTACTACCAAGATTGTCAAAATCGAAAGCAAGCGGAGCCTTGTTTTGGATGGACACGGGCGCTGCATGGGAGTGTGGTCAGAGGGCGGGCAGAGATGCAGGTCAGCTCAGATGGACAAATGAAAAATAACCCCAGTAGGCAGCATTGAAAATGCTTGGGACATTGAATTGACTCTGATGGATGAAGGCTCGTGGGAGAATGCTTGCACGAGTCTCCGAAAGGCCCCATCAGACACGGTGGTTTGGGGGGGGGGGGTGCTGCTGCAGGGCCTGTCAATGAAGCGGAAAGACAACTTCACACATTATTTGGTGAAAGCAGATATATTTTCAGATTATAAAGTGACAAAATGTGTTTACCCATACAACCACTTGTGATCAGGATTTCTTAACTTTTCTAGGCCTACCACTGCTTGTAAGTTATGCCCTGACATCTGCAGTAGAGCTAGAGACAGTCTGTGCAATGGTTGGCTCTGTTGCCTCTGATGACTTTGGCATACATCCCCTGGAGAGCCGAGACCTTGAGGGCCCCGGCTTGCTTTGGCTGTCCATCTGTAGGCCAGATGCTCCCTCTGCGGTGACAGAGGATGAGGTTAAGGGGGTCACAGGCAAAGGGGACTCAGAGGGAGCGAACAACCTCTGAGATTCCTGAGTGAATGACCCAGTGATGTCCAGCTGCCAAAGCTCCTTCCTTCGGGTGCCCAAGTGCCCCAGCCTGAGTCCTTGAGGGGAAGGAGCACCTGAATGGGTGTCCCGTTTCCCTCTCCTGTTACCATTACAGGAACTCACCCACGGCTCCCACAATGGAGTGCAGGCCTGAGCGCATCTCCACATTCTGCTGGATCAGGGTCTCCATTACGTCCATCATCCTTCCCATGGAGACCTCCGTACATGCACATGTGGGCACCACTTCATCAGAGAGCAGGTGGACACACTCCTCCAATTCAAGTGCCTCTCTGTTGAGGCTTCCACCAGCTCTGTGTGATGTTCCCACACCTTCTGCTGACTCTCCAGGATGAGTTGGAAGGCCGAATCCAGAAGCTCATTATCTGACTTGGATCTGTCAGATGCCTCTTCCCCAGCAGTCCTCCAAGTGCCTCCTCCTGCTGCAGACATGTGTCCGTGTGTTGACTACCAGATCGCGAATCCGAGCCCGCTCTAGATCTAGGTCCCACCAAGGTGTGTGTGTCTGCGCTGGTGGAGGGTGTGGGTAAGCACTGTGACGGGTCTTCCAGGCTGCTTATTTCCAGCTTTTTAATGGAGAAAGTGTCCTCTTGGCTGGAGGTGGATCGAGCTCAGGGACTGAGAGCATCGGTTTCTCAGCAGAGCTCCCTGTGAACCAAAGTGGAGATAATTAGTGCATGGCAGCAGAGTCAAAAGCAGGAGAGAGAGAACTCACAATGCGTTGAGAGAGAGATGATCCTCTCGTGGGTGGTCGCTGCCAACCTCACTGTCACTGCAGGCGCGATCCATGTCCTCACCATTCAATGCAATGGAACGCTCCTCAAAGTGAGTGAGGGGCCTACTGTGGACCACTCCACGTCTGGTCTGGGAACTCTCCCTGCTGTTGTGAGCCAGCTTCTCCTGCATGAAAACAGATGGTGAGAGCGTGAGCAGGATGCATGGCACTGAGTGGAATGTTTGTGTGGCGAGCGGAGTCATAGATGGGATGAGAATGTGAGCTCCAGAGGATATCAGCCTGACGGAAATGTGAGAGCGTGCATGAGAGTTAGTGGTGTTGTCCCTTGAGGTGTGAGATCCCTGTAGATGTGTGATGGGTTTAAAGAGTGGGTGAGTTCAGAGTGATGAGGTGATTGACTTACCCTGGCGGAACAGATGACAGCCTTCACCTTCCTCCTGCGCTGGCTGGCTGACCTCCCCTGTGCTCTGGTGGTGCTGACTGTCACTGCCACTGCCTTCCAGTCCGGTTTGGTGACTCTGGTGACCTCCTGCAGCCAGAGTGGGGGGTAGAGGACATCGAGGCAGCCTTCCACTGCGTACAGCAGACGCCCCAGAATGGTACCTGCCATCTTCTTTGCTTTCGGGACCATTTGGTGCCTGGAGCAGTCCTGTTCTGAAGACATGAAGTAGTCTGCGCTCTGGTGCGCTTTAAATACGGTGCTTGGAGCGAAGTGGCGCTGAGGTCACGGATGGTGGCCAAATCCGAGCCTGCCTCCCAGCAATCTGGAGCATTTCCTGTGAATGCATTATTGAGTGAGGTGGGGCATGCCAGGAATGGGACAATACGCTGCAAAAACCCACCAGTGCAGCCGGTGGGTAAAATAACTTCTTTCACACCCACTACTGCACTTCCTGCAAATTTGAGACAGTTCCGCCCACAAAGTGCCTGTTCTAGGAGTTCTCAAAGCTGACTTAAATCAAGGAGGAGTAACTTGGAAACAGAAACGCAGTCATTTTGGCTGATCTTCAGGCTTAAACAGCCCAACATTACATGATGTATGGGACAATAGAGGATTCTCATAAAAAGAGAGTACAATTTTTACTGAGCTCCCTGGATATTATGGGTATTACAGGAAAGATGTCTGCATTATGTAAAAATTTATATCATTACATTTGTGGCAGCACTTTAACAGCATGTTCCTCCTGCATCTCTGCTTTTCACTGGAAGAAGCAATATATCACAAAATCAGTTCACAACAAAGCTAGTTCACAAAGATATCAACGCCATTTAATATTACCACAAATGATTTAATGTCTAGCCTAAAATGTTTGCTAAAATCTTATTTGTAAAGATGACTGGGCAGAAATAAAAAAGGCATTTCATAGTTCTTTCCCCAAAGGCAATATTTTCTTCCACAGATCAAAGAGTAAAAAAATTATTTTGTTACTGCGAAAAAAAAAGGCAGTGATTGAAAACAGTAATAAAATAATATACCGGAGAGGCTGTTGTGTTTATTCAGTAAAGTGAATGCTCTACAAAATGAATGTCAACAAACCAGCTTTGTCACACGAGCCCAGCGTCTTTGGAAAATTAAGTGGCATCGTAGGCTACAAATCTACTGTTTCCTGGATTGGGATCCAGCCTAGGTGGAAAGCACCCTCTTTTTGCTGGTAGGAAGGATAGTAGGTGAAATAAGTTTGAGTCAGCATCAACCCTGACAGGTCCTCAGTACCAAAACCTATAATTCTACATTCAGAAACCACAGTGTGGGAAATGGAGATGGTGCAGTGAGGGATGATCAACTGTAATATTTAGCGGTATGACAGCGTGCATAAAAAGACAGCTGTAATCAGGACAAGCATTTCTCAAAGTTGTCTCCAGTGGTTACTGACGGTGCAGAGAAAAAATGCTTTGTAGAAGTGGATCCTGGCATGTCAAATCTGTTCAGCAAGCGATGGTGAACTCTGTCCCAATGGATTCGGAAGTTAAGTTAAAAAAAAAGCTTTAGCCTAATGCTACTCTATCCCTAGCTGGAATGCTTGATGCTGACAATTAATCGAAAAAGTGGAAAATTGTTCAATTTCCCAGCAGCAATATCTCCTAGCTTTGTGAAAACAAAGCTCAACACTGAGAGCCCCTCTCCAAAAACAGACAAAACCATGTTGTTACCTGCACTAATTCTGAACCATGCCTGCACTGGCTTTTGCATTACAAAACTGCTGCAAGGACTGCTGTGTGAAGACATTTTCGTTAAACATTCCTCAAAGATAACTTCAAGTTTGAGCAGTGCTGCCCACTGACAAAGGAACATAAGAACAGGAGTTGGCCATTCAGCCCGTCAAGCCTGCTCTGCCATTCAATTAGATTATGGTTGATCAGCTACCTCAATAACACTTTCCTGCGCTACCTCCATCTCCCTTGATGTCATTAGTCTCCAGAAAGCTATTGATTTCTGTTTTGAACATGCTTAATAATTGAGCTTTCACAGCTCTCTGGGGTAGAGAGTTCCAAAGATTCACCACCCTCTGAGTGAAGAAATTCCTCTGTCTTAAATGGCCAACCCCTTATCCTGCGATAATGTCCCCTGGTTTTAGGCTCACCAGCCAGGGAACCATCATATCTACATCTACCCTGTCATGCCCTGTAAGAATTTTGTAAGTTTCAATGAGGTTACCCCACATTCTTCAGAACTCAAGGGAATGCAGAGCCAGTCTCCTCAGTCACTCCTCATAAAACAATCCCACCATCCCAGGGATTAGTCTGGTGAACCTCCACTGCACTCCCTTTATGGTAAGTATATTCCTCCTTCGATAAGGAGACCAAAACTGTACACAATACTCCAGGTGAGGTCTCAACATGGCTCTATGTTTTGCAGCAAGACATCTTTACTCCTGTACTCAATTCCCCTTGCGATGAAGGCCAACATACTATTTGTCTTCCTCATTGCTTGCTACACCTGCATGCTAACTTTTAATGACTCAAGAACAAGGACACCCAGGTCCCTTTGGACACCTGCATTTCTCAACCTCTCATCATTGAAGAAATATTCTGCCTTTCTGTTTTTTCTACCAAAGTGAATAACTTCACACTTATTCACATTATATTCCATCTGCCATGTTCTAGCCCATCCACATAGCCCATCCAAGTACTCTTAAAGCCTCCTTGCATCCTCCTCACAGCTTATGTTCCCACCCAGTTTGGTGTCATCAGCAAATTTGGAAATATTACAATTGGCCTCCACATCCAAATCTTGTATATAGGTTGTGAACAGCTCTGCCCCAGCACTGATCCTTGCAGTACCCTACTAGTAACAGCCTGCCATCCTGAGAATGACCTGTTCATTCCTACTCTCTGCTTTCTGTTTGTTAACCAATTCTCAATCTATACTAGTATATTTCCCCCAATCCCATGCATTCTAATTTTACTATTTTATTGACTACAATCTCCAGACCTGCATTCCAGCATCCATTTAGCAACAGCAAGCCCAATATAGAAACATCTCACAGGATCTCCATACCTAACTGAACCTCCATCTGAAGCAGTACATTACAAGTTCAAACTCTCACACTATTTGAGCTTTACTTCCCATCACAATCTATATACTTCATCGGATCTTTTGAGCCTCACTGAAAAAACTGAAGTAAAATTCCTACTATTAGTTAAGATATTGGTAAATCCAAGTTCACTGGACCATTCAAAGCCCTGTCAGCAGTATATTCCATCTGAACTGCCCCAGTTGCTTGTGGATAATTGCACTGTGGTATGGTATTAAAGCCATACAGACCACAATCCCTGGTTTGTGTTGTTAGATTTCAGCTGGGGAAGTGGTTTATGCACTTACAACTGGCCTCAGCAATCTTGGGCTAAGGACAGGAAAATTCTGCCACGCTCCTGCCCGATTATTACCCGATTCTCTCTACTGGAAAGTGCTTATGTGCAGATAAAGACCAGATCAGTAATCTCCTGGCACTCGCACATTAAGAATGATTATTTGGAAGAGGTAATGGTGAGTGGCTGTAGAGCCAGACGGATTTGGGAGGGGGAGAGGAAATGGACAAAAAACTAAGTTATACTGAAATATCATGACAGTTATCCTCTAAAGAAATAAATTTTGACCTCAATGACCTCATGTGCCATTGATTCCCGAAGGATCATCATTCCACCAGCAACAATCCCATTTAGTTAAATCACAGAACCGGGTAAGGAAATGAAATTATTGATTGCAGCAAGAAAATATAAATCTTTTATGTAAAACAGCTGCAGTGAATACATGATCTGAATTTTAAAATAAGGTATCCGTGTTCCTATAGGAAGCAACTTTGAATGTTTAGTCCAGCATGTTTTTCCTGAGAAGCTGAGGAGGCAATATGCTTTTCATTTAGAAAGATCGCTACCATGGCTCGCAGAGGTTAAACAAACACCCATAGCTGAACAGGGCCTTGATATCGATAATTTCCTGGTTTCGGTCATCAGTTATTTGCAATCAGCTGCAAGTATTCAAGGAAGGATTCCTTTATCCATAAAGGGCGGGGGGGTTGGTGGGGGGGACTTCAAAACAAAGATGGTGCTTTGATTGAGCACCACACCAGAGAGGTTTGCAGAGGGCTGGGCATACAGCCAGAAATCTGATTACATTGAGTGAGTGAGTGTGTGTGTGTATGGAGTCTCTGCAGTCACAGCATTAGTCAGCAATGAAAACTCTTGGGGGTCTAACCGACCCAGTTGGTACAACTCCAATGTTTTGCCCCGAACAAAGTGCTTCAGTATGTACCCACCCACCAGCACCCCCACCCCCACCTCATGACTAACACATACAGCAGCATTTCCACACCAGCAGCTGCAACAAGGCAACAAAGACCTCATGCCTTTGTTGGTAATCTTTAGCAGGGCTCAAAATTAAGCACTGAGACAGTGATCTACTACCAAATTCTGCTGACGGATCAGTCAGTCGAGCCTGATACTAGCCTGAGTGGATCAGTGAGTTTGTGTTGCACTCTGCATTTTACTGAAATGATGGATCAGAAGAGGTTTTCTCCGGTCAGCGTATAGTCTCTGCTCCTGATCTTAATCCCTTCAGTTTAATAGCAGAATTTAGGTATCCTTTCTAAAAGATACGCAGGATCATTGTTCTATCTCAACCCCATACTCCCCACCACCCCCCAGTTTATTCAAAGATTGCTCTTTCCAAGCCTTCACTTTGTTGTCAGCACATTATTGCCAGCAGAAATACTTCAACTGTGACAAAATGAAACCCATAATAAGAGCTACTTTACTGAAATCCAAAAAGCTGCAATGGCATAGTCACCAACCACTCATGTTTTGAGCAAGCGCCAGAATTCTGTTCCTCTGTTCCCAATACAAGCAGTTCTCCCATGTTTCTTCATTTTTGGAACTTTAGAAAGAATCGCATATGTATATGCAAAGAAGATCGAGGTGAAACTTCAGTGTCTCTCTCTCGCAGGGCAAGTTCAGCACTACTCAAAATGACTGACTTTCACAAATCAATACAAGCAACCGAACAGAGCCGGAAAATGCATTCAGGAATGTAGCGTCTCCCAGATATTCATTGAAATACTTGATGAGAGGTGTGCCAAAGGTAGTCCAGGAGCAGCATCCAGAACTATAAGGGCAGAATTCACACTGAGCATTTCTACGATAAACCAGGAGGCTCTAAACTTTATGAAAGTGACTGTCCCAGTGCAGGGGGAAATAAAGAACTTATAAAAAAAACTTCAAACACATCTTCTTTAGGAAGAATATATAGAATCAAATAATTGCTCTACCACACCTAGTTTGATTATCTAAGGAGGACAGTATAATGGATAGAAATGTATCCTGGTCAGATGCATAAAATAGGCAGTAATGGATTATAGGCCAATTAAACACTTCTCTGATAGTTAATTCCTTTAGCAACAACAGAAGCAATAATGTGTGGCGCTGTGATCGTATATTGGTTAGTACTCTGCGTTGTGGTCGTCGCAAGCTCGGTTCAAATCCGAGTCACGGCAAAAGGTTAAGTGGTGTGACTGCTGCCACCGTCCACCGCCTGGCTCCATAGAGACTTCCTTGTCTTTGCTTTCTGAATTTGTCAAGTTACCATTTATCTGATTGAGTGCACATAGACTACCGGTTACTTTGACTGGAAATAAAGAGATGACTAATTGAGGACAAAAAAAGAATCAGTAGGAGAGGATATGGGCAAAGACAAAACAAAGTTATATTGAAACATTAGAACAATAAATCCGTAAAGAAATACTATTTTGACTTCCATGTCCTTGTGGGGCATTGTTACTTAAGGATACATACCATGTCACATGCCATTAACATCTATATTCCTCCTCTGCCCAGACTCAAATCAATCATATAAATGGTCCAAGCAGTGATCCCTGGGGCAAGCCGCTAACCGTCATTTACCAACGTGAAAATGTTAATAATGCCGGGTAAATTTGTAGCATTGGTCATGATACAAGACCACTTGACAGTTGTTGCACCAATTGAATATACAATGGAGTTGATAATATGTTTGCACAAAAGGCAGCCAGCAGCACAGCGATGTCTTATGGCCTTCATAATCGCCATTCTGGCACTCCGTGCATGTCATGAGAAACTTTCCTAGGGTGCCACAAAATTATGGAAATGTGCTGACCTTGTATTATGTGGCAAAGTCAGCTTACTTGTACACAAGCACAGTATGCTATATTGCCCTGGACTGTCAGGCCTTCAATCAAGATAGAGCCCAGGCTGAATACACTAAAGAGTGCATTTTGAAAATGTTAGCAGCTAGCAGCTGTGAAAGGGGGCTTATACAATACCATAAAAATGACAGAATGCACTATATACTATCCAATTGTAACAATGAGGCAACAGACCATAGGACTGAATTTGCCTGGCCCAGGGATGATGGGCTTGTAGGCAGCAGCACTGGGAAAATAGTGAGAAACTGCTTCAGAATGGCTCCCTGGCACATTCCGGCCACTGGGGAAGTTTCCCAAGGGTGGGCAGGAATGCCGATCAACTAACTGCACCACGGAGATGGCAGCCAATTTACATAATTAGAGGCCCAATTAGAGGCTTGTTGGTGAAGTAGCCCACCCCCTGCCACATAGGAAGAACACCAGCTTAATGGACGCTGCCTTCTTGTGGTTGTCTGGGGGCTATCACAGACAGAGCCACCATCCCCCAAAAAGGGAGAGTCAAAGGCCACACCTGCAGCCCCAACGATCCAATCAGAGGGTTCCCTTTCCGATCCAAAGAGCCTTCCCCCCTCTTAAATAATTATTCTTTTGCCTCCATGTTGAGGCACCTTGAAGTTTCCTACCTGCCTTGGCAATGCCCACTTCTCCCAGTAGGATTGCCCAGGCTTTAAAGCTGTTGGCTTTCTGATTGGGCTGGCAGGATTGGGAGCCCGCTCATTTCCTTAGTATGAAGGCAACCTCGGAGTCAGCCAATTAGGGGAATAGCTCTGCCGATCTGGCTCCCAAAAAAATGCAGGCTTGGGACCCTCAGTTGGTCCTGACGTTGGGGTCCTGAAGCATGTGGGAAATTCCTACCCCATTAGACAAGAAGTAACTCTGCTTCCGTACCCTCTTTGCTCAACTCCAATGTTCATTCCCAACAACCCTACCTGCCAATCGTTTTGTATACATGCTGAAATGAACAGGTCAGGGGATTAGTTTTAATTTAGCAATTTTCTTTTATTTTTCCCAGAAGCCATTAGGTTTAGTGGAAGTCTGTTTGCGCCTGGATCTATTTTACAATCTTACTGAGTGATCATTATTTCATGCCTTCTAATGGATCTTACCAAATGCTGTTATAGTGATAAATCAGTCTTAGCTAATACATGTCTATTTAGCTAGTTGTAATGTAAAGTTACCAATACGTCAGTTAAATATCATAGAATTAAGGGCATTAGTAAGCTACACTGAAAAATAGCTCAACAATAGGAAACAGAAGGTAATGATAAATAGAAAAAGCTGTCTGTGGAATTCTACAATAATTTGTTCTCTGCCTGAGGTTCCCAACTGTTCACTTGTTTACTGGTTTGTTGGGGAACATATCTTGTTATATCATAAAATTTGCTGCTCATATCAAACTATGTGACAAGGTGAGAAATAATGGGAAACAAACAACATTTAAAAGCATTTGGATCAGTTATACAGCTGGGACAAGGAATGGCAGATGAATAGCAAACACATGTAGATACTAAAATGATGCCCATTAGCAAAGGCAGAAGAGGTGCAATTGTCTGGATATGATTGATCAAGCACTAAAAGTACCCAATTAAAATAAAAGGGACCAAAAAATAGCTCTCAAGGGAATTTCAGTTTGAGTCAATCAAGATATTCTTTGCACTCTGCAATGATAAGGCCACATTTGAAATTCTATGCAACTTTTTATCTCTTTAAAAAACTAGTTCATCAGAGGAGTAATATAGAGCTGGATTTTACAGCACCACCACCCCCCTGCCTCACCACCCAGAGGGGGGAGGGGGGGATTTGCAGGCGGGGGTGCCCTTAAAATGACATTGATGTTGTGCCCAATGCCTACTCCTGCGCCCACCGTAACTTGACCAACAGTCAGGATGCCTGCCCGTCCGCCTGTAGGCCATTTAATGGCCATTTAGGGGCCTCATCTTGCCGCCCCTGGGATTTAACCTGCAGTGGGAAAGGCCCATGCTAAACGTCTAGCCTAGCAGCATTCAATTTGCAGGCTGGTAACAAGCAAGGGCAGGGTCCTCCTTAACAAGTCTCTTGGACCCATTGGAGTTTTCCCCATCCAAGGTTTTACCTCCCCCCTCGGTTCCCCTTCCACCCTGGCCTATCTACCCCACCATCACATCCTTTCCTCCCTTGCTGGGGCCTTCTCGGCTGGCCCCTCTGGAAACCACCCCCACTTACCTATAACTCCACTTCCATGGTTCCTCATCGTTGGAGACTGGATGCAGTGCCAAGAGTACCCACCATTCCCAGTGGCACTGCTGGGACAAGAGACATGACCTCCTGCCCAGATGGGGGCAGAAGTCCTGCTGTAAACCACTTAACAATGTAACGGCCATTAAATGACTATAGGGCAACCCGCCAGAATGGGCTGGGACCTCTGTGCCCCATAAAATCCAGCCCACTAGGAATGTTTTAAGTTAAGAGGATACACTCAGAGCAGATCTTTTCATTAGAGAAAAGTTGGGAGGACATCAACCAGGTTTTTAAATACAAAGACTTTTAACTTAATGTTGTATAAATAGAACAAAGCCAGAAGACAGAGATCAGAAATGAAGACTAGTGATTAGAATAACTTTTTCTTTCTGCAGTTTTGTGAATATTGAACTGGGGACTAGATAAATATCTGTTTGGGAATGTGATTTGGGAATATGTTACAGAGATAGATGAAGAATCCGATCACCAAGTGGGACAAAGATTGTATTTGTATTCTACTGGGGAAGTTGGGGTAGAGAAGTTGTTCTCTGTAGAGATCAGAAAACCAAGGGTGAATTGTGAAAATGTGAGACTGCGTGAATATTCTGTTGTCCTGCATCATCACCATTAAGAATCAAGAACTATACATTTTATACATAATTTTACTTTGGGTGATTAATATTTTGGCTGTACCAACTATTAATCCCTTTTGTTTTTATTTGATCTGACCACAGGATTGTAACTGAGATAAAACTATGGGTTATCTGATTTAATTTATCAATAATTGAAGATATTTTGCAGTGCCAATGTTCACATATTGTTGTGTGGTTGGTGGGAAGACCATTGCATTATAGCCCCCAGAGGGCCACTAGTGACCATGATAGAGTAGAATGTACATTGGTTTTGAAGGCAGAAGACTTGATTAACTTTTCTCATTTCATTCTTTTTACTGGGTTTGCTGTGGACATAATGTACTGCATTCTTAATAGTTTCCACTGTGCAACGCTTCCAAGTAGATCCAGAACAACATTTTTAAAAAAAGGCAACCAGGTACTACAAATTCCTGAGAGGCAAGATGGTTGCCTGGGCAACAACTGCAAGTCATCACTAAGTCTGTGGGTCCTACTGCGCTTTGGCAAAAAGGTGGCAAAAATCTAATTCAACACCAATTGTTATCTTGCTGTAATGAAAGAGTTTATGTTGTTAATCAAACTCCTGTGGGGACTTTAATGCAATGGTCTTCCCACAAACCACACAACATCATGTGAACGTTGGCATGGCAAAACCTCTTGGAATTATTGATAAATTAAGTCAGATAACCCTTCGTTTTACGTCATAGTTACAATCCTGCAGTCAGATCTAATAACAGAAAAAAAGGATTAATGGCTGGTACAGCCAATAAACTGAGATTAAACAACATTAACATCTAATGGTATTACCATGGGTTTTATCCTGCAATAAACAGCAACATTATTGTGTTTTATTGCTCATAATGGGTGCATCATTCTGGTGAACGTTCATTTGCTAATTTATTGATAAAATAATAGTTAATTTCGAATAAATGACATATTTTAAACTCAAATTAAGATTTGTTTTATGCATAAAAACAGATGCCTTTTTAACTCATTTGTTGTTATGCCCAGTAACAACATCCAGAAGATTTTGCAAATGACAAGAATATTTAGTGGGAAAAAACATAGAAGGACAAATGAAAATGAGAATTGTTAACTGATAATGAGATACGAGATTCTATAATAACTTGTTAGGAGCATAGTTTAGTTAGGGCACTGAACATTGTCTCATACAGACCGCTGTTACATTCAAATCAAGAATAATTTGTTCTCGACAGGGATTCAAATTGCTTTCCTATTCATTTCCTTGTGCATGTTAAGATATTGTAAGTTATAATGCATTGCTGATACATCCCACCAGTCTAGAATTGCAACTGAAATTACGCTTCCTTCACTTTGCAAATAATCTGTATGATTTATAACTCTTGCTGATTTATAACTCTTGCTGGTTTTCAGCTTAAAAAACTTTAAGAAGTACTTTTATAGCCCAATAAGTCAATTGATTTTTTTTCTTTTAAAAAATATCACTGGTACCTAATCACAGATACTTCTTACGAGAGTGTGGTAATATTTTCTCTGCCCATGTTGTATAGTTCTCTAATTTACATAGTAAGAAAAAAAAAAGGATTTATTTTAAACTATTACACAGTTTAAAGCTGATTATGGCACTTAATTAATTACATATTTTGTCATTTCCCCACAATTATCTACAAGCCCATGGGGTTTCTCTGCTGATTATTCATCTGGCCCCGTGAGTGGTTCATAAATACTGCACAAATTGTTCACGTGTCTTCAATCCAGTGCAACTGCCCATCTTGTGCCACTCATTGTACCTCCACTGGCTGTACTCCAGCTTGGCTCTCCCCCTCTATTTATGACCAATTTCACACCTTCACGTCACCATCTGTCATTGGCACATGCTCACAGCCTGGCTTCTGCCGTTTTACTACGGGGTGCACAGCATGATCTGAAGCAAGGCACGCTATGAGCTTAGCAGGGCAGAATAAAGAAGCAGTGCTCTAGTTTATTAACAAGATAAATCCTTGGAAATTTGTATTTAAGTTCCAAATATCAGCAACATGAAGCATTTTAGGAAGCAAATTTTAAAGTTGTTCTCTAGTGAATTTGTGTACAATATAGCTCATTTTATGTGGCATGCATCATTTTTATGTAGGAATGTTTACTATACTATATTTCCATAGTTTTCCTCTGCTTGCTCACTCTCCAATAACCCAGAAAAAGCCCAGAATTGCAGGAGCAAAATTGCCTTAACCTCAGAAATTGTATTTTGTACATGTAATTTTCCATTTTACACTCCTCTCTTCCTGTAGGCCACACTCATGATGGACAGTGTGCCAAAGATACCAACCAGCACCTCAACCAGGTAGCTGCTGTTTATGTTTGAACACCGAGATTGAATGAGGGAAGGCTATTCAATCATGGCTGGGGGGCAGTGGTGAGATGCAGTGCTGAGTCCCACACTGTTCTCAACTGACATCTTTGTGTGCTCATTTTGAGATGCAGTCAATGGGTTGTTTCTCCCTCAAGGGCATTGAGGATAACTGTGGCACTCAATTACCATCTTCAATAATTCAGCCAACCCAATGCACAGCAGGAATCAAATGTGGGGTTTTCTCAGTCTGTGTTGTTTAGCAGCAAAACTGGCTGGGCCTTCGAAAAGTTTTGAACCCAGTTCTGAAATAGGGCAAGACAGAAGGGACATCAGTTCCTTTTCACCAGGGTGAGGCAAAGAAGGAGAATAAAGCTGTAGAAATGTGATCCATGAAGGGGAAAAAAGACCATGGGAGTTGCGTGTCAGTCATTGTTGGCGTATGCTGAACATTGTGAAATGAGTAACTTAACACTAAAGCTAAATGTGCGGTTAAAAACTTTGATCCTCTGAAAACGGCAGCCTCTGCACCGCTTCCTTCAGCCAAATTCACCATATTAAGGTTAGTTTTAGGACCCCAATTAGGAATTAGGGTTAGCATTTTGTGATAACAGTTGAAATGGAAACGTCTGAAAATTTCTGATTACTGAATCCAATCAGATGGTATTAGAGAAATTTTTAAGAAGTAGATAAACCATTTATGTGATCCTCTTGAGGCTGATGGAAAGCAATTCATTGACAACACTTAGGATTGAAAACATAAAAAAGATTAGTGTCTCTGTGGTGGAAGCCTCCTATTTAGAATAGTCTGCGACAAACAAGTCAGCAGAGCCAGGCTTTACATATCAGGACTGATGGGACTATTACAGAGCTGGTAGGGAGCAAAACAGGACTTGGCAACAGCATATACATACCAGTACATTGCCAAGAACGTAGGCCCAACAATTTGAGAGTTATCTCCTCTGTGTATGTGTGATGTTTCAGCAGATGCACAGAAGAAATAGTATGCAATGCATTATGAGGTGTTAATCTTCACTTGCAGTTCTGCATGAAAATAAGGGCAGGATATGTGAGGTATAGCTTGATAATCTTCAGATCCTACCCTACATGTAGACATATATATAAAATTTATAGACCAGATCTCAAGTAAGATCTCATATAGATTGTACAATATCAGTAATAAATAGAAAACACATATCACAGACTTACTGGACATAATTATTTATTTAACAGTAGAATAAGTGTCAATGTACTGCAACATCACATCATCATATAATAAATATTTCAATTACAGGTCCTTGATTTGCTTTCTGTTTATATTACTGGCAGAAAAATAACCATTTTTAAAGTAGGGAGAATATAAATTAACAAGGATAAAAAAATAAAAAATAAATAAGAAAAACTAAAACATATCTATATTATATATTTTATATCATATAGTATCTTTCATGTAGCAGAATATCAAAAGGTGCTTCATAGGAGCTTAAAAAATGAATGAAATTAGGGGAAACAATATTATGGAGCTGGAGGTAGTCAGTCTTTGTGATGAAGAGGCCACGGGGACATAAGCTCAGGGTGGGGTCAAATAGGACACTAAGTTGTGAAGAGTTTGGTTTAGCTTGAGAATAAGGGGTAGTTTATCCCTTTCACCCACAAATTGGGCAGATTTGGGTCAGGCGGAATATTAAAATGTTAAGAAATCACAAATCCAAACTCAAACCACCTCATACTCATCCATTTTCAGTTTAAGAGAGATGGAATGAAGCAGGCAATCAATCTACTCCAAATGAGCCAGTGACCTGCAGATTTTACTCCCATTTTAAATTTGATACCTGTCAGGCCTCAGGAATCATAACAACTAAAGGGAGATAAGGATTGCTGGATCTAGCAGTTAAGTGCCTTTCCAGCATTCCTCGTGGGTCCAGAGGTGCAGGAGAGCTTCCCTGGCCCACCAAGCTAAACTACTTATTTTCCAGTGTGGCGATGTGAGGCTGCTGCATTTCAGTTTGCGCTGCAATCTAACCTGGATTTCAGAATGCGATCCTCAAAACACAAATAAAAATCCTGAAATTCAGTTACAATAGAATGAAATGCAAATTGTTCAATCACCTTGTAGCAGTGGTCTTGGTCATAGGCCTTTACTAAAAGCATTTTCCACTTGTGTATAGTTTTCTTTTTGACTTGTCAGCTTTTCTGAGGCTGCGTAAGCTTTTTGCATCTATCACTTCTTCCAAATTTTGTAGATTTACATATATCTTTATGGTAGCGTTCGGCTATGCATAAATAAGTATGAAAATTAACAGCTTTTTGACCTTTCCATTCTTCCTCATCTTTTATGCAAATTTCACGTAGCCCACACTGAAGGCTTCAACTAGGTAAATTTGTTCTGTTGTGGCTGCGCAATCATTGTTGATAATTAAATTGTCTTTTGCCTGTGGTCCAGAAGCACAGCATGCTTGAATGCTGCATCAGACAGTAGTCAAATATGGGAAAAGTTCTCCACTACAACCACGTTAGACAATTTCTGATGCTTTTAACACAATTGCTGCCAAGTCAATGCACTATTAAATTATAGGATTCTAAAAAAAGCTGAAATTACAATATTTCCCTATCCATAGGCATCTTACTTTCTGCAAGTGGTTTAAAAGCATACAGGAAACAGGTTGTTCCCAAGGCAACAAGAAAAAAGTGTTGATTCCTGTATATATCAATGTTGTCAAGTGTGTATAATTATGAAAGATGCTGAAGTGATAGAGCAACACCATAAAACAGATGATGCCTGGAGGACAGAGCAAATTAAAGTGTATATGTATTAAAATGACCCAGTGCTCTGAATGCTTTGGTAGAAGTGGAACAATATGATTAATGGCCCTCCAATCCAAATCCTAAGATTAAAAAAAGTCTGTAGGAACCTCAACTTCCCGGCCTTAACAGGGTTCAACTAGACCACCTGATGTTTGGGCTGGGAGAGAATGAGGGAAGACAGGATCACAGGAATGGGGGTGAAACTAAATCAAAAATGGAGGCTAAGTGAAGTTATGAGAAGAAATGGGAGGGGGGGGGAAGGTAGAAGGAAATAAAAGACTAGGCAGGCATAAGGGTATTGGACTAGACTATAATGAAGAATAATTGATTAGGCAATGCTGCAGTGCACATAGACGACAGTTCTGATTGGCTCGGCAGTGCTGCAGTATCAGTAGAGGGTACTGCAGTGGTTGGGGAGATCAATTTGAGAATGCGACAGTGTGATTTCTTTTCCTGAATAGGGCAAATAGAATTAAGACTCAGACAGAAGAGCCATAATTTTCCCACAACTATAGCCATTGGTAAATCTTATGCCAAGAGAGGTGGTTTCAATTCAGTCACACTGTACATGAATTTTGTAATAAAATGATGGAGTTTAATCCAGGTGACAAGAGTCTCACCCGCTATTTGGAGAGCCAACAAAAGCACAATGTCACTTCTTTTGGGGAAAGCCTGCCAGTCAGCCACTTAAGTGGCCAGAGGTGGGCTTTCCCCAGGATCAAGGATACGTTTTTGGTGGGGGGGGGAGAGAAAGAGAGCGAGGGGTGGAAATCCACCGAGATCTACCACCTGCCCTTCCTTCCATACCCTCTGCCCCCAACTCCAGTCAGCTAAGCCCCTCTCCGTGACACCCACCCAGACCTTACTCACCTGTGGCCTGGATCCCTCACTAATCCTGCATTACTGTCAGCTACCACCACTCCCCTGTTGGCACTGATGGTAATGAGGAGCTGCCAGCTTCTTATTCTCTGACAGCTCTTGGGGTGCAGGATTCCCACCCTCTGGGTTCTTGACCCCTGGGAAGGCCTGCTGCTGGCCATTTAAGTGCCTGACTATCACCTAGTATGGCAGGCCTTCCCTAAAGGAAGCGATGCAAGGCTTTTGCTGGCTCTCTAGCCAGCAGGCATGACTCCCATTTCATGATTAAACTCTGCTCTACATGCATAGTTTAGTAGCTATATGTGGCTGATTTTCCCACACATCCATATTGTTAGGAACTAGAGTTAGCTTAAGTAAGCTATATGGGTATTTGTGGGTGTTAGGAATGAGTTTAGCTTTAAGTTTAAGTTTAATTTGTATTTCTCTATTTGTGTGTTAAGAAAGGGAGAACTTGAGGTTTAGTTTCACTTTTAAAGATGCCCGCATTTTAATTAGGTTTACACCTCTTTCAGGGAAGTTAAAACAAACACAAGGTAGAAAAAAACTGGGCTGTTGCCTAGCAACAGGAGGCCCACACAGGTAGACAGAGAAACAGAAAAGTAGTTTGAGTTCAGTTAGTCATTCTGCTCTAAGTTGGAGGGAGCAGTTTAAGTCTCTAGCTGACATACTAGCAGACTGCTGAGGAATAGAATCTTAGATGAGTTGCTCTAAAGCTAAAGTAACAGTGAATGTCAACTGAGTTCTGATCTCAAGGGAAATACCAAGGTGTCAGGAGTGTACTGGGTACGGGAATTGCAGGGAGCAGGTCCTAAAGGAAAAAGAGAAAGGTCCAAGAAGCCCTTTAAGTCAAGTCAAAGGACAAAGATGGGAATTTGGAACAAGATCCTGTTTAGTAAAGTTAAAGTGACGAGCAGAGAAAGAATCCCAAGTTTAAAGGGAGAAAGCTGCACAATGCAGACTTAAAGCAAAAATAGGCTTACAAGAAGCCAGAAGATCCAAGAGGACAGCTGAAAGTCTGTAACTCTTTACAATGGACATGTGAAGCAGAGGTATTCTGTTGGCATGGCTGAATCCGAGAAAGCGTGCATGGAAAGAAGCTTGAATGCCCATGATGATCTAGAGAGAGGAACATAGGAAGGAGAGTTCGAAACCCTGGAGGTGAACCCTTGTGGAAGACTTCTCTGAGAGAAAGTGTCATTTGGGAGAAGATTCCAAAGCGAGGACATCAAGAGTGGAGCTTGGAAACCCTCATGTGAAAGAGAGAGTTCAGTGAGACCACTTGGCTCACAGTGTGACAAGCCTCCAGAGGGAGTTGATAAGGGATGCTTAGCATTTGTTTGAGGTGGCATCTGTCATTTAGTTACAGAGTGGGGTGTGTCTGACCACAAGTCACCTATTGGTTTACATAGACTGTGTACGAACATTAGAGTCTAAGATAGCTTTTGTAACTTGTATTATCCTTTCGAATCTGTATATATCTGTAAAGGTATAGTTGTGGGTGAAGGAGTGTTGTAATATAGTTCATCTTGTTTAATAAATGTTTTATTCTTTTGTTAAAAGTTCATCAGCAGACTCCTGTGAATGCGTTCAGTAGCCACTCTCCACGTTTCTAAACAAAAAATAAAAGTTAGGATCTATCAAGCCAGGTTCCAACCTGGGATCTGGCTTGTCCGGTAGTATCAGCTGGGATCATAAAAATATTAAGTATTTAAGTCAAAAAGACAAAATCTTGCTGTTTACTCAGCTGCCTAGCTATGACATAAAGACCTCAAAATTCCATGTTAGTCATGAATTACAGCACCTTTTGACCTCTGTGGTGCTTTCTCATTGTAAATCAAGTGTGCTATTTGATTAAAATTCACCTCCATTATTATTGTTAAGACATCACAATTATCATACTTGTCACTTATCCAGGTCATCAAATGAAGTCATTAAATAATAGTCCATCAGCTTACTCAAAATCCTCTACACACTGCTCTACATTAATCTGCCAAAGTTCCAATAATGGACCTTCAGCCTAAAACATCTTCCCTGGAAAACAGTACAAATATTTTGAATGAGGCAAGAAGGGGCAGGCAATCTCAAGTAATTTGGCTAAATTGTAGATGCAAGTGTACATAAAGAGAAACATCAATAATTTCACCAAAATAATTGAAAAGATCATCACTCATGGTCTAATGCTATACCTCCTCTTGCAGAGTGTTCTTGAAATGGAAAACAAAAATAAAATCTTTATGAGCTGATTTTGATCTAATTTTGCAAACTAAGTGCAATAGTGGTCGGGTAAACAAACGTTTTACCCGCTTGCTGCAATGGCAGCTTTTCGTCCCAAACCTGCCACATTACTTATACATTCCCAGGATACACGCCGTTTTGATGGCGGCTGGGCTCTGATTTGCTTGTTGAGCCATCACCTCACCACTTCATCACGCCAGGTACCACATTTAAAGTACAACCACACTCAGTGCTTCCAGCCCAGGATTGCAGCAAAGACGACATGGCCCCGAAAGGCAAGACGACTGAGCCCTCGAGTGCCTTTTGGATGCTGTGGAGGCCCATTGTGATATCCTCTACCCTCGCCCCTGGCCGCAGGAAGAGCAGCTACATTACCACTCCAGCTTGGTAGGCGACGGCAGTGGTGATCAGTGCCAATGTTGCATAGAAGAGGTTGGCCATCAAGTGCAGAAAGAGGATGAATGATCTCATCCATGCAGCCAGGGTACGGCAACCATCTCATCACTCTGAACTCACACTCAAGCCCATCACACATTCACTGGCATCTCACTCACTGCCAGCTCAAGGGGCATCACCACCCATTCTTACACACAACCTCATATCTCCATCTGGTCTCATCTCCTCTGGAGACTGCCTCCTCAGCCCTCACTATCTTGAGGCCACTTGCACAGATCAACATATTCCCCCACACCCTGTGTTACCCTCCTTCGCCAGTATAGCTCTCATCCTGCAGCCTCTTCCCTTGCCTGAGGCCACTTCTCTCCCTTCCCCAAGCAAGGCCTTGCCCTGCAGCCATTGAAAAACCATCCATATATGGTTGATCTGGTAGGCAGAGACCTACCCGTGAGCCCCCCTAAAAGGGATGTGGTGCTGTCTGTGAAACCTGCGCTGATGACCGTGAGTGCTGACTGAACCAAGGTAGGCAAACAAACCTTGAAGCCCCAAGCAAAGAGCAGCTCACCAAGTGCACGCCTTATATATGCTGTTGTGAAACAGATGGCCACGGACAATCCAGTGGGGGCGGGGAGGGGATGAATCCGGCGGGCTGGCCTTATAATGATATGCTAATGTATGAGGTTCCTGACATCCGATGGCGGGATAGGTGACCCACCGTCGGTGGGTGGGCTGAGAGAATGATTGCAAACTGACCGATCTTTGCCCTTCTCGCCATATTGTCCGTTCATGCCACCAAACATGCCCAACACTGGCAGGCACGGAAAATCCCGGCCTAAGAGGGGAAAGGAAAGGAATGGTTTGTAAAGTAAAGCTGTATATCATTATGAATACAAAGTTTACAAGGCTTTTGTATTTTGGGACCCTCTCTTTAATTTAAGGTAATGTAGTATATTGACAATATGGTATATTCTGCCAACAATATGCCTGGATGGCTTGGTTGCTGTGTGAAGAGATGCCCAGGTTGACTTACTGGGAAGAAAGTGCAAGGTGTTCACACCTTTGGACATGGGCAAAAGCAACTCTACTGACTGTGGATAGACTTAATCTCCAAGACTCAGAGAGAAGTGTTAGGAATGTCAGGTTTTATAAACAGTTATACTTTAAACTGTCTTTTTATTTCTGAGACAGAATGGCATTGGGGATCTAGAAGATAGCTAGTTAGCATTTCCACCTGGATAAAAAAACCCATATGATTCACACTGCCATGAAAGCTATTGTCGTATCGGGTCCCCCAAAATATCACTGAACCTTCACAGATAAAAGTCAGTCTGCAACAATCTGCGAGGCAGAGAGCAGGAAATAGAGGAAACCAGTTCTGCACCTGAAGCAGAGAAAATGCTGACTCTATGGGTCATCACACAAAATGTAGATGGGAGCTTATGCTCAGGTTGAAGTGACGGAGTTCATGAGGATTTAAAGGAGGCTGGAAGATTCACCTAGCTTGGGCTAGAGGATGTAATACCCGCAGTTAAAGTCAGTTCTGGGATTAGAAGTTATCCAGCTGGAAACTGAAAAATGAAGCAAGCCATCGGGAGCTAAGATCAGCTTTAGACTGGTTCCTGCAGAATGACTTAAGGGACAGTGTAAAGGATAACCATAGTGGGAGATTTTCAGTCGTGTTAAAGCTAAATGGGAATTTTTTTTTCTGTAGTTTATATAATAAATTGCCTACTGAATATTGTTTACATATTATTGCTTTTAGTTTGTTACAGTAAAAGTTTTTAAACTTGAAATCTTTTCATGTGATCCTTTCAGTCAGTCATTGAAAATTCAATATTTTTTTAAAATGTTCTCAGTCTCTGCAGGGATCACAGGAGTATGGGGTAGAAATTTGCTCTTGGCGAGGGGGCTCAGCGGTCAGGAATCCGACTGCTGCCCGCGATTGGCACCACACCGCGATTTCACGCTGGCGAGCCAATTAAGGCCCACCCAGCGTGAAGTGCAAGCCGTAGCGCTGCCTGTCCAGGCAGGGGTAGGAGGACAAGCCAGTCAAGTGTGAACTTTGCTCATGCGTGCGAGTGAGCATTTTATAATCTCCCTGAGGCACAGAGCTGCCTCAGGGAGATGAAGAGTTATTTTAAAAAAATAAAAATAATAAAAAATGTAATAAAACATGTCCTCTCATGTGGCTCTGTCAAATGAGCAGGATCTTGTTACTAATGAAAAATTAAAAGGTTTTATTTTATTTTTGTTTGTTTTTGGAAATCTCATCTTGCCTGTGGATGAGGTTTCCAAAAAAATGCAAAGGCCACCACCTGCCCGTCAACTGTTAGATTGGATGGCAGAGAAAAAATTAATTTAATTGATAACTTAATGGTCTTAACAGGCCTTTTAATTGTTGACGGCATGCTGCTGGCTCCGGCGCATGCCTACCGACCGAATTATCGCACAACTGCGCATTGATGGCGGCATGCTTGGCTGACATCAACACGTGTCATTTCACACTCAAGTGGGTCGGGCACGCACCCAGCTGCCAAGCAAAAATTTCTGCCCATGAACACAGACAAATGTAAAACAAAAAGGTTGTTTTCTGAATAACCCGTCTCCATGAAGACATCTCTAACGAAGTCGCAGCTAATTACTCACCTCCATGGATGGTCAATTCCAGCATGGTGCATAGGAAAGCATGCAAAGAGAAAAGGTCCACTGGCTCATAAAACCAGTTATTTCCATAACCATAGTTTATGAACTGTATAAAGTTAAATCACAGATCAGCCATGATCTCATTGAATGGCAAAACAAGCTTAAGGGGCTAGATGGCCTAATCCTGTTCCTACGTTCCTATGGATCTGTATATCCGTGGTTTGTTGACTATCAAGAGTACAAGCTCCATATGTTCTGCTGGTGTTAATACCAATCAATAGAGGTCAATTTGACCTTTGGCGAGAGTGTAAAATGAATAATACTGGATCAGCTGCCCATAATACATCTGTACTGATTTATATTTCCATTGACTTTAAAAAATTTGGAATGATGTACAATGGGCAACTGATCTAATAATGCTCATTTTAGATTATCAGACAAAGTCAAAATGACTACCTAGTGTGGTAGGGTGTGACTGTACTTTGGTCAAGAAAATGGCGATACTGCATTCACACATCTTACAGTGACATAAGACCATAAGACATAGGAGCAAAAATTGGGCCATTTGGCTCATCTAATCTACTCCACCATTCAATCATGGCTGATAAGTTTCTCAACCCCATTCTCCCGCCTTCTCCCTGTAACCTTTGATCCCCTTACCAATCAAGAACCTATCTATCTCGGTCTTAACTACAATCAATGACCTGGCCTCCCCAGTCTTCTGTGGCAATGAATTCCATAGATTCACCACTCTCTGGCTAAAGAAGTTTTATATATATATAAATATATGTAAGCTGAGGATCATGCAGGATTTTTCAGGCCTCTAATGTTTACTGTCCATGCAGCAAGGGTTCAAATTCATCTTGGTTTTTTTTCAACTGAATTCACCTCTTTGAAGTGCCTTGAGGTACTTTTCTACATTACAAATGCAAGTTGTTATTGGGATGATTCTGCTTCCTGGGAAGGAAGAAAGTGTAAAAACAAAAAAACTGCGGATGCTGGAAATCCAAAACAAAAACAGAATTACCTGGAAAAACTCAGCAGGTCTGGCAGCATCGGCGGAGAAGAAGAGAGTTGACGTTTCGAGTCCTCATGATCCTTCGACAGAACTTGAGTGAATCCAAGAAAGGGGTGAAATATAAGCTGGTTTAAGGTGTGTGTGTGTGGCGGGGGGTGGGGTGTTTGGGTTGGGGGAGAGAAGTGGAGGGGGTTGGTGTGGTTGTAGGGACAAACACTGCTTATTTGTCTCTACAACCACACCAACCCCATCCACTTCTCTCCCCCCACCCAACCCCACCCCCCACCACCACACACCTTAAACCAGCTTATAGTTCACCCCTTTCTTGGATTCACTCAAGTTCTGTTGAAGGATCATGAGGACTCGAAACGTCAACTCTTTTCTTCTCCGCCAATGCTGCCAGACCTGCTGAGTTTTTCCAAGGAAGAAGAAGGTGTGATGTGTCTTTTTGTGAACATGCTCCTGTGATGTGCATGGGGTGTTTTATTAGGCAAAGGCTATCTATAAATCTAATTTGTGGTTGATTGGGTAGACAATGGTGATAACATGCATTGTAATTAAAGTTCACAGCAGGTTACCTCTATACATCCAGATATATTACTTTGATACCTGAGCAAGACAGGTCTGCTGCACTCCAGGGCATCATTAATAATTTGGCTTCCAGGATAGTACTATCCTAATTGGTAGACTAGTCCCAGTTGGGTTATCAATGGAAAGCTTCATTCTGCTCTGATAAGAACTTAAGAAATAGGAGCAGGTGTAGGCCATTTGGCCCCTTGTCTGCCATTCAGTAAGATCATGGCTGATCTGAGTGTGGTTTTAACTCCACTTTACTGCCTGCTCCCTATAAGACTTCACTCCCTGATAGATGAAAAGTCTGTCCTACTCAGCCTTGAATATATTCAATGACACTGCCCTTGGGAGTAGTGAAGCTGGCTGCACAAAGTTAATTAACTAAACTCCAGCACAGTCATTGCAAACATTTAGAAGGGTCCCTAATTCTAGGCTTTGCTAAATGCCATCTAAACTCTAGGGTTATGGAGTGTTTCCCTGTGTGGAGAGAATATACCACAAATTAGGCACAACAGAAACTCTGTCGCTTGGTTTGGAGCCCCTTAAATAATGGTGAAGTGTTTCCATATGTGCCAGATACCTGATTTCCCAAAATAAAATATTGAGCACCAGATACCCGTATTAGACACATCTGAGCTGGTAAAGTCATGTATTTCAATCAAAAGTTCAATAACTGTTTACACTTGATAATCTGACAAGAGTTAAGGCCCAGAAAACAGTTGCTTACAAGGCAGAGGGAAGGGCCACAGAAAGCAAACCTTTGACATCTGCAGTGCACACCTGGGACACCCCGACTTTTGGAAGAGGACCTTTCTCTTTCTTTCAAAAAGGTATTCATCAGCTTCAGGCTCAGTCCCTAACATGGTAACCAGCGGGGGCCCAACTGTGCCAGTGTAGAGGCCAGTACACTTCTTTTCCCTCAATGTACCAGTTTGCATTGTTGCAACCAGTTTTAACTGGCCAGGGTATAGAAATTCAGCATTGAGAGTCCTCATTCCCTCTGATATGGATGCATGAGTAAAGGGCAGGTGGAGGCTATTCCTGTTCCAGGCCTATCAAGTTCCCAGCAGAGTTTGTAGCTGGTCCCTAATTTTGGCCCCAGTTAGCCTTTAAACACTTAAGTTATAAAGTCTTTGTGCCCTACTTCTGCTTAGTATACGACCATTTGCAGTAACATGTTCAGTAAAACTGACCTTTCTTTCATGACTCCTAGAAATATGCCCAGCTAATGGAGCATCCAAATCCCAAATGGCAGCTATACAGCTTTTGCTGTTGCAGTTTGCCAGTCTGCTAGTTTAATGCTTGAGTCAATTGATCCCTTAGGGTTGCAAATGTTTTTTTTTTGCTAGGTCTTTAGACAGAGCTGCTGAAGCTCAAAGCTAAGTGCAACAAATAACCACTGCAGTTTAAAAGTTATGACTATTCTTGCCCATGAAGGGAAACTAAAGGGCTAAAGAGTGAACCCAGTTCCATCGCTTTTTACGCTCTGATGCATTTTGAAATAACATCTATGAACTAATTACAAAGAACTGGTATCAGCACTGCCATGCAAACCCAGAGGATGCAGTCAAATAGAAAATCCAGATATTTCCAAATGGGTGGTTTTCAAGGTAATCTATCCTTCCTGAAATAAGGCATTTACACTAAAACGTTCACACTGGAGTTAAATCTAGATAGAATTCACTGCAGAACGAACACCATTATGTGAAATTGTTAGCAAGTAAGGAACTGAAGAGAGTTAATTTACATTATATTACTTGACTCAACACATTCAGCTTAGGCTTTTCTTACTCCTTGCCACTCCCCAAATGAAAACAATCATAATCCAACCTGTGTGAGGTGATACACTTTGGAAGGAGTAATTTGACAAGGAAGCATTCAATGAGTGGCATGACACTAGGAAGTTATGAGGAACAAAGGGACTTTGGCGTGTGTGTCCATAGATCTCTGAAGGCAGAGGGGCATGTTAGTGGGGTGGTGAAAAAGGCATATAGGACACTTGCCTTTATCAATCGAGGCATAGATTACAAAAGTAGGGAGGTCATGTTGGGAGTTGTATATCACCTTTGTGAGACCACAGCTGGAGTACTGTGTGCTGTTCTGATCGCCACATTTTAGGAAGGATGTGATTGCACTGGAGGGGGAAATTCACCAGGATGTTGCTTGGGATGAAACATTTAAGTTACGAAGAGACATTGGATACACTTGGGTTGTTTTCGTTGGAGCAGAGAAGACCCAGGGGCGACCTGATCGAGCTGTACAAGATTATGAGGAGCATGGATAGGGTGGATAGGGGGCAGCTGTTCCCCTTTGTCGAAGGGTCAGTCACGAGGGGACATAAGTTCAAGGTGAGGGGCAGGAGGTTTAGGGGGGATGTGAGGAAAAACTTTTTTATCCAAAGGTTGATGACGGTCTGGAATGCACTGCCTGGGAGGGTGGTGGAGGCGGTTTGCTTCACATCCTTTAAAAAGTACCTGGATGAGCACTTGGTATGTCATAACATTCAAGGCTATGGGCCAAGTGCTGGTAAATAGGATTAGGTAAGTAGGTCAGGTGTTTCTCACGTGTCAGTGCAGTCTCGATGGGCTGAAGGGCCTCTTCTGCACTGTGATTCTGTTCACTGATCCTCATTGCATGCCATTACTTGGAAGTTGGTCTCAGGCCCTACTGATGCTATTTTAAACTGGAAGATCACGATGAGGTTCCACAATGACCATGACTCACACCGCTAACCAAATGTCTTTGCTCAACATTCCTCCTGAACATTAAAATGTGAGTAAATTTCAGCCATGAAATTGCATCTTCTTATTGCACAGGTGTCCATGCCAAATCACGAGTACACCCCAGCACTTGCTTTGATCAGTTCAAGCGCTGTAAGCAGCCTACAACAATGTAAATGTTACCACATAGTAATACACCTGATGCACTCAGAATGATGGTACTTCTGCTAATAACATGGCACCAGTCTTTCTGTAGAGCTCAAAACAATTTACGTTTAAGTTCCATTGATCTGGTCCCTTTGGCTTATAAAATTGGTAGTGAACGCAATTCAACATCTCCTAGAAAATACAACAGAACAGATCAACAAATACCAAACTCCCCTACCATTACTGCAATAACTCAGGTAACAAGCATTCAGCTCATTAGGATGCTATGGGCTGGACTGCACAGGTAACAACCGTGCTTGATTGCTGACTATCCTTGCCAAACTATATCAGTTCCTGAAACAGGAACTAGACAATGACAAAACATGGGATATGTAAGCAAGCAATGAACCATGGAATAAGAAAGGACATGTGTTAAAATTAAACTGCATGCTTTTTTCATACTGTTACGCTTAATTTGTGCAGCATCAGACAACATGTTCAAACAAAATCAAGCTGACCCATCGCAGCAAGTTGATTAAGCAGCACTGAAAGTGAATAAGTTATATCATGTCAAAGAGAAGACACTGTAATATAAATAAAGCCACTCAAAGAGCAGAGAACCACCTCAACACTAGCTGTATTGCTATTCCACCAGAGGCAGGAATGCTACTAGAAACTGCTGCAGGTCCCTCAAATCTTCCTGGGCTGTAAGTTAACACTGCACAGGCAACTTCAGCTGATTGATGGTGTTAGTCGGCAGCAGTAGGGAAAAACTGATGGGCAAAGCAGCAAAACCTGAACAAAAAAGTTCAGAAACCATGGTAGTACATAGATTACCAATTTTTAAAAATTGGTTTTCAACTCAGGGTCACTTGGGCATAAACCCTCTGAAAGCTCCAAACTTTCTAACACTTTTCTAATTTGATATTGATATTCGCCGTTTTTCTTTTCTTTCCATCATGTCATTCTTCCTGTCAGTTTTCAAAGAGGGATTAGGAATTCTTTCGAGCTTTATAATAACTGTTATTTTGACTAAAGTACATACCTATACAGCCTGTCATTCAAGCCCATTTTCCTGATCAGGGACAAATGATTTCATTACTCTCAATCAATCAATCAATGGGAAGAATCTTCGGCTCTTAGGATGAGTTGGAGTCGGGACCCCCCACTCTGACTGACTGTGAGGGCACCTGCCTGGAAGATCTTCCCAAAGGCAGCTAATTCAATGCTGTCTCTAGGTCCACTGTCTAATTAAGAGCGCCCACATCTTTGAATAGTTGGCAGCCCCACCAAGAGAGGTAGACACTATCACCGAAAGAAGAACACAATAGCGCCTCCCATCTTGATGCACCCTCTGAAGAGGTTTGACCTTTAATAAAACAAATGAGGGTCACAGCTGCGAGACCACCCCAGGGAGAGGGGAAACCCCTCTACAGGATGGCTGGCAGCAGCAGCTGTGGTCCACTGATGGCCAAGGCTCTGTTGAGGGGGTAGAAACAGGGGCCCTCGAAAGCTCACTAAGGCCAGCCACATTAGTCACCTTCGCTCTCAAATCGCGGCAGCATGACAATCAGCACATAAATGGACATTCAATGATGAACACTAGCATCCTGTCACTGGTGGGCAGGTAACTTCTGCTAGTGCAGAATCCCCTCCAGGAAGACGGCCTCGAGGGGTGAACATGTTGGGCCACTAGCCCATTGCGTATTTCTCTGAAAAACTTCCCAATCTCGCCTTGAAGCCCACTCCTGCGGAACCAAGAAGATCTGACCAGTATGGGTACAGCATCCCTTCATTGGTAGCACTCTCACCTCTGAGTCAGAAAGTTATGCATTCAAGTCGCAGGCCAGGGGACTATCTAGCTTGACACTCCAGTGTAATACTGATGGTGTGCTGCACTGTTGGTGGTGCTGTCTTTTGGATGAGATGTTAAACCGAGGGCCTCTCTGCCCTCTCAAGTAGATGCAAATGATCCTGTGGCACTATTCCGAAGAAGAGCAGGGGCATTATCCCCAGCCTCCTGTCCAATATTTATCTCTCAGTCAATGTCATTCTGCATATCATCACATTTCAGTTTGTTGGAGCTTGCTGGGTGCAAATTGGTTGTCACGCTTCCTACATTAGAACAGTGACTATGGGCAGAATTTTCCATGCAGATTGGCGAGCAAACAATATGGCGGGAAGGCCAAAAATCGGTTTGCGATCATCCACTCCACCGGTTAATTGCAGGCTGCCTTCCCTGTCACTGGATAATGGGAACTTCATCGTAATACAGCTGCATATCATTATAAACCCTGCTTACCAGAATCATCCCCCCTACACTGGATCATCAGGGCACTTCGGAGTGATTGCACGCTGACATGTTTCACAACTAAACATAAGCGACATGCACTTGGTGAGCTGCACTTCCCTCGGGACTTTGAGGCTTGTTTGCCTACCTTGCTTCAGGCAGCACTGATGGTCATCAGTGCCAGGCTCCGCAGGCAGCACCACATCACTTTTAGAGGGGCTCATGGGCAAGTCTCTACTTACGAGACCAGCTGCAAGGTGGGGGTGACTTTTCAATGGCTGCAGGGCTAAAGCTTTCTTGGGGAAAGGGGAGAATTGGCCTCAGGCAAGGAAAGAGGCTGCAGGGATAGGGCATTACTGGGGAAGGGGGGCATCCCAGGGTGTGTGTGGGGACACATGTTGATCTGTGCAAGTGGCCTCAAGAGGGTGAGGGCTGAGGAGGCAGTCTCCAGAGGAGATGAGGCCAGATAGATGTGAGGGTGTGTGTGAGAGACTGAGTGCTGATGTCCCTTGAGCTGGCAATGAGTGAGATGCCAGTGAACGTGTGATGGGCTTCTGTGTGTGAATTTAGAGTGATGAAATGGTTGCCTTATGCAGGCAGCACAGATGAAATAATTCATCCTCTTTCTGTGCAGGATAGTGAACCCCTTCACCACTGCCATCGCCTTCCAAGCCAGAGTGGTGACACTGAGGGGCCTCCTGCGGCCAGAGCAGGGTGGAGGACATCGTGGCAGGTTCCACCAGTAACCAGAAAGCATCCCAGGGATGCATCACTGAATCAGGGGCCTGCAGTCTTCTTGCCTTTCGGGGCCATGTCTTCTATGCAACAGTCTTGGGATGGAAACACTGAGAGGTGTGCGCATGGTTGCACTTTAAATATGGTGCCCGGTGTGAGAAAGCAGTCAGGTGGCTGTGAAAATGATGTTTCCTGGGAATGCATGATTCATGAGGTGAGACTGAGATGATATGGTGCAAAAACCCGTCATTGTGGCCAGCGGGTAAAACGTCCTATTTCCTGCCCTTACGGCAATGTGCAAATCTGAGACAATTCCACCCTATACTTCAAAAATACTTGATTGGCTGTAAAGCACTTGAGGATGTCTGGTGGTTGTGAAAGATACTACATAAATGCATTTCTTTCTTTCAATCAAGTATAGCACTGGAAAGAAGCATTATTAAAATATGTTGTAGAGCTCCAACCACACACTGTGTCACCTTAAACAAATTTAACATTGAGGGCAACAATGGGCAATAAACATTTATGCTGAGAATCAGTTAAAAGGAGACACAAAAGGAGACACTTTAATCTTCTGGTTGGCTGTGATAACTCAGTGAGTTATTAGTAAGTTATTTATCTTTATACATTCATTTCTTTGTAATGACATGCAGGTTTTAAAAACTGAATAAAATAGCTTCTGTATGAAACCATTTACTTACTGTAATCATGTTTGTCCTTCACACTCAAACTAACCCATTAATCATACTTGCCATTTTTTATTTAGGAATGGACTGTGAGCATCTCTGGCAAGGCCAACATTGTTGCCAGCCCTAATTTCCCTTGAGAAGATGATGATGAGCCACCTTCATGAACAGTTGCAGTCCATATGGTGCTACATGATGATATAGCTCCAAGTCAGGATGTTATGTGGCTTCGAGGGGAAATGGCAGGTGATGGTGTTCCCATCTGTCAAGGTGGTAGAGGTTGCAGGTTAGGAAGGTGCTGTTGAAGGAACCTTGGCAACTTGCTGCAGTGCATCTTGTAGATGGTACACATTGCTGCCACTGTGGGTTGGGTGGTGGGTAGAGTGAACACTTACGATGGGGGATGGAGTGCTTTGTTCTGGATGGCTCTAATTTCTGGATTTGTGCCTTGTAGATGGTGGACAAGCTTTGACGAGTCAGGAGATGAGTTACTCTCTGCAGAATTCCCCGTCTCTGACCTGCTCTTGTAGCCACACTATTTATATAGCTGGTCCAGTTAAGTTTCGGACCAAACCTGCAGAATATTTATGGAAGAGTCTGCCCACTTTAGAGTGCCACGAGCCTGAATACTATAAAAAGTGGGCCATTTTCCCAGTGCTAATCCAACTACCTCTCCAATCCCAAACTCCATAAGCCCTGTTAGACTATCTCTACACTGACCCTACAGCCCATCACATTCCACCATTCTCCACTATAATCCACCCCCAAGAGAAGCTCAATAATTGTGCCTTGGTGATTCCAGACACTGCAGCCTCCTTTCCAGGATTTCCAGGTATTGTAGCTATCCCCCATACTGCAGGACCCCCTCTCTATTCTCCCAGAAGCACTCCTGCCAGTTCTAGGACCTTTGGACACATCCACATTGACACATGCCCCAAATCTAGTTAGATCACTTTCTTTCAGTGTTCCCCAATACAAGTCGACATTCAATTCACCCCTATCAATGACACAGTCTAGGAACCCCTGCCACCACCCCATCCCCATCATCCCTGTGCTCTGGATGCCAGTACCCTCCTCAATACCATCCCTAATGCTGAGGATAGTCCTACTTCCTGACCACAGTGTTTCTAGATTTGTGAATTTACGAAAAATGTTGCATGTCTCCCCCACAGCACCCCACCCCCCACTCCCCATATTGCTGCCAAACCCCAAGCTCCCCATCTGCAACACCACTACACCTTAAAAAGACAATATTATCATTAAGGTAAGAATATTGGGGTTTAATTGGGCCTTGTTCCTGGCAGACGGTAGGATAAATTGTATGCCATACAATTCATCAAAAGGTGAGAATATGAAAGCAGTGACATTGATCACCGTTCCTTCCTCACATCACATCTCTTATATGACTAATAGAATCTATAGTGAGCTCATATCAAATTGATCAAAAAAAGCAATTACTTCTCAGAGTCAATATCATCCAAGCAAACAGCTATAATAAATCACATTTTCAGCACCACAAACAGCTCCTTAAAAGGGTTTTCACAGAATCTTTATGGTGCGGATGGAGGCCATTCAGCCCATCGAGCCTGCACTGGCTTTCTGAAAGAACATTCTACCAAGTCCCACTCTCCTGCCTTATCCCCATAACCTTGCACATTCTCTTTTTTCAGATGGCCATCCAATTCCCTTTTGAACACCTCGATCAAACCTGCCTCCACCACCCTCAGGAAGTTCGTTCCAGACTCCAACCCCTTCTGGGTGAAAATATTTTTCCTCATCACTTTTTCTCCTTTTGCCAATCATTTTGAATCTGTGCCCTCTAGTTCTTGATGTTCCCCTGGGTGGGAACAATTTCTCATTATTTACTCTGCATCTTGAATGCCTCTAACAAGTCTCCCCTCAGTCTTCTTTTCTCCAAGGAAAACAGTCCCAACCTCTTCAATCTTTCCTCATAGCTACAGTTCTTCCTCTTGGAAATAAATGAATTAAATATGTTCATCCCAAGGTTGGAATACTGGAATCAGGACTTAATATCATCAATATAATATTAGCATTCTCTCCACTTGACTGGATGTACAAATCTACACGTTTCAATTCCATTAATTGAATTTTCACACAAAAGTGACAGACTAAAGTGTAAAATACGTTGCTCTAATCATCTGTACTGGAGACTCAGGAAATTCAATGAACCGATGAGCTCATTTTATTTCAAAAGATACAAACAAACCTATTATATTACAGGAGTCAAAGCCTAATCTTCTTTAATATTTATTGAAAAATAAATTGCAGAAATACCCTACTTTAATTCTGAAAATTGGTCATTACAAAAGTAAATGGGGTTTTCAACTAACATTCAGAAAACTACCGCTCCTGCATTCAGAAATGGCAGCAGGAAATAGGTGAAGGGTCTACTAAGCCTTTTATTTCTATAAAGAAGTTGTCAGCCAAAATTACTACTGGAAATTGATATTCCCATGGATGAAAAAATATAAAAAATCTGTCAGTGCCAAGGCCCAATCAAACCCCATTATTCTTACCTTTATGTTAATATTGTCTTTCTAAAGTGTAGTGGTATTGCAGTGTGGTATAGAAGATGCCCATGGAACTGTACTCTAGGTCAGCACTTATTTGTGTGTAAGTCCTGATAGGGACTGTCAGCAAGTTATCAAACCATGGATGTACAGTGGCCAGCACTTTGCGGTATAGAGGACGCCCACGGAACTGTGCCCGAGTTAGGCCGAGAGGAGACAGGCGAGAACTGATCCTCAAGAAATCACTGAAATCTGTGCTTTGAACAATATTCCAATGCTGAGTGCAGTCTGTTAAACAAATACACAAATATCACCCTAAGGCTTAAAAATGTGAGCTGCTGTACTATGAATAAAGCTAAAAGCCAAGGACACATCTGTACCATGGAGTAAATCTGTCAATAATATTCCTACATATATATGTGCAACTTCCAGAGGCTAGTAAATATCAATAACATCAATAACTTCTGTTAATATAGCACCTTCAATATAGTAAAACCTCCTAAGGTGCTTCACAGGAGCATTATCAAATAAAGTTTAACACTGAGCTTCATAAGGAGGTATTGAGGCAGACAAAATAGGTAGATTTTAGGGGCTGTCTTAAAGAGGCAAATAGAAGTAGAGAGGCAGAGAGGTTTAGGGAGGGAATTCCAGAGCTTAGGGCCCAGGCAGCAGAAAGCATAGTGGCCAATGGTGGAACAATTAAAATTGGGAATGCTTAAGAGGCTACAATTGGAGGAGTACAGATATCTCACTTTTGTAAACTTAAAACACACAGCAAGTCAGTCAATATTTGAAAATAGGTCTTTCATCCCATCTATTGTTCTCTTCCTGCCACAGGTACTTTCCTAAGTAGGTGGGAAAGCTGCTTCTAAAAGTTGCTTTTCTTGGCAATTTAATTCCCCCTTCCTCTTAAAAGCATCGGCTCCTTTCTGGACACCACTAGACAGGCTATAGTCATCTTCAGGTCTTTAAGTCTGAGTGCTAGGATGACCAGAATTTTCACTCAAGATGGAGAAGGGGGAAACTGGACATCACAGTTAAGCCTAGTCTGCCTTCATTCAATATCCACATGCATACAGGTCCAGCAAAGGTTTCTGCACAATAATCAACTATGGGACCCATGCCTGATTTTTCCCACTCTAGCCATCAGGTATCGAGGCCAACTGTAGAATACCTAGTGCTTCTATGCTTGAGATCAGCTAAAATCAGAATAGACCAGGCATCAAACTTGCCACCACATATGTATGGCTCATCTACGCAATGTGTAAAATCCTTCAGGGGTCTCCGTAGGAATTGGCTTCCCATTTCTGAGTTAGAGTTGTTCTCCACTTTGAGTTTTATTCCCACCCTTCAACTCCCCTAAAATCCACCGAAACTACAACTTGGCTCTCTTTTGGGCAATCACACCATTTATTTTCACTAAAAATCCTGCCAAGTTCCACACTTATCTTGCAGAAGTCATTTTTTCCCCATTGCCCTTCACTGCTCATTAAGTAAATACTCCAACAACTGTAGTACTCAATCACACAAACGAGGAAGATGAAGCAGGGAATGCTGGAAATACATAACAGGGCTACCAACTTCCGTTAAATGGAAATAAAGTTTAATTTTTTCAGTATGTGGCCTTTCTTAAAACAGCAGGAATAACTGTGTGGTGACTCGGATGTAAAGTCAGTACCCAAATAACTAACCTGTCTCTTCTCCTTACACATGTTGACATATGCCTATTTCCAGTCTTTTCTATTTATTTCAGGTTCAAAGCATTTTCGTTTTTCTCTTTTTATCTAGATGAGGAAGATCCTGGGTTTTAACCTTGATCTATGCGGAGTTGACTGATCTTAATGAGGGCAATGGTAAGGGTATTAAATTTGGGCTGGGAGGCTGAAAAATCACATCTTGCCTGCCCTCCAGTATATTATCCAATATCTTTTCACTGAGCCTGTTCTTCCCTGACATGCAAACATACAAAGGAGATTGAACAGCAATCAAGAGCATGAACCCTAGCTCATTTTCCTACTCCCTAACCTACGGGAGAAGTGCCCCCCTTGGCTAACCCAGCTGAGATTCACTATTTATTCAGAGTAATGGGGGCTGTCCCTCAAAACTGCAAAGAAAACGGTGTTAATCAGTCTGCTCATCCTAAAAATTCACAAAGGTCTGCCTCCTTGCCTTTCCCCAAGCTTGTGGAGTGGTGCCTCGCGAACTATATGTAACCAATTGTCTCTCTCTAATGGAGAGAGATGCCTATGGCTAATTACTAAAAAAAAATTACATCCCAAAAATTTAACAACACTGCCCATGCAAAATTTGATTTGGAAAGATAGGATTCCTAGATTTGATGGTAAAATGTCCAAAAAGATTGAGAATTGGCTTATCAGAGGACAGAATTTGATTATTAAAAAATGAAAATTGCATTGTTATGCAAAAAGTAACTAATCATGTTCACAAGCAACTATTCTGGGTCTCCTGTCAGTCATGATATTTGTCAACGATGGCTACATTCATATGAAATTTGTTGATCACTCAAAGCCATGTGGGTAAGCATTGAGTAGATTGAAGCTTGGCCAATACGCAGAGAGACTGAAGCAATTACAGTGTATAGGTATACTGAAATATAGAAGATAGGCTTTAATCTGGATAAATGTACAGTAATACACATAGAAACATCTTTTCTGTTGCCTGTTCCTAACTTGAAAAGAGCCCCCATTGGCAAAGGATGATAGAGAAAAGAATTTGGGACAGAATACTCAGTATGTACCGAAGACATCTGGTCAATACAAAGTCACTTTCAATATGTCAATTGAGTTATGGGGTGCAGCTGAGGAGGATTGGTTTACAAATCAGAATAAGTCATACTGATACTTTATAGATCAATAATGAGGCCAGTTCTGGAGTGAAATGTGCAGTTTAGCTTAGCATACTTCAAAAATGAAACAGATGCATCAGAAAAAATTCAGCCAAGAGTGACCAAGATAATTCTAGGTTTTATGGGAGATAAGTTATGAAGAAAGGTTCAGTGAGGCTCAGTAATTTAATTTTCACTGAGGAAAATTATAAGGCAAAGTTTGGTACAATTCTTTATAATTATGATAGTATTGATAAGATTGAAGTAAAAAGTAAAGTAACTTGAACAATGAGCATAGGAGTACAGGCTTAAAAATTAGAGAAAACACTTAGGTCATTCGGCACATCTCACTCCTTCAAAGCAGCACGGTACAACTTATACCATTAGGAGTCATCAAAATGGTTTATAACCACAGAAAAACAGTTATCAACCAATTCCTTAATCCCTAAAGGCATAAAACCGCATATCAATCTACCATTACAGTACCTGCTTATCAAATCTGACCAAGCTCATTTTGCAGTTGACTTTTCCATGTTCCATAAGATCACAGGGTATCTAAAGATGTCTTCTGTTATTCCATTCCTATCTCCTTTTTGCATTAAAATATTTCTATATGGTTAGCTGTGAAAATGCCACAAAATACTCGGTACTGACTTGTGGACCAAAGTCCTGATAAATCCCTTGCCAAATTTGGGTCAACCAGCTCCACCTACTCAGTGCAAATGGTTCAGAATCATTTGGGAAATTGAATTCTACCCAAATAATACTTAACAAAATGCCTGCTTTTTCCCATTGGAAGCTTGCTCAGAACCATAAAGAATGCGCAAACCTAACTACATGTAGGTATACCACTCAGTTGGTTTTGGAATCGATGATCTAGTGCTTCTGTGGGATGACTGGAATTTTGTTTAATGCAAAAGTCTGCTTTTATTAAATAAATGTCATTTTGTTGTTACTTATTGCTCTGACTGAAGATGCAGAGTCAGGCAATTAACATTTTGATGAATTTCCACTATTAGCAAAGTAAATCACAAAACAGGAAGCAGGGTTCCATCAACCCATTGTTTTGTGCCTTTCCCATCATATCTGGCTTTGGTCTTAACAAAATTAGGCAGCATACATGCTGGTCTGCCTGTTACTTCATTAGTCACACAGTGCGAATATTGGCCAGGGATCCCTTGCTCTGCTCCATGATCAGGATTTCTGAATTCTAAAGATCAGATTCCAAAACCAAACTTGAGCAGAGTGGCGGCAGAATTAGTCACAGTTGGGAGAGAAATTTGCCAATTCCCCACTGATCCATCCCCTGTATTCAGACAGTCCTGACATCATCTTACCGTATTCAGTTAGGACTCGTTTCAACTGGTGCGGTATCTGCATTTGCACAAAGGTCACACAGTGAGCCTCTTAAGGATCAATTGTAGTTTTTTGTTGCAGTTTCACAAAGAGTAATGATTCATAATTTGGCTGAACTGCCTCACATGGTTTAATTGCTACCCTGCAATCAAGCATGTCCCCAATTACAAAGCAGCCAATTCCTGGTTTGAGATAGCACACCCCCGCATGTATACATAATGCTTGGGCTACACCAAGCAAGCAGCACAACTTATTCACAATGTTTTGAGGGGTGGGGGTGATGGTTTGGGGTATGGGAGTGTGCGGTGGCTGGGAAATCAAACAGAGCCTGATCACAGCTCATTGACAAATTTCCTATCTGTTTGATATTAAGAGAATAATCTTAAACTGCTAAAACACCATTATATGTTTGCAAGAGTAGTGCTGCATATTGTATCATGTTGGCAGGGCCACAAGCGCCCGCAATTACTCTTTTCATAACGCTCCTACGGTTTTATAGTTGCCCAGCCAAGCTGAAGATAAATGAACCAAGACAAAAGACCCTGAAGGCAGTTCTGGTGTGAAACCCCGAGCAGTACCAGATGATTGGTATGAGGATTGTGAGTTTAGATGCATTTTGTTTATTATTAAAACAATTTTAAAAACTGAAGCAAAACTGTGAGGGGGAGGGGTTCATTCAGCATTACACATTGGATCCTGTAAACCCTACATTATTTGGTAAATCATACATTTTGCTTTAGAAAAGCCCCTCTCTTTTAAAAAGAACAGAAGTGGGCCATTCAGCCCCAGAGTTTGTTCTACCATTTAATTACCATATCTCTTGAGGCCCTTCTTATCCAACAAAAAACTATCACACCCAGTTTTGAAAATTTCCGTAGACCAATGCCTTTTGGGGGAGCAAATCCCAGATTTCTACTACCTTTTGTTTCAACAAGTGCTTCCTGATTTTACTCCTCAATAGCCTGGCTCTAATTTTAAATAATACTCTCTTGTTTGGATATCCCCCATTAAAGAAAACAATTTTTTGTAACTACCCTATTGAATCTCTTCACCATTTTAAACAGTTGAATTAGATCATCCATTGACCTTCTGAAATCAAAGTAACACTAGCCTAATATATACATATTTTAACTCTTTAAGTCCTGGTGCTATTTTGGTGAATCTGCACTGTACACCCTCCGAGGCCAATATATCGTTTCTGAGGAGAAGTGCCAAAACCTGAGTGCAGTAGACCAGATGGGATCTGCTTAAGGCTCTTTGGGCAGAATCTTCTGTTTAGTGTGCGAGGGGTGGGCCCCACATGCAGACAGGTAAAATGACTCGCGGTGACGTCGGACGTGCGTCCTAATGTCACCGCGCATCATTCTAATCTTCAGTTCGGCAGGTGCACACCGGAGTTGGCTGTGCGCCCGCCAAACTGTCAAAGGCCTGTTAAGGCCATTAGTGAATTAATTAAAGTACTTGTCAGGGCTTCCCATCCAACCTTAAGGTTGGAAGAGCCCAGGCGGCCTTCGTATTTTTCATTGAACCTCATCCAAGGGCAGGATGAGGTTTCATGAAGGGTTTATTAATTAAATAAAATATTTTATCATAATTCATAAACATGTCCCAGCTCATGTGACAATGTCATGTGAGGGGACATGTCTGTGTAATTTTACTTTACTTTTTCCAATGTTTTATGAAATTAATCTCCCGGAGGCAGCTCCGCAAAACGAGGCGCGCATGTGCGAAAGAGCGCAGGCCCCGACTCTCCCTTCTCCCCTAGCCGCACAGGTAGCGCTACTGGGCAAGCCTTAATTGGCCTGGCCTGACACTCGCTTACCAAAGCAAGTCTTCTATAGAAGCAAAAGTATAATACTGCAGTTACTGAAAACATGAAATAAAAACAGAAAATGCTGGAAGAAATCAACAGGTCTGGCAGCATCTGTGGAGAGAAACAGAGTTAGTGTTTCCAGGTTTCCAGTCCTTACGACTCTTCTTCAGAGCAGGGCTGACATCAGCAGAGCTGAATCAAAACGTTAACTCTGTTTCGGTCTCCATAGATGCCACTAGATCTGCTGGTTTGTTCCTGTTTTTATTTCAAATCTTTTATGCAGATCTTTTGAGCCTCATGGCAGTCAAAAAGAAGTGCTCCACGGACACTCTGAAGGCTTCACTTCGGAGTTTATATATCGATCATGAGTCCTGTGAGAAGCTCATCCAGGGTTGCTACACCTGGCACATTAAAATAAAAAAAGGTGTGGCCTCCTTGGAAAGCAAGTGCATATCAGAGATAGGCGAAAAATGCAAGGAGAGGAAATCCTGAGTCAGCAGCCCGTCCAAAGCTCAATTGTTTGCTGTATCCTGTCCTGATTGCCGCAGAATCTTCCAGGCATGGGGCTTAGCAGTCACGCACATACCCCACCAGAACCCTACCAAGCACCCCAGATAGTGGACACGGTCATCTTTACTTCAAAGGACGAACAACACAACTGAAGCATCACTTCCTCATTTATGAATTTCAATCTCCTTGAAATGAAAGCCAATATTTACCTGGGCGCTGGCATTTAGTGACTTACACTTCCACAGCTCCTAGTCTCCCACTACCAAGAAAACAATCCAATTTACCTCTCTCAGGTCCAAAGTGGATGACCGCACAGTTCCCTTTGAATTCCATCCACCATAGCTCTGCCCACTCACTTAAATCTGACCATTTTCTTTTGTAACTTCTTTCTACCATTGATACAACTAACTGTATCTCCTCACTCGGTATCATCTGCAAACTTGGGTAGACAGCTCTCTATTCCTTCTTCCAAATCATTAATATACATGGCGAAAAGCTCAAACTTTTTCAGAGAGTTGAAGGGTATTTAATCTCATGAGATAGAACTTTCAAATCAAGCAGTATATGAGACAGATGAACTCTTCTTAAGACCATGATGGTTAAATGTTCTTTTATATTATGACTGCAGTGGTTTCACACTGAGGCAAATGCAACTTGAAACCAATCTGACACCACAGAGAAGTAGAGTGACGCTCGTCGGAAAGGAAAGTTCCACTCCACACTGGAGCACTCTGACCTTCAAACCAGGTTTTTAACCATATAAAAGTGTTTCATTGGAGCAATAGTGATACCATTCAATATCAGGGCTAAACTAGTACTGTAGATGCACACTAAGATGCACCTTTGCCCAATTCTGACTGGGTAGAGCAAACAGGGATGAATTTATAAATTGAATTTTGGTGCTTGCTTTGGTGGGGCAAGTGAATTACTTGTTGAAAGCTTTAATAATGTGTTCATTTCAGAGAAGGTAATAGAGCAAGGTTGGCCTTGGGGCAGTGGAGGTGGGATGGGACGGGCATGTATTTCAGAAAAAAAGTAAGAACTTTAGGCCCAACAATTTCCAGTAGCCCTGCTCCATTGCTGAAGATGCAGTGGGATGGGTCATCCTGTTGTCAGCCAGCTATGGTTCCAATGCCATCCCAAATCCTGGGGTTGGGGTATCTAACTGGCGGCCAGGAGGTGACTAGTGCAACCCATACTTTTTATTGCATAACCTGGTGATGTTTGTCCCATTGGAGGGAAACCATAAGTTTGCAAGTGGGACTCCATTCACTCTGGCTCAAGAGAATTCAAAATTTAAGATGAATTTAAAACCAACTTTCTGATTGCTGTTGGAAACCAGCATTTCAGGTTGCCACGCACCCCACATCTGTTATGAGCTGATCCTAGCATTCAGGTATACCCGTGCTCAGGACAAGTAAGGCTGAACTTGCATGAGCTCTGGCATTTCTGGCTACATTTGCCAAAGTGACCAGGTGGAATTGAGCCCCATCCCAACTGTCCTGTTGCCATGCTTCTTGCCAGGACCATGAACATTGTGGTCATGGTATCTGGACAACATTGCAGAAATTTCTAGGCAGGCCATTCAAATACTGGTTTATAAAGATTACGGAGGTAATTTAATCCAGCCCATCGTGCCAGGAAACATGGCAGCCAGGCCCACTTACTTGTGGAAGACGACAACATGCCAGTCTCCTGGCAGTGGGAAAACATTCCGCAATGAAGTTGTAGGCAGGAAGGGGAAACCCACCCACTTGCAGACTCTCAGAATCACAGAATTGGTATGGTACAGAAGACGGCTATTCAGCCCATTGTGTCTGCTCCAGCTCTCCGAATAAGCATAGACTTAGTGCCATTCTCCTGCCTTTTCCCTCTGCATGTTGTTTCTATTTAAATAATTATCTAATGCCCTCTTGAATGCCTCCATTGAACCTGTCTGCACCACATTTCCAGGCAGTACATTCCAAACCTGAACCACTCGCTGTACGAAAAAAAAAGTTTTCTCATACCGCATTTGCTTCTTTTGCAAATCACTTTAAATCTGTGCCCCCTCATTCTCAATCCATTGGTGAGCAGGAACAGTTTCTCCCTATCTACTCTGCCCAGTCCCCTCATGATTTTGAACACCTCTATCAAATCTTCTCTTGACCTTCTCCTCTCCAAGGGGAACAGTCCCAGTTTCTCCAATCTATCTTTATAACTGAAGTTCCTCAGCCCTGGAGCCACTTTTGTAAACTTCTGCACATTCTCTAATGCGCTCACATACTTCCTAAAGTGTGATGCTCGGAACTGTACATAATACTCCAGCTGAGGTCTTCGTAGTGTCCTATACAAGTTCAGCATGACCTCCTTACTCTGGTACTCTGTGCCCCTATTAATAAAGCCCAGGATACGGTATGCTTTGTTCGCTGCTTGATCCACCTGTCCTGTCACCTTTAATGACTTATACACATATACATCCAGGTTCCTCTGCTCCTGCACACCCGTTAGGTTTATACTCCTTATTTTATATTGTCTCTCCATGTTCTTCCTACCAAAATAAATCACCTCACACTTCTCCACATTGAAGTTCATGTGCCGCCTATCTGCTCACTCCACCGACTTGCCTATGTCCGTTTTATGTTCCACACTGTCCCCCTCACAGTTTACAATGCTTCCAAGTTCTGTAGCATCTGCAATTGCAATGCTTCCAAATTTTGTATCATCAATGCCTATAGACTGTTTGATGAGCCAATTGACACCAATTATCCCAGAGGCCACTGAAATTTAGTGGTGGTTCAGGGTTCAAATGGGAGTTGCACTACTCTCCTATGCCTCAAGACCACCCAGCAAACCCTTTTGGATTTGCCAGCGGCCTGCTGAGGCAGAGGTAGTCCCTCATTGTCAGACAACCAATGCCCAATCGAGGGACCCAGCATTCAAAAGCAGGGTGGCCACTGAAAACCACACCCCTGCCCTTGCCTTCGGCCTCATGCTCCCCCACTCCTGCGAGCCCCTCCCCAAAACCCTTATCATGCCCTCACTCACCTGAGTCCAGGGATCCAGCGATGATCCCTGGTGATGTTCCTGCGGCACTACTAGTAGCAGCCATTGCTCCCGAAGGCACTGCTGACAATGGACAGCTGCCGGCCTCTGATTGGCTGGCAGCTTTGAGCAAGCAGGATTTCCATCACAGGGGCCCTAAATCCCAAGGAAGGCCTGACACTGGCCAATGGCCTCCCCAACAGAAATTTCCCAGTGGTTCTCCAACCAGTGGGCGGGATCCGGGTCAGGAATGTTAAATTCCACCTGATGTTTCAAAAAGAGGATCCACCAACCAGCATTTATTTTGACATAGATTGACTGAATGCCATTTTAAAGAATACGCTGATCAGGGTCTTGGTGTTTAGCAGAAAATAGCAACTGCGTTCTTAAGAAGGGAGGACGTAATCTACTACAAACCTGTCAATGTGACAGCCAAAATCAACCCCTTGCTAGCAGGCATGACATTGATTAATGTGCTTGCAAAAGTGTGGTCTTTTGGATAAAACACTGAAATCCTGGGAGGTTCCCCATTCCATCACCACCCCATGGTGAAGCCTGCTTGAATCCAATGTCTATTAATGGTTTTATCCTAAGAATAAAAACTGTTAGTTCAAATAGTTACTTATTTCTTCTGCCATTTAAATAGATGTTCAATGGTTTCTCTCGTTATTCCATATTATACATTTCCAAAGTCTGGTCAACGAAACAGCTGCTCAAACAATGCTGAAGCATTTGATATGCCACAGCACATATACCACATAATGCTTTAACGAATAATTTACGTATTTTTAACAGTGCTCATTCTTTTGCTGTGGCAATTATCTCTCCCTTAAGGCATTTTAATGATAATGCACTTTCTGTCTGAACAGTATTGAGGTGACAGCTCAATTTAATGGCAATAATTAATGCTTTCATTGTTTTCAATTAGACTCGGCTCATGCATAGACCACCAATACAAGAGGTATTTATTATTATACCACAACCCAATTCATGTGTTGCACTCAACACAAATTTAAAGGGGAACAGTCAGCAACATTTAGGGAGCGCTCAGGCAGGTAATGTTCTGGGACAGGCTATTCAGAAAGAAAATCTCAATCTCCACTGGGTTGGCAGTAGGCATAAGATCACATTACAGCCACCAATATGATTGCTGTAATAAGAAACTTTGAAGTGAAGAGAAAGAAAGCATTATCCACAGTGTTGAAAATTACTAAAACAATATAGTATGCTACCCGCCAGTATCAAATTAATTCTTGAATACATTATTGTTCCTCTACCCAAAGTATCAAGGTTTATAAATGAAGAACAATGGATACCTGGAAAGAACGACAAAGCAATAAGTTAAATCACAGGATCAAGATGACAACATGGAACCATAAGACCAAAACTCTAACAGTTAATTCACTGTTACCTGAAGAGCTGTGGCTACATTACAACCTTTAAAATCACTCCTCGATACTGGTTTCCATTTTTTGAGTGGTTTTGTTATTTTCATTTGGCCTACAACTCTATGATCTTCAGTGTCCTCCCCAACTTGAACAACCAATAGCCTTCAAATTCAAAGATTAATGATTGGGGCATAATTTCAGACTTGTTGACAATTATCATTAAAACATAACAGTTCCTGAGTGAATTAGATTACAGATTGCGGGCTTCAGTCAACTGAGAACCAATGTAAAATTATTAAACTTCTAGTTTCAATCCACCTTAAAGCTTTTCCTATTCAGGCATTAATTCTGATGCTCACGTCAAGTGTAGCGTATTACAAATAACAACTGAGTGATAAATATCGAACAAAAATAAAAACACACTCAAACTGATAATTTAATGCTACACCCAATGGCCAAGCACGATCTAACCAAAGTTCCCCTCGGGATTTATTTTCATTGCACATCGATGAAATCATTCAGCAAGTCTTGCTTCAATCTTCCCTATTTGTGGGCGAGTACTTCCCTCTCTTTGTGGGGGGAATTGTAGTCCTGACTGAGATGATGACTATTTGCGAATTGTAGGTATGTAAGCCACACAATCCCAGTGACATTGGTTGATGTTTGGAAGCAGGTGGCCTGTCTTTTCCTGCTACACAGGGATGGGCATAACACTGTCAGTTGTTTGGCCTTTTTCATTTGAACCAATGAAATGGTATCAGATTCTTCCAATGCCAGTTCCTACAAGTCACTGCTGATACAATTGGTTCAAAACTAGCTAAAAGTATGTATTGCTTAAAACAGCTGGCCACTGATGCCACAAGCCCCATGACTGTACTCTCACTAACCCGTCATCTACTCCTATCAATTTAGAACATCAATTAGCTTCAACCTTGGCCAAAGACAGTAAATTGAGGGTTAACAAACCAAACTTTCTTAGGAGAGAAATGCCTCCAACTTACGGGCATTGGGCCTCAAATATCATCCAAGTATTATGGGACTGTTTGTAGCTCTAGAGGAGGGGAAGGGCTCAATAACTAACAAGAATGGTAATAGAGAATAACCTTTCATTTAAAAAAAAGAGGTATATTTCTATATATATAGGCAGCAAAATCCATCTTCTAAGGGTGTTTTTTTTTTAGAAGAGTAATGGTTCGTCTGTGCAATGGGTTCCTCAGCTGTGAGGGTGAGTGCCAACCTGCTCTGAGGCATTTGTCAGTGCTGTTCATGAAACTGGGTTTTAGGAGTTGCTCAAGAGTAGCAAAAGCTAAATCCTTCTCATTTTCTCTTCTTCCCCTTCATGGGCTTGCATCTGGCCTTCCTTCAGTGCTTCCACACACTGATATGGCTGATTTCCCAGTGCCAACTCACATCCTACAATGTTATGTACCACACACATCGGTTCCAACATAAGTAAAGCCCTCAACTGAGTTTCCTCAGCAGCACTAAATTAATTTTGGCCAAGACCAGCAATGTTTAGCATCAGCAAAGTGGCATTAACAATACAAATAAAGCTTGGAAATTTCCATTGGAAATTGGAATTATTCTGAACTTGCAAGTCACTTTGAAGTTCAACACTGCAATGTTACATGCACTGGTCCATAGCAGGACACTCGATGAGCCACTGAGGGCAACAAGAAACAGGCAATGAGAAACCGTGACAAGAGTTAACTGGCAAGAAAGGTACCACTTCCTATAAAGCTCTCATCATCAGCTACAGTAGATGAAAGCAAAACCCTCATCAAGCTACAATAATTTGCCACAATCATTACAGGATACAATCTAAATAATGGAAGTTCAAACCATCAGTGTACAACCCTCATATTTACTGCCAAATTAAAATACTGTAGATTGTAATTCTTTTAGAACAGTTTTACTTTGAAATATTTGAGTGGTTACCCTGAGAATTCATTTTGAAAATTCAGTGCAATTTTTTGGTATGCATTAGCTGTGTTAAAGGAAATGTCACTACATCAGGCTGCAAAATCCCATAGGAATGATCTGCCATTTTATCATGCTGTCAGCATGATTGGTGCGAATTATATTTTACTGTATGCTTCCAAACTGAGATGAACTGTTGGCTTTTTAGCTGGTTAACTAAATGAGTGATAGTACAATAAACATTTTCTGTACCAAATATTGCTAATGGTTGCAATCCATTAGTTTAGATTATCTTCTAAAATGGTGAGACAGGAAACTGATGATGGTGTGGGGACACAATTATTCCTTTCTCTATCATTTGGCAATGTAATAGGTTATTTCCAATAAACATTCACACAAATATCTAATATTGCTCCATCACTGGTGGCCATGCATACCTTCAACTGCCTGTGCCCTAAACTCTGGAAAATTCTCACAAAACTTCCTGCCTCTTTAGCTCTCCTTTCTCCTTTGAGACACTCCTTAAAACCTACCTCTTTGACCAAGCTTTTAGCCGTCTGACGTAATATCTCCCGATGTGACTTGGAATCAAATTTTGCTTTATAATGCTCCTGTGAAGTACCATGGAGTGTGTTGTTACACTATAAAAATACAAGTTCCTTTTTTTACATATGCTAGCAGTGAAGAACAGTAAACCAACCGTACATCATTTCAGCAAGGTAATTGCAAAACAATGAAGTCATATAACCCTCAACTCCATTCACAAAGGTTGCACCATTTCCCCATCAGCAAGTCTATTCTATTTTTTGATCGCTCATTATGTGAAGAGCTTCCTGAAATTAGTTTTAAATTTGCTTTTCTTTTGCTTGCACTGGTGTCTCTGTCTAGTTTCAAATTGTTGTCTGGATCTGCCTATTCTAGACAACCTACCTCTTATCAATCGTGAGGCTCTGTGGATTGTGCTTCAAAGATTTGGATGTCCAAGAAACTTCATCATAATCCTACAACTGCTTCATGATGATATGACTGAAACTGTCTTGAGTGGGGGGACCTGAATCAGTCCCCTTCAAAACCCAGACTGGGGTCAAGCAAGGCTGTGTGATAGCCTCCTTACTATTCACAAGCTACCTGGCAGAGGCTATTCATCTCATCAAAGATCAACTGCCTCTGGTGTCAGCATTAAGTACCATCTATATGGAAAACTCTTTAACCTCAACCGCTTCTGTGGCAAAGCTAAACTGGCCATCATGAATATACATGATTGAAAGTTTGCGGATGACAACAGTATCATTGCCCACTCTGCAACAGACTTACAAGTCGATCTCGTCAACTTTGCATACGAGCAACTTGGCCTTCCTTGAATGTTGCCAAAACAAAACTCATACATCCACCCATACTTGGTCAGCCAAATATTCCACCTCCCATATATATTGAAAGAGTGACTCTGGAATACATTGACACTTCCCATACCTTGGCAGCCACCTCTCTCAGAAGGCCAGCACTGACAAAGAGATCCAGTAGTGGATCAGCTGGGCTGGCACAGCCTTCTACAAACTATGACAGTGAGTGTTTAACAACAAAGACCTCTCCAAGTCAACAAAATGTACGGAACAGTTGTTGTCCCACACTCCTGTCCTGCAGTGAGACCTGAACTGTGTATCAATGGCACATGAGAGTGCTAGACAAATTCTATCAGCAATACCTATGTTGCATCCTCTGGATTCAGCAGGGAACGAGTCAAACAAACGCTGGTGTCCTTCTTGAAGCCAGCTCCACAGGCATTCAGGCAAAACTCCTGAAAAATCAACTTCAATGGCCTGTGTCTGAATGGCCAGAAAGTGTCTTCCCTGTCTGGTCCTGTTTTCTCAACTCTCATTTGGCCAACATTCCAGGGGAGGGCAAAGAACGCACTTTGAAGACACTCTGAAGCTCTTCTTGAAGCGCATCAGCTTTGACATTAATGACTGGGGGCAGGATTTTGCCATCAGCAAGTGGGGGCGGGGCCTGCTCACTGATGCGCGGTGACGTCGGGTAGAATTCCCAACATTACCGTGCCTCATTTAAATTTTCAGGTAGGCGGGGGCGCAGCAAAATCAGCTGCACACCCGCCGACCTGTCATTGGCCAATTGAGGCCATTGACAGAGTCAATTAAGTAATTAAAGGACCTGCCCATCCAACCTCAAGGTTGGCAGGTCAGCCAGGAACCCCGACAGGAATTAGAAAAAGCATGAAACCTCATCCACGGGCAGGATGAGGTTTCTTGTAGGTTTTAAGAAATTTTATTAAAGTTTTTGTAAAAATTATGGACATGTCCCAACTCATGTGACAGTGTCATATGAGGGGACATGTCAGGAATTTTTTTTCTCTTTTTCACATTTGTCACAGAACAGCCGATCTCCCTGAGGCAGCATTTAGCCTCAGGGAGATGAGTGCACTCTTTTGTGCGCATGCGCGAAAGAGTGCACTCTCAATTTTGGGATTCCCCTCCACCTCCCGCCCGCACAGGGAGCGCATAGCCCTTCCCTGCGGACATCACGCTGGGCCCACCCACATAAAATGGCGCCACACTCCCAATAGGGGGCGCCAATCGGAAGCGCGCCTGTGCGTGCCCACCCTTCAACATCCCCCCCCGCCAACGGGGTGGGAAAATCCTGCCCTGGGAGAAGCTTGCTACCAAGCATTTAGAATGGCAACAATCTGTCCATCAAACTGCATCATGCTTTGAATCCCAAAGTCTTAATGATGAGGCAGAGCAGTGGCAGAGATAAAAAGGAAGTAAATCCTGCACTCCAGATCCCACTACCTCATGGGACGGCCTGCCCCATGCACCCAAAGATCTGCGGGTTGAGAATCGGCCTGTTCAATCATGTGATGACCCAAGGCAGAAATTCACGACCCTGAGTCAACATCATCCTCAAATCGAGCAACTGCAAACAAGGACCTCGTGTATGTCTCTACAAGGTCACTTCTCAATCCCTTCTTTTCCGGCAAGCTTGCATGATCTTTACTCATGACCCTGAAAATAAAACTGGCAGATGAATCAAACAACGTGCCCTAAACCAAAGTCCTTTCTCCATTTAATGTTGCACATGATTGCAAACCATTAATGTAGTTTGGGTCATCTTCCAAAATGGTGAGAAAGGAAACTGGTGATGGTTGTTGACAGATAGGACTGGTAGTTATCCTCCTCTCTTACTTTTAGCACTGCAATAAATTATCAATGAATATTCACACAAATATCTGACATACAACTGAATCTCTGGAAAGGGAGAAAGAAGCTACAAATGCTGGAAATACACCAGATCTGTCTGATATTTCAGGTAAAAATCCTCCAACAGAATAATTTTGCTACAGATGAAAATGTTAAGCTATGTTTTCTCCTTCAAATGCTGATGGAACTATTATGTTTCGTCCATCATGTTTGCTTTCATTACTGACTTGCATTAAGCCTTAATGATTAAGGTCATTTCAAATCAACAAGAATTGTTTTGCTTTAATAAGCATGGTTAAATTGAAAAAAAAATCAATTTCTGTAAAAAGGATCTTCTGCTTTGGTGCGCTAAGTTTGCCTTATTAATAGCGGGAAACCTTATTTTCAGATGGTATTAAGTATTGCTGTATAGTACATCATATTTTATGACTGGGTAATCAATATTGCTTTCAATATATAAGTAACTGGAGAAGCATTCTCCACTCCATCCAGTACCACAGGGGTGAACTGGCAGATTCAACACTTCCCACGGGACTATTTTCCCAAAGGTTAGTAGCCCACAAGATTATGAAGTGGAATTCTTGGCTTTATGCTCTTTAGTTTTCAATTATATATAAAAGAAGCATTAAACACATATACTGACTGGTGGATTGATTGCCTGACTGGTCAATGGTAGAACCAGCCCAAGTTTCAAATTACATGAAAAAAGGCCTTTTTTCATAAAGGTACATTAAAGAGGACTGAAAATTTGGGGCAAAATTATAATGTGCCATTTCACGTCAAATTGCTTTGAAGTGTGGCAGATTGTACACAAGCAAAAGCAACAGCTATTTTGGCATTGTCCCATAATTTTTTTTTCTTTTCTGTTATTCTTTCACAGGATGTGGGCTTCAATGGCTGGGCCAGCATTTATTACCCATCCCTAATTGCCCTGGAGAAGATGGTGGTGAGCTGCCTTCTTAAACTGCTGCAGTCCGTGTGGTGTTAGGAAGGGAGTTCCTGGATTTTGATCCAGCGACAATGAAGGAAATGCGATATATCTCCAATTCAGGATGGTGAGTGGTTTGGAGGGGAACTTCCAGGTGGCGGTGTTCCTATCTATCTGCTGCCCTTGTTCTTCTAGGTGGTAGCGATCGTGGGTTTGGAAGGTGCTGTCTAAGAAGCCTTGGTGAATTCCTGCAGTGCACTTTGTAGATGGTACACACTGCTGCTACTCTGCAGTGGAGGCAATTAATGTTTGTGGATGTGGTGCCAATCAAGCAGACTGCTTTGTCCTGGATAGTATCCAGCTTCTTGAATGTTGTGGGAACTGCACTCATCCAGGCAAGTGGTGAGTATTCCATCAGACTCCTTGTAGATGGTGGACAGGCTTTGGGGAGTCAGGAGGTGAGTTATTCGTCACACAATTCCTTGCCTCTGACCTGCTCTTGCAGCCACCCTATAAAGATAAGAAGCTGCCCACCTGTTTTTTGGTGTTATAGAAGAGGAATGCTGACCAAGAGTCTCCTTGAACAGTGTCAAGTATGTCCAAACTACCAGAAGCAACAAACACAATCAGTCTTAGAAGACCCTCGCAAGCAAAGCAGGACTACAATACTAGAATGTCACCTTAAATTAAAAATTCAGCCCTTTAGAATGGGCTTGAACCCATAATTACCTGAGGTAATTGCTACCAATGAAGCTAAACTGACATACAGCTGGTTATCACAAAAATATCCCTTTAGTATTACCCACTGGGCATAAAAACAGTTCTAAAGATTTACTGAATGGAACTTATTTATGTCAGAAAGAAGTCCCTTAGTTAATTTGAAGATTAAATCTATTATGGAGCCATTGGTAGTGAATACCATGGAGGAATGACTATGGAGAGAGCAGGGCAGTTGGATTAGTTTGATGAAGCAAAGAGATTGCTCAGGCATGTTTTGCCAAATGGCCCTCTTTCTGCATTGCAAACATCTATGATTCTATATGTCAATGTCTCCATCAACAAGATAGACCTATTCTGAACTGTACCAAAATTCAGCTACTGGACAAATGAGTTTTAAATGAACCAATCTGCGATTCTCAATTTACCATGACATTTGCCCTACAACTCAAATCAAGTATATCTCAAATTTGAATGAACAATAACATATGTTAGAGTTAGTCAGTAACCCTGCTGGAACATAATTCACACTTTCAGTCATGCGACTGGATTCAATTACTTACACATTTCAGCCTCAAAAATAATATAAACTACAGGATCGGCAGGAATAATGGCATGGCAGGGGTGGGGAGGGGTGGAGGTGAGGGTCTTAAAATACCTTTTCTTCAAGTAATTATTTTCAAATGTTCCCAGAGTGCAAAGTGAGTCTTTTCAACTTTTGATTACAAATATTTTTAATTTTGGAAGGGTGCAGAGGGAAGGAGAGGGTTGCATGCATTCATAGACACACACACACACACACACACACACACACACATATACTGCTAGCAAGGCTGACATTATTGACCTTACTCAGTTTGAGCTCTTTGTGCTGCAGATGCTGTCTCCTAGTAACAAGCTGACAGCCTGCATTCAGTGAAAAAAAAAATCAGAGCAGGAGATGGAAGTTTGGGTGGGGAGGTGGGTGGCGGTGCAGGGAAGTGAAAGTGACACAGAGTGTTAAGCGAATGAGACAGCAAGGGAGGGCCCTGTCTGTCTCCATCCTGTCAAAATGAAAATGCATCAAAACACATCTCTTGTTAAAAGTGCTGTTCAGCACAGCAATACCATGCTTGAAATATAGCCAAATTGGCTCCAGGAGCTAGAACCTGGGGAAATCTTCAAGAAACAGTTATAAGATTATCTGGAGTGATTTAAAAAAATTCAGTCCACTTCCCATCTTTCAGTCACACTTCTTTTAAATAGCATGTTATAAAGCTCTTCTTCAACAGAGCTTAACATAGTCACTTTCAGCAACTTATTGATATTCAGTGGTAACAATTGAACCAGCTGATTGCAAGAACAAAACCATCAGTACTCAAAGCCAAAAAGATAAGGAAAAGAACCATTCTGAGTAAGAGGCTGAAGCCAAGAAAAGGCATTCTGTTAATGAATGGAATAAGTAATTATGAAAGAATGAGCACAGCTGTATTTCAGAACATGGCGGCAGGTGTGAAATACTCATTTCCTCACCCTCACCTCCCAGTGACAAACGTAAAAGCCACAGCAAAACTTCAACTGATCAATCTAGGTCCCTTCTCCTGATTTTAGCAGCTAGCTGTTTGCTTTGGTGGCAAAAACACTGTCATCCAATAGGAGCAGCTGCAGAGAATTTTGGCTATTTGGTCAGGGTGACTAAAAAGGAAGGAATGATTTCCGTTTCCCGGAATATCCAGATCACTCCTCCATTGTCTCAAGACACACAAATAAAATGATGTAATGCAAGTTTATCCTAGACATCCCTGTGGTTTAACTGGGGGAAAGGGGGGTAATTTTCATTACTTCACCATTACTCTTTAACATAACACAAGCTGTGCAAAAGCCATGGACCGAATTTAAGCACATCAGTATTCTTACTGGGTAAAGAAAATGTGCCATGTGGCGTACGAGTGAGCTAGGCTCAATTGCCACTTTGTGTTGAGTTAGCTGAGCATAGCAGGGGCAGTGATGGGGGTACACTTTAGCTGTAATGACCCAAAAAAGCAAGAGAGATCAGTAAAAAGATCAATCCTGATTGTCATTGAGTGACCTACACTGAACACGGCTTACTCCTGAATGCTCGACACAGACAGGAAGGGGCTCCAATCAGGTGTAGCAGCACTCCTCATTCAACAGCCCAGGGGAAATCATAACCTTCCACAGAGAAAGTGAGAAGATTGGAAAAGGGGGAAAAATGGTAACATTAAAAGATATCAAATTGTGCAAATTCTGATTCAGATTCTGGCTTTATTATTAGAGGAAGGGTGCATCTTACATTTGGATAACCCCATTCAGACTTATATTTATATGAGCTGTCACTCATTGTTCAGTTATTTGTTTCTTCCCCTACCCTTTTGCCTTTCTATGCCATGCACCGCTCCTGGCTAAGGGATAACAGATAGGTGACCTACTTGTACCCTTCTGTCAATGCAGAAGCTCTTCAAGACTCAACCACCACCTTGAAAGCACTGGGTCTCCATGCTGCCACCCTGCCTTTGCTGGCACAGTCAAGCTAAAGAGCTCAGCATGTGGAGCTTTCCAATACTGTGCATTTCAATATATTTGATCTTGAAAACTCGACTCCATCCCATTCCAAACTATAAGTCTGAAAGTATAAATTAAGCTTCAAAAGCGAAATTTACAGAAAGTGAGATTTGAGCACATTAGGGCTGGAATGTACCAGCCTTTTGGATCAGCTGAGGGGTGAGAATGCAGGCAACATGGGAAGGCACTAGGGGCATGCCATTTTGTCAGCGGTGGGAAAAGTGGCAAACAGCTTTCCCGCCCAGAGCCTAATTGAGCTACTTAAGTGGCCAATTAAGGGACTCTGTATCTCCACTGCCATTTTATTTTGGGGGGGGTGGGGGTGTGTGTGTGTGTGTGTGTGTGTGTGTGTGCTGATGGAGGAGGTCTCTACCATGTGTGAAGTCTGCCAGGGAAACCTTAGTGACTTCCTGACATGCTACAGGATGGAGTGTGGACCTCCATTTTGGGCATTATGGAGCCCACACCCCTTACCCCCCAGGGCAACAGACGCCCCTGTGGCAGCAGCGCCAATTGCCCTTACCAACCCCACCTCACTCCCCCCCTCGCTAAGTCCTGTCTGACTGGGCCCAGGGCCCGGAGGCCCCATATACCTGACTGTGAGGGTGCACATCCATTGCTGCGCTCTCTTCCTCCAGGTTCAGTCACATCAACATCCACCTCTTTTGATGGCACTGCTGAGCTGCCGGCCTTCATGTATGGCCAGCAACTCCTATGGATGGGTGGCCACCATTAGTAGCACAGCAGGTCCAGTGGTGAGACCCTGCTATTACCATTAAATCCAGCCCATAACCTAGACAGTACTGAGGGAGTGCTGATCTGTTGAAAGTCATGTCCTTGGACTGAGATGTTGGGTAGATTGATTCCTGTGTTGGGAAGATTCAAGTGTCTGGACATTTCTGGGCCCCAAACCAGCTGGTGCCAAATGTCCGCATAGCACCACAATCTTACAAGAGTCAAACAATTAAAGAAACCACCTCTGCAATCACTGTCCAATTAAGGATAGTAGGCAGGATTGTGAAGCAGGAAGTCTGATGAGATGGCCTGTCACGCTGAACGGCCGGCATCCCTACAGAGAGAGCGAGGTGGGGTTGCTGAAGCCGGTAGGGAAGCACATGGTAGCCTCAAAATGGCTGTGAAATATTTTTAAAAAGAAAGAAAGAGCCTAGAGCTGCTGCACCATCAGTATGTAGAGGTCCCCTCCATTGGATTGACTGTGGCCCCAGCTACGGTGAATGTGGAGGCGGCCTCTTAATTGTCTGGCTCCTGAGAGATTGTGATGCCATTGCAGACATTTGGGTTGGGATGACCAGCAGGGTTGGGACCCAGAAATTGTCCAGACACTTGATTCATTTCAGCCTTGCGGTTCCATCATTGGGGATTTGACATAAATGGCCCTCCAACCTACCTCCAGGAGGCTATCACCATGTAGTTGCCATGCTCCAGACTCAGTGAGGGGCCCATCTGAAACAGGAAATTTTTATAGATGTGGGATAACGGCTCTTGACTGGAGCCTTAATTGGACAGACTGATTGCACAGCTCCATAGTGTAAGCTATCATTCAGGTGGCAGCCTGCTCCTGGAAAACTTGCCTGGAGGCAGGAAAGGGTTGGAAATTTGTCCTGAATGGGTTTTCTGATACTTCCCTGAAAAGCCTCCTCCAAGGGATCAGGAAAATTCCGGCCATTAAATTGAGTCTCTGCCCGAACTCTCGAATGGTACACGATCCCACAACACTATTCAAGTACTGGGGTGCTTTTCTGTTGTGCCAGGCAATATTTATCCTGAATCAAAATCTTCGCTGTTTGTAGGGCCTGTTGGTGTACAAATTGGCTGCCACATTTGCCTACATTATAACAGTGATTAGAATTTCAAGCTATTGCATTGTGAAGTACTTGGGATGTTCTACATGAATGCAAACTCATTCAATCTTCCTTCACAGGAGGAAATCTGAAGGTTTTATTCAGCAAGAGAATGCAAGTGTGTTGTAGTAGGTCCACAGCCAAATTGGATGATATGGTCGCCATTAGCAGCTTATCCTGTTCTAGTTCAATACAAAATGCATGAAGCAGCTTAATTTGGCTCTTCCAACTTAATTATGACCTCAGAAGATCAGATGGCAGGACAAAATATCAAACACTAAGGTGATTACCTGAGCTGGCATTCCAGACATCCACCATATTGAGATGGTCACAACTGAGTTGGTCTGGTCATGTAGCCAGAATGCCTGACACTCGCTTACCAAAGTGAATCTTCTATGGAGAGCTCGAGTCTGGGACATGTTCTCATGCCAGTCAAAGGAAGTGCTACAAGGACACTCTGAAAACTTCACTTAGGAGTTTTGATATCGACTTCAAGTCCTGGAGGAAGCTTGCCCAGGATCGCTGCACTTACCACAACCAAATAAAAAATGGTGTGGCTTCCTTCAAAAGCAAGCACGTATCAGAGGCAGAGAGAAAACGCAAGGAGAGGAAATCTCAAGCCAGCAACTCATCCAAAACACAATTGGCTGTGGTATCTTGTTCTATTTGCAGGAGAACCTTCTGGGTATGGATCTTAGCAGTCACCTATGCACCTACCAGAACCCTACCAAATACCTGAGTTGATGAGCATGGTCATCTTTGTCTCAAAGGACAAGCAAGGGACATGGCTTAAGTACTTTTTTTTTAATTCATTATTGGGATGTGGGCATTGTTGGCTGGGCCAGCATTTATTGCCATCCCGAGCTGCCCTAAAGAAGGTGGTGGTGAGCTGCGTCCTTGAACCACTGTAGTCCATGTGGTGTAGGTACACCCACAGTGCTGTTAGGAAGGGAGTTCCAGGATTTTGACCCAATGACATTGAAAGAACGGCAATATATTTCCAAGTCAGGATTGTGAGTGACTTGAGGGGAACTTCCAGGTGGTGGTGTTCCCATCTTTCTGTTGCCCTTGTTCTTCTAGATGGTAGTGGTTGGAAGGTGTTGGCTAATCAGCCTTGGCGAATTCCTGCAGTGCATCTTGTAGGTGGTACACACTGCTACTACTATGCGTCGATGGTGGAGGGAGTGAATGGTTGTGGGTGTGGTGCTAATCAAGTGGGCTGCTTTGTCCTGGATGGTGTCAAGCTTCTTCAGTGTTGTGGGAGCTGCACTCATCCAGGCAAGTGGAGAGTATTCCATCACACTCCTGACTTGTGCCTTGTAGATGGTGCACAGGCTTTGGGGAGCCAGGAGGTGAGTTACTCATCACACGATTCCTAGCCTCTGACCTGCTCTTGTAGCCACAGTATTCATATGGCTAGTCCAGTTCAGTTTCTGGTCAATCGTAACTGCCAGGATGTTGATAGTGGCGGATTCAGTAATGGTAATGCCATTGAACACCAGGGGTAATGATTGGATTCTCTCTTGCTGGAGAGAATTTCCTGACACTTGTGTGGTGCAAACGTTCCTTGCCACTTGTCAGCCCAAGCCTGGATATTGTCCGGGTCTTGCTGCATTTGGGCATGGACTGTTTCAGTATTTGAGGAGTCGCGAATGGCGCTGAACATTGTGCAATCATCAGCAAGATGTACTACCTTGGATTTACCTTTACTGTACTAATTTAACATCTTATACACTTTACAAGGAATCCTCTCCATCACCTCCCTTCAGATCAAAAATGACCTTGCTTCTGTAGACTTAATGCATAGATCAGTTTCCCTTAACCAGGGAGCAGTCTATTAGTTCTTCTCTAGGAATCTTCCTGGGCTCGATTCTCTTCTCTGACTTGCATCCTACTGTTTTGGCAATATTGTTAAGCATTTATTTACTTTGTTGGTCACCTCCCTGCACTAAATGGATATTGATGCTCACCTCCCCTCCCCTCCAGAGGGCAAGAACATTTTAACTGTTTAACGCTGCCTAGATCAGAAAAGGACCTTCAAAGTGAATCACAGCAATGTCGAGAGTCTCTGCAGAAATCAAAATTCCTTTCAAAGGAAGCAACTTAATTTTAATATAGCTGTATATCTACTGCAGCACATGTGGTCTTTGATCTGTACATAATTTAATATCTGATTTCATAATCAGCATTATAGAACGTGATTGTAGCAGAGAGCACTTTCAACAGAGCAACATTCACCAAGAGTACTGTTCAATACTCAGGGGTTTGTAAAATGTATTTTACAAAACTTTAAGCAATGCTGAGGCACTGTACATTTTAATGGTTGTTGAATAATTTAGTAACTAATGTGTTTCCTTCAAATGTTTGCAATTGGATTCTTTTGAATAAAAATAAACAATTTATAAATGTATTTATTAAACTTTCAGTGCTATGTATTCATACAAACTGCAGAAAAATTTATCTGAACAGAGACTTTGGGGACCTAGTAACTATGGACTATTCAACCTAACCTCGCATGTAAACTTCAAAAGGACATTAAAAAGGGATTAAAAAAAAGTTACTTAAAAAAAACATTGGCTAACCAAGGACAGTACAAATTCATCAAAGAAAAGTCATATCTAACAAAATTCATTGAAAAATAGCTGAGTATGTTGATAAAGAAAATGCAGTAGATACCACGTATATGGATTTTCAAAAGGGGTTTGAAAAGTGCTTTATAGGAGTCTTGTCGATAAAATCTGCAGATGACATAGAAATAGCAAGCACAATTAACTGTGAGGAGGACTGGGCAGAGAGATGCCGAGTATAATTTAACACAGAGAAATGAGAAGTGATAAATTTTGAGTGTAAGAACAAGGAAAGAGACTATTTACTAAGCGGCGAAAGTTTGAAAAATATAGAAGTGAAGAAAAATAGGTGTTCAGAGACACAAATCATTAAAATTAGAAAAACAAGTTGATGACAATGGAGAAACATATGGAACCTAGGTTTTGCAAACAGAGACATAGAGGCTGAAATTAGAACCTTGCATCCAATTTTCAGCAGGTTATTTTACAGAAAGTTCCTAAGGTCATGGAGTGGATAAAGAAGAGATTGACTAACATGACACCACGCTTTGGTTATAAGGAGAGGCTGGAGAAACTGAAAACGAGAACAAGGATTTTAAGAGAAAGCTTGATGGAGTTGCTCAAAATTATGGCCAAGATTTTTCATTGGTTGGGCGGGCTCGGCAGGAGTAGTCGTGGAGCTGCCTCAGAGATGCCTCAGGGAGATTGAAGAGATCGTTAAGAAAATAAATAAATACAGTAAAATTTTAATGAAACATGTCCCCTCATGTGACTGTGATGGGACATGCTTTCATTTTTCAAATAAAGTTTTTATTTCAGTTGTAATAGCTTCAGGAAACAGTTTCCGTTAGGTTGGACAGGCAGCTTAAATTTGAAATTAATTAGCTCATTAATGGCCTTAATAGGCCTTTTAATTATTGGCAGGCATGCAGCTGCCTCTGGAGCGCACCCACTGGACAAATTATCGTGAGACAGTGCAATGGCGTCAGGACACACGCCCGATGTCACCGCGCGTCATTTTACGTTCCAGTGTGTTGGGCCTGCCCCCGCATGCCAAATATAAAATTCTGCCCTATGAGGTGTTCAGTAAGGTTAATAGGAGAGAATTATTTCTCCTGATTGAATTTCTTAAATTTATGCTCTAGTCATCAAAAGATTGAATGGAGGCCTTAGGAAGGTTTTTAATGCAGGGAATTGTTACATTAAAAGCTTTAGCAGAAATAATGAAAGAAGCACACCATTATTTTTGTAAAAAAAATTGTAAAATGATTATGCGGAAGGGCAGTGGAATGAAATTATGGTAAATGGATGGTTGTTAGAGAGCTAATGCCGGCATGGTGGGTGAATGCCCCCCCTTCCGTACTTACAATTCTATGACTCTAAACATAATGTAAAGGAAATGTGCAGCAAATTCCTTTTGCAAGTGCTAAACAAGTGAAAAGGAGTTAATTTGAAAGGCTGGAGTTCAAGCTTATTTATAAAAGAAGCTTGACAAAATGTTCAACGAGAGCTATCATTCATGGAAGTGATTTTATACAGTTCAAAAATATTTTGAACACCTTCAAAGCATTAAAGGTGAACCAGTGAAGTTCTGATATTTTGTATCATTACAGGGAAAGACACAGATCCATTCTGTTTCAAAGATGGGCTACTGCCAACAAATTAAATCCACAATCCCCAGTTACACTAACCCAAGAGTTTTCTGGCATCTTTTTGAATGAAAACTTGTGTTTCACATTTCTCACTAAGCTGGTTTTATTTAAAATGTCTCACCAGAAAATGCTGGAAATGCACAGGGGGCCAGTCACCATCTGCAAAATGAAAGAGAGATGCATGCGTGCTCTTCATCAGAAGCTGAAACTTCAATAACCTATTCCTTCTTTCTACAGATGCTAAAGGACCTATTTAGCCCTCAAACAACATCACGGAAAAAATAACATTATCTGGTCAATATCACATTGACGTTTATGGGAGCTTGCTGTGCACAAACTGGCTGCCACATTTCCTACATTATAACTGTGACGATACTTCAAAAGCACTTCACTGGCTGCAAAGCACCATCCTGATGTCATGAAGGTGCAATAGATATGCAAGCACCTTCTTTTTAATTGCATACTTGCATCTCAGGGGCATTTAGGGATGGGCAATAAATGCTGGCTTAGACAGTGACACCCAAATCCAATGAAAGAATTTTTTTTTTTTAAGTTACACCATTTTCAATTTTTACTTCAGTTTTCTAGCCTTTTTCAATTTTTTCTCAATTCTAAAGGAGGACTTTCTCTTTGCCTATGAAGAATGGCCATCTATTAACCAGAATCCTGAGTTCAGGCATAACTTGGGGATCCACAAGTGTGTTCTGGGGTATTGCTCAGCCTCTCTGCACAAAGTACTAGAAAGGTTTCCTTTGTATGTCTGGCCAGGAGCATTTAGGTATCACATCATTTGCTGGAGCCAAGCAGGGAGTACCCCAGCCCCCAGTGACAGATCTACCTCTCCAGATTCCCTAGGCCGGCTGGTCAGTGTTCTCGAGCACTACTGATTCACTTACCTCAGGAGGCCAATTATAGTTTTCTGCAAAAGATCAACTTGATTCTGAATTGTCATCTTGGGAGTCCTTAAACCCAAAGAGACAGTTGCTCCTCTGCCCCTGGAACTTAGTTACTGGTTGGCTGCTAGACAACTACAAACATGGATTTTAGATAGACAGAAGGTACCAGGAGCTCCTCATGAAAGGCAGGGTAAGCTGCATGGCTCAACATAAATTATTTGAAAGCACTGTCAGCATCCTCCTGACCACAAAGTGAACACACAGAATACTCCATTATACTCTCCTCTACCAGCTGGGTGTGTAGAACCTCAGAAGTGGCTACAAAACAAAAACAGAAATACCTAGAAAAACTCAGCAGGTCTGGCAGCATCGGCGGAGGAGAGCACAGTTGACGTTTCGAGTCCTCATGACCCTTCAACAAGTCATGAGGACTCAAAACGGCAACTGTGCTCTCCTCCACCGATGCTGCCAGACCTGCTGAGTTTTTCCAGGTATTTCTGTTTCTGTTTTTGTTTTGGATTTCCAGCATCTGCAGTTTTTTGCTTTTATTTCAGAAGTGGCTACTTGTTTATCTGCAACTGCAGTATGATTGTTACCCAGTCCTGGATATGCGAGCCTGTATTCACTACCTAACCTCCAGACAATGGTTTCCAACATCCCAAGCATTTGCTCATCAGCTACAGGATGGGTATCTGCTTTCGGCATGGTGGAAGGATTTACACATGCCAGCTTTCAATGCGCCAAACACTTTAATGTTCAAAAAGTCCAAGTTCAATGCCTTATACTTGGCTTAGTCAACGCCTGTTTTCCAGGTCTTCCCATGAGGAAGCTTAGACAAAGAGATACACCATTGCTTGAATTCTCCAGGATGATTCAGTGACAGGTCGCTGTAAACTGCAGCACTCCCTCCCTCCAACTGTTCCCATTTTTGGCATGAATTCACCTCTGCTCTTGATTTTGGTTCTGAAAAAATGGGAACAGGAAGCCCTTCTTTTGTATGGTTCATGCAATGAAAGCATGGCCAAGTTAATATACCACAGAACTACATCAAACAGAAGCTGGTGTTAAGTGCCTTGGCTTGCTATGAAATCTGCTCCATTAATCTGGCAAAGCAGATTTTACAGCAGTACTACTTGCTATTTTAATGTTGCAACTCATGGGTCTCCCCCTGGGGTGGTTGTGAAGGTGGGAGCTGGAGGTGGGTAGTCAATTATGCCTGCACTGCAAAGCTACTCTGCTGCCTGTACAAACTGATTAGTGAGCCTGCCTGTGGCAGCAAATTACATTGCTAATCAGCTTCTTTATCAGTTGCAGCAAAGAAATAAGAACACCTCACTAGGTGGTATTCTGTGCAGATGCAGTGGCACTAGCTCAATTGTTGCTCAAAAAAGAAAGTGGCCATAAAATTGGAACTAAAACACAGCAGTGGCAGATGGGCAAAGATGGTATTCACTTAAATTCATCTTTCAGTGAGACATGAAACCAAGATCTTGCCTGGGATTTCAATTGGACATAAAAAGGTCCCATGGCACTACTTTGAATCAGAGTAAGGAAGTTCTCTCTGAATTCCTGGATAATGTTTACCCTTTAACCAACACCACGGAAGCAGATTATATGCTCATTACCATATTTCTGTTTGTTGGGTGTTGCTATGCCAATTGGTTGCCCCATTTCCTATTACCAAGTTATTACATCTTATTGGCTGTAAAGGGCTTTGGGGCATCCTAAGGTTGTAAAAGATTCTATATAAATGCGATTATTTTTAAAAATATTCAGGTCATGCAACATGCACTGGTTTGATAGCTTTACCACGATCCTATTTGAAATCAACTAAAATTCCCTAGAGTATGTACAAAAGTGTACAGGGACCCAACGAGCCATACCACAGCACTGTCTTGTGAAGAGAAAACAATAAGAAATCCACCAGAGAAAATAACTGCTAGACATGACAATTTGATCACAAAAATTCATGTGACTTTTTTAACTTTAGTTTTGCCAGCAAACGTTTAACAACTGAATATTCTTCGGACTGATTGTTGTAGTCTCTGCCCCTGGAATAAATGTATTTGTTGGCCATACTATGTATCCAGGAATGAATCATCGGTGGAGATAAAGGAGTCCAGCATAATGAACATTGCCAGCCTGAGGTAGACTCTGTGGGATCTCTGCTCTAAGACAGACAATTTAGACAAAATCTTTGGCCTGAAAGTTGTCAACAATGTACAGAATACACATGAACATCATAGCCAGAGATCTGGCAAACATAATCCAATCACAGGACTATTGTTGCTTCTCAAAGACTGGGTCTCCTGCAGTATTTATAATATGAATCACTGTCAAATTAGCTTGTTGTTAAGTGTTATAATGCCTACACAGGTCTGTAGAGGGAGAAACATAACCTTTCAATGAAATATTATTAATGTAATCGGTATATTACTAAAACCCATGTTTCTAAACAAAGAAGAGCCTAGGAGAGTCCACAGGCATAAAAAGTAAAGATCTTAAGAGCAGAGTAATGCGGTCTCATTGGCCTGAGTCTTCTCACAATGCTGGCTCCTCGTAGACATTTCCCTACTTACTAACTAAAGGTCAATTTTGCACATTGTTCAAAACAGAGCCTGTTCATTTTAGATTTATGGCCTAGAGATTGTAGTTTATGTGCCATTCAAGGATTAATAATGGTCACTGAAAGCTTTAGGGGGAATTCTTACTGTCTTGCCCGAATTGCTGAACAATGGTGTTGAAACCGCTTACAATGGGGATCAGCTGTTTCTTGGCAAAGTCATTAAAACCCCTATATATTCAGTATTGTCTTATATGTGACCAAGCAATGAAAATGTTTATTCAAAACGGTGAGAGAAAACTATCCAAAGCACTTAGGTGCAAAATCTGAAAGACAGTTAACCAGAAGAAAACTGCTAAAGTATAGTTAAAACACAGCTTTCAATGCCAAGAATCCACTCCAAATACACAAGGCATAAATCTGTAACCTGTTGAATTATTTTAAACATTAATAAAAGCTGAGACCATGCAGTCCTGCATGAGGGAATTTTTTTTGCAATTCTTTCTCAGGATGTGGGTATCGCTGTCAAGGCTGATATTTACTGTCCATCCCTGGTTGTTATAGAGGTGGTAATGGGTCTTCTTGAAGCACTGCAGTCTGAGTGGTGAAGGTACTCCCACAATGTTGTTAGGTAAGGAATTCTAGGATTTTGGAATGGAGACAATGAAGTAGTCAACACTTCATCATGGTGCAGCATGGAAAACGTACAATTAACAAATTACAACAAACTACAGTCAGGGAAAAATCTTAAAGGAACTCAACACAGGAAATCTTTGTAAGCTGATCTTGTTTTATTTAATTTATTTAGTATCAGACAGGATAAACTCACTGCATGTCACTGTCTGCACTTGCTAAACCAACAAAATCTCAAGCCTGCAGGATAAAAAGGCACATAATAAAATGGAGCACAGTAAAAACTGGAAGAGAATCCAAGCATTATAAGCCCTTGCATACCTAGGCCACCCTGGACTTCTTTGAGAGAACAGGGGAGAGGCATACTTGGGCTTCCCCAAAAATCAGGGTTAATACTACTCTAAAATGAGGTCTTATTGCTCTCTATTCAAACACTGACACACAGTCATAAAACTATCTCAAAAACATCACAATGAAGGTAGCTCTCGCTCGCTCTTCCTTTATAACACTTCATAAAATCAGCTGCTACGACCAAGTTTTTGGTCACCTGTCCTGGCTCATCCTTATGTGGCTTGGCGTTTGAGAATGCTCCTGTGTAACACCATGGGCCATTTTACTACATGAACAGCACTGTATAATGTCCAGTTGTTGTTGTACTGTATCCAGGCACTGCAGCCATCCTCGAGACCCAGCGTCACAGTCCAGCAGAGGTCGGGGTGATTGGAGGTCAGACCTCGGATGGTGGATGTGGGCGTCAGACCTCAGGTGCGGCTGGGCAGACATCGGGTGTGGGGGGGTGGTTGGATCCTCGGGTCAGGGGGCACTTCTGGGAATCTGCAATGCAAAGCTTTACCTGTGAAGTTCCAAGAGGGATTCCCCCAGCGCATCTTTGGGGTATCCCTAAATCTGACACTGGGGAGCTCGGAAGTTATAGCCCATAAGAAAAGGAGTGGGCCAAACAGCCTCTTGGACCTTTTCTGCCATTCAGTTAGATTAAAGGGAATATGAAATAGAAGCAGAAGCAGGCCACTTGCCCCCTTAATTATGGCTGATCTGTACTTCAACTCACATTTACTTGCCTTTGTTCCATATACCTTCATATCCTTTTCTAACAAACTTTATTGATCTCAGTCTGGGAAATTTCAGTTGACACAGCATCCACAGCCTTTTCAGAGGAAATAATTTCTCTATGTTTACCCTATTGAATCATTTAATTGATTAGATTACCTCTTAACCTTCTTAACTCAAGGGAATGTATGCTAAATTTAAGCAACCTGTCCTCATAATTTAACTGTACCAAAACTCTTTAAAATACATTCCCCCCATTCTTTTTGTTTCTGCATCTCAAGATTTGGTGCACGACTTATCAATGTTAAGGTTTTCAATGTATTTTTATCAAGAAAATCTGGTCAAACCATGGCCCTATTACCTGCCCTGATCCTATTCTCTCCCATGTGAACTTGTGGAAGGAGGCATCTCTTGTGAAAAGTGGCATCCCTAATGTCAAGAACTCTCTTTTATCGCATTTACCCCAGAGAGAGGTAGAGGCAATCTGAGGGCAATCTTCAAAACTGAATTTAATAATTGTTGCACCAAAAAGAAGCAGACACAATAAAATCAATGTGAGAACAATTACACTACTGTACTCTATTCTTTGCTCACAGTGGAGGATTATTATCCCTCTCCAATAGTGCTTTAATAATATAGGACCACTTAAGTAGGCTGTCAGGGTCTACAGCATCAACAACTTGAAAGCAGCTGACTTCAGACAATTATTCATCAACTTAACAATCTCAGTGTTTCAAAGTTATTCACTATGTGAAGAGATTTGAGAGCTTCATTGCAATTGATAAAGTGCCATATAATTACAATCATTTTGGGAGCATTAATTTTCTGGTTTGTGACAATGTTCTGGTTGCTCTACCTTCTTCATGGTTGGGAAGATTCAAACAAACTAATAAAAGGTAAATAAAACAAATCACTAGCTTGCGAATAGGGACTGAAGTGTCCAGCCTGTTTGCCCCAGTAGCCACATTTATATTGCCAACAAGTTACTGCTGTCTCCATAGGTCAAGATCAATTCTTCAGATGGGTTTCAGTACTTCTGAAGGCAGCTGTGCTTCCACCAAAGTCAGGGCTCCCAGTAGCCCCAGTACCCTAAGTTAAATACAGCTTAAGGGTGTTTTCACAGTAAAGATAGCCAGTGCCTCCTACATAGAAATAAAGGATATTCCTTTCAAGTGTACAATTTCACTGTCAGCCAGCATCTAGTCTTTAATCTCATTCTGCATTCCTAAAAGACAGGGTATTGCAAATAACCAACAGCAATTATATTTTATATCTACTGCTTTTTTTCTGAAAACTGTATAGAAAATCAGTGGAGGTAGTCATCAGGGTCACAAGGCTAAAAATAGTTTGCAGTAAAGAGATTAATATTCCATGTGTGACATCACACACATGCATGCATACACACACACACGCGTGTACACACTATTATGTACTTGGGTGGGAGACACCTAAATAAGAGAATACTCTTTATTGGCATCCCTTTGTGGGGATAGTCATAGGAATTATACCGACAGGGTTAACTAGTCATATTCTCACATGCAGTAAAAAGCTTCTTGAGGTCAAACATGTTTGTGAGACAGCACCAAATGCTTGGATGATAAGGAAGGATCGAGGATGCACAGCTGCCACCGGTAGTTAATGATTTTCATTACATAGATTTGTATCACCCAAGCTCCCACCTCATGTAATTTTAAGAGATAGCAAATTGTACTGCCGTATTCAAGGTAATTAATACACTCCAGACCTAACTAGTGAATTATTTTGAAATTCCTAAAGAGGAAGCATATCCTATTGAATAATCCCATGACCCAAACATGTACTAGTGACTCCCAGGCACTCCTCACAACCGTTTTGAACAACTATTTAGATGCAGCCAAACAAACACTGTGTACTGACACCCTCTTCTCTCCTCTCCCCACTAATTGGCTACTGTAATAATGTGACTAGGGATAATCTAGTCACATCCCAAACGTGACATTACATCAGGGGAGTTGCAAGTTGTCTCCTCCCAGACTGCCTCCAAGCCAATAGTTCAAAATACTAAAACGTGGCCACAGAGACATCAGTAATTATACAGATCTCTCCCTTTATTGCTTTCAGAGATTGTTGTACCATTCAGTAAAATATAATTCCATATAAAGCTATGGAGGAGAATGTATCAGACTATGGATGGGTTATACATCTCGAGCTGTGAATAAAACAAAGCAGTTTACTTAAAAATAGATGTAAAACTATCCCCCCAAAATCACATATAATCTATTATGAGTGTTGATTGAGGTTCAAACTCTTTTCTTGTGTGCTAATTATCCCTTTTAACCAAATGTAGCATAAAACAGATTGAAATGTTCATTACAAGCAGAATAATTGCTACTTATCTATTCTGATGGTTGTTCCCAATCATTAAGCTCCATTTTTCTATCCATGTTACTTCTGTTCGAGGCTAAACTGTACTTAAAATATTTCTTTAATTCTGCATCTTTCATTAGTTATCTTATTTAAATAGGACACTAGCAAATTCTTCAAAGTAATCAGTGGAATGGGTAAATGCATCATCAGATGCAATGCCTAACCATGCAAGTTAGGAAGGTCTCCAATTTAATTGTTTCAGAGTGATAACAACCATGGTAGCAGTCATGATGCTGCAATTGTTCCCTGTAACCCTAGACTAAAGGTGGCGAAGAGACTGTAGACAGGATTCATACTTTGTCATCCTTCCCAAAAAATGTGCATAAGTAGACACCATAGAGTAAATGGATCAAATTAAGATGTGATACCCCAGTAGTGAAATAGCATATCAATATTCACTACCTAGACTTGGTATGAAGGTGTCTACATGGGTGAGGCACAGGTGATTTTAGACATCCACTGAAACATTTGATAACATTTTCAAAAGTGGAGAGAGACTCTGAAGAGGAAAGAGCACTATCATTATCTTCTGATAGAGGTCTACAGATAGACAGGATTACCTGCTGGGGAGTACTGTACCTTGAAGATCCTCCATCCCCACAATTTTCCTGTCTTTCATAACTTACATCACTATGTTGTTTCTCAAAGAAATGGTCTCTTCAAAAGCTAATTTAAATTAGCTTGATTTTCTACCATCACTGATGTCACAAGCCTAACTTTATTTAAAAGCCATTCTACAAAATGGCCAAATTCCTTTCAACACTCAAACTTGATGGCATTGAATTTTACATGGCTTCATCCCTATGTGGAGATAACAGGTTTGCATTGTTCAGGTCCATGAATCATCCTCCTCAGAGCTTAAGGTCATCCAAAACTATATTGCCCATTTCCTAACTCACAACAAGGTCCGTTCACCCACTGACCTACAGTGGCTCCGGTAAAGCAAAATCTTGATTTTTAAATTTTCATGCTCGTTTTCAACTCCCTCCATGGCTAATCCCCTCCCTAACCCTAATCTCCTCGAATCCACAACCCTCTGAGATATCCACACTCCTCAAATTCTGGCCTTTTGAGCATCCCTGATTTTTATTGCACCACCATTGGTGATCATGCCTTCAGCTTTCAAAGCCTTAACATCTGGAATTCCCACCCTAAAATCACCTGCCTCTCAACCTCACTTTCTTCCTTTAAGACACTCCCTAAAATCTACCTCTTCAACCAAGCTTTTGGTCATCTGCACTAATATTTCTTTATCTGGCTCAGTGTTATATTTTGCTTTATAATGCCTCTTTGCTTTAAGATGTTTTATTACATTAATGATACTAGATAAATACAAGTTGTTGTTTGGTTCTGTCTCAAGCTACGTATGAGTTATATCCTTCTCTGAAATTCTTAGCAAAAATTTTAGCAAGAGGAACAAGTTTGTATTCATGTTTACTTTGTCTTTAGAATTGGAAGATGAGGAAAAATATTCCTCATGAGCTTCATTTATTATTGAATGATGGACTAGGAGCAACTGACTAGGTGTGTGAAGTGAATCTTTGTGCAGCATTTTAATACAAAACCAAAACTGGGTCTTTCTCCATTTCATTTTCATCAGCTTCCAAACAAATTTAGGGAAAGAGCAGAGCAGCGCTGTTGGGGAATGATGAATACTTGGAGTGGTACCAAGCTGAAAATGTCACCAAGGGGATTTGTCAACTCTACTTTGCAGAGCTCATAGAAGAATTGCTTCTCAACTGAGCAATATAAAACTACATATGTGTGCCATTATGTTAACTATTTTAAAGGCATAGTTTGTCATTATTTTCCTTAGCCATTTCATCTTATCTGATAGCTAAAATTGGAAGTACCATTGATGGCAGCATGGTAAAGTAAATGGGGAATCAGGTGACTTATAAGTCACTACAGAGAGCACCTCTTTATCCTTTCCTGTACAAATAAATGGGGTAGAATTTTACAGCACATCCCGCCGGTGGGATTTTCCGGTCCCACTGAATTCAAAGGAGTTTTGAACAGCTCACCGCATTTTACAGCTATGCCCCCACCACGATGAGGCCATAAAATTCCACTCAGGTTGTTTTAATCTGCATTTAAATATAATTTGCATCACATATGACTGAAGGTAAGAAAAGAATACAGTTCTTCTTTCTCCCCAGAGAAAAGGTCTGCCAAACAGGTGTCATGATAATACACCCTATTCACAGAATCTAGGCTCCACAATCACCAGCAATCTGTCGCTTGATGCTGAAATCAACATGCGTATTGCAAAAGCTGCAGCTGTCATGTCCAAGCTGAGTAAGAATGTGGAACAGCAGCAATCTGACTGAGTCTACCAAGGCTGTGACCTCAGCACACTCCTCTACAGTGGTGGGACCTGGACTACATATGCTAAGCAGGAGAATAGGTTGAAAAGTTTCCACCTTCGCTGTCTCAGACATATCTTTGGCAACTCTTTGCAGGACAAGGTCACCAACCCAGAGATCGTGGAGTGTATGCTGATGGAACTAACACACTGATTGCTATGCCAACAACGTCTGCACTGGCTCCACCATATTCATTGGATAGATAATGGCCAAAGTCCTTCTGTAGGGTGAATTGGCTACTGGGTCATGACCTGCTGGGCAAGGTCACCTGCAGGCAAGATATGAAAATCGCAGACACTAAAAACTGGGAGACAGTCACACCAACAGCCATGGCTCTGCAAATTGACTGTTTGGAAGGGCTTTGGAAAAGGCGAACAGAAACGTAACGCTCAGCTGGCTGAGAAGAGGGTCCAGAGAAAACACAGACCAACAAATCATGTATCTTCTCAGCCCACTGCCTTCCTCTACAGCAAATGCAGCAGAGACTGCCTTGCCAGAGTGGAGCCCCTGAGCCACACCATGTGTTTAACACAGTTGACCAGCATTGTCTCACAAGACAGAAGGCTGCCAAAGAGAGTTACAGAATCAACAGATCATACATCAGCACTGGAACCTTGTCATAGTATTTGAGTCTAATGAAAAATGTGGGCGAGTCAATGGACTCAAGAATAGCTTTATATTAATTTGTTGAAATATAATCAGACTAATTACTGCCTACGTGAAGAAAGGACAAACAAATTTACATTTATGCAGTACTTTTCTTTGAGATGTCCTAAAGTGATTCAAAGCCAATGAATTACTTTTAATATGCAGTCACAGTGGTTCTGTAAGCAAATCTGTCACAATCACTTTATGTAGGAAGTCCCAGAAGCAGCACATTTACATAAATGACCAGATAGTTGGTTTACAGTGGCATCTGATGAGGGACAAATGTTGGCCAGGATACAGAGAGAACTCACTGCTTTTTCTCAAATAGTGGTAAAGGATCTTTTATATTCTCTGAACAGGCAGACAAGGCCTCAGTCTACGACCTCATCCAGAAAATAGCACCTCCAATCCCTTCAGTACTGCAATGAATTGTCACCCTAGATTATTTGTTCCAGTTCAGGGGAGGAGTTTCAATCTACAATCTTTTGACTCAGAGCTTGGGGTGCTACTAATGAGCTAAACTGAATTGGGGATTTCTGCACTATGATGTCTGGCTACACAACATTACAATGCTCATTCATAAATGCTTTTTGGTTCAATTCAATGAGAAAGACCAGTTCCTGGTGCTTCCAAGAACTTATTCAATACATGCTCCATTTGTACTATTTTACCAAAGGCCCCCCACCCTCTATGCTTTAGAGAAACTTCCCCAAACAGCAGCCCCACCTTACCTCCTCCCAACACAATCTCCCCATGGCATGTACACCTCACTGTTCATCCCACACAGGTACTGCATTGGCTATTTACAACAGAAATCCGGGTATTCTGATGAAAATGAGAAGTTAGTTTTTCCACTGAGAAAAACTGCCAGCATTCTATCCATAGCTGAAAATGCTGTCACCTGTTCCTCATTAACATTATAAGCAAAAATGTTTGTATCAGCTGAAGGGTCCTTGACAAAATGGATGATTGCATGAATATTTTTTGTTGCCTTTAAAACATCAAAGAATCATTTAACATGGCACTCTTATACTATATACAGTTCAGGTATATTATGTTCCCTTCTACATGAGACATTAATGCGCCTTTTCCATGTAAGCAGCTATTAATCCTGTAGACATTGCACACAGGATAGTTCTAACTATTAGTTCAGCCCATCCATTAAAGCAGTTACTCTGTTATTGGGGAGACCTCTGAAAGTACTCCTTGCAGTGTTATAAAATCACCACAGAACATTTAACCAAACGGCTCCAATTACAGTAAAGAAAAATTATTGTCTATTACTCTAAATATTAGTATATTAGTGAGCAATTGGGACACCCCACAAGTGTGTGGGAGATGAAGAAAGCTCCAGTTTGCACATGTACCTGCAATCCATCATAGGCAATGTTTTTATATTTAAAGCACCATTTCAGCTCATCACCATTTCCTCCACCCAAATTGTGAGATCATACACCTCTCCGAGATCCGATAACATCAGAGCTGTGACTGTGGAAAGAGCTTGTCCTACAACATTGCTCCATGCAATACATCACGAACGGTGGATGCAAAACACAAACAGACAAAGGCGTGAGCATTTTAATGGTGCACTCAAAATCTCCGGTTTTCTCTTATTAAACTCATCATTCTCAGTAATGATGCATAAATACCCAAAATATGAGATATAACAAATGTACCGACCAACACTCCCAATCAGTCCCTGTCTGCAAACCCGACTCAATGACATCATGGTGCATTTACCATAAAATCCGGTGCATACATTGAACTTCAGAGTGTTTCTGTTTTTAAATACAGAGAATGACTCATACACAAATGCAGAAACAAAATTAATACTGTGAGCATATGTGAATGGTATTACAAGAAACAGGAAGCATATGATATTTTTTCCTATCTCATGTAAAGATTTCTTCCAGCAATAATAGACAGTACCACAAAGCATGTCCTTAATTAACTTACCACTAAACTTTATGCTCCTCAGAACAGCTGAGATCTTTCTAGAAGATATATAAGTGGACTTGCATAATTTCTGCAATTCAGACCACTACTGGAGACTTAGTGGAAAATGAGCAGGGGTGATTAAATTAGGCCTGCAGGTTTGTAATTGTAAGTGAGAAAGTCTGGCAATGATTTTAGAGACCCATCCAATGTGCTCTGTATAACCTCACTACTCTGTTGCTAAACAGAAATTTTATATACTTTAGCAAAAAGACTGATTTGTGTCAAAATGAAAAGCTCTGGTATTGTAATGATAGTGCTGTATCCTCAAATTACATGCTTACAAGTGAGAAATAAGGCATTGTAAAACAGTGACATCTTGCACAACACTTTGAATTCCGCTGATTATCACAGCTGTTTCAGGCATTGCTTATTCTACCTGAATGGTGAGGGCTTCAATTGTTGAATCTACTTTTCATTTTGTAACACTCCTAGATTTGGATGGATGACTTCTTGTGTTGTGGCAGTATTTAATCACAGTCTAAATTGCTATAGCTGTTATAAATTTAGGTACAACATTTGGGCCACCTTTCCCCAATATTTATGCATGTCATTTTGTTAAAGAGTATGAACAGCACTGAAGATGGTAACTTCCTTTAAAAAGTCATTTCAAACAAGGTACCGGAGTTGTAGGAGACCCTCTTCTGATGTTTATGTGCATTTCACAAAAACAGGAAAATCATCTCTCTCAAGTTTCAGTTACAGAATTTCCTTATTCCAAAAGGATCCCTCAATGGTAAAGACATGCAGGCATGGCTATTTTGTAATGTTCCTGCCCAGGTCTGTGTGTTATTTGAAGAGACACCAACGACATGTGGAAGAAAAGGAAGTGGCATACCTGGTTTATACTGAAGAACTTCTCGGTTGTTCTGTTGCTCGTGGTCATTATAGTTATACTATCTGTTTGGTAGGAAATAGCACAGCCAGTCTGGCTACTTAGCCAGTCTTCAAATTCAGGTAGCAATTTTTGATTGGCGCGTAGACACTTGGTATATGTAGCATTGATCTCTCCATGACACTAAGCTCCCCATTTCAGCCATGTCACAATAGGAAGGTGGCCAGTCTCATATAGGGGGAAGGAAAACTCAGCTGAGCCATCCCTGGGCTGTTTCTACGTACCCAATAATGAAGTCAGAACAGTAAAGGCCTGAGAGCAGGTCCTCAACCAAAACTGATACACAGCCGGGTGAGAAATATGAAGAACGTTTATCTTCAAATTGATGAGCAAACAAAAAAAATGTAAGGTCAGCAATATATAATAAGCAACTCCACTATGAAACCCATTGTCCCTTCTTATTGTACTCGTTATCTTGAAATAGCCTCAAGTGCTGGCAATTATACCACACATCCCAATATAAACTTTGAATGTAGAGTCAAGGACAAAGCTGAATGAGTTCCACTCACTGCGATTCTATATTCGGGAGTGTGGTAATGAATAGTATATCTTGGTAACGTCAGTTAGCAGTGTTTATCTGATATAAAGTGGAAACAGTTACTCATGTCTGTTTGGATGTCTGCAGTTTAATCACAACTGTTAACTTAAATTATCCCCATACATATGTGACCAATAGTTGAGAGGCTTGCAAATTGTGTACATGCAATAATCCATCAGAGGGGGATTGCACCATCACCAGATCTTACAGTCTCCTGGTGATTAATACACACAGAGACCGGAAGCAGTGTATCACCCATGTTTTTAGATGCAGCTGATGCAAGGTTTGGAGAAATGTGAGAGAAACTGAAACAAGGCACAAGACTTCATAGACACATTAAATAAAAAGTTTTAAAATTAAAAGTAAGACTAAGAACATGCATCAATTCATGCATCAAAATTGAGTAGTCATCAGGGGCTGTCCTCACCTGTAGCATTATCTTCTCCATTGGTGGTCAATTTCTTTGCAATCATATGCTTGTTGTATCTGGTCATTCCTGTGAACAGTCCTGCAGATTCTCAAGTGCTATATATTTTGTGGAGTTAATCAACAGCCTCTTTGCCCCAATAGACACTGTCACTTGTTTCACAGCATCCCAACTGATTTTTCGTATGTAAAATGATGCATAATTTGACTATCTGCCCCACCTTGGACCTTTAAGAAACTAATAGACAGAGTCATGCATTCATATAACTCCTCACTATTTCAAACTTTTGAGGTTCCCATATGATTATTCATAAAGATACCTTCAAGAGTTTCACTGCACATTCCCATGTAATCAATTGATGTTAGTAACCATAATGTTATTTCAAATAAATGGAGTTCTTGGCTCAGATACTACATTATTTCCCATGCACAAAGTTAGATAACTTTATCCAAGAGGATTTTAAAGGTGTTCACTCATTCACTGATCTGTAGGAAGAGGCTTTCATAACATCCTGATTTATATGACTAGTGCTACAAGACTTTCAAAAACATAAGTGGTCTGTTACAATAACAAAAACATACCTATATATGTTCTGAGTGGAAAAGTGAGAATAAGGCAGTCAATTGAATGAAGGGCAGCTTTCATCCACCAATTGACCAGCCTATTTCAGTTCTCCAGTACAGCACACATAACAGGCTTTATAGCTCACCTCGTACTGGTTGATTGCTCACGGAACAGCGAGACTCACCTGCTTGCCATCCAAGGTGTACAGCTTCTTCACTACCCCAGTCTCCAGCTTGATGGCCTCAGTGATGTCAGTAAGGACTTGCTCAAAGGAGTGTGCTGTTTTCTTGTTGAGCAGAACTCTCACTGCTTTCCGTGGCTTGACTCCACTCCGTATAACAGTCACTAGTTTAGGGCGAACAAAGTCCTTAGTTTCTTTGACCTCAGTCATGTGCTTGGCACTGGCAAGGGACTGTGGCACTTTCTGGGTACCAGAAGCTTTGACATTCACAGACCAATTGGGATTTACATTCTTGGTGTAATCCACCTTTTTGAAGATGTCATGTGATGAGCAAACATAGCTCTCCCCTAAACAGAAAGAAAAGTGCATTGTCAAATTTGCTACTGAAATAAACCTAGAAAAAATGTTCTAAATTGTTGGTTTTAGCTTAACACTTGATATGACCAGGTCTGGATTAATGAAGGCCTAATAATCAGTATGGCTACATAAAAATGGTTATTGAAGCTTGCAACACACACTGAATCATGTCACAGGCCACTTTGCACAATTGGTCAAAAGAACACAGCATACAAATACCCTAAATTTGCATTTCTAGTTTTGCTGAAAAAAGAGACCTTTTAAAGCTTTTCATCTTGCACTCATCAGGACAGATTCACAAGAACATCAAATCTCCAAGGGAACAACAATTTATACTGTATGAGAAAAGCATGCTTATTGGTTGGCAAGCAGACTCTGATTGGTAGAGGTGGAGAGTGCACCAGGGAACAGTTGACCCCAAGCTTTTGTTTAGTCGAAAAAGGCACAATGCCTGGACGTGATTTTTCTGGTTGCAAAGAACAGGGCATATCATGCAGAAGTGAGCCACATTGCAAATCTGACTTGTAATCTGAAAGTGATTGTTAGCGTAATTCTTAGGAAAATCAGGATTGTTTAGTGAGTTTTGCCCAATTGCAGAATCACATCTAATGTTGGACACTATGCCTGAATTTTTACCTGTGAGTTGGTTGTGCGGGGTAGGCAGAATTCCTGGGTCCGTGAACCTGACTTTTAAAAAGGGCTGCACGAATGTCAGATTTTCAGTCCGGAAGGAGCAGGCTAGATTAGAAGTCGGGATGGGAAACCTCGGGAGTAGTGAGGAGGATGCTGGGTGTGGGGATAGGCTGGTTGGAAGGTTTGCCTTGGGGCTCCAGCACTATGTCCAAAATGTTTTAATATACAATAAAACATGAAACATCCCTCCAGCTCTCAACCCTTACCCCACACAATCCCCATGCCCAATACATGTCAACTCATGCCACTTCATGCCTGTGCCCACCCCCCATAACCTTTCATACCCTCCATGCTAACCTATGCCCCTATACTGACCTCCATGCCCCCTCATGGCCTCCAACTCATGCCCCTGTATACACTGCCCTGTCCCCTTATACCCTCCAAGCCAACCTATGCCTCTGTACCTAGTCTCCTTGCCCCTTCATACCTTCCATGTCAGCCTATGTCCCTGTTCCCATCCCATGACCCTTTATGGCCCCTATGGCACTGAGTGCCAACTCATGCCAACCCATCCCTCCCCCATCCACCACCCTTTATCCTTATATCTAACATGCCAACTTACCCAGTAGCCACCATGGGAAGACCTCAAGACTCATGCAGAAATTAGATAAAGGAAAGTTCTATCAAGTTCTAAGTATCTTTTGCAGATTTCACTATGTTGAAATAAACACTCTCATTCATAAAAATGCAGTTATTACATTTACGTTCCCTGAGTCCCTTATAACAACAAGCATTGGAATTCATAGCCCCACTTCAAGGGATCTATAACCATTTATAGCCGTCAATCAAACTGTGAAATGGTAAGTACCTTTCTGCCATAGTGGATGGTTGTGAAATCAGTCATGCAGCAGTAATTCAGCAATAGCAGCCCCCAGATTTAATGTCAACAGACAGTGAAATAGCAAGCAATGATTTTTTTAAACATCCCAGATACTTTTTTCAAAGGTTTAAAGGGCAGGGTTTTTAAATGCCTTGACAGCTTGCTCCCCTTTGACAAATGCTTTTAACAGGTCCTCTTGACAGTTGCTTTTGACAGTTTTGATAGTTGATTTTGACACGGCTATTGACAGTTCCAATGAGTTTGACAGTTAACGAGTTTATTCACTTTTATGCACACTTATGCCTACTTTTAACAATTCTAAAAGGGCTCCTTATCTCGCTCAGAGGGCACCTGGCCTTCCCCAAAGGGCACCTTAGCTCCCACAAAAGGCACCTCACCTCCCCCAAAGATGTCTGGGGACTATATCCAAAGGGGTACCTTGCCTCTCCAAATGAATCCATAAAGTTGGCAACTGCCCTTAGCAGATCTACTCTCACACTTCGGGTTTCACACTCCTGGGCTACCAAACTTGACTTGAGTGGAGGCAGCTGATTTAAATGGCCATCTGCCTCCCTGAAATGTGCAAGCATTAAACGCGAAGCACCATCGCTGCCCAGTGAAAATGGAAAGTGCCATGCTCAGGGGCAGGACTTGCAATTTTTGGGCACTTCTGCCATTTTTGTCACTACAGAGAGGCTCCCTGTAGTGGAGAAAATCTAAGCCTACGTTCTGGGTTTTGCAAGCACGGATTGGTTAAGGAAAGTTAGTACTCTGCCTGTTGTGAACAGTCGAAGGGACGTGCCGTTAGATAAGATCCACCAGGCATTAGGACATACAGCCCAAAACCAGGCATCACATCAGCACTGAAATTCATCGCCAATCAGAATTTACTTTTATGTAACTCAGGATTCATTTGGTCAGGTTCTTTGCAACACATGTGGATGGAAATGTTAAATAAAACCATAAAATGCTGATATACTCAGCAAGTCTAGCAGCATCTGTGGAGAGAAAAACACAGAGTTCAGGTCCTTGATGCTGTCAGACCTGCTGAGAATTTTCAGCATTTTCTGGTTTTATTTAACATTTCCAGCATCTGCAATATTTTTCTTATTGGATGGAAATGTTGCCTTGCACTGTCAATTTTCTCAAACAACATGGTTTGGCAGGTCACCTGTAGTGTGGGAGAAACCATCCACAAAATCCAACCAGCAACATGTTTATGAAATCTGTGTATACTGACTAGGGCTGAAAATTCCAAATACAAATGGATTTACTTTTCAGTGGTGTAGAGATTATTAAAGCATCTCGCTATTTTACCAGTGACCTCAGTGCGCATATCTCTGTGTCAGATACTTAATTGCTTCCTGTTTTGCTTCTGATCCCAGTTGGGACTTTGAAGAAAGCCTTATGTAACCCCATACTTAACAGCTGAATTCTGAACTGAAATATCATTTGTGCCCATTTTCAATTAACTAACATTTAGAACTATATTGTGCCTTTGGGGCAGACCTACTTAATATACTGCATTAGAACATAAGAACATAAGAGATAGAAGCAGGAGTAGACTATCTGGTCCACCCAGTCTGCTCCGCCATTCGTAACTTTGGGCAACTTCTTGCCAAAACGAAAACTTTTTTGTCTAGATTAGTTTGTTTGCCTAACCAGCAATGAAGTGGCCATGTAATAAGTTGCAATTCCTCAGTCTTGATTTGAAATATAACTCATTACCCGCTTTGACTGGTGTCACAACGATGTGACTTGTGCATTGGTGGTATTAATCTTTAATTTCATCGACATATATTGAACTGTTCAAAAAGGACTTTTTTAAAAAGCAAGCAAAGACAAATGGCTGCCACAAGTCACCTGCTGTTGCCAAGAACTACTTCAAAAAGTTTACTGAAACTGTACTGGAGCTCACATTTGCATTTCTATAAGGCTACCTCTCAAGCAGACACAGAAAGTCTACCAGGACAATATCTATATGGGAAGATCTTTTTCCTATCTCATCAAGGTGGATAAGAAACATTCAGAAGCTAATGGCCATGGGACAATAGCAACAGTTTGTTCAGACCTTCTTGAATCATTATGGGGAGAGAGGTCATGTGACTAGAATAACCAATGTTGAAATTTATTTTAATACAGCATGCAAGCTGCTAAAACAGGAGTCTGGAAGAACGTGTTATTGAGGCAGTAATACTCTCCCATGCCCTTTCTCTCCCAAGTTAATACCCAATCTCTGTTACAGTTAATAAAATCCAGCACAGAGATAGTGAATTGTCATCGCTAGGCACCTCAGGTGCAAAATCATCAACCTCTAGAAAAGATGGGCTATATTTTTTAAATAAATTGTCTCTGACGATTGCAGTTTTACATGGGCTTTAACTCCTGGAATTTCAAGATCATCATGGAGGAAAATCTGCCATGGCCACAGAAACCTGCAAAGGACTTATAACAGTGAACTCTTGTTTTTTTTTTTATCTTTTAGCAAAAAGAGCAACATCCTATTGTATGGCTTGTAATTCTGCATGCTTGCGTGTGTGTATATGTGTGTGTATAAGAGTATCTCATGAAGGTCGAGCATGAATTTACCTTTTTAAATGTTTTTATGTTTACCTGAGTTGATTTTTAATTTATTTTTGTTTTAAGACCTTCATCCTTATAAATTCACAAAAACCCTGTTAAGGTCAGACTTGGAGTGGTATCATAAGGGAGTCATTTTTACCCTCCTCACGTGGCCGTAACATTGGCCATTGAGAAAAAGTGGCAAATAGAGAAAAACATTGCACATCCTTATTGGGCTGCTGGAAAGTCAGAGAAGGTAACATCAGAAATCCACAGTGGCTGATCCCTCCAAAGACATGCTTATGCTATTCTATATACCCTGGGATTGTTGTTTATTTTATCCCTTCCAAACTAGTCCTACTTTAAAGTTCCATGGGGACCAGCCACTGTCTAGTGTCACAGCCAAATGTTCCAGGTAACGAGTGTCCAAGGATCATTAGAAGATATCACAGCCCAATCCAATTGTGTCCTTATCCTATGCAACTTCCAGTCATTAACAGGCAGTAACCATAACTAGGAATTCCAGCTGTATGTTTCCTCTTCCTTGCCCTAGAATTACTGAGGCCAACTGAAGGAACTTTATCATCACTCTAGCTGAGATCAACTAATACAGAACACCAGGGCTGATTCTGGGATTTTCCTGGTCTACATAGTTTAGTTCTACACTGGTAGTGCACATTATGCACTGAGTCATCAGGGAACTGTGGAGAAATGCTTATTGTAAACTGATGGATTCATAATAGTGCAATCCCACTGTATTAGGCATGGAGTGAGTCCCATTTTTCCAATAGCAAAAGAGAACCTCTGAAAAGAGCAATAGAAAAGATAGTTTGCGTTGCTAACTCTGTCCATCCTAAGTTATCAGCCATAAAAACTTTAATGGCTCAAGCAATGGCAGCAGTAATAGAGACCAGAAACTTTGATGGCCTATTTCTCCTGGCTGAGGTAAAGTTGACATGAGTGGCTAGGCACGGGAAGAAAACAGAAAATGCTAGCTTGGGGGAGGGGTGGTGCAGCGGTGAGTAAAAAGAGAAACAATTCAAGCTGTTATTTAAAAAACACATACGCACATTTTGAAATAGTAATGCCTGTAAAGCGATTCTATTGCTGACCAAACGACCATAGGGACATATCAATTACTCATTTAATCCTTTGACTCTTCCAATGTGTCTACTGAAAAACCTCTTCAGAGTGCAGAATGATCTACTGCCTATATGTTCCACTTTGAAGTTTATTCTCATTTGTTACTTGACCAATTCCATTTTTAAATAGGGTGGCTAGATCTTGCCAGAATCTGTCAGTTTCATGTGTTTTTTATTAGTATTTTACAAACATGAGAACAGCAAAGACCAAATCTGGATTCAGGAAATATAGGAGGCAACAACTAAAATAGCTGATGCCAGCAAAAAGGGCTGCAAAAAATTTAAATTACCCGGTGTTTGATACTCTTGCATTCTTGAATGAAACACACTACATAGCTTTCATATGTTAGCTGTTAGACCTCCATGGTTACTGGCACACAATGACATTCACAGTTACCCTACGAAGTCTTTATTTCAGTTCTACCCACCCCCCCCTCAAAAGATGCCAACTCATCTGGGGTACAGTTGTTGGTAAAGGTGTTGCCTGGTCTCTAGTTTCTTACTTAAGTGGTTATTCTCCATGTTTGAATTAGGACAGTTAGTGGTGACAGAATACTCAATCATAGGAATTGTTAGTCATAGGGTAGCCAAGTTCAACTCTGCCCTCAGTCAACATCCAGAAATATGTGCACACATTTCACTATAGGTTAACAGTCAGAGCCAAGGAATGGGAACCCTGACTAATCTTTCTCACTTTTCTAGGCCACAGGCGCTGTGACCAATTATGTTGCCACTACTGCCACACCAGCTGAGCCCAGCTAATTCAGCCCAGTGGAGGGATCAAATCTGCTGGTCTGTAAACCTCAAATCCAACCGGCCGGCGCAAGTATCCACTAACCAATTAGGGGAGCAGAACCAGAGGTATTTTAAATTGACTGCCTTAAGTACTGTATTTATTTTCTAGCCTTCACTGATGGCTAAGTGTAATCTTGTTAACTGCTGCGTGAAATGTGAATAATCATCAATCTTGTTTAGCAATGGCAAACTAATATAAAAATTCTCTGCTAGCAAGGAAAGTTCCCTAATGAAAAGGCAGTCCTTTTCAGACTCTTGAGCCCAGGCACTCATAGCTTCCAGGATTAAATGCAGAACAAAGCCTATAAGATTAATCATGTCTCCAAAGAAAATAAATTCATAATGAGATAATTAACAAAGTGGTTAGCTGTCGCATAAATAAGCAAATGCAGAATGAAGGCCAAACAAGTTAATGCAGAATGTAGGCCAAACAGCTTTACACAGATGCTATTAAATAGTCGCTTACAAAGCTATCAGCTCTACCCACATTCTGCTCTCAATTTTATTCTAAATAGGATGAATAGAAATAGATAGGGCGGTTCACTAATTTTCCATAATTTCTCTCCTTTTGGTTACAATTCAGTCAGGAACACCTGCCCAATCACTATATTCTACTTTCCTCATGCTAGAGGTGCACTTATAGGCTGTCTTGATGAGGGAATAGACGCTTTGTGAGGGAGCTCATATTTATTTTTTCATGGTGATAGTGATTTCTGTGCATGTATAAAATATCTTACTGTATTGCACAATGATCCTAACCTGCTAACTTGAAATTAATGTAGAATGAGCTATTCACATAGACCCAATTAACACTACTTACACTGTTGTGTAGGGAAATTCATATCCTGTTTACTTTATCTTATCTTTTTCTTATCTATGAGAAACTAGCATACACATATTTCCAATAAAAAAATGGTACCAAAGTATTAGATATTTTCAAAGACTGGATAATAAGTGGTATTTGGGTTCAGGCCAATACTCCCTACAGAGCATGCCAAATGTAATAACATTTCTAACATGATGGCATGTATAGGTCACATTGCTTTTCACTGTCTGTATCTCTGCATGGACTGTAATTTTTGATGACCAAGCCTTTGTTGTGAACTTCAGTCAATTGTCAAGTGAAGCCAAAGTTAACGCCAAACAGCACTCAAATCAATAAGATAATTTTATGAATTTGAGAGTACCAATAACCTGCACATCTTAATCGAGGAGTTATTCACTCACATGACTTGATTTGATAGAGAGATTACTTGGTGAATCCTGAGGTGCCAGATACTGTCTGATCAGTTAGTCAGTCAGCGTTAATGTCGCTACTTGTATTGCTAGTGATCAATTCACTTCTGTTCACTTTTTGTTTGCTCCCTCGCTTGCACACAACCATGAAGACACAAAACACAGTTAAACAAGCAAGGTATTGTTACACTGCAAGATTGATTCAGGAGTTCCAAATCAAATAAGGCTGAAAGAGTGGCTTTATTGTCCAATGGCAAGAGCAAATTCAAAAAGGTTATGGCCACTCTCTAGGCTGATCCCACTGAGAGTACGAAGTGATTACTTCCCAGTCTTTAGTCATAATGAAGAAGCTCATCTATGACACAATTACTCAGTAAAATTTATTTGTCTCCCTCCAGCAAAAATTGCTACACCCAGGAAACCCTTCATTGTAACTTGAACTATTAAATCATAGAGTTTTAACAAACTAATTTTAGCCAGAAGAGCTATTAATATTTTTGCTAACACAGTTCCTTATGGTGTGGAATGTGTTGGGCACAGTTGTATGTTGAATGGAATTATTACACAGCTGCTGCTGGTGTGCAGTGCCAGTTTAGCCACCCAAACAAGTAAATGATGCAATGCTGGGGTCACACCCTGCTGATAGCAGGATTCTATTCCCAATGTATCAGACAAGAGGCAGCCAAGGAAGTCATCCTCACAACTGCAGATCAACTCTGGCCCTGTTGATAATGGAAACAGAAAGCAAATGTGAGAAACTGGCTGACAGGTTACTTTTAACACTGACTGTCTCTCTTTTAAACACTTTACCCTTTCTCAACATGTCAAGGATTGCTCTTTAGAATCCCTAACAATAGCAATTTGAAATAAAATGCACAATCCCACCCCAATGCTACATGGGAAGAAACGCAAATTTGAAAATCTTTCCTGGGCCCAACATTTTAGGAATGAATTATACAATTCAACCAGATGACTTATTTTTCCTGCTATCTTATTCAAATGTGATTCACTAAGGAGATTGGATCATTGCGGTGACCTTGGAACTTGCTCCTTACAATTTCTGTGAAATTGGTAATGCAGCTACCAAGGTTGAAATTATGTTATTAAAATAAATGGTATAGGATTACCCAGCCAGTGAATAATATGGATAAATGCATAATAATAAAGATAATAATACATTATAATCCCTGTACAGAAAGCTGAACTTGCTAATCAAAGTCCATCATATATAGATACTTAGGTAACAATGTCACTAATCAATACAAAAGTGGGAATTTGTAGCAAACAGAAATCTGCAACCCAATAGCATTTTTGGTACTTTATTAGGAATTTCAGCATTGGTGCAAAGAAAGCATAAGTGTAGGGATAGGAATGGTTTTAACGCTAAGATTGAGAAGAATAGTCAAAATTCCAGCTATTACCATGAAGCTTTATAACATTACAACTCAACCAAGCTATGAAAATCCTCCCTTTTAAATTCAAGCTGGTCAGGCAGCTAGATTTTGTGCTTAAATTATGCAAAGTTGAACAAAATTAGATCATATGACTAGATCTCAAAGCACCTCTCATAGATTGCATTGTTACACTGGTATAAAATGCTTATGCGTAAGCAAACATCAGTTATCCGGCAATATTCACCTTAAGTAGCCAAAGAGAACAACATTGAAAAATGCAAGGGGAGATGAGCTCTGCTCTTACACTAAGGTGGCTGGTACTAACCTTCTTCCAGTTCATCAAGGCTGGTAATCTTCCCAATCCCATCAATGGAAAAGATAATGCGAACTCCCTGTGGCAGGTTCACATTGTCAGACAGGGTTCGGGTCAGGTCTGCCAGTAGAGCGTCAAAGGAACGGAAGCGATCAGCAGATATTGCATACACAATGCCCTTGAAGTACCGATCTCCATTGCGGTAGAAGCGGACCTTCTTGGCTTTCTTCTCAGTGGTAAGGGCCTGCAAGGTTCGGGTGCGGTAGAAACTGCAATGAGCACTGTGCGTGGGGCTGGGTAAACCATTCATCCTTGAACCCTTTGAGTAACGTGTCTTGTCCCTTTCGTCAAAATGGCCAAAATCCAGCTCTTTATCTTGGAACATACTTCGGTTAATTGGTCAGAATTGAAGGTCAAACAAACCTGCAACAGACATAAGGCTCAAGCTCACACACAGCAAGAGTTTGTGAAAATCTAGAAAATCCTTGGTCTCTAAATGGCCTAATGCACAAAACACTTCTCCAATAGCTGGTTCATAATTCTGATTTCGGTGGACGTTTTTCATTCACTGGGAAAATGCATTAAAGTTGGGGAGGGATCACTGGCACCATCTTTATCCCCACACTATATATGTTCTTTCCATAGAAAAAGGTTTGGCAATCTTACTCAAAGACCACAGGAGACTTGTGTTAGAAATGGAAATATTACACTGGAGCAATAGATTTCTAATGAGCCACATTGTTAGGATACAGTAGAGGGAGCTTTGCTCTGCATTGCATTGCATTTAGCTGTGCTATACCCAGTACTCAATTCCTGATTGGAGAAGGCTTTCCATTCTCCAGAACTGTACTAACTGAACAAAAATAAAGTTCACAAAAAAAAGCATTTGAGAACTTCTCTTTTAGTTAATCTTCTATATCAGCCTATATTTAATAACGTTCTAAAGGCCCTTTAATTTTATGAAATGTTTTAATTAAAATAAAGTTCTCTTTTGTTTTCGCCTGTGCAAGATCATTTAGTGATGAGGTCATTCATTGATTCAACCATTAATGGCTGACCTTAGATTAAATAGGAAAATTCTGTTGAAACATGTTTTTAATATATAGAAGAAATCAGAAAATTGAATTTATGGTGGGACTGGATCTTTTGAGTGTGGTGACTCCATTTTCAGACACCAAGGAAACTAAACAACCCATAATTAGTCAGTAAACAGACCACAAGCACATTAATCACATCCCCTCCAATGTTATCCACCATAAAACTCCCAAAACAATGCACCTACACCACTGAAATAGCTAGACAGAAATCAGTAGATGGAATTCTTTAAATACACATATCATTAATAAACTGAACAGGTAGAAATCAGTTATCATTTAATCCAGGATACACATTCACGATCCCTAGTGTTTACCCCTGCCCTGCACTCTCCGTTAAGAGCTTTTTTTCCTCATGAGAATAATTTGCCCTCATGTGAATGGCATTTCATGAAATTGGAACATTACAGCAATCCTCTTTGAAAATGAATGGACTTTCATTTATCATATAGTCCCAAGGGCATACTGTACATTTCAACACACTATACGATCAATTACCTTTGAAGTCCAGTCACTATTGTTATGTAGGCAAACATAGCAGCCAATTTGAATGGTCCCACAAACTGCAGCTGATATGAATGACCATTAATCTGCCTATTGTAATGATGGTTGAGAGACGAACATTAACCAGGTCACCAGGAGAAATCCCTTACTTTACATCCACCTGAACAGACCAACACAACTCGACAGAGTCTTAGTGGCACTTCATCCAACAATATTGAATCCCCTGTGCATTGAAAGGAAGGGTCACCCTAGTTTATCCGCTCAGCTCCTGAAGTCACTCAGAGATGAGAGTGCTAATACTGAGCCAAGCTGATGCTTAAAGATACATTTGGAAAACAAAGAACTGATGAGTCAATCTAATAATCTGATAGTCAATGCACTAGACTTACCTACAGGGTATATAGCTTTAGTGTAATATCGTGATGAAAATAGTCCTGGCCTCTTCTGGATTCATCCAACTCCTAAATGCACTATGTTCCTTTAACCAACTTCCATTTAACAGAGCCATACATACAGTATTGAACACACTGGACTTTGACTGGGATTGGAAATCGGTATTGAATACATGTAGATGTCATCTGAAATTCCCCTCAAATTTTTTCCCCTGTCCTAAAGGGATAGATTGATACATGGGTTGTACTGGTACCTCATCTAAGTGGTCAACCTTCATCTGTGCCTAGAGAATGGGCATGCAAATACATTAATGGGATGGCATAAAAAACCTGTTCCTCCACTCACCCAATTTACACTTTCCAACTGACATTAGAGTGAGGACCCTGGTTGATGTTTCTCCCTCTCTAGGTTGGGAACATTGATGTTAATTGGTGCTATGCTAAAATATTTTTAAAATACAGATCAGAGATTGAATGGGGACCTTCTTGGTTTGGGTGGCTCACATCCATTCTTGGCTAAGTTTTCAGTAGATTAAAACCCAAGTTGTTAATAATCCTTCAGACAATGAAAATTGACCAGTACCATTATCAATGAATTGCTAATATAGCCCACAGTCAATGATTCGAAAAAACTACTAAACCTCTTAAAATATGGTCAGAACAACTACATGATTTTAATGTAAACTTTCTACTTCCAAAGGCATGCTTTCATGTGGGAATGACTTCAGGATCAATTCATGTTCATGGGTAGAAAATATTTTCTTTGTGACACCTGACCGGGCCAAGAAATGAGTCCTATCCCGCTCCAGGATCACTAAAATTACGAACACACAATCTGGTAATAGCGGTTCGTTCAGGTTTGCCTTAGGCTAGCTGTTGTGAGAAGCGGCAATGTCACGTTGGTGCAGTAGAGGTGCTGTTTCGAGATTGAAAATGGAGGGGACTTGGTAGGGCAGTGTAGAAATGCTGACCTGTGCTAAACCAGACCCAGGGACTGATTGTGGGTGACATTGCCTAAGGGAGGTAGCACAAAGTACCAAACTGACACCCTCCACTAAAAAAAAATGCAAAATGTGGTCATTCTCGCTCCAACCCTGCAAACCAGCAAGTGATCCTCAAAAGTGGCCCAACACTTGGAACACAATTCTTTTTAAAAAAAAAATCGCGAAAGCCATCCTTTTGTTCGTGTAATCGCAGTCACAATTAGAAAGCAGTAACACCAGCAGCAATTTATCCTGACCCCGTGCATTAAGGTAACAATTCCTGGGGAGGGGCTTCTCCCTGCTATGTACTGTGAATCTGATATAACGGTTTACCAATAAAATGTATTATTCACGAACGGCTCTGAAAAGAAAAGGTAAGTAAACACACCGTGTGGAAGGCTCATATTAAACACTTGTTAAAAAAGGAGCGATAAATGAATCAGTAAAAAGCCGCCTGAACAGTTACTGTCAAAGGCATCTTAACAAAGGGAATGCATTACTGCGATTTACTAAACATCGCATAGTTACAGAAAAAATATGCAACGCTCATTGAAAGATCTGTACGTTTAGACACACTTTCATATTCAATGGTATTAATAAAGTGCAGCGGTTTACTTGAAGGGAAGGTACGTACTATTGTCTATTAACGCCAGTCTGCAATATGTATTTACAATTGATTGAATGGGAAATGTTAATTCTTATCAGATAATCCAATAAAATTCTATGGAATGGCTATTTAGAAGGTGAGAAAATACCGGGCATCTGGGAATGAACACGAACTGTACAATAGAATTTGAGAAATCTTATCGTCTCCATATATCAATTGCAGAGACACTGAATAAATCATTTCTCAATTCACATCGAGTCAATACCTTACTGCAGAATGTCAACCCCAAGCTCGATAAAAGTGCTACAACAATAGTGCATATATATCTATATAGAGATAGGTATAGATTGCGATTTTTTTTCCCCTCCGTTTTTTTACTTAAGCAAAGGAGCAACTCACCAAATTATGTGCTGTGTGGACAGGGTGTGGATGCAGAGAGAAAGAGACAATCCAAGTCTGCTTTTGTTGTCTGCGCTCGGGCTAGCCAGACCCACCACTGTGGAAATGTTGGATTCGTCGGGTCCTAGTGCGAGTCAAGTTTGTCATCCACTGAAACAACCCGAGTGTAGCAAGGGATCCTTGTTTCGTGGACCAGCGCCACGCATGGGTCGAATAAAATGGTTTTTTTTTAAAACACAAAACTGTGCACAAAATAGACGTAATTCTACCAGTTAGTACATTGAGTTAATTGTTGTATCGTAATATTGTATAATTAAACCGAAGGAGACAGTTGGTGGACGATATTTCTTCCGTTTGAAAATAATCCTGATGGGTTCGATTCTAATTGAGGGGATTGTTGCTGATATTTTTGAAGGAAAGGCCTTATCATACCTCAGAAAATTTCAAGGTGCTTCATGTGAAATGACTTTCAGCTGCAGTGACCTGTAGACAATACTGTCTTATCATTTTTGTTGAACACTTTAAAGTAAAGGGGTTCTCCTTATTCAGAATAATCACAGTCAGTGAACAGGTTCTGGTCCCGCCCGCCCCAAATACTGCGCCTCACTTTTCCAATAAGCCGAGCTGTAACAGGAAAGCATTTCTTGAAATGGCTACTGGCCTTTTGCCAAAGACACCTGAGGCAGTATCCCGCCCTATTTAAAAATGTTTACCCAGTGCCATTTCATGCGGATAATGGAAGGTTTGTAATTCCACCCCCCACCTCCCCCCCCCCCCGCCAAGCGGATGGTGGAGAGTTTAGTGTCTAACCAGTTTGTTTGATGGGGGCTCAGTCTTGTGGCTCCTGCAATGCTGACACTACGACATTAAAAAAATAAACATGACAGGACCTGTCCCACACTGATTCACCGCCCCTCCTTCTCCCAGATTTACATATTGACCCCAAATACTCCATGCTCGCCTTCTGCCGAATACTGGAATTTCCAAAGCGTGCCGATGGGCTTTGGGACCCTGGAGGAGCCCTGTAGTCAGCAGAAAGGGGAGGCTGGGGACCAAATGTTAAGGAGTCTGCGGTGCAGCGATTAAACACTAATTGTAATGTAGGTGTGACCACTGTCTAAACCATCTCCCCACCACGTGTCAAGATTCTGCACCTTAATTTTAGAGAAAAAAAGATTTACATGATCACAATTCGGGGAAAAAAAGCAGCATTAGCAATGCCTGATTCGTTCAGAGAAAGGGGCTCCTTCCTTGCCTGTTTAATATCTCACAAAAAAATCTCTGGCTGCAGCAAAGGGAGTGGAGATTTTTCTGTTTTTAGTTTCAACCAACGAGGCCCTAAAAGGGGTCCCTACTCATTCTCACGTTTTATATATATATATATTATACAAATCTGTTCCTGAATGATGTTATGAATTTCATTGTGCTGTGCTTTTTCCGAACAATTAGATAGATGGCCCAACATTAACCGGCCTTTTAAAAATGTGTTTTGACGTTTTTTATAAGATAAGCCTCTCCGGCAGTTGTGATGTTTAATCGTTTCTTCCAGCCTCGTATGCATTTTCATTTAAACCGATTGTTCTGTTCTTTCGTGTTTAATCTTAATGTTAATATTAATGCCAACATTTGAATCAAATTCGTAATTTCTCTGAGGTAATTTCCAGAATTATGCAAATTACCGCGTTACAAATCACCGAATTAGACGTAACAGCCATTGCTCTCACTCTGAAATGATTATTGATCTAACTCTCCGTGACAAAGGAGCAAAATAACAGTCACTCAAGACCCTCAGAAGAATGGGTTTACAATAAATGCTTTAATGTTAGTAAATCTCATCATTTCCGCACAACTGAGAATACGAGAAGGAGCTAAAACACTCTTGAGTCCCCCAATCGGGACTACATCCATCCATTGTGAAGATGCTTCTGCCGTGAGCTGAGACAACCTGTTCAAACGGTACAAGGTCATCTTTCACTTGGATTGTGGTAACTCCTCACAATCACAGTGGCCATACCCCAGGACAGCCCCGTGAAAGCACCAAAAGTCGGACGTTCATTTCAAACCCCAAGAGGAATGACAGAGCTGTCACCCCTGTCTGGCGCAACCCAGCTTTGTTCTTATCGGTCTCAAGATAGCAGAGCAATGTAAGCGTGCAGCTGTGTCCTCTCAGTACAAGGGCCTCTTAAACTGTAGAAAGTTCAGATCAAACATGTAACAGGAATTTAAACTCTCCGACCAGGAAATATGGTTCGAACCACTTTGCGGGCCACAGTGACGAGAGAGTACATTGAGTGGAATTGATGCACTAGGCTGGGGGTCTCTTAAATGCTCTTGTAGAAAGCGTGTTGGATCATCTGGGAATGGCTTTGTGAAATCTTACAGTGGTAGGTGGAAGGGCTCCATTAGAACCATAGTCAGGCATTCCTAAATTATGTGACTGATGGGAGACAGAAGCGGTCGCCTCACACTGATTATCGTGCCCATTGTCATGGATTGGGGCATCTAACTATATTACTTAAGCAATATAGACAGTGGATTATAGATCTAAATATAGGATGTAAATGCATTGGAAGCAGTTCAGAGAAGGTTTACCCAGGCTAACACCTAGAATGGGTGGGTCTTCTTATGAGGAAAGGTTGGACAGACTAGGCTTGCACCTGCTGGAGTTTAGAAGAGTAAGAGGAGATTTGATTGAAACATATAAAAAGATCCTGATGGGGTGGATGTGCAGAGGATGTTTCCTCTTGCGGGAGAATCTAGAACTAGGGGTCACTATTTAAAAATAAGGGGTCACCCATTTAAAACAGAGATGAGACGAAATGTTTTCACTCAGAGGGTCATGAGTCTTTGGAACTCTTCCTGAAAATGTGGTGGAAGCAGAGTCTTTGAATATTTTTAAAGCAGACGTGGATAGATTCTCGGTAAGCAAGGGGCTGATAGGTTATCGAGGGTAAGTAGGATGCAGCTTTCAGGTTACCATCAGGTCAGCCATGATCTTATTAAATGATGGAGCAGGCTCGAGGGGCTGAATGGCCTACTCCTGCTCCTTGTTCATATGTTCATACTTGTTCATATGTTAAAACTTCCCTTGTATGGCAGTGAACCGTTAATGTATTTGCAAGTTTTTATCTGTCCACCATTTAAATAGTTCACTGCTCCATTTAAACCAAATGAATAAACAGCTCCATTAAAATAGTGGATGTAAGATTGTCATATGGGTGTCAACTGTAGTGGTAGCACTGCTGCCTCTTAGTTAGAGGATTATGGGTTCAAATCCCTCTTAAGAAACTGGAGCAACCTGGATGAATATTTCATTGTAGTGCTGGGTTGGGTTCCCTCTTTCAAATGAGACCCAGTCTACCCTCTGAAGTGGATGCTAAAGATGTAATGGCAATATTTTGAAGAAGATCAGTGGAATTTTCCTTGTTTAATATATATCCCTCAACTAACACCTACAAACAGGTCATCATCACACTGCTCTTTGTAGGAGTTTGCTATGTGCAAATTGGCTGCTGTGCTTCCTGCATTACAACAGTGGCTACATTTCAAGAGTACTTCATTGGCTTTGAAGTGTTTTGAGACATACTGAGGTGATAAAAGACACTATATAAATGCAAGGTTAGTTTTCCTTTCATTCCTCAATATTGCCAGTTGTGATTTCAGCCTTATTTATATATGAGCGCTTGTCATGGAGTGACTCACAAGGAGTCAAAGCTTAAGTGTTGTATTCAGACAAAATAGGGTGAGAGAACAATAATTGGACCATGGTGCAGAGACGCAATTCATCCCACTCTTAAAAGTCATATGTTCTATTTGTATTTTTGTATTATACTATTAGCTATTTACAGCTAAATAACAAAATCTGAGCAATTTAAGAACAAAAAGAAGATTTGATTGCCTTATGGCAGTTTCCTTTAGTGCAGATTGATCAGCTGCAAGGTGTGAGACAGAGCTGCTGCAGCATCACAACTGGTGGGAGGGAGTGAATAGTCTTTCCATAATAATGGGAACATAGGATTTTTTAAATTGGAAAATTGACACACACCGTGAGAACAGGAAATTAGATTTTCAAGAAGAAATGTGGGTTCTCCTAGATACGGTCAACAAAAGTTTATAAAATGCCTTTATAGGAATAAGAGTAGGCCATTCAGCTCCTCAAGTCTGTTATACCATTCAATTAGATCATGACTGATGTGTATCTCAACTCCATAAGCCTTGATACCCTGATCTATTGATCTTAATTAGATCCATCATACAGCATACCAAACGTAAGGGAATGCAAACCAATATATAAAAATGGGCACTAAGCCAAAAAGGGAGATATTAGGAGGGGTGGTCAAACATTTAGTCAAAGAGAAGCATTTTTAGGATGGCCTTAAAGAAAGAGAGGGGTTTGGAGGAATGGAGGGATTTAGGGGCTGTGGATCTATTGAGATGAAGGAATGCTCTCAATAATGGAACAAGACACAAGAGACTAGATTAACAAAAATGAAGAGCTGCAGAGGGGATTGCAGGGTGGGAGGAGGTGACAGAGATAGAAAAGGATTTATATATGAAGATGAGAATTTTAAATTTAAGGCAATTGGTGGATCTTAGCTAACTTAGCTCAATCAGAATGAGGTCCTATTCCCCCATGAGAACCTGAGGGAACTAACAGAAGGGATAGTGTTTTGCAGGACTACATCTTTACATTGTCACTGTTCTCAATTGTACTCCTTCCATACACCATGCACAATTTTCCCTATTATGGACTCTAGTTAATCTCCTAAGAGAATATTATGCATAAATACTGTTCGAACCCCAAAGATAACAAACTAAAAGTCTGGATATCTTTCAATTCCAAATGTCTAATCTTCAATCTTGTCCAAATGCCTAACACGCACAACTCCTACTTGCAATAACAGGTGTTTGATGTGGATTAGTCATTTACCTGTATAGTTAGCTCCTAAACCTCAATCCTATAATTAAATAGTTCTTTATCCAATAGTGCTTTTAAATTCATGAACAATGGAAGCAATCCAGTGGCAAATAACATACACACCTTCTCCAGTGAAAACTGAAAAGATTAGTAAGAAATATTCTTTTGACAGTAATACTAATTGGTCCTTTGGCTTGTTCCTCATTTTGGAGTAGCTAATTCATGAACACTCTAGATCATATTAACAGAGTGAGGCAGAAATAATGCAATGTAACTTTGTGAGTTTTGTTACCTTAATTAAGGAATTTTTCCTGCCTCTAAATCTCACATAGAAAATAGAGACATCTAACTTGATGCATTTCTCATGATAAACTCTAGTATAAAAGGGGACTATTACTAAGACAGACACTGGTTTCAAGGTACAGGACTAAAGCCATTTAGTGATCACAAGAAAAAGCTATTTTAAACTTTCCTTTATAAACTTTCTTTTCTTTTATTCCTGCACTGCTGCACCACCAGTTTAGGCCTGTCTATTAGTAAAGAGTAGTAGGCCGAAGACTTAACAGAATCAATGGTTATCAGTATCATTTTGTCTTGGATGTCAACTGGCAGGTATGAGTGATTCAAAGATACATTATTAACTGAGTACATAGTGACAGCAGATATTTTTCCATTAACTTACACTCAATATAATCGTTATTAAGGTAGATTGCACATGGTGAGAGGACAGCATAGCCTTGATTGGCTGAAAGAGCTTTGCTCATGCCATGTTTTGGGCTAAATAGGGAAGGAGCAAAGTAGTCAATGCTCAAGACCATAGTTCCAAACATTAAATTCTCAAAATAAGTAAGAACATCAATATTTCTCTAATGAAATAGTGCATTCAAGACAGGTCAATTGGCAGATAGAGACCCATGTTTCCAGACATGAATTTCTAGGAACTACATGCATGGCACATTAGCATATCTGTTATTATAGGTGCAAATTTACTGAGATAAACTCATCAACTGTTCTACATAGTGGATAGGTGGTCCTGATCTGCTGAATGCTTGTTCTAATGGATTCTACATGTAGCTAGCATGTAACTATGTCATGAGCACTGTGCTAAATGGAATCAATCCGGAACAGATCTCGCAGCTCAAAACTGAGCATCCATGAGGCACAGTGGGCCATCAGCTGCTGCAGAATTGTACTTGATCACAATCTGTATTGAATATGGTCTGGTATATTCCTCACCATTACCATAAGGCCAAAGGATCAACCCCTGTTTCAATAAGGAGTGCAAGAGAGCATGCCAGGAGCAGCACCAGACATACCTGAAATGAGGTGCCAACCTGGTGAAGCTACAGTGCATGCCAACTAGACTGCCTGCATGCCAATTAGAAAAGTAACATGTGATAGACAGAGCTGAGCAATCCAACCAAAGGATCAAATCAAAGGTCTGATCCTGAGGGTCTATGAGGAAAACCATCCTCAAGGATAGAGAAGCCTAGTACATCAGTGCAAAAGACAAGGCTGAAACATTTACAGCCATCTGCAGCCAGAGTACCGAGTGAACCATTTTGGCCACCTCTTGAGGTCCCCAGCATCACTGATGCCAATCTTCAGTCAATTTGATTCATTCCACATGATATCAAGAAATGGCTGAAGGCATTTTGAATAATAAAGGCTGTGGACCTTGACAACATCCCGGCAGTAGTACTGAAGACATATGCTCCAGAACTAGCCATGTCCCTGGCCAAGATGTTCCAGTACAGTTACAGCACTGGCATCTACCTGACAATGTGGAAAATTGCCCAGGTATGTCCTGTCCACAAAAAAACCAGAACAAATCCAATCCGGCAATTACTGTCCCATCAATCTACACTTGATATAAGCAGAGCGATGGAAGGTATGGTTGACAGTGCTATCAAGTGGCACTTATGCATCAATAATGTGCTCACTGATACTCAGTTTTGGTGATGTAGTTCCTAGTCAGGATGGTGTGTGGTTTGGAGGGAAACTTGCAAGTGGTGGTATTCCCATGCCTCTGCTGCCTTTGTCCTTTGAGGTGGCAGAGGTCGTGGGCTTTGCAGGTGCTCAAAGTGACTGGCAAGTTGTTGCAGTGATTCTTTGATATGGTACACACTGCTGCTGCTGTTTGTTGGTGGTGGAGGGAGTAAATGTTTAAGATGGTGGAAGAGGTGCCAATTAAGCATCTGACCTCATTATAGCCTTGGTCCAACATGGACAAAATAACTACATTTCAGAGGTGAGTTAAGAGTGACTGCCCGAAACATCAAGGCAGCATCTGATCAAATGTGGCATCAAGGAGCTCTAGCAAAGTTGAGGTCAATGGGAATCATACCTAGCACAAAGGAAGATGGTTGTTGGAGGCCAATCATCTCAGCCCTAGAACATCACTGCAAAAGTAACCTAGGTCCAACCATTCCAGCTGCTTCATCAATGACCTTCCCTCCATCATGTCAGAAATGGAGAAATTCATTAACGATAGCAAGGTGTGCAGTACCACTCCCAACTCCTCTGACACTGAGATAAAAACAAAAAACTGCAGATGCTGGAAATCCAAAACAAAAACAGAATTACCTGGAAAAACTCAGCAGGTCCGGCAGCATTGGCAGAGAAGAGTTGATGTTTCGAGTCCTCATGACCCTTCAACAGTTCTTCAACTCAGTTCTGTTGAAGGGTCATGAGGACTCGAAACGTCAACTCTTTACTTCTCCGCTGATGCTGCCAGACCTGCTGAGTTTTTCCAGGTAATTCTGTTTTTGTTTTTCTCTGACACTGAAGCTGTCTGTGCTCACATGCAGCAAGGCATGGACAATATTCGGGCTTGAGCTGATTAGTAATAAATAACATTCGTGCACACAAGTGCCAGGCAATGGCCATGTCCAACAACAGAGAATCTAACCATCTGCCCTCAACATTCAATGGCATTACCATTGCTGATTCTGCCATCATCAATATCCTGGGAGTTAGCATTGACCAGAAACTGAAGTGGACCAGCCATATAAATACTGTGGTTAAAACAGCAGGCCAGAGACTGGGAATTCTGTGGAGAGTAACTCACCTCCTGTCTCCCATAGCTGCTCCACCAGCTACAAGGCACAAGTCAAGAGTATGATGGAATATTCTCTACTTGGATGAATTCAGCTCCAATAACACTCAAGAAGTCAGGCAACATCTAAGACAAAGCAGCCTGCTTGATTGGCACATCTTAAACATTTACTCCCTCCACCACCAACAAACAGCAGCAGCAGTGTGTACCATATCAAAGAATCACTGCAGCAACTTGCCAGTCACTTTGAGCACCTGCAAAACTCATGACCTCTGCCACCTCAAAGGACAAGGGCAGCAGAAGCATGGGAATACCACCACTTACAAGTTTCCCTCCAAACCACACACCATCCTGACTAGAACTACATCACCATTCTTTCATTTTCAAAATCCTGGAACTCCCTCTCTAAGGTTATTGTGGGTGCAGATACGCCACATGGACTGCAGCAATTCAAGAAAGTGGCTGACCACCATCTTCCCAAGGGCAAATAGGAATGGAAAATAAATGCTGGCCTAGCCAGCGATGCTCAAATTTTGTGAAAGAAAAAAAAAACCATGAAGGTTAAGCTGCTTCTCAAGTAGCTAGTCCTTAGTCTGATGAATATAAAAATCCCCAATTGAAAGAAATTGAAGCTGGAAATTTAAATGTTTAGAGTGTGAGGAAAAGTGAATCCCTTCTATCTAAACACCAGCATGTGGACATGCCCTTGCATTCATGAACCAAACTCCCAGCTATGGACAAATAACTCCACCACCTTGTAGCTACCTCAGGGGAGATGAAGGCTAAGGGGGTAAACCTGATAAAAAAAAATCTGCAGTGGAATCCAAAGGCAGGCTGATGTCTGAATATGTCATCTTTCTGGCAACCTTACTGACATTGACGAAAGAAAACATTATGCTTGAAATACTAATCTATTATAATTATTGATGCCTTTTGATAGAAATCCAACTGTAATGTGATGATTCCATGGGTCCTCGAGGACCTGTAGACTTCAGTTGGAAAATCATGGATCCTATGTAGCAGGAGAAGACTTACTTGGCCAGAGCTAGGGGAGAGTGGGCAGTGTCCATGACACCAGCTTTTCCACCCAGAACCATCAGTAAAATATATGCTATCTATTACAGATACCTTAATTTTCATATTGCTTTCATTCCAATGTTTCTTGAAGTCAAACGTTTGTAACTCTGTAATTATCCTTCAGCAGCCGGAGTGCATTGATATAATTACTTTTCTTTAATCACTAGCTTCTAATAAGCACATGATTTGCTGGTGCCATATATTAACCAGCAATTCATTGGAGATCTTAGATGGCAGTATCCATGCCGATGGATTCAAAGGCTGTTTCTTTGCCCTGCATTTCAATTGGTTGCAGAACAGCAGTCAAGAAGTAAACCATGAGTTAATGTCAGGTGACTTGAAACAAGTTCCCTTCATTGAACAGAAAGCATATGACCTAATTTTCAAAAATTCTTTCATAGGATGTGGGCATTGCTGAACAAGACTTGCATTTGTTGCCCATCCCTAATTGCCCTTGAACTGAGTGGCTTGCTAGCCCATTTGAGAGAGCAGTTAAGAGTCAACCACATGGCTGTGGGCCTGGAGTCATATATAGGCCAGAATGTGTAAGGATGGCAGATTTTCCCCAAAACATCAGTGAACCACATGGGTTTTTATGACAATTGATGGTCACCATTACTGAGACCAGCTTTATATTCCAAATCTATTAAATGAATTTAAATTCCACCAGCTGCCATGGTGGGATTTGAACCATACTGCCAGAACATTAGCCTGGGCCTCTGGATTACTAGTTTAGTGATAATGCCACTACACCACCATCTTCCCTAAATAATAATTATACTCATAATAAAAGCATTTCTTTCCCAAAAACTGCAATTGGTTGCTTCATTAATGTGCAAATGTTATCTCATGTACAAAATCTTTTTTTTGCTTCAGCATTACCTTTCCAGTACATCACATTGATCTCTTTATATCATAATTTGGCAGTTGGAGCAGACCCAATGTTGACTGATAGCTAACCACAGTTTGACAATACATCAGGCAAATTACACATAGCAGGTTAAGTGGTGGATTTTGTGTCAGCACTGATTTGGAGTAATTCTGACGTAGATTATCAGTAATCACAGGAAACAGAGGAAACGCAGAATCCAGCACTCAAAAGAAAAAAATTCTGAAATCCCCTGTAGTGAACCAGAGTTTGACAATGGTCACCAGAAGACAATGGCTCTGATCAAAGGCAATAGCAACTTCTCTGTATATTTATCCAATTCAGCTGGCTTTCCTTTTTCCATCAAAATCTGATATAAATCAGCTTTAAAAGTTGCATAAACTTATTCAATTAAAAATAGAATAGGATTAGGATAAATCAGTGCTCCTGATTTTAGATGGATTCTCCACTGAATTATTCCCTCTCTAACTCATGATCTGGCGTGTTGCTGCTGTAATGTCATTGTATTCAAAAGAATTAGAAACATAGGGACAGAAGTAGGCTATTCAGCCCTTCAATCCTGTTGTGCCCCACTCAATTTGATCACAGCTGACCTGTACCTGAACTCCATCTATCTGTCCTTGGTTCCGTAACCTTTAGTGCCTTGGCCTAACAAAAAATCTATCCATTTCCGTTTTGGAATTTTCAATTGACTTAACTTGAGCAGCCTTTGAGGGTGATAATTCCAGATTTCCACTTTGAAAGCAAATTAAACTTCACAGAAATGTTAGTGAAATAAAGTGCTGATCAATGAATCACAATGTTCAAAATCAATATGCAATGACCAGGGTATGGAGAGAGCTTGTGCATTCTGACAATGTCTGTTTCTTTGATATAATTCCTTTTCCTCCAAATTTTTCCCCTATTCTTCTGCACCACCACCCCCACCCCACCACCCCCCACCCTGAACCCTGCTGAGATTTGGCTTCACAGATTAAAAAAAAGAAAGAATTGCATTTATATAGCACTATTCACAACTAACAAACATCTCAAAGCACCTTACAGCCAATGAGGTATTCTTGAAGTGTAGTCACTGTTGTAATGTAGGAAACACGGCAGCCAATTTTCAAACAGCTTGCTCCCACAAACAGCAATATGATAATGACCAGAAAATGTTTTAATGATGTTGATTGAGGGATAAATATTGGTCAGGAAAGTTGGAATAACTCCCCTGCTTCTCTTCAAGATAGTGCTATGGGTTCATTTACATCCACCCAAGCCAGTAGATTGGGCCTCAGTTAATGTCTCATCCGACAGATGGCACCTCTGACATTGCCATCTCTATCGGAAGTGGGAGCTCACTGAAGTGTCCACCTTGATTTTTGTGCTCAGCCCCGGAGTAGGACTTCAATCCAGAACCTTGTGACTCAGATGCAAGGGTACTACCAACTGAGTCACAGCTGACACCAACAGCCAAGAGCCCTTCAGTACATTATCTAGGGGCAGGATTTTTGGCTTGTCAGGCGGGTGTGGTGGGTGGGCTTGGAAGCAGCTAGGAAACGGGCCACCACCTGCAATCGGCCCCCTCATTGCAATTTCACATTGGCTGGCCAATTGACAATCAGCCAGCGTGAAAGGCACATTGAAAAGGTCAGTGCTGCCAGGGTGGGGGTGGGAAGAGGGCAAGCGCTGAAGTCAACGCGGATGTGGGGGAGCACGCAATGAAAGCTCCCTGAAGGCAGACAGCTGCCTCAGGGAGCTGAAGAATTTTAAAAACAAAAGTAAAGATTATGAAATTCTGTAAAAAAATGTCCCCAAAAAGGACTCACTCACCTGAACATATAGATAATGAAAATGCTATCAAAACTTTTTTTTTAATTGATCTCGGAAACCTCATTCCACCTTCGGATGAGGTTTCCTCAAAAATCCAAAGGCCGCCTGGCCGATTCGCCTGCTTGCCAACCATAAGGCTGGACGGACAGTGAAAAATCGCTCTTAATTGATACATTAATGGCCTTACTAGGCCTCTTAATTGCTGACTCGTGTGCCTGCCCGCCAACCGAAATATCACGCAAGTGTGCGATGACATCTGGACGCTCGTCCAACATCATCACGTGCTATTTTACGCTGATTGGGTCAGGCACACACCTGACCGCAGGTTTTAAATTTCTGCCCTAGGTGTCTGCAAAGCACATGAATCAAAATGGGTAATGTTAGCATTTGTGACAGGTTGTGGAGTGAGGGTAATCATCACAGCCTAGTTCAAACCTATTTTCATTTGACATCCACAAGTGTGTTTTTCAGCAGTAATCATAGGATAACAGTCTGCAGCATAATTCTGTGCTGATTTGAAGCCTTTCTAGCCCAAGGGTACTGAAGTCAGCTGTAACAGTCTTAAGACTGAGGTCAGCAAACTCAATGCGGACTGGGAAACAAAACTAACCAGGCACTTTATTTGCATCCCCTGTCTATTTAACAGTCTTGAACATTTAGAAGTCTCCAACCTGCTCCAAAGTGGATTTCCATTGCTTGACTAAACCGTGCATTCTATTCAAGAACACATCCAAAATCCAAACTTTTTTAGCCTCATCGACCTTTAGTGCGGGAAGTCTGTGACCTGAGCTGACACGAACCTTGTCGACTGCACCCTGTATTTATTATTCAGTGGTACATCTTACTTTTCTAGCCATTTTATTTACTTTAGACTATAGCTAGCCTAGGCTTCAGCCATTGTAATGTTAGTAGGCCTAGGCCCATATGCGGTTTCCGAAAACTTAAATTATCTGAAATCTGAAAAGCAATCAGCCCCGAGGGTTTCGGATAAAGGATACTTAACCTCTAGAGGTTTCACCAATTCCATTAAGGTATATAAGATGCTAAAGCAGATAGACAAAGTAGACGTGGAGCAGATATTTCCCCTTGTGGGGCATTCTAGAATGAGAGGCCATAGTTTTAGGCGAAGGGGTGGTAGATCTAAATCAGAGATGAGGAGGAATTACTTTTCTCAAAGGACCGTGAACCTTTGGAATTCACTACCTCAGAGTGCAGTGGATGCCGGGACGCTGAATAAATTTAAGGAGGAGATAGATGTTTAATTAATAATGGGTTGAAAGGTTATGGGGAGTGGGCGGGAAATTGGAGTTGAGGCCGAAATGAGATCAGCCATGATCGTATTGAATGGCGGGGCAGGTTCGAGGGGTTGAATTGCCTACTCCTGCTCCTAGTTCTTGTGTTCTTATGTTCAGTCATGTATCATATTTATATCCTACATTCTACTGTTGTCTCTAGAAGTGTGCCAAATGCAGAGCATTTCAGCTGTATATAAGTAGTTCAGAGAAATTAAACTAGTTATCTAACTTACTGTGATGTTTTGTTTTACAACTCGGATACATGGCAATTAAATTTGGAATTTTGACCTTTAAAAATGTACTTCCTGTGTTTCTACAGGTCATTCAAGGCTAAAGATGCAAATGTAGTGAGTGGATCAAAACGTAGCTTTTACGGATTTCCTTATTTAACATGGACCATGAGCACAAAAGCAGTGAAAATTACTAGTTCAAAATAGGTTTGAAGGCTAAAGCACCAAGTGTGGTCAAAGATCGTTATACACAATTGTTCTGCATTGTTATAACCACAGAAAAATTATCTGTGTGAAGAAACTGAGCAGGTTTGAATAACAGAGTTGTAAGTATCAATCAAAATCACAACCTGTATTGAGGCAGGGAAAATTCGCAAAACTTTCTCTCGTAGTTACATCAGTAAGCTACAATCTCTAATGAAGCAAATTATCCCTGTTCTGGGGAAGGAGTGAGCTTAATAGGGCCAATGGCGTTTTGTTGTTTCATGCTTTGTCATGCTTATATGAAATATATGAAGGAATGTTAAAAAGCCAATTATTCAGCCTGTCCTGCATTGACTGATGTTAATTCAGCTCCCTCATGCCGCTAATTTTGATAACTCTTCTAACCAGCTCTGCCTCTTTGTAACAGATTTCTTTTAACATTAAGTACCGTGGGACTCTCCAATGTCCATCTGCTGCCATCAGCTCTGAGTGTTTTGCCATCTACCGACAAAATTGTAAAACTGCAACAGGGCAAGTTCTCCATTATTTTTGTAGCTGTATTACCTCAAACAAAGGAGCCTCCTTCACATTTTTATCATATGATGGTGTACAGATTCATATTCAGAGTGTAAACATTTGGACCAGTGGTACACACTATTCACAGCCAAAACCCATGAATAACAGAGCATTGTCATAAAAGTGATAACACATCTCAGGACTGCTGCTATTCTGAATTTAACATGGATATCTTTTGTCCTTCAAAATGATTTTTTGTGAGGTCAAGATGCTCTTTTATAAACTTTAAAGCCAACATATCACAGTAAACGTTTCTCTGATTTTCAAATAATCCACCAGCCTTATTGAAAGTCTTCTCACACTTATTTTGGGACCAAATCAAAGGGTATGCAAATATTTTGTTAATGTGGGCAGCGTTTTGTCCTTGTCTGTTTGGAGTAATGTTCAAACAGGAGAGACTACAAGGGATCTTTATATCTGGTGACTCATTTTGATTCTTTCTAGCGTACAACTCTGGTGAGAAATTTAACTTGTTTCGAGTAATTAAAGACAAAAGGGTTCAAATACTAGGCATTAGTCAATATTAATGTTGTTATTTGGCATGAGTATTGAACTTGTAGTTTGTTTGTTGTGATTTACACTGTCCCTAACCCAGACACACTGTGATAATGTTCATTGTGGGCTCAAAGCCCTGATCCACAAGAGATGTTCAGTGATTGGCACTGATGGGTGTTTAATGGCCCTACTACAGTGTTTCCAATGATGAACAGCCCCGCCTTTGAGTGCAGCACTGTGATAGACATGAGAACTCCACAGCCACTTTAAGAGGCACGTACTGCCAGTGGGAGCAAAGGGACCACAGATTGTCTGCACTGTCTTGTTTGTCTTGTTGTAGGAACTAGCCTCAGGATTGGTAGAAGAACCACTGTCAGAACTATATGATTATAAATACTTGAAGGGGAGAAATTTTCAGGTCTATGGGGAAAGAACAGGGAGTGGAACTAATTCGATAGCTCTTTCAAAGAGCTGGCGCAGGCACAATGGGCCAAATGGTCTCCTTCAATGCTTTGATTAGTGGTGCAGACTGTTTGTATTTGCCAGCACTGTGGGAGGCACCACACATTACATGGGCAACCCAGCAGATTGTGCTAACATTTGGGAGAGTGTCAGGCTCAAAGCTGACGTCACCTCAGCAATGCACCTCCTTGGAACAGCGAAAGTTACTGCTGTTACTACAGTGTCTTTATGACATCATCCTCCTTGTGAAACTGGCTGCTGAATTCTTGCGTCAGTGAAAGTGACTGCATGAGGTCAAATTTTATTAGTTTGCAATCAAGAAAGAACTCCTTAAAGGGCCATCAAGTGGCATTACATGGTGATGCAGTCGTAGATGCTGAAAATGTCCTCAGGTCGACGGGAGTATCGTTCCCATTCACAACCCCTTCTGAAGCTATACATTTTAAAACAAATTGAACCTCTACAAAACTTATCATAATTCACATTGCAAACAGAAAAGGCTGTTCATGCTTGATCCAGCAATGGACTCCGGTTGAACATACAGACAAAAATTACAGACTAAACCATTACCTTAAATAGAATACATGTTTTTGTGTGGCATTTGTCTTAGTTTAGATAATGGAAGGAGGTGTTTGCTTTGCTGTTCAATTATTCATCCTTACTCTGTACTTAAGCAGCTGGTGCTTTAACTGTCCTGTATTCTTTTTGAATACAATCGCTTGCTTATTAAAAAAAATGTTGTTTGAATCAGGTCAAAGATGAAAGTTCACCTCAGGACAAGATGATATCATTCTTTTCACGATTCTTGCAGCTACGCTAAATCGCGAGATTTGGACTACAGCCAGCGATGCAGGAAGCAAGCTTCTGTAATGCTTAACAGAGTTTCAGTGAGACAACTCTGCCACACTGTGGCCACCTTACTCACCTTACTATACTATTTCAGTCACATTTCCCCCCTTTAGTGCTTTATGCAGCAAATCGCATCAAAAGATGTCAACTGGGTTTTTATTTGCTCTCTTTACAATTCATTTTTGTACCACATATGGTAAGCTCCATCTGTGCAAAATATTTTTTTTACCAGACATTATTCTGAAAAGGGAAAACAGTTCACAGGGATGTCACCAGAACCTAACTGCAACCAACATGACAGTTCCCACCACCAACAGAATTTTTTTTGTAACATTATAAACACACAAAATTCAACAATCTGGAAAAAATGTTTTAATTTCACCCCACTCACTATCCTTCAATCACTCCAGCAATTCTTTTTTGCTCCCCTCACACAGCTTGACATACCTCAAAGGACCTCTGGATTAGCAGATACCTTCTGGTAAACTTTTTAACTTGGCCAAGTAGAGATGAGGCCTACCATTTGATCCACACAACCACATATGAATCCCATGGTTCAGAATTCATGCCCGAAGATTGCAACTATACTGGGAAGTCGTTATGTCAAGAATTGAAGAATCAGGAAACTCCCGGACTTTCTTTCCCATTATATCCCTTAAGGTCAAGAGCAGTCCTAGGCCTCGCAGTTTATCACTCCATGATTCCCACCTGCACCCACCACCACCACCCCCATTAGGGATGGGGGAGAAAGAGCTTTCAAAAGGAAGGATTTTAAAGAGGTTTTAGAACCTTCTGCTAAGGCAGGGACCAGTCTAGTGCTGCCGCAGACTGGGAAGATGCTGTAAGTGGGTGCACAGATTCTGGGCATGATTTAAGCCAACTTAAAGCCCATCTGCTTGCACAGAATTAAAATCAGGCTCTCTATGTCAGGATCATTAGAGGAGTTAAAGTCTAAATCACTGATCTTGGTGGATCCTCCAATTTCTTTTAATGAGCAGATGGGCACTCAGAAAATCAGCAGAGTTTATGTTGGCAAATGCATCCACCCTCTCTTGTCACCATATCAACCCCTGACCTCATTTTATTAATATTCTTTCATGGGATGTGGGCATCATTGGCTAGATCAACATTTATTGCCCATCCCTAATTGCCCCTGAGAAGATGGTAGTGAGCTGTATTCTTGAACCGCTGCAGTCCATGTGGTGTAGATACACCCACAGTGCTATTGGAAAGGGAGTACCAGGATTTTGACCTGTTGAAAGTGAAGGAACAGTGATATATTCCAAGTCAGGATGGTGTGTGCCTTGGAGGGGAACTTGCAGGTGGTGGTGTTCCCATGCATCTGTCGCGGGTTTGTGCTGTTGAAGGAGCCTAGAGCCTGTGCACCCACTTACAGCATCTTCCCAGTCTGTGGCTGCACTACACTGCTCCCAGTTCTACAACCTCCTTGGTGAGTTGCTGCAGTGCTTCTGAGGTGGAGGGAGTGAACATTTGTGGATGGGGTGCCAATCATGGTCAGTGTGTGTGTGTGTGTGCGTGTGTGTGTGCCGTGGGGAGGTGTGAAGGAGAAGTGTTTTGCCATAATAATCTGGTTATCATGGCATGGGGCAGGCTTGATGGACCTGCTACTCTTCTCCATCCCAACAAATCCCTATGTTCTGGTGTTCCTCTTATGCCTTCCTTAACCTCACCAAGCCCAATTGCTCTACAAGATCCACCTCCTGCACCCTCAATCTCCTTTCAGTCCTGGCTCCTCAACACATATCTTCCTCTGCTTGACCTAGTGCTGGATGTCTGTCACCATAAATGGAACTTTTCAGGCTCTGTCCCTCTGCCCTTGGCAATTGTCATCATCCTCTTTTCTCACAATGCGCACCCTGAAACCAGCTGTTCTCATTATCAACCTCCTTTTCTCCATAAGTGACTCCATTAAGTGACTTAATGCTCCTGGTTCCATGCCCATCACATCCTATTTTAACTCCTTCAATCAGCTTTCTGCCCTTCCTGTTATCCTAGATTGACGTTGTCTGACCTGACCAACATTTTTGTCAATTTAATTTTTGACCCAAATCTAAGTTTCAAATTGGACATTGTAGTCATCACCAAGGCTGCCTATTTACAGCCCTGAGGACATTAACTCCTGCCCCCCTAGCCCATCACCAATCCCCACCACCCCCCTCTCCGCACCCCCACCCACTCCCCCAATCACTCCCCTCCCCACTCCACTCCACTGCCCCCCATGACCCCGCACCACCCCCTCCCCACCCTCCCCCAAACCATCTCCTCTTTGAAAGTAGCCCATTGTTCAGCTACCATTTTTCCCACCAACCTTTGGTTCCAGTCTATCCAGCCCAGCTCTGTTCTTGCCCCATTGAAGTCCGCTGTCTGCCAGTTGATTATTCTTACTCTGGATTGACCAATATCTTTTTCCACCGTCATCCTAAACCTTATGATACAACGATCACTGTCCCTTAAATGTTCCCCCACTGTTACTTGATCTACTTGGCCCATCTCATTCCCAAGAACCAGGTCTAGCAGTGCCTCCTTTCTTGTGGGATTGTACTTATACTGCTGTAGGAAATTCTTCTGAACACAATCTAGGAACACTTATCCCTCACTGTCCCTTACACTACCACTATCCCAGTCTATATACGGTTAATTAAAGTCCTCCATTATAACTACTCTATGATGTTTACACCTTTCTGTAATTTCCTTGCAGATTTGTTCCTCCATATCCTTCCCACTAGCTGGTGGTCTGTTTATTACACCGAGCAATGTAAATGCATCCTTCTTATTCCTTAGCTCTAACCAAATTGATTCTGTCCTTGAATCCTCTGACACATCCTCTTTCTCCAGTATTGCAATACTCTCCTTAACAAAAAACGCCACCCCTCCTCCTTTTTCCCCTTCCCTAACTTTTCTGAACACTTTGTAACCAGGAATATTTAACATCCAGATCTGCCCTTCCTTAACCAGGTCTCCGTTATCACCACAACACCATAATCCCACAAGGCAATCTGTGCCTGTAACTCCCCAATTTTATTAACTATACTCTGTGCATTCACATACATGCAGTGTAACCCTGATTTAGACTTCATTACTTGCTCCCCTACTCTGACTCCATCTATTAACTTACTATTCTCTATTTTAGTGCTATCTGCCTCTCATAGCTTTCCATGCACCCTAGTATTGATTTCTAATATTCTCTCCTGGTTCCCACAACCCTGCTGAATTAGTTTAAACACTTCTCAACAGCACTAGCAAAATGACCCGCAAGGAATTCTGTTCAGATGCAACCCGTCAGGCTTGTACAGGTGCCATCTCCCCCAGAGCCAGTCCCAGTGTCCCAGGAATCTAAAGCCCTCCCTCCTGCACCATCTTTCCAGCCATGAATTCATCTGCCTTATCCTTCTATTTCTGTGCTCACTTGCACATGGCACTGGGAGTAATCCAGAGATTACTACTTTAGAGGTTTTGCTTGCTAATTTTCTACCTAGCTCCCTAAATTCTGATTGCAGGACCACATCCCTCTTCCTACCTATGTCATTAGTACCATTGTGGATCACGACCTTTAGCTGTTTGCCCTCCCCCACAAGCATGTCCTGCAGCCTTTCTATGACATCCTTGACTTTAGCATCAGGGAGGCAACAAACCATCCTGGAGTCACGTTGATGGCTGCAGAAATGCCTGTCTGCTCCCCTAACTAAAGAATCCCCTATCAGTACTGCCCCTCCTCTTGTCTTCCTGTACAGCTGGGCTACCTGTGGTGCCACGGGTTTGCTCTTGCCGCACTCCTCCAAGGATCCATCACTCTCACCGACATCCAGAATGGAAAACCAGTTAGTGAGTGGGATCTCCTGCACTACCTGCCTGTTTCTCTTGGACTGCCTGACTGTCACCCATTCCCTGCTTGCCCCTAACCTGCGGTGTGATCACCTCTCTGAACACGCTGTCCACATAGTTTTCTGCCTCAGGGATGCACCTCAGTGACTCCAGCCGCTGCTCAAGCTCCGAAACGCGGAGCTCAAGCTTGTGCAGCTGGTGACACTTCCTGCACATGGGCTCATCTGGGTCACTAGTTCAGGAGATAAAGCAGCGAGAGTTCATGGGATAAAACAGCGAGAGTTCAAGTGGTAAAGCAGCAAGAGTTCAGGGGATAAAGCAGTGAGAGTTCACGGGATAAAACAGCAATAGTTCAGGAGGTAAAAGCTCCTGAATTCTCACTGTTTTACCTCCTGAACTTTCATTGTTTTATCTCCCAAACTCTTGTTTTTTTCCTCTGAACTCTCGCTGCTTTATCTCCTGAACTCTCGCTGTTTTATCCCCCGAACCCTCGCTGTTTTATCCCCGAACTCTCGCTGTTTTATCCCCAAACTCTCGCTGTTTTATCCATGAACTCTCGCTGTTTTATCCCCTGAACTCTCGCTGTTTTATCTCCCAAACTCTCGCTGCTTTATCCAAGTAGAAAATTATTTTAGTTGGCCCAACTTAATAAACCTTATCAAAAAGTAGAGTTCCTACTTTATTCTAAACCTTAGGAATAGAATAAACCTTACACACTTACTAGATACTCACCAAACAGCTAGCTTCTTCTCCACCCAATCAGATTGCTTCTTTCCTGTGATGTCACAATTTGTTTCTTTTCACTCTCCTTTCGAACTCAGCGGGGGCCAGTTCCGAGCAGTTGACAGCTCCAGCTCTCCGGCTGCTCTTCCCAAAGGTGGGTGATGTAAGCTTCTCTCTCCGCTCCTGTATCTCTGCATGTCTGCCTCGCCCCTACTTCCCCCCACCCCCTTTCACCCAATCTCCCCCACTACCCCACCACCCCTCCACCCCCATTCCCCCCTCTGCCCCACCCTTCTCCCCCAAACCCCCTCGCCCACTCTATCCCCCCACACCAACGATCCAGTTGCACTCTACATGAGCAACAAGTCAATCAACACCCTACTATTTTATTATGATTCTGGAATACAGATTTGAATTCAAGCCCAGTGTCTGATAGGATGCAAGATTCTCTGTCAGCTAGAATAATTTTATATGAAATGTGTTTTCAAGTAACTAAGTCCAGTTCCTAGTACGTATGCACACACAGCACAAAGTTGGCCACAAAGTACTGTTATATTGGTGAACTCACTTGACAACTCATGAAAGCATCTAAAAGGGAAGATGGAATAGGGGTGTTGTTCTGAGATAGGAGATATTGCGCATTGTCAGGTCAAGAGAAAAGAATGAATCATAGAGGTAAACTTTTTTTTAAAATGCAGACTTAAAACAAAGTGCTGTAAAACTGTCGAACTAGAAACTAGGAGATAAACATTTATGATCTCTATCTCGCTCAGCTGCACCCGCTCTTTTTGGAACACATTTCTCAAGTAAAGAACTATAGAAATGATCCCCACCCAATATTGGGCTGTATGGGAGAGGACTTAAGTGGTCTCAGCTGTGACTTTTTCTGTAGTTAAAAAGCCTGCCAACACTCACTATCTAAGCTCAAGGCAGAATCAAATCACTTCAGTGAGGTCAACAGGGCTCTCACTGTCACAGGAATCCAGACAAGTAGTGGTTTGTATAGGCTGGCACAATTCTCATCAGGTTGAAGAAATTGTCCATTAAACTTCATCATGTATCTAGAAAAATCCTGTGAAATGAATATAGTCCTGAACAAATCTAACACTTGTACAAATTTCTGGTCAAATCAGTGCATATGCATTCATTCCCAACAGCAAAATAACAGTGGCAGAAGTAATAATAATAATACTTTGCCATCATTTGATATTTAATAGTATCCAACTGAGGAGACTCCTTCTTTAAAAGAAAGGGTCATGAGGTTTAGGGTCCTTATTTAACAATCCAGCTGGAGAAGCATCTCTTTACAATTTGATTCCCTGTGTTTTAATTATGAGGCGGTGGTAGCAATAATGCAGAGGAATAATAATTGAGATGCTTGCTTTATGTTGATTTAATGAGTTTGACTCCCACCAGCAGCTGGCACACTTCAGCCTGTCAATCACTTATATAGTGATTTTCTATTGGTCCTGAGCCAGATTATTAGGAGAGAGTTGATAAGTCATGGGGTAAGCAGCTGACAGCAGTGAATGCTGCTGGAATACTAAGAGCGACAATTGGTTTGACCTCACTATAGAGGGTGACCTTCTGTCAGCTGAACTACGATGTGTCATTGGGATCAAAAGTCACACAGGGGTCTGCAGCCAATTCAGGAAGCATTTACCAAAGGCATAATTCAGTCAAGGCCTGCAACCACTGAAGTGTGTCCAATCCATCAAGGGTATTATTAATAGATCCAGGGAACAGCTGGTTACTGCAAGAAAAACCTTGCACCCAGAATACAAACAGTTAATACAAGGGCTGCATCCAGGAGCCACTTGGTTGCAGCAGCACAGACTGGAGTAGACAAGACCAGTCATGCACCTACAAGGCTGTTCCATCAAATGTGAAACACCCCACCTGTGAAACACATATCTTTCAATGCACAGTGTGTGCTGAAAGGGTAAAATTCAAATGAACACTTAAGGCAGGAGTACAGTTTTTGTAGAATTGACGAATTGGCTGATTTTCCAGCTTTTGAATCTTGCTGTTTTTTAGTAATTCAGCTCAATGTTGAAAGCTCCTAAATAATATGATCAGCGCAGGCTTGGAGGGACGAAGGGCCTGTCCCTGTGCTGTACTTTTCTTTGTTCTTTGTTGTTCTAATGGCTTCATGATAAACCGCGTGGTATAAACCCCATGCCTACCTGACCACTTTTGGCTGATTTAACACATTAATCCCGAATAATCCCCAAAGGGCAGGTCAGATTATTTGACAGAGGGTTACAACCGTCCCCACCTACTGGAGAGCCTAGAAAACACAAGCTTTAGAAGATATATTGTGATATTATGCTGCTGGTACCCCACCAGTCCTGCCTTAAGTATGTGCAGCAGTTAATTTGCTCAAACACAAATCATTGACAACAAAAATCAACAATTGTGTTAGTCCCAAAAACTGGCTTCTGCAATCACTATAGATTTCAGTTACTACATAGGAATCACATCAACAATAACAGATTGTATTTATATAGTGCCTTTAAGGAGCAAATAAAGCAAAACAGAGCCACATATGGAGATATTAGAGCAGATAACCTAAAGCTTGGTAACAAAGGCATGGATGAGGGTTTTGCTGCCAATGAGCTTAGGTAGGAGCAAAGTCAGGCGATATTACAGGGGTAGTCTTAGTGATGGAGTGAATGTGTGGTCAGAAGCTCATCTCAGGGTCAAATATGGCACCAAAGTTGCAAATAGCCTGGCTCCTTCTCAGGCAGTTGCTAAGCAGAGGATTGGAGTCAGTGGCTGGGGAATAGTGTTTGAGACAGGAACTGAAAACAATGTCTTCCTAATATTTAATCAGAAGAAATTTCTGCTCATCCAGTACTGGATGTCAGAGGCAAAGTCTGATAATTCAGCAACAATGAAGATGTTGAGCGAGTTAGTGGTGAGGAAGAGCTGGGGATCATCAGTGCACAGGTAGAAACTGGTGCTGTGTTGTCTGAGGTAATGGCGCGGGAGTGGGAAGAGAAGCCATCTAAAATAACATACCCATAATCCTTTAATTTACAACATTCTGGAAAGGCATGTATACTAAATTGGATCTGTTTAAAGGCTGAAGATTTTTCCTTCTGGTCATTTCGGTTAAATGACCCACCTCATTTGCAAGTGTTTTTTATTCTCAAGTTGCACTAAGCCTGCAGTGCCACTAAATGCCTGTTGGTGACGCTCTTGCATCAGTGAGTCAGGTAGCCTGATCTACAACCAGTTGTAATTGCATGACTTTGTAACTTTACACGTTAAAAAACATTTAATTTAATTATTAAATTGTTATACTAGTTAAAAATGTTAAGGGTCTGTGAAGAGGGAAACTCCTTCTGCAAATTGGTCACATGACATAATAGGCTAAGTTGGCAATAAAACAATCAAGCCTGTTATGTCAATTCTACTCTTCTCCATCAGCAGATTTACTGCATCTTCACTGCAGGCATAACATGGCTGATGGGAGTAGTCAAAATGAAATTCAAACATTGAAACCAAGCTGTCAAACCATCAGATCTGCAGCCTCATTACTGTTATATTTGGGAGAAGGTTAATGGGAATGTGTATTTATAATGAATTGTCATATAAGCTGAAATGTTAATAAAGAGAGGCAGCAATCTGATTATACAAGTGTTCGTTGCTAACAAGAGCAAGTTGGAAAATCAGGCCCTGACTTCACTTACCATCTGGACATATACAATCCAGCACCCCCATTCCAAAAGAATGGACATCTGTTATAAGCTATTAACCAGGAATGGTCTTGTTTATATTTCTGTGCATGGAGACAGGCACTGTTGTTCTAGGTACATTCTGTGGAACTGTGTGAATGGGTAGTTGCCAGTGATTTCCCCTCCGATTTGCAGGTGCTATTTTGACAGAAAGGAAGAGGCAACAAATCCCCCTTCTCTGATGTAAGTTATGTAAAGCAAGTCTCACACTGAAGTTCATAAGGTGGGAAAGACTCCCTTACAAATCACCCCTACCACCCCAAAACACACACACATCCCAATACTGAGCACTGATTGTCCATATAAAATGGCAGGTAAACATACCTTCTCTTTTGGACCACTGTAATTTGTAGAGATTTTCAAGGCACAATCTTTTGTGGTGTCTGCAGTGTTACTGCTTCAGGGCAAGTTGCAGCCGATAATGCTAGGAAGATAGAAAACCTTTGGGCGTTGCCATAGTGCTGCATGAATTGAGTGAAGAGGGCGAATACTTAAAAAACAGGATGTTGTCAGGGTCCATAGCCTTCGATGTATCCAAGTACCCTCAGCTGCTTCTTGATTTCATGTGGAGTGAATCAAATTAACAGAACACTGGTGTCTGTGATGGTGGGAACTTCAGGAGGAGACCAAGATGGATTTAGGTATGCCTAGTGCTGCACCTGGCATGTTCTCCTGATCCTCAAGTGGCATTGAAAATGTTGGAAAAACTCTTTGTGGTAGCAACAATTGTCCTTTACTCTAAACCTGCCTGCCCTTCACCTGTAGCTTTTGGAAGACTTGTTGCTCCAGAGGCCTCTAGGCCTTGATTCCTGTCCAACTGTAGGATGTTGACCAAGCTGAGATTCTGTGCTCTTCATTCTCTTTTTGTAGGTGTCCAGAAGACACAAAGAGATAAGCGTACGCTATCATAAGACAGACTTATGTCAGTATCCATACAGTGTGAACAGAACTCGTACAGATTCAATTTCATTAGTTTACTTATTAGGCAACATGAAAATGTCAGGGCACAAGGGTGTCCGCAACTTTGTGTCTGATTTCTCTTAGCGTTTTATTTGATTTGTGCTGGTTCAATACCAGCCAGTGCAAACTGCTATGAAGAAAATTAAAGCGGCATTTTGTAGAAAAGAAGCTTAAAGCCGTTATTTTATTTTTGTGTAGTCCTTCGCACTTATTGCTTCATCTCCCATGAAATATCCAGCCTCTCACTTGTGCCACACACCATATTCAGGTTTGTCTTCAGGCATTTGATCAGTTGAAAAGTAAAAGCATCATTTAATGAATTTGATTGAATCGCACTAACTGGCACAGGCATCACATAATCAATATCTCAACCTTCAGAGACTAATGTGCTTTGAAACGTTGTAGCAAATGAAACCAGTGGCAAGTATTTGCCCTTGCGACATTCTTTGGATTTGTTAGAGGGAAGTAACCATTCTAAGCAAATGCCTGCATGGGCATTTTCAGAGGTACCTGCCCTTTTCTACAAGCAAATCTTGAAGCAAAAACCACTGCAAATTTTGTGTTGAGCTCCTAAAGCATTGATCACATAAGAACATAAGAAATAGGAGCAGTAGTCAGCCATGTGGCCCATCAAGTCTGCTCTGCCATTCAGTGGGATCACAGTTGAACTTCCACATCAATTTCGTTTTCCACCCTATCCCCATGTTCCTCTAAAAACACATACAATTTCATCATCAGCCAGAAGAAATAGTCCAGCGACTAACCTGTAAGTAGTTTATGATCCTATTAAATACAACAACAGCTAATATTTATATAGTGCCTTTAACATAATAAAATGTCCCAAGGCACTTCAAAGGAGCATTATAAAACAAAGCATGACACCAAATCACATAAGGATATATTAGGTCAGATGACCAAAAGCTTAGTCAAAGAGGTAAGTTTTTAGGTGTGTCTTGAAGGAGGAAAACAAGGTAGAGAGGTGTAGGGAGGGAATTCCAGAGCTTGGGGCCGAGGCAACTGAAGGCACAGCCACCAGCGGTGGAGAAATTTTAACTGGGAATGCACAAGAGGCCAGAATTAGAGAAGGGCAGATTCTCATAGGGTAACGGGGTTGAAGGAGGTTACAGAGATATGGAGGGGCAAGGTCGTGGAGGGCTTTGAAAACAAGGATGAGAATTTTAAAGACTCTGCTTAACCAGTAGCCAATGTAGGTCAGCGAACACGGGGATGATAGGGGAACCGGACTTGCTTCAAGGTAAGACATGGGCAGCAGAGTTTTGGGTGACCTCATGCTTACGGCGGATAGAATGTGGGAGACTGGCCAGGAGTCCATTGGAATAGGCGAGTCAAGAGTGAAGACATGGATGAGATTTTCAGCAGCAGGTGAGCTGAAAGAGGGATGAAGTTGGGTGTTGTTACAGAGCTGGAAACAGGTGGTCTTAGTGATGGTGTGAAAATGAGATGTAAGGTCCTTCATGCTGTTTAACATAGTGTTCAGCAGTGCAAAGTTAAGACAGGTTGTAGGCTGGAGCATTGCATTCAGAAATGCCAGTGTGGCATCAAATCAACATCACACGTTGATTGATGTCATACTCTGCCTGTGCTGCCAAAGGCTGTTAGATGCATCTGCACAAACTCTTTTACCAAGATGGCATCTGACATATTTGCCATCGGAAGCATGCATAAGCGTTTCCGATGCCATTTTGCAACATTAGGAGGCTGTGTAATGCCTTAAAAAAGCCTGTTACAGAGTCTAATTCTCACCCATTAAATGAACACAGGAATGGGTTCAGGTCCATCAACAATTTGACATAGCAGACTTGATGGGCCACATGGCTGACTACTGCTCCTATTTCTTATGTGATCAATGCTTTAGGAGCTCAACACAAAATTTGCAGTGGTTTTTGCTCCAAGATTTGCTTGTAGAAAAGGGCAGGTACCTCTGAAAATGCCCAAGCAGGCATTTGCTTAGAATGGTTACTTCCCTCTAACAAATCCAAAGAATGTCGCAAGGGCAAATACTTGCCACTGGTTTCATTTGCTACAATGTTTCAAAGCACATTAGCCTCTGAAGGTTGAGATATTGATTATGTGATGCCTGTGCCAGTTAGTGCGATTCAATCAAATTCATTAAATGATGCTGTTACTTTTCAACTGATCAAATGCCTGAAGACAGACCCGAATATGGTGTGTGGCACAAGTGAGAGGCCAGATATTTCATGGGAGATGAAGCAATAAGTGCGAAGGACTACACAAAAATAAAATAACGGCTTTAAGCTTCTTTTCTATTATTTATTATTAATGAATTCCATTCATTAGTTCCGCCTGTTGTTTAATTGACACTCTGGCTTTGTGACTTATGACCATTTTTCCACAGAAAAGGTTTGGGGGGGGTGTAAAAGTTATACTTAAGGGTTGTATTTTAATGGAAAATCTATTCACACAATCTTTTTATGAAAAAAGCACTGAGATGAAAGGCAGTTAAAAAGCTAATTTTCATCAAATCCTATAAGTAATAAGCAACTAATCTCAGTAATCAATAAAACCCATCGTGTTGGGAACTCTCTGGTTCTGAGTACGCAGCAAGGCTGGTCTGGGCAAGCCTCCAATTCTGACTGTTATCATTGATTTTTGTCAAGTAAATCAGTTTAGCTATTTGTATCTGGCCTGTATCTTGCCAGGTATTTTCTTGGTGGACCTTCACAAAGATTGGAATGGACACATGCAAAAGGCACAAATATCCAATTAAGCCACAAGACGGGTTCTAATGATCTGATGAAAGGTCACAGACCCGAAATATTCGCTCTTCTCCTCTCTACAGATGCTGTGAGACCTGCTGATTATTTTCAGTATTTTCAGTTTTAATTTCAGATTTCCCACATGTGCAGTCTTTTATTTTTGTCCAAATGAACCACACTTAACATCTCAAAATTTCAGTATTATTAAGCCTGAAACATTATAAAACATATTCAGCAATAAATCATAGTTTGAAGCTAAAATTACATATAGACGTTGTTCTTTGGCAAAGTCACCAGATTTCCCACTTCTCAATTGACTTGCTCTTCCTGAATAACAGTAATTCAGCTCAATTTTTCTTTTCTGCCTAGATAATGTCCTGCATTTTGGACCTCGATGCTTTCCCTGGGATCTTTGATAATGAATTAAGCTACCACTCTGCAGCTCTTATTGGGTTTGTTTTTAAATATACAATTCTAACATGAAAGCCATGTTGTCTAGGTATTGGAGTATAATAGCTGCTTAAGTGCTATCATCTGGCTTTAATTTAGCCCTTAAGTACTATTATAAATACCACAGTGTACACTGGCCCATTACAGAATTGTATGGTACCTATGCATTCCACCTCAACAATAGGTCATGACTCATAAGGTGACAGATGTTCAAAGCTTAAATGATCCCCAAAGAGTAATTACCATTTACTAACAATGCACCTCATGTAAATCTGAATAGCTATGTTTAATGAAAGATATTCAAATGAACTCTGCCCACACTCACATTTTAAGTGCTTCAATTAAGTGACCTGTATTCAAAACAAAGTTTGTTATTTATAGGGTGATACTGTGCTGTAAACACCTTGACTGAGAACACCAAACTGTGAGTCTACTAAACCTGCATGCTTGGCCTAAATAGCCAAGTGGTTATGGTACTGGGCTTGCAACCCCAAGATCAAGAGTTCAAATCTCACAATGGCAAACTATGAAACAATGTAACTTCATCTGAATAGGAACAGATGGAAATGTGTTTGTACTCGAAAGAGTTACTAAGCCTGCATCCTTAGTGCACTCTGCTACAGTGGTGAGACCTGGACTATATAAGCTAGGCAGGAGAAAAGACTGGATAGCTTCTACCTTTGCTGCCTCAGACATATCCTCAACACCTCTTGGCAAGACAAGGTCACCAACCCAGAGGTCCTGGTGTTAGCTAATTCCATCAGCATGCACTCATTGCTAAACCACAGCATCTGTGCTGGCTCAGCCATGTTTATTGGATGGATGACAGCCATTTACTCAAAGACCTTCAGTACAGTGAACTGGATTCACAACCTCATAGGCTTCCACACCTCCACCACAATGACACCTGCAAATGATATGAAGATGGCGGACATTGACACTGACAACTGGGAGACAGCTGCTGACAGCCATGATCTCTGGAAGCTGACTGTTTGGAAGAGGTGAGCAGAAATGAAAAGGTAGCTGACCGAGAAGAGGGCCCAGAGTGAACAGAGGCCAGCGAATTGTGCACCTTCTCAGCCCACTGCCTTCCTCTGCAGCAAATGCGACAGAGACTGCCATGTTAGAGTGGAGCTCCTCAGCCACACCAGGCAATGCTTAACACAGTATTGACCACCAGCGCACAAACCATTGTCTTATGAGATGGAAGGCTGCCACCACAAACACATTGACAGTCTGTATGCTGTGTCATAGGATAAGGGCCTCTGCCTGTAATTCCCCACAATGTAACTCCTGACTCTTAAAATCATCCTGTTTAAGGCCCTAATACTGTTCTGTTTCCTTCATTTCACCCCTGCCATCTGCCTTTTCCTATTACATGTACTATTTAGATAACTGCATGATAAAGAGAAAAATTGAAGGAAAAGGATGGATAAAAACTAAATGACTCGTGAAAAATATTTCGGAGTTATCTGTAATTATTACAAAATTCAAATTTTAATAATAAAATAATTAACAAAAGCCAGCATGGATTCATTAAGAAAAAGTCATGTTTAACTAACTTGCTGAAATTTTTTGAGAAGGTAACAGAGAAGATTGTTAAGGCAAACACTGCTGATGCGGTGTATATGGATTTTCAAAAGGCATTTGATACAGTGCCACACAATAGACTTGTGAACAAAATTCTAGCTCATGCAATAAAAGGACAAGTAGGCACATGGATAAGAAATTGGCTGCATGACAGGAAACAGAGATTAGTGATAAATGATTGTTTTTAAGATTGGAGGAAGGTTTGTAACGTAGTTCCCCAGGGGTCAGTGTTGGAACCCTTCCTCTTCCTGATATATATTAATGACCTAGACTGTGGTGTGCAGCGCATGATTGCAAAATTTGCAGATGATATGAAGAATCGTCAACTGTGATAAGGATAGTCTTGAGCTTCAAAAGGACGTAGACATGTTAGTGGATTGGGCAGACTTGTGGCAGACGAAGTTCAATGCAGACAAGTGTGACGCAATCCATTTTGGCAGGAAGAATATGGAGAGACAGTATAAAATAAAGGGACAGACTCTAAAATGGGTGTAGGAACAGAGGGACCTCGGTGTATATGTACATAGGTCAATTGAAGATGACAGGGCGCGTTGAGAGAGCAGTTAATAAAGCATATAGTATCTTAGGCTTTATTAATAGGGACATTGAGTACAAGAGTAAGGAGGTCATGTTGAACTTGTGTAAGACACTAGTTTGGCCTCATCTGGAGTACGGTATCCTGTTCTGGGCGCCATACTTGAGGAAGGATATGAAGGCATCAGAGAGAGTACAGACGAAATTCATGAGAATGACTCCCCCAGGGGTTAGGAACTGTAGCTATGAGAATAGATTAGAAAGGTTGGGACTCTTTTCCTTGGAGAAGAGAAGGCTGAGAGGAGACTTGATTGTTATTCAAGATCCTGAGGGGTATGGACAGGGTAAATAGTGATAAATTGTTCCCACTCAAGAGAACGTCAAGGACTAGGTGGCACAGATTCAAAATAATTGGCAAAAGTAGTAAATGTGATGTGAGGAAAAATGTTTTCACCCAGAGGGTGATTAGCGTCTGGAATGAACTTTCTGAAAGGATGGTGGAGGCAGGTTCGATTGAGGTATTCAAAAAGGAATTGGATTGCTATCTGAAAATAAATAATGTGCAAGGTTACAGAGATAAGGCAGGGGAGTGGGACTAGGTGGAATGCTCCTTCAGACAGCCAGTGCAGACTCAATGGGCTGAATGGTTTCCTTCTGCACTGTAAAGATTCTATGATTCTGGGCTGACACCCCAGTTCAGTACTGAGGGTTTCCTGCACTGTAGGAGGTGCCATCTTTCAGCTGAGACATTAAACCAAAGTAGCAACCTGTCAGATGGACAAAAAAAATCTAATGTTTCTGTTTGAAGAAGAGCAGGGGAGTTCTCGTCAGTGTCCTGGTTAATATCTATCCTTCAACTGATATTGCTAAAACAGACTTTTTGGCCATTATCATATTGCTCTTTGTAAAACCTTGCTGGGTGCAGATTGTCTGCCAAGTTTCCTATTTTACAACAGTGACTATGCATTCAAAGTGTTTCATTGGCTGTAAAGCAGTTTGGGAAGTCCTGAGCTTATGAAAGATGCAATATGAATGCAAGTCACCATTCCTACTGCTAAAATTTGTTTTGCTTTGGTTGCAGTTACTGCGTCATTGGTGTGAAACTAAATTAGGCAGCTATGCACCCAAGTAAAGTTGCACATTTTGCATTAAATGGAAGTCTCACTTACAATATAAATATCCGTACTCCCTACCAGTGGTTTTCATATTACCATAGATATTCACACACAACCGACAATATCATAGTGGTACGAAACCCATAGAAATTGATAACTTTTAAAAAAAGAAATGAATTTCCTAGCAATCAATAGAAATTACCAAAGGACAAGATCTTACATTTTAAGACTTTTACTATAAAAAAACAAACTAAAATCAACATAGATCAAACACTACATAACAAGCAACTATAATACAGCAACTTAAAGAAAAGGCACTTTGGCATTAACTAATTAGTTTATTTGATATAGGTTGTGTGACATGTTTTTACTGTATGCCACCTTTCTGGCAGATGGTTATCAATATAAAATTAAGTCCCAAGGCACTCTCAGCATCCAGCAGGCTCACTTCTCTTGCTACACCAGATCGAATCTTCCGGTGTCCTTTGAAAATAGTTCCATTCAGTCTGATAATTTCAGAACGGACTTCCAATAGCAAGGCCTACTTTGGCAACTCCTTATTCCTTAAATCCCCAAAAGTCCAATCTTTTATGTTCTCTTCTCTTCGAACAGAGAACCAGCTCTCATCAGCATCCTGCTTCTTGCTAACACAAAAAGTGTCTTTTCCAGCTCTTGACATCAATAGTTGCTTCTCTCTCACTCTCTCTCCCTCTCTTTCTTTCACCTCCTCGCTTCCTCTTTCTCATTCCGTCTCGCTCTCATTCCTTCACTCTCTCTTTCTCTCTCTTCGGCTGTCTCTCCCTTTCTCTCTCTCCATGTCTCTGTGTCAAGATATGGAAACTGTTACTTGATTTTCAATACATTTCAGTTTAGGTTTCTTTCCCCATGATAACCAAATCACATGGGCCTGTCTCTGATCAGAGTTAGTATGATCACCATCTCCCCATCCAAAGCATTCACTTTACTTAAGTTAGAGATATCTTAAACATAACTAGCTTGTAAATCCTGCATTCATACCTATAGCCTAAGATAGCTCCATGATACCTGTGTATATAATACACTGTTTGATGTAGAGCTGTAGCATTATTCTGGTTTTGAGTAGATTTTATGCAGAAGCTGACAGTGCAGCTGCAGACTCTGAAAGTCATTGTCCTTGACATGTAATAACATACAAACAAGAAGATTAATGATAATGATCTTGTTACTACAGTGACAGTTAATTATCAGGAAATTCTATGCATAGTAAATAAATACATTAATACTATATTATCCTCCTGTCTATGACACCCATAGAAAATGTTCATTTTGTGGTTTGGAGGAAACCTACAGAGCTTTAAAACGAAAGCTGTGTCTAGCAGTGGGCTTCATTAAATTTGCCTTTGTTCATGCTATTCTATTAAAACTTTTATGCTTCACGCTGCAAGTTATCATTTTACTAATATTAAATATTTCACCAGAGGTTCAGGGACCAGCAAGTAAAGCATTGCATACACAATTAAAGACCCATCAGATAGTTCTGCTATTCCCTAGTTTCAGTGGGAGGGCACCTCATTCTTTTGCAATCCTTCAGCCTTCTGAGAAAGCGATCCCACGGTGGCGGGCTTAGAGGTGGGGGAGAGGTTGAGTAAATAGCAGGGTGCTGCATCGGGATGGTTCCCTGACACATTCCTGCTGCCGGGGAAGTTACCCAGAGGCAAAGGTGGGAAGCGAGTCACCTGCCCATTGCAATTAACATACTTAAAGAGAGTTAACGTTTCAGGCCGATGACCTTCCATCAAAACTGAAGAAAGGTAGAAATGTAGCAGGTTTTGATCACTTGCTGCCAGCCTGAGCTGCTGAGCATATCCAGCATTTTCAGGTTTTCTATCAGATTTTCACCATCTGCAATATTTTGTTTTTGTAGCATACTTAAAGCCCCAATTAAGGAACATTTTCTGACCTCGCCGACATTTTGTCGGTGGCATAGTGATCCCTTCGCTGTGTACGGAGACCACCAGCTCCATGGAGATGGCCCCACTGTGGCTGGGTGGGAGGGGGGCCATCAGAGCCAGAGGCTCCAAAGACAGGTCTGGCAAGACAGGAAAGGCTGCATCTGCAGCCCAAATGCTTCTGTCCGAGAGGTTTACCCGTCCGTTGAGTGTCCTACTAGCTTGGTTCCTTGAGAATTTTCATTTATATTAATACCTCTGTGGGTGTCTCCATCTTGAGGCACTCTTGCGCTCAAGTGCAGCCTCCAATAGAGCTGTCATGATTCCAAAGTTACTGGCCCTGTGATTGGGCCTTCATCATTGGGACTCCACATGCTATCCTTAATAGGATAGCAAGCACGGAGGTGGCCATCTAGGAGGCCACTTCAAGGTAGATTGCTCGGCTGATCACCTTTCAGCTAGTGCGGGCTTGGGACCTGCATTTAGTCCTAATGTCCGGGTCCCAAAGCCCGTGTGAAAGTTCTGCCCAGGTTGTCAGCTGGATCTATTTTTGTACAATGAGGTAGTATTGAATAGGGTTGGAATGAAGTATTCCATATCTCGATGGCAGAAGTCTATCTCTAGCCCATATGTTTATCTTGGCCTTTAGTACAAAATGGTCCATAGCCATGAACCCAATATCCATTGTTTATTCACAATTTTCATAACACGCCACATTCTAATATTAACTTGGAATCATGCCACCGCCATTTAGTATTCATGATAACTTTGTGGATCCATGAAATACCTCATAAAAAGAAAGCTAATTACTGACTTGTCCGGTTCTTTTTAAATACTAGCAAATGGTTTAGATACTACACTGCATGACCATCAAGTTCCATTCTGAGTAGACCAGCTCTTCTTTAGTTGGCACACAGATAACAGCAAATACACCATCTCCGTTCTTTAACCTGTGCTCCAAAATAGCAGAGATCCCGACTGAGTTTGGGTTTCCAGTTTGGTCTTGAATTTGTTTGTTGGGGGGGGCGGGGTGGGGTGTGTGTGTGTGTGTGTGTGTGTGTGTGGAGCTGGTGAAGCTTGATAGAAGGCCAGCGATAGGTGGGGGCAAAGGAGGGATTGACAAAGGTGTCATGAACAAAAGGACAAAGGGAGTGTTAATGGTAGTGGTAAGGGCTAAAAAAGGTGCTGATAGTGGCATAAAGGTAAGAAAGCAGAATGTGATAATAGCAGAACAGGGGTAAGTACTCTGAAAAGAATAACATGAACAAGTAACAGATGGCCCTCGTGGGGGTGGGAAAAAAGGATCGAAAATGGGATAAAAAAAGGGGATAAGACAATGAATAAAAATAAAAATGAATAAAAATAAAAATAAGTGGAAAGAAAATGAAGTTTAAGCGAAGGGATAAAAAAGGGGTGAAGATGGAGGAGAGAGATCATGGTCTGAAGTTCTTGAACTCAATGTTAAGTCTGGAAGGCTGTAAAGTGCCTAATCGGAAGACGAGGTGCTGTTCCTCCAGTTTGCGTTGGACTTCACTGGAACATTGCAGAGGGCCAAGGACAAACATGTGGGCATGAGAGCAGGATGATGCGTTGAAATGACAAGCAACAGGAAGGTCTGAGTCATGCTTGCGGACAGACCGAAGGTGTTCCGCAAAGCGGTCACCCAGTCTGCATTGGAAACTGCATTGGGAGCAGTGAATGCAGTAAACCAAATTGAAGGTGGTGCAAGTGGAAAGTTTGGGCCCTTGGATGGTGAGGAAGGAGGAGGTAAAGGGGCAGGTGTTGCACCTTCTACAATTGCATGGGAAGGTGCCATGGGAAGGGAATGAGGTGTTGGGGTGATGGAGGAGTGGACCAGGGTGTCCCAGAGCAAACGGTCCCTACGGAATGATGACGGGGGCTGAGCAGAAAATGTGTTTGGTGGTGGCATCATGCTGGAGTTGGCAGTATTGAATGTGCCTGGCTGCTGTGCTCTCGGGCAATGTGTTCATGAAATGGTCTTTTTAAAGTTAGAGTGGATCAGCTCTAAAAGACTTCGAGGCTACCTTCTTGGATTAGATTTATAAGGAGATAGGTTGAATGAGCAACCGAAGTGAGTTGTCATGAGTACATGTGGAGGTGACCAAATTCAATTCTGGTACTGTACAAAGCCATGTTCGGTCCTGTGCCTAGAAATGTCCCATTAAGATCATCTCATGGTTGTACATCTCGTATTATAGAACTCCTGTCTTTAGAAAAATTGGCAATGTTTCCAATCTGATCACTCGCCAGTGAGCACTACTGGAAAATGTGGATGACAGGTGAACACAGAATCAGGCTTAGCAGTAATGGGCACAATGCCAAAACTCAATAAATGTCTATGCTCATTTATTATGAAGAACAGTCACTTGGGTGAATTTGCTGAAACAATAGGCAATGACATCCTGGAATAGGGTCACAAGACAGGATTGTCCCAGCCCATTGGAGGCAGATTCAGGAGAAAGCAGGATGGGAAAGTCCTGTAAGTTAGCATCAAGTTGGGATCCCAGTGTGATCCCACCCTCTTCTAGCTTTCCTTGGGGTGACTTTGAAGGTGAGCTTAGGATCCCCTCGAATCTGTTAGGTAAGTTATTGAGAAGTTGCTGAATTGTTAACAAACTAATTGTGAGGTGATTTAGCCCTGAATGCTGGATATCCCAGCCATGGAACATGTTCCCTGACCTCTGCCAGCAAATCACCAGGGTCACTGAGGTGAGTGCACAGCAGGAAGAGTTTCTTCAGGAAAATTCACAGGCTGGAAAGGATTTGATCAGTGAAACTCCAGCCATAGGCAAGTGAGAGGCTACTGTTCAAAGCACTTATTCTCTCAGAGGGTGAAATCATTTCTTGACAGATGAGTGCCAACTCCTTGGAAGGTATTTTGCCTTTGTAGAACTCAACTCACCTTCAGCTGCATTTGCCTGTTGCCAGCCTTCACCACAGGATGGGAGTGGCATATACAGCTCCACCTCCATCTCTGCTGAGGGTCAGGAGCACAGGCTACAGCACCACTAACTGCACCAGCAACACCAGCTGCTTTCGCCTCAGATGTATGCCCCTCTGTAAGGCAGAGGGGATGGACACCAAGATCCAGCTGGAAGAAGGTGAGAACCCTAACACAGGGTTTACAGGCAGAGGATCAGCTCTCAACATCTCTTAGCACCAGCATCTCAGGAGACTCAAATTCTCATGGCATTTTCACAGCTGACACCAGCAGCCTTCTAGAAGAAGACCTCCTTCCGAGTGGAGCAAGTGAATGCACATTTGAAATGGCCAACAAGGTGCCTGTCACTGGAGAGGACCAATTCCCTCTCCTGCCCGGCTCCTGTCTCTCACCAAATTGTGTGCTTTCTTCTGCAAGGAGAGAAAGTAGGGAGGTGTGAGTGGTCATAACGGCTTCTGAGCAGAGGAGGGAAGGACACCATGTGGGGAGGATGACTGTAAGAAATGAGTATAAGGGGACAATAAACTGAGAATTGGCTGTTGATATGGGGATGCGAGGTGCCTGAAGAGAGTAGAATGAATGGAGCTGCAAGCTCTGTTGTCCTGAGGAATACTGTGCAGGAGAATGCTAGACAAATTGAAATGTGGGCCTTGGCACCTGAAAGTGTGCCACTCACGTGTCATGAAAAGCAGATTACAGCCATGAGTTACTTATGGACGTATTGAACATTTTAAGGAAGATATGTGTTTTTTTAAAGAAATACAAGCAAAGACACAGAGAAATAGGTGCCTAATAATGTAAAGTAACCATGTAAAATATCTACGTGGATTTTAGTTGACCAACTGGTCCTGAGAGAACAGGGAATGTCACACCTGGAAAGGTGTATTGGCCTTCTTCAAGCAGGGACACTTGAAAGGGAGATAAGAAAGAGGAAAAAGACTGAACTTTAATCATCTGCGGTTGCGGAGACAAAAGATTGATTTGCACATCTCAGCAGTCACCCAAAAATTCATCTCCGGTTGATATCTCAGAATGTAGAAATAGTTACAAGATGGATGCAAGACATCACTTTTTCATCTCTTGGAATACACAGGAAAAAATGAGTTAAAAAGCTAGCTGCAGACCAGTGTGCTGTGAGAATGACCATAACAAGAAGTTGCAGTTGCAGGCTAAGTCTCTCTTTCTCTTTCTGTTGCTGAAGGCAAGACTCAACAGAAGCTACAATCAAAAAGGAAATAGGACAGCCATTTCAGCTACTCTGCAGGCTAGGTGTCTCCAACTAACTGTGAATCTGCCAAGGTCATCTCTAGTGGAATTACCCATCTCAATGTATCGCCATCAATGCCTCGCAGACAAGAAAAGGATTGACTTGTATATTTTTTTTAACTTCTATTTGGACTCTTAGCTTCTCATTTCTGATCTGTGTGTATGTGTATTGTGTTTTTATTATTTTTCTTGGGTTTTAGTAACTAATAAACTCACTCTTTCTTTGACTCAAGAAAGCCTGGTTAAATGGGCTTCTTAATAAAAGTAAATACATTTGGACTGGGAAAAGGTATCCATGGGGAAAGGATTTTTAAATTAACCTTGTTACGACCAACCAAGGGGCTTGAATAAAGAGGGGAGCCAGCTCATTCCTCCTCACCCAAGATCATAACAAAACTGCAGTTCAGCCCCAGTCGTAACAAATTGGGGACCTCGTCCGGGGACCAGTCGTGACACATGTCATTCCATCCTGAGGGCCTGGATCCTCTTGGTGCACTGTCTCCATGTTGGAGGAAGCACACTCTTACTGTTGGTTTCCTCGGTTACTTCCATCCATGTCTGCTTGATTGGAGAGGTGGTCCTCTTCCTCCCATTCTTGGGAAAGATCATCTCACTGCAGCCCTTCAGATCCCATAACAGGGCCTTCAGGTAAGAGCGGGAGACCCAGAGAGCAGCCTTCCCAGGTTGCTTTTTCATTCTTGTTTGCTCCAGCTGCAAAAATCCAAATGCTAGTAAAATTTTCCTTTAAACAGAAACCCTTCTTTTGGCTGGTGCACTATCCTGCCCACCCTCCCTAACTGGTCGGGGAGCCCGGAGGTGGGATAACAATTGGTTTGTACTGATAAGGAGCAATTTCAGGTGTGCCATTCAGAGTCAGGTTCCAGACCCAAAAATGATCTGGCCATTTTTCCACCCATTGAAAGTTACTGAACAGAAGGAGGCCATTCAGCCCATTGAGTCTTTGTCAGCTCTCTGCAAGAACAATTTAGATAGTCCCACCCCGCACCTTTTCACTATCGCCCTGCAAATCCTTTCCCTTTTGGTGCTTATCCAATTCTCTTTTGGAAGCCATGATCAAACCTGCCTCCACCACACTATCTTCACTGATCATAAACACTTGCCACATGTTGCCTTTGGTTCCTTTGCCAATCACCTTAAACCCTCTGTTTATTGACACTTCCACCAATGGGAGCAGTTTTTCTCTATCTATTCTGTTTAGACCCTTGATAATTTTGAACAAATCTACCAAATCTCCTCTCAGCCTGCTCTTCTCTAAGGAGAACAACACCAGTCTCTCCAATCTAATCACGTAATTGACATCCCTCCGAGGTTGATCATACTTTCCTTGCTTTTTCACTCCATGTTTCTGTTTATAATGCCCAGAATCCTGAACCATTTTCTCAATATCCCCTGCCACCTTGAACAATTTGTGGACATAAAAACCCTGTTCCTGCACCCCATTTAAAATTATACCCTTTATTTGATATTGCCTCTCCTCATTCTTCCTACCAAAATGAATCACTTCATGCTTCTCTGCAGTAAATTTCATCTGCCATTTGTCTGCCCATTCCACCAGTCTGTCTATGTCCTCTTGAAGTCCATAACTATTGTCATGAAATCCATTTTTTTTTTCTTGCCTCATAACACGGGTGAGACCATCTTGGAGCATTATGATAGGTCACGAGCTAAGTTCAAGGGTCGGTGAACTATTGTTCGTAGGCAGTCGGTTTCAGGCAGTCAGCCAGCGGATGTGCCAGATACAGATGTAGGCAAAGGTCCCAGTTAAGTTAAAGTAAAGAAAGAGCTGCGGGGAGCAGCCTTTATGTAAAGCGGGCCATCGGGGCAAAGGTATCCCTTTGAAGCAGTGGTGTTCTGCTTGGCATGGTCAAAGATCTGAAAGTGTGCTTGGAAGGTGGAGCTTGAATGTGCTCAGAGAACTAGAGGAAAGGAATCTTGGAAGGCAAGCTTAAAACTCTAGGAGATGACTGATCATTGAGGTGAGTGGGAGCGACTTTTGGAGAGAATTCCGAGGAGTGATCTTCAAAGGTGGAGATTGGACACCTTCATGAGAAGGACAAAGTTTCAGTAAGATTGGAAGACTCTCAGTGGGACACTGGTTTGTTGAGAAATCATGGAATCAATTTTGGCTGCTATTATCATTTACTCTGTAGTGTGGTATGTCCAACCACAATTTGTTAATTCTCATGTACCTCATACTTACCCTGAATGTTACAGTGTAAGATAGTTCTTGTAACTTGTTTTATCCTTCTGAAATTGTATAGCAAAGTTTGTTTTTTGTTTGTTCAAAACCAATGGAATCTTGTGCCTTTATTCCAAAAGCAGGTGTGTTGAATCTTGAAATTTGACTACTTTAAGCAAAACACTATTGCGCACTAACCGGATCCCACCGACACTGGGGGAGGGGGTGGGGTGCCTGGCCAAGGATCGTAACACTATCCTCCTTACAATTCACTATACTTCCAAGCTTTATGCCATCTGCAAATTTTGAAATTGTGCCCTGCACACTCAAATCTAAGTCATTAATATGTATCAAGGAAAGCCTTGGTCCTCGGACTAACCTCTGGGGAACGCTACCATATACCTTCCTCCAATCCAAAAAAAACATTCACCAATACTGTCTGTTTCCTGTCAATCAGCCAAGTTGATATCCATGTTGCCACTTGCCCCTTTGTTTCATGGGGCAGGATTTTCTGGTTGTCGGGCGGGCACAGCGGGTGGGCCCGGGAGTGGCCGGCAAACAGTACGCCAATTAACAGCCAGCCAGTGTGAAAGGCGCGCTGAGGAGCTCGGCGCTGCTGGGGTGGGGGCAGGAGGAGGGCGAGGGCAAAAGTCTGCACATGCAAGGGGGAGCACGCACTGAAAGCTTCCTGAGGGCACAGGACTGCCTCAGGGAGCTGAAGAATTGTGACTACAAAAATAAAGATTTTATAAGTGAGAGAAACACATCTGCGCCCATGTGACTCAGTCACATGAACAGGAACATATTAAAAATGATGTGTAGAAATGTTTATTTTTTGTTAATTGCTGCTGGAAATCTCATCCTGCCCTTGAATAAGGTTTCATAAAAATCCAAAGGCTGCCTGGCTGATTCGGCTGCCCGCCAACTGTAAGGTTGGACACTAGCGAAAAATAGGATTCAATTATTTGATTAAGGGCCTTAGTAGGCCTCTTAATTGTCAGTGGGTAAACTGCCGACTGACTTGTGCACCCACCAAATGAAATATTCAGCAAGGGTGAAACATTTGCAAATCTCCAGTCCTCTGGCATCACCCCCTTATTTAAGGAGAATTGGAAGATTATGGCCACCTTTACTTTACTCAGCATCCTCAAATGAATCCTATCATATCATAATGACTTCTTAAATTTAATAAGTACAACTAGCGGTTCTGTCAGAGGCTAAGGCCTCAAACTCTATATTTATATATAATACATATCTTCATGGTAATTTCTAAAATTAAAAAAAACTGTACAATAACCTTTTAAAATGGCTGAAGCTTTGTCTGTGTGATCCTGAACAAAAGGAGTTATTTGGCAGATTTGAAGAAGCTTACCCTCGTTATCTCTGAAGAGACCCAATCACCCTCTGTGGGCTGCAGAAACCAATTTCAAAGGGAACTATAAAAAAGGCCATCTACATTTCATAAGCTAGGCTTAGCCAATTGGAACCAATTCAACTGTTAGGACAAAGGACCCCACAACTTCCCGTTAATGGTTGGGCTATGAATAATTTCAGGAACCCAGGCAAAGGGATACACACTCTTTATCAAAGCCTAAGTGGAGAGCCGGGAGTCCCAGGACATGAATCCCAGCCGGGGGAACCAATAATATTGCCTTGTGGAGCTGCAAAGCTCAGTCTGTCTTCTTTCCACCTACATAGCAGCAGCAGCATAGTAAAGGGGCACTGCCCAGGTTTGAATGCCTGACCCCATTTATACTGTTTCTACTGGAACCTCTGTACCACTGCCTACAAGACATGCCTATCTCAGCGTGGAAGTCACCTCTACTGGAAAAGTGAATTACCCAGCATCAGTCTTCAACCTGCCGACCTCTGTGAAGGAATACACCATTGGACTTTGGTTCTGGATTCTGGACTCATGTGAAACAATGATTCTTTTCTCTGTGGACTTTGCCCTGTAAATCTTTCTTTCTCTATCCCTCTCTTACTGTCTGAGTGTACAGGGGGCTATGTAGCAACCCTGCGGCCACATTTTGAGTGTGTGCAAATAAACTAACCCTCTGAGTTTATCCTATCTTGAGTTTGCTATGGGGCTATGTGAGTGTTAAATGACTGTGGGTCAGACAGTATCGGTGGGGATGCGTTCTCCAACAACTCCTCGCATGGCGGGAAGACAAACGCCACCATCCCAAAATTCCTGGCCTAAGAAAAAAATATGTTTTCTGATTTAATTTTAATCTGGCATAGACACAATGGGCCAAGTGGCCTCTTTCAGTGCCGTAAATTTTCTATGATTCTATGATTTTCATTGAAAATACTCAAATCTTCAGGTGAATTATTAAACCAAGGCTCCACTATTTCAATACATATTTTTGAGAATTCTGGGGTTTATGCCATTCGGGCATCTGCTTGGTAGATACTTAATGCTTTGAATTTCCTCATACCAGATGTGTAGTAAATTGTCCATCCATTACCGGTTGGAGAATAACAGTCACTGAAGGTTGGCTTTGTCCAGTCTTCTGATGTGAAGAGTTAATTTAATGCCTCTGCCTTCTCCTTATTTCCCATGATATTTCAAACTACCTATCTCGAAGGAGTTATTTTATCTGTAATATTCTGCCAGTTTTCTTTTACAGCCCTCTTGCTGCTATTGACAATCTGGAAGCTCTATAAAATATGCATTTTCCTCTTATATATTTCCCAAACATAGAATTCAATTTATGCTGCTATATCTATAAGAATAGCTTGTTGCAATTTCAGGAGAAAAATGCTAAGTTTTAATAAATAATATCAAATTTAAGAGTGTAATAGCATGCCTGAACCAGGGCCATGCCAGTTTCGGTGTAGGCATAATGAGGCTACCCCTTATTGTCATTTTAAATTTATAGGTAAAAGACATTACATGTGACCTACTTGTTATTATCTTAGTTTTAAAACTTTCAAAATTATTGGGTTTTTTTGCCTTTACAGATGAAGCATGTCCTTGAGATTGCTGTGTAATTTCCTCAGTTCAGCAGGGTTTGACAATGCCAAAGCTGCTTGTGATTGAAGACATGAGCTATCATTTTGTGGGGTGCTCATACATGGATTTAATTTAAAACACACTAGAACAAAACAGTGTTTGTGGCTGCACAAAACTGTGTTTATCATTGCAATTATACATTTTCATGCATACTTCTTCAAGCTTTACCTTTACACAAGGCAATTTAATCCACATCTTTATTTCATTCACATACTACTTTGTAGGCACTGTAAATTTGTTACACATGCTTCATATTATATGAGTATCAAATCAGATACAGGCATGAAACGAAACCTCAAGCCTGGCATTAACACAAAGATTGGCACCTTTCCCTGCGCTCATGGAAAGGAGCAGGATTATGGCTTGAGTTCTAAGCATCACGGGCATGGTAGCTCAAATCCCACTCTGGCAAGTTATGATATTGAAGAACAATGGAAACTGCTGGGGGTTTATGTTTTTTTTTAAACGCTTCATTAATGGCCTTCAGGGGAGAACCTGAATGCCAGCTTGGGCTTATCTACATGTAACTTTGCTCGAGAAAGGTTGCAGAAAGGTTGGGGAAAGGGCTGGGGAGTGGGACTAGATAAATTTCTCTTGCTGAGAGCTGGCACAGGATCAATGGGCCAAAAGGCCTCCTTCTGTGCTGTAATTATTCTATAATTCTATAATTCCACAGTATGTGGTTAACTCTAATTTGCCTCAGGGAAATCAGAGATGGGCAGTAAATATTGACTTGTCAATCTTAGGAATGAATAAGGCAAATGGTGCCATTGTTGTGTGCAATTTGCATTCCTGGAGTAGTTTCCCCATAAAAAACACAATGATGAGGCCATCAGAGAAGCATTGTAAGTTCTTGTCTCAATATAAAGTTACTGGGGAAGTTTGAATACATTTATTTTATAGAGCTCAAATTGGAACAGATATTAGGGAGCAGTTTTTTTGGTCATAACAGGGTACAAATTAAGTGTGCTTCATGGGCCACTTTGAATAGCCTAGGGCCATTAAGGCCTGTGTTTGTGCTATTACATTCTCTCTTCTGTGGGTATGTGCCCAATGGCTGGATGTCATGTCCACCTGTAGTATAAGGGTCTGGCACATATAGGGTTAACATGGGACTGAGTACAGTACTGCTCATACAGTGATGTAAGGGAACACAGGACCTTCACCTAAGGGTCAGTCTCATGTTGGACAGGGCCGTGTACACAAGTAAGCATGGAGACAGCTCCCAGCTTGAACCCTTTACTGCATATATATGTACATAGTTCTTGCAGTTAATAAATACATATAGTTACCCTACTTAAGACTATGAAGATTTACTTAAAACTTGTCAAACACCATACAACACCACCCAGTTCATGCTCACCTTTTGTAAACATAGCTACCCTGGGGGTAAAGATGAGCCCCCGAGGTTGTCGTGTTCCACCACCCCAACCCCCCCGCACCGATTGGTACCCTCTTCGGGCATGATTCACCCCGCTATGTGGTCAGGCACAGCACATGTGGCCTCTGATATTTGTTGTCCCACTGATGAAAATCAATTTAAATCCTTCACTGCCCCAATAATTAATGGCTCCACATCATAAAACACAGAAGTAAAATAAATTCTGTTTAAAAAAAAATGTTCTTGGTTTCCGAATTTGCGTTTCAGCAAGTTCCAGACCCAGCATCCAAAAGCCAGACGCTGCAAAATGAGACAGATGGTAACTCTTGAGTATCACATTCCATTTTCCATCTGTGAGGAGCAGCAGGTTCACACCATCCCTGTGGGAGGCTGTGGGAGGCAGCAGTCACAGAATGGTGACTGTCATAGGACTCATAGCAACTGAGACAGTCCTGGTTGCAACTGAGTTAATCTTTGTTTCAAGGTGCCATGGAAATAGTTTTGAAACTGGAAGCAATGCCTGGGGGAACCTTTCAAGTCTCCCAAACCCGTCACTTTTGCCTGAATCTGGTGACTGGGGGAGCAGCCGTGCCTGCACAGCTGTCAAGCTGCTACTGCAGCATGTGGTGTAAAAGCAGGGAATTCCTCAGCACAGCGTCTCCAGGGAGTGGCAGTCCAATGCAAATTATTCCTCCGGGAGCTTGGGATGATCAAAACAGAGAAGGGAACTCACATAAGCTGCATATTGCACTAAGCACAAATTTATTCAATTTTTGGCTGTAATAATGCTGTAAAGCTGATGGTAATGAGGAAGTCAGAGCCAACGGGTGGAATCTTTCAGCGGGAAGCTTGGCGAGCAGGGAACCTTAATTTGGTGGGAGGCCAGAAATCAGTTTCCCGGTGGCAGGATAAACTTTAGCAATTAAGTTCTCGGGATTTTAAAGGTGGGCTAAAGGCAGGTAGAACTTCCCGATAAACAATGGCACGATCCCCTTTTGCATGTTCATTAAAAGGCCACCTCACCGGAACTAAGTTCCCCCTCCAAATTAAGTTCCTCACCAGCAAGAAATTAGAGTGTTCACATTCACAACTGCACAGAAGTGGTGTGCATCTGGCAGACTTCTTCAACGATAAGGGTGAGTTGCCGCTGCATTGCCCTCTTTGGGGATTGTCTGTAAATGCCAGCCTAAGCTTGAGACTGGGTGGTGGCTGTATAAGTTGCACGGAGGATGGCTGAAGAAGGGAGGAAGGGTTAGCAGTGAACTCCTCGTGGATACAGATGTAATGAGCTGAACAGCGCAAGATTGCGTGTGGTCAGTCATTCCGTCCCATAGCGGGAATCACTCTCACTTCCAGACCAAACTTTGGCCAGGATTTTCCGGCCCCATTGAGGCGGGCGGGTGTGGAAAATTCCACCCCCCCCCCCACCTTAGACTCCAGAGTGGAAGATTCTGGCCAATATTCTTATTATATGCTTTCCATTTACAAGACCCTCTGCATAGTGCAGAAGGGAAGGCTTCTATGCACCACATAGGAGAATTGGAGAATTTATGTAACAGAGTCTCAGCACTTACCAGAGTGATGTATTGATAACTACATCAGTGAAAAGATAGCCACAGGGTCATGCCAGTTTCATTGCCATTTCAGCACAATGACATAAAAATGAATTCAGACTATCTGCTGCTCAGTTTATTAAGATGAAACCTGTCCAAATATTTTATGAATTTTATTATGTGAAGTGGAACAATCTTTTAAATTTATTAAATCATAACTCATAGATACAGGAAGAGTATGCAAATTTAGAACAGTCTATTCAATATATGCTACAGAGCCTACTGAATATGAATTGTGAAGAACATATCAAAGTGCAATTGTCATACTGTACTTTAGCTGGTTTGTAAATTAATAAATTCAAAGTGATGTGATTATTGAAGTGAGGGGTAATTGCCAGTTGTGTCTGCTGTGAATGGTTTACTTACTTCATAAAACTTTTCTTACGGATTAGCTTAAGAACATAAAAAATGCATTATAATACAACATAGCGTGGGAGATTCAGCATCAGCGGTGACACACACTTACTCAGTTGGCCATGTGGCAATTAAGAAGCTGGGTTTCCTGTGTAGGCTGTGTTTGGCTATTACTTTAATAAATTAATGAAACTGTAACCATAAATTCAAATTTTAAAGTGGAAGTTGTACAGGAAGCATGTAATTGTAAATGATGTAATAGCAAAAATAGGGCTTTGTATGGTTCATCTGTTATAAAGTCCACATAAGCAACTGCTGTTGCCTTACAGATTATGGATGATCAGGGATTGATCTCTGACTGAGTTGTATATAATTTACATAAGGTTTTGTTTCCAAATGAGACTGTTTTCTGAACAAACTGGTCAACTATCTATCAGCACTGGGCTTTGTGGAAATGTAACATTGGGCTGAATAATATAAGGGTTGGGGGAAGGGGCAGATGGCATGCACCACCCGCCCCGGAAACCAACAACACGCCCTGCAGCCCCACAGTAATAAAGCACTGCAGGGCTCATCGACCAAGGCTGAGTGGGACTTCCACCCCTCATTGGGGCAGATGTCCTGCCCTCTGGAGCTGCTGGCCAATCTGGTTGACCTACAACTCCATCAGTCCTTCTAGATGGAAGCAGCCATGGGTTTGGAAATTGCTGTCTCAGGAGCTTGGTGACTTCCTGCAGTGTATCTTGTAGATGGCACAGACTGCTGCCATTGTGTGTCAGCGGTGGAGGGAGTGAATGTTTGTGGATGGGGTGCCAATCAAGCGGGCTGACCTGTCCTGGATGGTGTCAAGCTTCTTGAGTGTTGTTGGAGCTGCACTAATCCAAACAAGTGGAGAGTATTCCATCATATTTCTGACTTGTACCTTATAGATGGTGGACAGGCCTTGGGGAGTGAGGAGATGAGTTACTCATCGCAGGATTCCTAGCCTCTGACCTGCTCTTATAGCCACAGTATTTATTTGGCTAGTCCAGTTCAGTTTTTGCTCAATCCTCCAAATGGTTGATAGTGGAGGATTCAGTGATGGTAATGCCATTGAATGTCAAGGGGCAATGGTTAGATTTTCTCTTGTTGGAGATGGTTATTGCCTGACACTTGTATGACACAAATATTACTTGCCACTCATTAGCCCAAGCCAGAGTATTGTCCAGGTCTTGTTGCATTTGGACAAAGACTGCTTCAGTATCTGAGGAGTCGCGAATGTGCCGAACATTGTACAATCATCAGTGAACTTCCCCACTTTTGACCTTATAATGGAACAAAGGTCAATGATGAAGCAACTGAAGAAAGTTGGGCCTAGGTTGATAACAAGCCTGATTGACCCGTAAATGGTCATTTTAATATGGTGAGCTCTGGGGCTGATGGGAAGGTGATGGTAATTTTATGTGCTTCCCACAGGAAACACACCTGTTGGGGCACATAAAGTTCAGCCCATTGTCTTAATTAGTTAACTGACTTAGAGGTGGAGTCATCTGGTAAATGCTTTGTCATGTTCATGAAGACAGTTATGTACAACGACATGGTGAGTAGCTAAATCATGCTCTTCATGTTCCTTCACTATCCCTGGGTCAAAATCCTGGAATCTGCCCCTAACAGCACTGGGTATCCCTACACCACATGGACTGAAGCAGTTCAAGAAGGCAGCTCACCACCACCTTCTCAAGGGCAATTCGGGATGGGCAACAAACACGGGCTTAGCCAGCAATGGCCACACCCCATGAATGAATAAACAAAAAATGTGTATAATCCTAAAAGAAACTTTAACTTTTAGTCAATACCATGAGACAGGGAAAAAAAAATTGAGTTATGATGAACATCAAATATTGAGCTACATCCAATAACAACATTAGCTGAGTTGTAGATATTGGATAGCTTTAAGGAGGCTATTGTATATGCTCAGATCTCCTTGAACTTATAACATTGAAGCTTACATTGATAAAGGCAATTACCTTGTTCTGGAACTGCTACAGAAAAGATAAACTTTGGGGAATAGCTGGCAAATATTGAAACTTTTTGACATTCAAAACAAATAATGGGACAGGCATTGCAGTACCTCTTTCACATTGGCACACAGCATCTGTAAGATTGTTCATGCGCTCCTTGGGTTTGCCTTCAGCTTGTGAAGCAATAAGGATAAAAGAGCCTTGTGCGGTGCATGTACAATCTCTATTCACTTATCAAACACATTATACCCAGTCAACTCCTGTCATTCGCAACCCCCTCTGTTGGGAATTCGTTTACCCACACGAATGTGTACGTAGACCAAATCTCCGTTCATGGGCCCAAAACTTTGCTCATCCATGATTTAAAATGCTGAACTCTCACCTTTCCCATGTCTTTCCCATGTAGAAAGTGTGCGTTGTGCATGTGCCATCTTTGCACATGTGTAAGTTCACCCTTCACAAGATTTCATAGGAACGGAACCCCCATGAACAATGGGAGTTGGCTGTATTAGATTCTGAGTAGTGGCTCAGGGTCTGACCGTGTGTGATGCCCATGGTGGTCCACAGCTGTGCTTTGGATACTAAGGGCTGCATTATTGGCCTTATAATACTGTATGATTTTTCTCTCTAATACTTTACCTAAGTGATCATTCTTTGTATGAGACTAAACAATGAAAGTTGGCAGATTCCAACTGACGCCCCAATCTCAGCAGCTCATATGCTAATCAGGTGGGTCCACCTTTTGGATAAATAACTGTCAATTGGGTCCTGACCTTTATCTGCAATTTATAACAGTTTTGAAAAAAAATTTCTAAAAATAAAAATAAACAATTCAGATGAGACAGAACTGACATGAGGTGCGAAAACATTCTGAACTGTAGATTTGATCCACATTTGATCTGAGCTTTGGGGCAGGCCCCTCCACCCAGAAAGTCAGTGAGTAACACATCCCCACCAATCGAGGCTGCCTCACAGCCTTTTAATGCTCCAAGGAGTGTTAATTAACTGGAGACATGACTTTCACTCCACACTTGAGAGGATTTTCTGCCTCAGAAACCTGAGGGCCAATTGGAATGGCTGGCAGCTCAGTTGTCCCAGCAGCTCCAGCAGCAGCAGTGGTCAGTGTTAGGGCTACAAGCAAGACCCCAGATTCAAAGTCCCAGAATGCAGGGCCAGGTAAGTGAGGGTGTCCCATGGTGGGGTGGGAGCTGTACGAAGCATCAAACTGTAACTAATGGGAGTGATTGCGATGTCTACTATCCTTCTTTTTTTCTCTGGCTATAATAAAAATCAGCTATTAGCTACAATTTAATACTGTTTCTAATATTCTAAGTTGATAGTCAAACATTGATACAATTCAGCTTATTGTCTTGAATTATGAAATCGGAAAGCGCACCAGTGTAAACCAAACCCAACATAAGGGTATGTTGCTGCTACCCTGGCAGGCTGCTGATGGTTTATTTCCAGAGAGTGTACCATCAATTTTCTCCCTTAAAGACACTGACCTATTCACTAGACACCAGCATCCTGTGGTACTTTAAACTTGCCCTAAAGACCATTCTTCACATGTGAGACTAGGCAAGCTATTTCACATAAGAAGGCACCAGAGATAAGCCCACCTCTGGTTCTAATCTGTCACGAACACTGCTTGAATGTACTACCCACTCCTGGCCTGTTTTTAGCATCATTTTGAACAGGAGATGATTGAGAGTAGCTTAAGAAGAATTTTCTCTCCGATTTAAACATTACTCCAGTTGGACAATTGCTTGGCTCCATTCATTATCTCCTGACAGCAGGCGGGTTTGCAGGCCTGTAAAACTTCCCAAATTGCCCTCCTGCCCACCTCTAGTCTGCCTGCAATTTTACAGAGGGGATGGCGGGCAAGGCCTATGCCTGCCCTTGCCCCAATTGAGGCCCTTAAGTGGGCAATTAATGACCTCAATATATAAAATTTAGAGAGAAAGATATAAGAATTGTAATGACTTGATGGAGCAGCAGGTTTGTTGAAGAAAAGGCTAAACTTTGTTAAGGAGACATATAGAGGTGTTTGCATGTTACTTGCGATATCTCCATTGGAAGCCGCAACCACAGAATTGACCAATGACCTCATTGGTCAAAGCCCACGTAATCGGATCACATGATAAGTGATAGCCAGGAGGCAGGGACAATACACCTAGATACTACACTTACTCCACCTTTAAGTTTCTTATATATATAATTTTTAAAAATGTCAGAAAAGCCAGCCAACATTTGTAGTCTTCGGTGATTACAAATCAAGTCTCTGAGGGTCTTGGCAAAGACAGTTAGAGCGGAGTTGCTCTACCGAAGGAGGTTCCTGGACAGGATGATCAGGATCTGCAGCTGCACCAGGAGGCACATTGTTGGAAATGGGCAGGTCTGTAGTCAGCAACTTGTTGGATACGTCTGGAATATCAGCTCTAGGATGCTCACACACTTCAGAAATTGGCAGCGAAACCTCAGTCACCGGTTGATCTGTCATTTATTGGGATGCTTCTCTAGCCTGAATATGATCTATGTGTTTACATACAATTCTATCTTCGACTTCTACTTGAAAAGATAATGGACCAGTCTCTGAAATGATGGCTCCTGCAGTTCCTAAATCATGCATGTACACAAGGTCGCCTACATGGAATGTACAAACCTTGCTGTGTGGATCATGGTTCATTTTGATTGTGCATCGATGATTAGTAGGAACTTGGTGCCTAGAAACGGTGCTACATAGTCAATATGTAATCTAACCCAAGGTCGACCAGGCCATTCCCATGGGTGAAGAGGAGCTGCAACGGGTACTTCTGGTGTTGCTGGCAAAGCAAAGGGAACAGGATTTAACCACGCTCTCAATGTCACTGTCTATTCCTGGCACCAAATGTAGCTACATGCCAGCAACTTCACCAACTGTGTGGATTTAAATTGTGCCTTTTTCGCTGCCCATTTTTTCTTTGCCTTCGTATTCTTGCTTCCATTTTTTGGGCGAGCTACTGTGTTCCTGGACTGCTTACCAGTTTGATCAACCTTTCTTTCATTTAGTAAAGCGTCCGTTATACTTTCTACGAGGCCGATGGCCAAGGCTCTCATTTCGGGATCGTCGGTAACCGTCATCTGTGAAGGGGTCATGAGGACTCGAAACGTCAACTCTTTACTTCTCCGCTGATGCTGCCAGACCTGCTGAGTTTTTCCAGGTAATTCTGTTTTTGTTTTGTATTTCCAGCATCCGCAGTTTTTTGTTTTTATCATCTTCGATATGCCTGGATGTGCACTGTGGAGTTTGCCAAGAGTGACTCTCTACCCTGTGATGGGACCACAACTCTTGAACCACACAGCAAAATTTCATCTTGACAACTTAGTTCAGTGTTTCTGGAATAAAATGGTCATAAATCATCAGGCACAAGTATTCTGGGCCATCCTTGTAAAAGAAAGTCTTGAACTTTTTACAGTACTGAGTATCTGTTCATTCAATTCTTGTTCTGTTTAGCACATACAGGTGAGAAATTTAAGAAATTTAACAATAACACTAACTCTTGTGGAACAGGTGTATTGACAATTCTACCCCATAACAGAAGGCAACTAAGTGCATCTGCATTGGCTGTATGCGACCCAGGCTGGTACCTGAATGTGTACCCGTAAGCTGATAGCTTCAAAACCCAATATTGGATTTTCACTGAAGCTATAGGCGGAATAGCTTTGTCTTCATTGAACATACCTGTCAGTGGCTTATGGTCAGACACAATTGTAAAATGTCGTCCGTGTAGGTATTGGTGAAACTTCTTGACACCAAATACAACTGACAATCGTTCTTTTTCCAACTGAGAATAGCCCTTTTCAGTTTGGGAAAGTGTTCTTGACATGTAGCTAATGGGTCTTTCTGATTCGTCCTCCATTTGATGAGGTAGAACGGCTTCTATGCCATAAGGAGAAGCATCACACGTCAACACTAGCTCTTTCACTGGGTCATAGGGTATCAACAAGCATGAAGAATGAAGAAGTTTCTTCGCTGTCACAAAAGCTTCTTCTTGCTGTGAACCACATGACCAGCGATGGTGCTTCCTCAGCAACAGGTGGAGTGGTGCCAGTACAGTGGGTAGATTAGGTAAAAACAGCTGTCGTAATTAAATATACCTAAGAAAGATATAAACTCTGTCACATTAGAAGCCGATGGTACATCTTTTATTGCTTGGACCTTGTCTTCAACAGGATGCAACCCCTTAGCATCCACTCTGTGACCCAGATAGGTTACCTCCGATGCTTGAAACGTGCATTTTTCTTACTTCAAACACACGCCTGATCCCATAAATCTTCTCAGCACTTCCTCAAGGTTGGCTAAATGTTCAGCTTCAGTCATTCCAGTGATGAGAATGTGACCCAAGTACACAAACACACGTGGGAGGGAGTTCCTGTAAGAGACTCCATGGTTCGCTGAAAAATAGCACATGCTGATGAAACTCGAAAAGGTAATCAGGTGTACTGGCAGAGGCCTCTATGGATATTAATTGTCACATATTCTTTCGACATGCTGTCTAATTCCAATTGTTGATAGGCACTACTCATGGTTAACAAAAACAGAATTACCTGGAAAAACTCAGCAGGTCTGGCAGCATCGGCGGAGAAGAAAAGAGTTGACGTTTCGAGTCCTCATGACCCTTCAACAGAACTGCTGAGTTTTTCCAGGTAATTCTGTTTTTGTTTTGGATTTCCAGCATCCGCAGTTTTTTTGTTTTTACTACTCATGGTTAGTTTATTTGGCGTACAAGTCACCGATTCAAGGAATGGGGTATTTGTCAACTTTGCTGCTTTGTTGACTGTCAGTTTGTAGTCACTGCAGATATGTATAGTCTGGTCTGGTTTGACAACTGGGACTATGGGTGCGGCCCACTCAGAAAACTGGACAGGCTGAATTATTCCCAGGTTTTCCAACCTCCACAACTCTGCTTCCACTTTTTCTTCTAGTTGAGTAAGAAACTGGTCTGGCCTTGAAGAAATGTGGTGTTGCCTGGGGAGTGATATGTATTTTAGCTTGCATGTCCTTCAGTTTTCCCAATTTGTCTTGAAAAACGGTGTCATACTTCTTCAAGAGCTCTGCCCAAGAGGAAAAAAACAGTTTGAATCAGTACACTTATTCCTCAGTTTTTACTGGTGTTCCATTTTAAGGTATACAAGACCAGTTCGGACCAGTATTCTTATTTCCCAGTTTTTACTGTTTCTTTCCTTCTGGTTGGAATTCCATCGGACTTCAAATTGATTATTCCTGATCAGTCAAGTTTTATTTTCTGCAACCAATCTCAATACAAAAGACTAGGCCCCTCCCCCTTTACAAGGATCACAGGCAGTTGGACTGACTGTTATTTGTAGCAGACATTGGGACAGCAGCAATGTCTTTGACCTCCAGCGTAAGTTCTCAGCTCTAGTGTCAGTAGCTGACTCCCTTCACTGAGGTACTTGAATGTGTGCTCCCCAACAACAGTGTTTGAAGCAATGGTATCCACCTCCATCTGCAGTTGCTTGCCATTCACTTGCACTGTCACTGTAATGGGAGCAGATTTAACAGCAGTCACATGATACAGAGAATACACATCAGTAGTAGCAGCCTCAGCCTTTGCTGTATCAGTTAGCTCAATCAGACTTGTTTGTTGTTTTGCTGCTTGTCTATCCTTCGTTCAGCACTACCTAACCAGGTGTCCTTTCCTGTGGCAATAATTGCATTCTGCCTCTTTGAACCTACAAACGTCTGCTCCATGATTTCCTCCGCATATGTGACATCTGCGTACCTTATTAGCTGGTAGAGGTATTTGCACGCCAGATGCAATCCATCCGTCAGAAGCCCTGCCCACAGGATTACCCATGCAATGAGCTCATTGGTCGAAACCCCTGTAATCGCATCACATGATAGATGATTGACAGGAGGGAGGGACAATACATATAGTTACTATAAGGATACTTTTGAAGCATTTGATGATAAAATGTTATGAGCCTGTTGTGTCACGTAACAATCCTCCTAATTCACATTCTGCATCATTAGAGACGCATTTCCACCTACAATGTAATTCTCACAGCACAGCTCCCAGTAAATTAAACAGGAATACAGTTGCATCATAATGTTCATAGTTCCAGCTGTTGTTACCACGCAATCCATGTCATACAAAATCTCAGTGATTACTAATCCACTACTAATCTGACTACTCAATGTGTTTGAAAAGGGACAAAACAGAAAAGCTGGACACAGCAGGGCAATTAACAGCTGGCAAGACACAGATGGTAACTCACCTGCTGCGTGCTTCCAGCATTTTATGTTTTCACTTCAGATTTCCAGCATTTTCTCTATTTTGCTTTTTACCTTTAAAAGGGGCAGGCTTGTTGGGTTTAATTGTCTTTTCTCATTCCTCATATTCCTAGGACTAAAAATTCCATTTGGCCCATTTTTGGGTGTAGGGCCACGACACACAAGTTGCCCACTGCTTTTCCCGTTTAGGCAGACAGCATGCAAACTGTGTGCTTCCTCCTTATTTAAATTATTGCAGCATTGGCCCATGTGGAGCCTGTGCTGCTGGTTACCTAAGTGTTCCAAAGGGCGCCAAGCAGCATGTGATGATAATAGGCATTGCAGTCAGCCTGATCCTCTTAAAGACAGCCTTCCCATCCTGAAGGAGATCTACACTCATAGGAAGGAAGCTGCTCCTGGCTGCCTGTACTGACTGACACAGGCAACAGGTAGGAGCTACATAGATGAAGCACCAGGGAAGAGAGACGGCTACGAGGTTCACGGATGCAAAGCTGGGGGCCTCAGTAATAGAGGTCAACAGGAGGAAAAGAGTCATGTTTTCATGGGGAGCAACGAGGCCCTCAAGGGTCACCCTCTGAAGGGAGCTCAATGCCTGGAATCTGGTACCTGAGGACCTGACAGCTGTGCTGCAAAATGTTCAATGACCTCACACTGGCGGCCAAGATCAGTGATTGCACCTTCACATATCTCACACGACCAACCTTTCACGCTGCTCCCACCTCCATCGCTCACCCATCAGCAGTCCCTCGCACTCAGGACTCAGGCCTCATATTCGGATACTCCAAATCACCATCACGCACCTTCCACAAATGTCAGGCTCACACTTAATTCCTGCTGCTTCCATACTCCTTCAATGATTCAGCTGAGGCAGAAACATCACAGCGAAACAAAATCAATGACATTCTTTCCTCTCTCTTGCAGGTGATGGGCCTACCTGTGATGCAATGTCTGGTAGACAAAATCTCAGTTTCCATTGCAGCACAGACAGAAACCACCCAATAGCTCTGTGCTACAGTGGGAGCTCAGTTGGGGTTACATCTTGTGAGCTTTCTGCTGTGATTATATCCCTACTCGGTCCCTCATCTGTTGCTGGGCCCGGTGATGATGAAATATTAAAGTGAAACATGTTCTCCAGCTGAGGCCTGGTGGTGGTGAAGGCCCTCACAGGTGCCTCATGCCTTACAAGGTCTAACCAAATCTTTAGCAAATCTCCATAGCTTCTACACTTGCCTTGCCCTCAGATTACCCTGCAGTGACCTATCCCATCTGTATAGACTTCTCCTCCATTGGTCCATGCACATACAAACTACAAACATATGAGTTAGTAGCAGTAGGCCATTCAGCCCCTCAGGCCTACTCCACCATTTAATAAGATCATGGCTGATCTGATTGTAACCTCAACTCCACATTCCACCTATCCCCAATAACCTTTGACTCCCTTGTTAGTTACCATGTCACCATGGCAATAACAGCTACTCCACCACCATTGGCACTCCCTGGCATTCTGAATGTGCTTCTCTTACAGCATGAATGTGGGCAATGTTACTGCTGTCTCGACCCCTGTAAGGTGCTCACTCTGCGGCAATGTAAACGTGCAGTGCCATGCTCATGGTATCGCATTGTGAAGAGGCCATTCAGCCACCTCAATTCAGCTTTCACACATGCCTGAGCATGGGTCTTGGATGCATGATAACTGAATGCCTCAATGTTAACATTGGTGTTTGATATAGCCCCATGCATGGGTCCAGCACCTGGCCTCCAATTTCATGGGCTCCTTTCACTTAATTCTGAACGTCCAGATGTCAACTGTTAACACCACTCACCTTTGCACCAGGTCATAAATCTCCACCTTCACTGGCCCCAGATCCTGGCAATGACTCCTCAGCTGCTCATGACCTCTGCCACCACCAACCATGCCTTCTTGGTTATGATTGGTGGCCTCTTCCTCCTGTCTTCTGGAAAGAGGATCTGCCACCTCTCTCAGATCACTTCCACAAGAGTCTCAGGGAGGTGTTGCTGAACTGTAGGGTGACACTTCCTTTTTTTGCCACCATCTCAGCAGTGCCTTCTCAGCTGTCCGCCCCCTCCTTCTTACTTCTGTGTTGCAGCTGCCTGAATGCAGCACAGGTAAAGTCATAGCTGCATGCACGAGGACCTGCCCGCCACCATTAATCAGACGGCTCCTTTGCCGGCAGCCTCTTAGTTCATTACTGATGGGAAATTGCAGGGGGGTGTCCCACCGCCTGCCCATGTCAGCGACACACATTTCCTCCCAGCATCGGGACCTCATCATGAATGATAAAATCCTTTCTTAAATGACTGTTCATTTTGTCCTGTATTGTTGTTTCTAAAAAGCTGCTCATCACCGAGGTTGAACTGACTGGTCTGCACTGGCTAACCCTTACACCCTTTTGTGAAGAAGAATGTAACATTTGCAATTCTCTAGTCCTTTGTCACCGTCACTGTACCTGAAGATTGGAAAATTGGCCATTGCTTCTCCATTCTCACTTCCCTCAGTATGCTTGGATGCATCTCATTTGGTCCTGGTGACTTATTAACTTTTAAGAACAGCGAGCCTATCCAATACCTCCTCTTTAACAATTTTAACCCATCCAGTATCTCAGCTCCAGGTCCCATGTCCAAAATCTTGGTGCCCACAGCGCTGAGAGCTGCTGGACTTTAGATTTTCCCGGACTTTGGACAGTAAAATCAAGCAGCCTATTCTAGGCCAAATTCATCGAATAAGAGATACATGGAATAAAGCATGAAAAGCAATAAATAATAAGTTTTTTTAATAAAGGGTCGACTGGCGTGCCGTTATAAACAAAGTGGTGAAGCCAATAATTACTGCGGCGTGAAACCAAGAACTAGCACCTAGCCGAATTACCGCAGTGTTTGGACAATAAGTCCAAATTTCATTTAACTGAATATCAAATGGAAATGGAATATTTCAAAAATATCCAATTTTCAGCCAGTTCCGGTTTTCTGACAGCTGGATTTTGGATGTCCAACCTGTACCTCCTCTTTCACTACGGCCAGAATTTTCCCTGCATTGCACTAAGTGCAGTGGCGGGCATGGAAAAAGACATTTTTTCCTCCGGCCGCAATGGCAGGTTTTTGCACTGTATCGTCCACTTTCCAGTGCGTCCTGCCTCATTAATAATGCCTGCTAGACACGCCGGATTGCTGGGAGGCCAGCTCGATTTGCCCACCACGTTGTGACCTCAGTGCTTCCTCGTTCTGGGCGCCATGGTTAAAGCGCACTAGAGCAGCAGCCTACTCCATACCTACAGAGCAGGACTGCTCCAGGTGACAGATGGCTCCAGAAGCAAAGAAGGTGGCAGCCCCCAAATTTAGCGGCGCCTCTCTGGGGCACCTGCTGGATGCAGACAAAGCCCACCGTGAGCTCCTCTACCCCGGCTCTGGGCAAAGACCAGCCACCAAGTTCATCCATCCAGCATGGGAGGAGGTGGCGGCAGCGGGGAGTGCCAACACCCTCCAAAAGAGGACAGCCGCCTAGTGCCACAAGAGGATGAATGATCTCTGTTCTGGGGTAAGTCAGTTTTCTCATCACTCACAACTCACACACCCACAAACCCATCGCACATCCACAGGGTTCACACTCACTGCCAGCACAAGGGACATCACCACTCACTCTCTCACAAACATCCCCATCTCCCCTGCCCATCATGTCCTCATGCCATCCATGGCATCATTCACACTCCACACATGCTAGGCATCCTTCTCATCTGGCCTGACAGGTACCTTGCTTACTCTCGCTCCATCTGTCTCCATGCAGGATAAGCTAGCCCACAACAACAGGGAGACGTCCTAGATTGGGGGAGGCATGCCCAAGCTGAAGGTCCTCACAACCTTTAAAAATAGAAATGTCCAGCTGACTGGTGAGGATCTGGACCGTTCCTGCGCAAACAGTGAGATCAGTGGCGCTCAACCAAGTGAGGATCCTGCACTGCAACATCCGTCAGACAACCAGACTGTGAGTGATGTCCCCTGTTTCACCGTCCCCTGCCGTGCACTAATTGTCTCTCTTTTTTCTCACAGGCACATCCAGGAAGCAGCAGGGGGCAGCCATGAGTCAGGTCATCGACTCCAGCCCTGAGGACACCTCGGAAGAGGAATCTGTAGACAGACCAATGGAAGACCCATCACAGCGCTCACCACACCCTCCACCCCAGCGCAGAAACACACACCTCGGAGGGACCTAATTCTAGATTAGCTTCGGAGTCACAATCTGGTGTGCACACTGCACTGTCTGATCCACAGCAGGCAGAGGCAAGGAAATCCAAGGGTCCTGGCAGTTGGAGGACAGCTGTAGGCCAGGAATCTGCTGAGTCTGAGTCAGATGACAAGGATCTGCATTGGGGTCTACCTCAGTTGCTGGAGCTGCAAAGGCAAGCTCGGGAACATCAGGAAGAGATGTCCACTGCACTCCTCAGACTGCAAGGCACGATGGAAGAGTCCATCCATCTTTAGGTGATAGTGCTGGCATGCCAACGCACCAGGGTCAGCACTGGTAGGATGGCGACCGCCATGAAGACGTTGGTCCAGCACCTTGGTCCTGCACTGCTACAGGAGCTGCACTCCATCACTGAGGCACTAGCTGGCATCCATCAGTGTTAATGTGAGTGGGGGGCAGGGCATCTGGAACTCATTCCAGCTGCTCCTTCCTCTCATGGAGTCAGTCAGGGGCCCCGGGCACCTGTAGTGAGGATGATCAGCAGGTGCACATCCCAGGGTCATCAAACCATATGACTCCAGGATTGTCCAGCCCATCTGATTCCCTTCTTCCTGTGACCCCAACAGCCCCAGCTCCACAGGCCAAGGCTGCCACACCACTAAAGCAAGCTAGGGCCCTCCAGGTCTCGGCCCTGCAGAGGACACCCACCAAGGTCATCACAGACTGGGCATAGCAGTCACCATGCTGCCTCCACCTCTGCTGTGGATGTCGGAGGAGCACCATGAGATTGCAGCAGGATTAGGAAGGTTAAGAAGATGTAGTTGCACAGCCCGGACATGGGTGTTAATCACCCGTATATAATGTTCACTATTGTAAATAAGCTGCCAAGAATGTCTCCTTGCCTATGGCTCCTTGTTATGATGATCAGTGTTCATGTTATTCAGATGTGAAACCTTGGTTCCTGCACAAGATAAAAACAGGTGTCTCAGTCGAGGGTCTCTTCCCTGTGGAGTGCGTAACCTTCAGGTCAAATCTCTGGAGTCATGTAACATCCAGTCATGAATGATGATGGACAATTAAACAACAATTGGGATGAGGAGGCTCCATGAACATCCCCAATTCAATGCTGGAAGACCCGAGCATGTGAGTGCAAAAGACAAAGCTGAAGCATTCACAACCATCTTCAACCAGAAGAGCCTCCTCCGGAGGTTTCTATCATCACTGATGCCAGTCTTCAGTCAATTCAACTCCGTCCACATGATATCAAGAAACAACTGAGCACACTGGACACAATGTCTGACAATGTCCCAGCTGCATTGTTGAAGATATGTGCTCCAGAACTGACCACTCCTCCAGCCAAACAGTTCCAGTACAGGTACAACACAAGTGTCTAAGTGTGAAAATGTCCAGTGACGTCCTGTCCACAAAAAGCAGGACAAACCCAATCTGGCCAATTATTGCCCCATTATCCTACTCTCAATCTGTAGTGAAGAGATGGAAGGGCTCATTGACAGTGTTATCAAGCAGCAGTTTCTCACTAATAACCTACTAACTAATGCTCAGTTCTGCCAGAGCCACTCAGCTCCAGTCCCTATTTTAGTCTTGGTCCAAACATGGAAGAAAGAGCTGAATTCCAGAGGTGAGTTGAAAGTGACTGCCCTTAACATCAAGGCTTCAAGGAACCCCAGAAAAATTGAGGCCAATGGAAATCAGAGGGGCATCTGTCTATTGGCTGGAATCATAACTAGCATAAAGGAAGATGGGTTGTTGGAGGCCAATCATCTCAGCCCCAGGACATTGCTTCAGGAGCTCCTCAGGGTAGTACTCTAGGTTGCAGTTCTGGTTATAATGTCTTCATTCTCTAGCAAGTATGCACGTTAGCCGAAAAAGTAGAAAAAGCTAACCAATGGCTCCTAAATATTGACAGCACGAAAGCAACTCTCATTGTATACTGAGATCTTTGACATAAGACCTACAATCTCATCCAGAAGTGTATCTACATTTCCAGGATAAAACTGTTCATTATCACATCTGTCTCTGTTGTAGACAAGGCTTGGCAGTTGGAGGGTTATATGGATTGATTATATGCTGCTTTAACTATGTTAAATAAGCTATTTTTTATTTCTAAGTAGCTTAAGAAAGCATGGATGAGTGAGTATCATCAAAACAATACCGTAGAGTCTAGTTCCCAATCCCAGCAAAAAAATCAGATTTTTCTTATTTGACTTTTAATACTTGAATAAGTTGGGTTGAAGTGCTGGTGCCAGTTGGAATGTATGCATATAAAAAGGAATCCAAAAGTCCTTCATAGGCATACATAGAAAATGGATGGTAAAAGGGGGAGTGGACCCAGATAGAGACCTAAAAGGGGGTTAACGCATGCAGGCAGGGGACATGGCTGAGGTACTAAATGAATACTTTGCGTCTTTACTGAGGAAGAAGATGCTGCCTAAGTCATAGGCGGAATTTTTCGCTCCCATTTACAGCAGGCGTGTTTGGCGGTGTGAGCAGAAAATATCACGAGATGGCCCTAGTCGTGTTTCCCGGTGACGTAAACCCAGGATACGATTGTCCCCTTCACCGCCCCCCTCCGTCAGTGGCAGGCCATCCAACGTCGGGAACTCAATTTTAATGCATTTGCATCTCATTATTGTGCCCAATAATGAGATTTTACTCATTATATAAATGATTACTTATAGGCCAGAGCAGATAAGGAGGGGAGGTTTCCTTTCCTCAATGATGTTAATGAACCAGTTGGATTTTTACAACAATCCAATAATTTCAAGGTCACCATTACTGATATTAGCTTTGTTTCTTCCAGTTTTATTTAAGTGACTGTATTTAAATTCCCCAGCTGCCATGGTGGAATTTGATCTCATGTCTCCAGATCAATCCAGACTTCTGGATTACTAATGTAGTAACATAGCCACTATGCTACCAAACTCCACTTATCCTGGGTTGTTCTTATACAACCCCTACTGGTCAATGTGGTGTATAACAGGCCGCTTATCACCTCCTAATTCTCTCTGTTGAAATAGTGCATGGCTTGAAGGACCAAAATAAAAGTAATACTCAATAAAAATGTCCACAGGAGAGTGAGATGATGCACAATAAAAAAAGCCTTTGAATCGACTAAGACATATTTATTTTCAAAGATTGAAATAAATAATACATAGCTACAGCTAAAATGGACATTATTGTGACAGAACTCATAGAACTCATATTGTGTCGCAATAAGATTACAATATTAGTAATTAGTAATTAATTATGATTAAAATGCCCCATGGTGCAGAGATCCTTCTGTTTGGTGAATAGATCAAACTGTTTTTGATGGGTTTTTTTAAGACTTCATATTAAGGAACCAATTGAAACTAGAAAAAAAATCAATATTCTGCTCCTTCAGATTGAGATGAATTGCTTTTCTGTGATTGCTTCATTCTGCTCTTGGTAAACACGTCACAAAGGTTATACTGTCAGTGACTAGCAATCAGCACACTGCCACAGGCTGATGTCATTTGTTATTTTACTGCCTTGATGTGACATATTTCTTAAAGGCTGTTGTAAAATGCAAAAGTGCAAACATAAGAAAAACACAATTAACAGATTGGTGGTGCAGACCAGAAAAATCTTGGTTTGGTCTCTGCACTGAGTTAGCTGATATCTCAAATAAAAACAAAAAGTGCTGGGAAAACTCAGCAAGTCTGACAGCATCTGTGGCGAGAAAGACAGAGTTTGTACAGACTCGAAACGTTAACTCTGTCTTTCTCTCCACAGATGCTGTCAGACCTGCTGAGTTTTTCCAGTACTTTTTGTTTTTATTTCCGATTTCCAGCATCCACAGAATCTTGCCTTTATCTTAGCTGATATCTCAGTCTTAGTTACAATTATCTTCAGTATTCCTCAAATCAGGAAGATGGTAAAAAGAAATCAACTAGCAATGCTGCTCCTAATTTTTATTTAATGATCCCTGTTAAGAAGTGAGGTTGTGTAAGCATCAGGTAAGAGTATGGTCTATCAGTTTGTGAGAAACTCATAGGCAAATAGCCCATTAATTGTCGCTATCTAGGCTGATATATGAAGAATAACTATTTTGGTCAGCTACTAGAGTTAGGGGGTTGAATGATCAGCAAGGGCTCTCTCTTCTGATATACCTGGATGAATGAAGCTCTGTCCAGGACAAAGCAACTTACTTGATTGGCACCCCATCCACCACCTTAAACATTCACCCGCTCCATCACTGACACAGAGGGGCAACAGTATGTACAATCTACACGATGCACTGCAGCAACTCACTTAAAGGGCCCTTTAACAGCACCTTCCAAACATGCAATCTCTACCATCTCAAAGGACAAGGCAACAGATACATGGGAACACCACCACCTGCAAGTCCTCCTCCAAGCCACTCACCATCCAGACTTGGAACTAGATCACCATTCCTTTACTGTCACTGGGTCAAACTCTTGAACTCTCTCCATAACAGTACAGAGGGTGTACCTACACCACAGGGACTGCAGCGGTGCAAGAAGGCAGCACACCACCACTTTCTCAAGGGCAGTTAGGGATGACAATAAATGTTGGCCTAGCAAGCGATGCTCACATCCTATGAAAGAATAAAAAAAGATCAAATGAAACTCCTACCCTTCTGCAATATAAGCATGTGGAAATATTGATGTTGACTTCAACTTTTGGACGACGTAGCAGTAGCCTAACTGTTTTAGCATTGAAAAGGCCAAAATTAGTTAGAAGCCCAGGTCTCAGTTAAGTAGCAGTAGCTGGTACCATGGTTTGCATATTAAAAGGCACATACCATCTAAAGCAGCCAGGTGCTTCAGCCACCTAGTGATAGGCCCTTGTACCAGCAGCAGTGGACAGAGTTCTGGTGTTCATGTGGCAGGAAATTTGTTCCGCCTCATTTTTAAGCCATTATGTTTCATTAGTACTGATTTCAGCAAATTCACATCAGCCCAACTGAGTGAGAACAGCATTGATTTAGCCGCCAACCATTCAGTGATAATTAATTCTAAGAAAAATAAAGACTTGCAAAAAGCACCTTTCAGGACCACAGAAGTACCCAAAGCTGTTTGCAGCCAATTAAGTAATTTTGAAGTGTAGGCACTACGGAAGTATAGGTTAATGCAGCAGCCAATTCGTGCACATCAAGACCCCCCAAACAGTGAAGAGATAAAATGATAAGGTATCTCCAAATCTAAGGTGACCTGTAGTTCAAAGATATTCATGCCACTTAAATATAAATAAACTGTGGAATGGCTTAATTTAATTGAAGAGTGCCACAATCAAATGCCATTTTTCTCGTGGCTGTGATAAACCCATTTCCCATATCTTAGAAAGATGCCATAAAATGGAAGACCTCGTCCACAAAGTTTTATTTTGTGTAATATTATTATTTCTGGATGTCATTCACCATTGCATAAAAAGACTAACTTTACCTCTTCACTGTTGTTGACTCAGTGTCTGTTTTTTTAAAATCTAATTTTACTCATGTGATGTTTCCTATGTTAAAGATGCAATATAAATGAAAGTTGTTGGTGGTGCAGAGCAGAAGAATCTTTGTCAGATTGCTACATCATGTCTTACTTCGGAATGCATAACGATGACACTGGTGCCTAACCATCCATTTCCCAGTGCTAACACCATTTCTGAGCACAAAATGCATTTTGATTTATAAAAAGGATTCTGCTTTCTCTTGGGATTCAGAAAAGCAGTAATCTGATTGTGAAAAGCATGCTCCCTTGGAGGGATGAGTAAATATTTTTTCATTTAATCCCAGCTATATCCAATGAAATTGACATTTCCTCTATTAATTCACTGCCTAAACAGCTCTGATCTGGATACTGGTAAGTTTCATTTTTCCCATAGTTCTGCTAAAATAACAAGTTTCAGTTAAATTTGACTTTTGGGTCTGGATTTTCACCCAATTTGTGTATCCTAATGTGAATTTTTAAATTACATTCTGAGCCCCTAGCTGCAGCCTATCAGAAAACTGGTTGTCGATACTGGCTATGAAGCTTCAAATACTTCAGGACTGGATGTCCCTGGTGTTTGCACTAATCAAACATTTGTTTTTTTTTTCCCTGTACATTTTTTGTACTTAAAAGAATAAAACAAAAAATATCGAGAGATGGCCCTTGGTATAAAGTTCAAGCTACTATCAACACTTTCTGGGGGTGGAACGTTAGCTCCTTGACTCAATGCTGCAACATGACGAAGGTAATCTCCAGTGTAACCGCAGCAGATTTTGTGTTAGGAATGTCATTCTATTTGTGCTGATCAGTCAAGTGCAAAATTTATTTGACAGTGTAGGATTGCATAATCCAGCGGACACATCAGAACACTGACCCCAATAACTAGTCGTTAGCAAGGAGAGAAAGAATCAGCCAGACTATTAAATGGGAGGTGTACTCTGCTGAAACAAAATCTCAAGCATTATAAAGGGAACTATCTGTATCTCATCCAGTGATTTTTGATCATGCATTATCACATTTTAACATTTGAAGCTGTTGGTTAGAAGCAGCCTCAGCAGCATACAAGACTTTTCATGCACTATCATGACGCTCTGCCCGAATGATTACAGCATTGGGAATTCTGACTGTGGCCTGTTAGTGTAACTGGAGCATGGAACTTAATTCACAGCAGGGAGAACTACGCATGAATTGTTTGCTCCCGGACGGGGCTTCAGGATATTTTAACTGTATAAAGCATGCTAATAAAGAGTGATTTAAGATACTCTTACAGTTCCAGCTCTTTTACAACAGTTAGTCAAGCAATTATTCAGATGCAAACTGTTTCTTTTTAGTTCTCCTGGGGCCTATTCCCAAACAAAATGGAAGATACAATTTGTGCTTACCCTCTCCATCACTACCACCCTCCCCACCCCTCACCCACCCACCTCCTCCCCCCCCGCCCCCACCGACCCCTGACAATCTTTTGATTCTTTTACCATTTATGTCTCTTGCTCCAGATTCCAGCTTGCACCTCATGTTGCCAACACTTTATGTGTGATTGTGCTTCTGTCCTGGGAAAAGAGAGGAGAAGATAGCTCAAAATAATCACTTAATATCAGGGACTTGAAACTTGAGAAACGCAGTCAACTGTAGACACACAGTTCTTCCATTTGAATTGCAAGAAAATCGTGGATCTAAGTGCTTTCTTCTTACACAGGCTAAATGCAGGGACTGAGGCCCATGTGCCTGCACTTTTATGGGTCTCTGTACTGCATAGTTGAGCAGTCCAACAGCGATCAGCGTCTGATGTAAAATGAAAGGAGGAGAGTGGTACACAAAAGGCACTATCCCATGTTTACAACAAATAAAATGTAAAGTACAAGACCATTATTAATAATGCAGATGATAACATGACATACCCTGACAGCAGGTCTCCTGGTAGGGGATGGCGGTGTAGTGTTAACGTCACTGGACTGGTAATCCAGAGGCCCAGGTAATTCTCCGCGGACATGGGTTCAAATGGTAGGTGGTGGAATTCAATGGACAGGATTTTTCAGTTGGCAGTCGGGCTCAGCGGGAGAAGGCGGGGGTGGTCAGGAACCCAACCGCCGCCCGCAATCGGGTGCGCACTGTGATTTTACGTGGGTGGGCCAGTTAAGGCCTGCCCAGCGTAATTCATGGCTCCCGAGATAAGTGGGAAGGGGCGGAAGGCAGCAGGAGGCCTATGTCCGCCATGTCCAATGGTGACCCAGTGGCCTATTCAAAAACGGTGCAGGAGGCTGTCCTAAGGCTGCCACTGATTTTGGTTAGTAGCTACATGATGGAGAACGTCTTCGGAGAGCAGGCCAGCCGGGAGGGCAGGTCAGCGGGGCTTTTGGCCCCGAGGTTCTCTGATGATTGCCTCGCTGCCCTCCTCAAGGATGTGGCTGCATGCCTGGTCCCAAGGGACGAGAGGAGGAGGCACCCTCCCACCTAACAAAATGTGCCTGGGAGGAGGCATCAAGGGACAGCTCCTACGATGTGGTGAGATGCACCTAGGTGCAGTGCCGCCAGCAGTTTAATGACCTCCTGCGATCGGGAAGGGTGAGTGCCATGTTGGCATGAGTCACTTAGCACAGCAGTTGGGTTGGACCCCGCACTCCATCCCCCCACCGCTCCCCAACCCATCTCAGAATTTTGTTTTTTTATTCATTCACAGGATGTGGGCTTCGCTGGCTGGGACTAGTATTTATTACCCATCCCTAATTACCCATGAGAAGGTGATGGTGAGCTGCCTTCTGGAACCGCTGCAGTCCATGTGGTGCAGGTACACCCACAGCGCAGTTAGGGGGCGGGTTCCAGGATTTGGACCCAAAGACAATGCAGGAACGGCGAAACATTTCCAAGTCAGGATGCTGAGTGACTTGGAGGGGAGATTCCAGGTGGTGGTGTTCCCATTTATCTGCTGCCCTTGTCCTTCTAGGTGGCAGTGGTTGTGGGTTTGGAAGTACTTAGAGTGTGAGTGGCAAATGTCATGGAGGCAGCATCTGGACAAAGGGGGTCAGCCCTGGCTGCTAGGAGTGAGTGAATTGCTGCTTCAGGGTTAAGAATCGGATGAGCCCTGCAAGGTTTTCCTCAGGTGGGGGTGGCAAGGCTGCAATGGCAACGCAGGTACAGGGTGGACTAATCAATGCTCCTCTCTCCTTTCAGGAGGAGACAGCCCACAATAATGCTGAGTGGCTGCAGACTGGCTGAGGTCAGCCCCACCTTCTGATCATCACCAGACACGAGCAGGAGGCACTGGAGCTGGAGAGGCGCCATGCGCACAGATCGACCAGCTGTGTGAGGTTGGGGTGCCACTGGGAGGTAAGAGTGCCGTGCACTGAGGTCACAATGTCTGTCAGTGCAAACATTCCACTGTTGACTGTATATTGATTTCAGCCTTCAACATGGGATCCCCACTGATAATGGAAAGAGGAGCGCATCCTGATCCAGGTGGCAGGCTTGCACATTAACAGTGTAACAACTTCAGCTAGTCAAATGCTCTTGTTCTTCCTTTCAGCCTCACCAGAGCATGCCTGGTCTCAGGAGACAGAGGGACTGCCACTGACTCCTGAGGGCACAGAATACATTAACACACCAGCGTCACACCCTCTCAGCCAGGCAGACATCAGCGCAGATAACAGCACCTTGGTGGGACTAAGATTGTCAGCTAGTGTCTCAGTGCACATTGATGAGGGCACTTCACAGTCGCTTGAGGTGCAGGCGGAGGCAGAAAGTGCCCAGGGCGCCGGCAGTTGGAGGAAGGCTGGGGACCAGGCACATGCTCAGTCCGTGGCTGATGATGTGCCTCTGGCATCGTCCCTGAGGCAGCAGATGTTGGAAGTCCAGCAGAGTGTATGGGAGGATCTGGTGGAGATATATGAGAGAACGCATGCCATGGTCTCCATTGTGGAGGAGTCCATGTGGAGCATGAGCAATGCAATGACCCTCAAAGCCGAGTGCAATGCCTCCTCCATGGAGAGGGTGGCGACTGTCATGGAGAGGCTCCACCAGAACAATTAGGGCTTCCTCAGGATGTGTTCGGACCTGCAAGCCCTCAGCTCGGCAATGACCTCAGGTGGTCAGTGTCAGTGTGGGAGAAGGACTGGGCACCCAGTATCCCAGCTAGGTGCCCTTCCATCAGTAGTGAGCAGGGAGGTCCAAAGCGACCTCACGTTGGTGCACAAGCTGCTTGTTGTATCTGCGGGTTCCTCTCAGGCTCTCCCGATGCCAGCAGCAGCTTCTCCACCCCACTGCCAGTGACCAATGACATCTAATGAGGTTGCGGCAACTGGGGAGATGTCAGCCGTGCCACTGTCTGCTCCCTCACAGCCGAGGCCAGCATAGGCTCCAAGGGCCAGAGAATGCCCGCCAAGGTCATCAAGGCCAACAGGACAGCAGATTGAGCAGGCTGTCTCCAATGCTAGTGTCAGCAAGGAGAGAGCACCTAGATGTAACACCCACAAGTGTAAATGTTAAGCATCTTAGGCACAACACGGGCTTATTACCAGCGGTTTGCTTTTGCCCCACTTTTAAGTTAGTCTTAAGTTGTTGTGCTGTTCAACACCTTTTCAGTTACTTTGATTTCTGTATGCCAAGCTGCTAATCATTAAATGTGATGGTTCTCAACAAACCTCTGGGTGCGTCATTAGTTCAGCAGGTGAAGGGGAACCCATGATGTTATGAGTGACTTGTTTGTCATTGAGCTTTATTGAAATGGCACATGGTTCATGTGGCTGACCAAGCAAATGTCGCTGTCAAGTATTGAGTATGAAGCCTGCAGCCCTAGCATGTGTTGGTGATTCATCTTTGGTAGGCTAGCTGAAGGAACGTTGGAACAAAGCCTCCTGGGTGTCCCTGGCTCTCTGGAGGTTGCCCAGGTCGGCGTCTATCCCCTCATCGTTCTCCTGGGAGTGTCTCAGTATGTATGCGTCATGGGAGCTGCCTGGGTACCTTGCACAGACTTGCAAAATCTGCATCCTGTGATCACACACTATCTGCACGTTCATGGAGTGGAAGCCCTTCCTGTTGATGAAGGCACCCATCTCACCCGCTGGTGCCTTGATGGCCACATGTGTGCGGTCGATTGCACCCTGGACGTGGGGGAAGCCAGCAATCGCTGCAAAGCCTCTGACTCGCTCTGTCTGGCTGGCGTCGTCCACACAGTAGTGAATGAAATTCAATGCACACCTGAACAGACCATCTGTCACCAGCTTGACGCAACTGTGGACAGCTGATTGGGAGACTCCATAAAGATCACCCACTGACCCTTGGAAAGAACCAGAGGCATAGAAGTGGAGGACGCTGTGACCTTCAGTGCCACTGGCATGGGGTGTCCACCCACACATTTGGAGCTGATCTCAGGGCCGATCATCTGACAGATGGAGGTCATGGTCTCCTTTGAGAGGCGGAGCCTTTTTTGGCATTGCACCTCAGACATATTGAGGTAGCTGCATTGCCGCCTGTAAACTCTGGCAGCAGGATAGTGGTGCCTTCTAAAGCCCCTTCCACGTTAGACTTCCTGCTGGCCCTGTGCCCCTTGTGCCTGCGCCTGTCCTCCCACAGGTGGCTCCCCTGGAGGCTGAATATGGACTCTGGCCTCCTCCCACTTCCAGCCCTCTCTTCCTCCTCAGAGGAGGTGCCTCCAGCAGAATCCACAATCCTCATTCCCACGGTAAGGGAAGGCTGTCTGATAACTGGAAGGCCCCAGCTGTTATGATTCCTCCAGTGTCCTGAACTGAAGCTTGTTATTTCTGTCAAAGCAGCTCTGAAGTGAAATGAAGTTGTCCTGTTCACACAACCAGTAGCAGTAAGTTGTAATCTGAAGTTCTAACAACTGGCATTAGTGAGCTCACTCACCCCTCTTATCCCGCCCATGGATGAGGTTTTTAAAAATGTGGCCTACCTGTGTGATGACCTGAAAATCGCATGGGCTGCGAAAAATAGTATTCAATTGCTGTCTCAAGGGCCTTAACTGGCCCAGTAATTAATGGCAGGCGCACCTCTGAACTCATAGCGTGCCCACCTTCTGAAATATCGCGATGGCGCGTGGTGACATCGGGACACACGCCCGTACCCACATGTCAACTATGAAATTCTGCCCTAACTTTTAATTCCCGATTTTATTAATTGTTCAGAATTTCACAGTTGGCGTGCGGGGGCGGGTTCAACACGCATGTGTATAAAATGACGCGCAATATTTTGGAAGGCGGGCGCGAGCATTGATTAGTCCACCCTGTACCTGCGTTGCCATTGCAGCCTTGCCACCCCCACCTGAGGAAAACCTTGCTGGGCTCATCCGATTCTTAACCCTGGAGCAGCAATTCATTCACTCCTAGCAGCCAGGACTGTCCCCCTTCCCCAGACACTGATGCCATGACATTTGCCACTCAAACTCTAAGATCTTCCAAACCAGTGATCACTACCACCTAGAAGGACAAGGGCAGCAGACAGATGGGAACACCACCACCTAGAAGCTCCCCTCCAAGTCACTCAGCATCCTGACTTGGAAATGTTTCGCCGTTCCTTCACTGTCTCTGGGTCCAAATCCTGGAACTTGCCCCCTAACAGCTCTGTGGGTGTACCTACACCACATGGACTGCAGCGGTTCCAGAAGGCAGCTCACAACCACCTTCTCACAGGCAACTAGGGATGGGCATTAAATGCTGTTCTAGCCAGCAAAGCCCACATCCTGTGAATGAATGAAAACAAGAAACAAAATTCTAAGGCATGGGGGGGGTGGGGGGCGGTGGTGGGTGAACCTAACTGCTGTGCTAAGTGACTCATGCCAACATGGCGCTCACCCTTCCCGATCGCAGGAGGTCATTAAACCGCTGGCGGCACTGCACTCAGGTGTGCCTCACCACATCGTAGGAGCTGTCCGTTGATGCCTCCTCTCAGGCACATTTTGTTAGATGGGGGGTTGCCTCCTCCTCTCGTCCCTTGGGACCAGGCATGCTGCCACGTCCTTGAGGAGGGCAGCGAGGCAATTATCAGAGAACCTCAGGGCCGAAAGCCCCGCTGACCTGCCCTCCCGGCTGGCCTGCTCTCCGAAGACGTTCTCCATCATGTAGTTACTAACCAAAATCAGTGGCAGCCTTAGGACAGCCTCCTGCACCGTTTTTGAATAGGCCGCTGGGTCACCATTGGACACGGCGGACATAGGCCTCCTGCCGCCTTCTGCCCCTTCCCACTGATCTCGGGAGCCACAAATTACACTGGGCAGGCCTTAACTGGCCCACCCACGTAAAATCACAGTGCGCACCCGATTGCGGGCGGCGGTTGGGTTCCCGACCATCCCCGCCTTCTCCCGCTGAGCCCGACTGCCAACTGAAAAATCCTGGCCTCAGTCACTGTCATGGTGACTGCAACAACTGTCATTATTGTTTATAAATCCCATCTGGTTCACTATTTTCCTTTCGGGAAGGGAATCTGCCATCCTTACCTGGTCTGGCCTACATGTGACTTGCAATTCACAGCAACGTGGTTAACTCTGATATGGCCTAGCAAACCACTCAGCTCAAGGGCAAATAGCGAAGGGCAACAAATGCTAGCCTTGCCAGCGATGCCCACATCCCATGAAAGAACAAAAAAAGAGGAGCCAAGCAGGAGCAGCAAGTGAGAGCTACATGAATGGGACCTGCTGAAACTCATGCCTCATTTGTGTACAGGGCAGTAGGTGGTGTTAGATCATTGAGGACAAACAAGGATTTGTTAAATTATGCAATATCTTTAAAAGGCACTGACTACATTTAACTTATGATGCTGCCACAGTGTTAGCAGCTCCAAATTTTGTGGCAGTAGTGTAACACATATGAAGTAGTACTGGCTGCACAGAGAACCCTCTCAAGAGATGGGCGTTCCTCACACTTTCAAAACTACAAATTATGAAAGTTGAATATGTAAACTTAGTGGCCAGTTGTGAGTTATAGAAACTGCAACCGCTTTCTCTTTTATTCAGGCAGCTTAAGTGTAGGCCAGCAAAGGAATTTTTCAATTCCTGCCTGGACAGAATCTCCTCATGTACCTGGGATGGTCTGTGGTCATAAGAAAGTCACACTTAGGCTTTTAAGCGTTCACATATTTTCTTGTTTTGCCATTGATGCTTTGAAGACAGAAGCTTCATTTATTATCTCCTCAGCTCTTAAAGCGATAAACAGAAAATTACTGAATGACCAGATAATCGGTTTTTCACGGTGATTTGAGAGAGGAACGTTGGCCAGGACAATGGGGGAATGGGTTTTCATGAATAAGACTGTTTTTTTATATAGTGAATTCTGTAATAGATATTTAGAACTTTATTTTATTTACTCTCAGCATGGTTCCTGAGCTCTGCCCATGGTGAATACTGGGTTAGTCAACATAGAGGGGGTGGGGGGGGGTCAGAAGTTGGCACTAAGCTGACATAGGGGGCTTGGAGATGGATGGGGGTCAAGTTGGCATGAGTTGGCACTAAATTGGCACAGGCCTTATAAGGAGCCATGTGGATGGATGGGGATTCGTGAATTGGCATGCAGGATATGAGGGTCATTGGGGGTAGATGGTGAGGGCATGAGTTGGCATGTATGATCATGTGGAATGGGTGGAGAGTGAGGGGGTGTGAGGGGTGAGGGTTGGAGGGCCTAACGTTTAAGAAGACAACTGCAATGAAGTCCCAGAGAAATGAAGCAGCCTATTAAACAGTCTGCCATAGCACTTGGCAGTCCCTGTGGTAGGATGTGATGAGTGGTGTGCCAAAGGGATCAGCGCTAGGCCTCAACTTTTTACCATTTATATAAATGACTTGGATGAAAGGACCGAAGGAATGGTTGCTAAATTTGCTGATGACACAAGCATAGGTAGGAAAGAGGACGTAAGGAGGCTACAAAGAGACATAGACAGGTTAAGTGAGTGGGCAAAGACCTGGGTGTCCTAGTGTGTGAATCACAAACGGTTAGTATGCAAATACAGCAGGTAATTAGGAAAGCTAATAGAATGTTATCATTTACTGTGAGGGGAACTGATTACAAAAGTAGGGGGGTTATGCTTCGGTTGTATCAGGCATTGGTAAGACCATGTTTGCAGTATTGTGTACAGTACTGGTCTCCTTACATAAAGAAAGATGTATATGCAGTTTAGAGAAGGTTTACTAGACTAATACCAGGAATGGGTGGGTTGTCTTATGAAGAAAGCTGGACAGGTTAGGCTTGTATCCACTGGAGCTTAGAAGAGTAAGAGACAAATTAGTTGAAACCTTTAAGATCCTGAGAGGTCTTGACAGGGTAGATGTGGAGAGGATGTTTCCTTTTGTGGGAGAATCTAGAACAAGGGGTCACTGTTTAAGAATAAGGCGTTGCTCATTTAAGACCAAGAAAGAATTTTTTATTTAAGAGAGTGTCTTTGGAGCTCTGTTCCTCAAAAGGCGGTGGTAGCAGAGTCTTCGAATATTTTTAAGGCAGAACTAGATAAGTTCTTGATCAACAAGGGGGTGAAAGATTATATAGGATTGAGGTTACATTCAAATCAGCCATGATCTTATTGAATGGTGGAGCAGGCTCGAAGGGCTGAGTGGCCTATTCCTGCTCCTAATTTGTATGTTCGTATGTTCAATCTGCATCTGGAGGCAGCGGGCCCGACGCCATCCCACACCCGCCCAGCCTCCACCATCCCCCCCAACCCCACCCCGGAAACAAAGGTCCTGCCATTTGGAACACTTTTTCCTAAGGTGGGTGTGGTGACCTGGGATATTGTCTGACTCTTGCTACTCAACTTGGGAGTGAAAGACAGTTTTTGTCACAAGTAAGTGTCAAGGAGCCCTCTCCATAAGTAAGGTCAATGGGGTCAGGAGGAAACCCCTCTGGTGGCTGAAGTCAAACCTAGCACAAAGCAAGATGGTTGTAGTTGTTGTCACAGCCAGATGGCTTGGTTGCTTGAGTTCCTCAGGATCATTCTCTCGGTCCACCACCTTCAAATACTTTATCAATAATCTTCTGATCAGGAGTAGAGCCATTCACTGATGGTTCAGCAGTGATCAGCTCCATTTGCAATACCATCTATAACGAAGCAGCCCATTGCCAGCCCACTGCAGAGTCTGGAAAACATCAATGTTCGACTAGTCACAGTTACGTGTCACATAATGCCAGATCATTATCATCTCCAACAACAAATGGTCCAATCACCTTATCCTGACCTTTATTAGTACCTCTACGGGTACAGTAATGTTGTGGTTACACTACTGGACGAGTAATCCAGAAATCTGAACCAAAGTTCATGAGTTCAAATCTCACCTTCGTAGTTTGAGAATTTGAATTCAGTTTTTAACAAATCAGTAAAAGTGACCAGGAAGTTGTCAGGTTGTCTTAAAAAACAAACTTCTTTTATTCTTTCATGGGAAGTGGGCATCACTGGCAAGTCCATCTCTAACTGCTGTTCAACTGAGTGGCTTGCTGGGACATTTCAGAGGGCAGTTAAGAGTCAACCATATTGCTGCGGGCCTGGAGTCACATATAGGTCAGACCAGGTAAGGACAGCAGATTTCCTTCTCTAAAGGACATTAGCGAACCAGGTGGGTTTTTACAATCAATGATGATTTCATGGTCACCATTACTAACACTAGCTTTCAATTCCAGGTTTAGCCCTTAAATTTAAATTCCAGCAGCTGCCACATTGTGATTTGGCCCATGTCTTTGGAGTATTAGCCTGGGCCTCTGAATTTTTAGTCCAGCTAGTTCATCAATATCTTCAACGAACTTGAAGGAAATCTGCCACCCTTTCTCAATCTGGTGTTGATGTGACTCACGTCCCAAAATGTGGTTGAGTCTGAACTTTCCATTGAAATTACCTAGTAAGCTACCAGGTAATGGAAGCGCAACAAAGGTTTTACAATGGGTGAAGATTTCCCAACACCTCTCACACTTCTCAGGGCAATTAGGATTGCACGATAGTTGACAGCCTTGCCAGCAATGTCCACATCCCAAGAATTAAGATATAAAAAATCTCACCATCCACAATCGGAGTTCATAATTGATCAGAAGCTTTACTGGACCTGCCATATAACAACGTGGCTGCAAGAACAGTACAGAATCAGAGCACACTGGAGACAGTGTCTAATCTGACCCCTCAAAGGCTCTCCATTATCTAGAATGCTCAAGTCATGAGTATGAAACCACATGGCTAGATGGGCACAGCTCCAAGAGTATTTAAGTTCGGCACCATCTGGGGCAAAGAAGTCTGTTTGATTAGGGTCCCTGCCATTGAACACAACATCCAGCCATCCCACTACCAACATGCAGTGGCTGTAATATGCACTGTTTATAGGATGCACTGTGGTAACTTGCTAAACCAATGCTGAGACTTCCAGCATTAAGAAAGGTACAAAATGTCATGGGAAATGGTCAGCATCAAGTTTCTTTCCATGTCACACCACCATCACTGAGATATATACTGCTGTTCCTTCATCTTTGCTGAATTAAAATCCTGGCATTCCCTACATAACATCTGCCGTGAAAATATAATAATTTTCATAATCTTATTGTGAATTATTGTAAAAGTTGGTTAATAGTGCAGTTTGGATTAGTTTCTCTGTGTGGGTGTGTGGGTGTGTGGGGGAGGATTTAATTGAATTGGAGACAGTTGGTCTGGAGGTATTGTGTTATCAACAAGTAGCTAGGTTTGAAATGCTAAATACATAAACATGGCTGAAGTTTTAGAATGTGAGGTGTGAGGGAATTATGCATTTTTAGATAAATTAGGTTAGTTTGAACTTCAAAAAGATGGTAAGATACTGCACGTAGCAAGAAGAAGCCAAGCCAAACAGTGTGTTTATTTTTCCCAAAGGTTACTGATAAAATTAGTACGGTGAAAGATTTATGTTATGAGAAAAGTAAAATTGCGAAGACATATCAGAACAATGGAATTTGCATTAAAAAGGGAGAAACATGTAGAAAGGAGATCAGGCTATGTGTAAGAGGAGGAGGCATTCTAAGATCTAATACAAGTGTGAAAAGCGTCCAGTCTCTGTGCATCAAGTTGCTGTCTACAGGAACCGAAGCTGAGAGAACTCATTTTGAAGACGAGTGTCCAGGGTATTGTGTTGCTTTGCCTGGGTCTGTTTAAATCTATTTGATTTTACTGTTGCCTTAACGGAGGTGTAACTGGGAGCCAGATTAATTGGGGGTTTTAGGAGTTATTATAAGAGTAATTTGTAGACTTATGTATGTGCCTGAAATCTTTTCTTTTGTCAATAAATGTTTAATTTAGTTTTCTAAAACCTCTGAATTCGCGGTAGTCTTATTACTTCTGAACTCAAGGCACACATCTCAAAATAAAATACAAGTTGCAAAACAGTTATGACCACATCATCAAGTTTCCCTCACGGATTTCATCTGCCTGGCACACTGTGTCATAACAAATTGGGGGCTCGTCTGGGATATATTTGAAATTCCTTGATTGGGTTGGAGTTGGTGAATCTTAAGATTACGAGTATGAGAGGCACTTTGAATTCAGGAGTTGGTGTGAGGATTTTTAAAGTGGTGAAACTGCAAAAATGGCTGTATCCATGGCTAAGATTTTTTTGAAAGTGGAAGATATAACTCTGAATGGGTTACAAAAAGTATCTAAGAGTAAGTTAACAGAGTTGGTGGATAAGTTGCAGTTGAAGTTACTTGTAGGGGCAAAGAAAGCAGACATAGTTGAAGTGATGGCACAGCAATTAAAGTTGAAAGGGACACCTGCCATTCGTGAGTCACAGCGGAGGTAGTGAGACTTCAGTTAGAAATGAAGAGGCTTGAATTTGAATAGGCAAAGGAACTGAGAAAACTTGAATTGGAGACAAATGAAAAAGAAAAAGAATTAGAAATGAAAAAAAATCCTGGGACTAAAGGCAGCAGAAAAAGAAAGGGAAAAAGAGAAGTTATTTCAAAAAGAAATGGAAATGCAAAAACTTTATCTCCAGAGGGAAATGTTAGCAATGGAAGGGAGAATGAAGGAAAGAGACAGAGATTACCAGCTTTAAAAGCTGGATTTTAAAAAGGAGACATCAGATGCTGAGAAATGTTTTTGATGATGAGAAAACTTTTAACTGAAAACCTAGTGGGGAGATGTTTAAATTTGTACAAGCTCTTCCAAAGTTTGAGAAAAAAGATTTGAAGCATTCTTTATTTCATTTGAGAAGATAGCTAAACAGATAAAATGGCCACAGGATATTGCTGTTACAATCTAGGTTGGTGGGCAGAGCATATGAGGCTTATGCTTCACTGTCAGAAGAAATGTCAGTCGACTATGATGTGATAAAAAATACTATTTTGAGTGCATATGCATTGGTTCCTGAGGCATACAGTCAGAAATTTAGGAATATGAGAAAACAGCCTGGGAAAACCTATATTGAGTTTGAGAGAGTAAAACAAAGTAATTTTGACCAGTGGATTTGGGCAGCTCTTAGAGAAGTAATTCTCTTGGAAGAATTTAAAGATTCAATTCCTTCAGTAGTGAGAACCCATGTGGAGGTACAAATGGTAAGACAAGCAGCAGAGATAGCTGATGGTTATGAGTTAGTTCATAGGTCTAAACCATTTTTTCATCACCCTTTTAAATCCAAGAAGGATAGAATGTGGGAAGGTGAAAGGAAGGTGGGTAGTCAGAGAAGAGAAGGAGTAGGTGGAAATTCCCAGAAAGTATTTTCTCAGAATAAAGAGGAAGGTGCTGAGGGTAGAAGTGACACTCAAAAATTGAGGTGTTTTCATTGTAATAAAGTTGGGCACACAAAGTCAGTGTGTTGGAAATTACAGCGAAAATCTGTTACAATTATTGGGATGCAGAAAAGTTCTGGAAGTAAAAGTACTGGGGCTTATGAGGTCTTTTTTATTTGTTCATGAGATGTGGGCATTACTGGTTAGGCCAGCATTCATTGTCCAACCCTAATTGCCCTCCCTCAGAGGGCATTTTTAAGAGTCAACCACATTGCTGTGGGTCTGGAGTCACATGTAGGCCAAACCAGGTAAGGACAGCAGATTTGCTTCCCTAAAGGACATTAGCGAACCAGATGGGTTTTTATGACAATCAGCAAAGGTTTATGGTCATCATCAAACTTTTAATTCCAGATTTTTTATTAAATTCAAATTTCACCATCTACCGTGAGCATTACCCTGGGTCTCTGAAGTACTAGTCCAGTCACAATACCACTACAGCACCACACCACCACCTCCCCACAAGGCGGTTCAGGCACAGGAAAAAAACAATGGCTTGTGTATAGGCAAAACAGGAAGAATCAGTGATAGGCAAAGAAGTGGGAATGTGTTCACAATTTACCCAAGGGAGTTCTGAGGAGCAGATTGCAGTAATGTTTAAAGATTTTGTATGTGTACTCCCCACTTGCCTGGATGAGGGCAGCTCCCAAAACACTCAAGAAGCTTGACACTGTCCAGAACAAAGCAGTCCACTTGATTGGCACCACATCCACAAACATTCACTCCCTCCACCACTGACACAGCAGTAGAGCAGTGTGTACCACCTACAAGATGCACTGCAGGAATTCACCGAGGTTCCTTCAACAACATCTTCCAAACTCATAACCACTACCATCTAAAAGGACAGGGGCAGCAGATAGATGGAAACACCACCATCTGGAAGTTCCCTCCAAGTCACTCACCATCCTGACTTGGAACTATATCGCCGTTCCTTCACTGTCACTGGGTCAAAATCCTGGAACTCCCTTCCTGACAGCACTGTGGGTGTACCTACACCACATGGACTATAACGGTTCAAAAGAGCATCTCACCACCTTCTCAAGGGCAACTAGGGATGGGCAATAAATGCTGGCCAAGCCAGGGAAGCTCACATCCCATGATTGAACTTTTAAAAAATTTGAAGGGGAAGTCTTACCATGTGTACAGGGTGGAGTAGGTAAAGATATTAAAACTTTAAGAGACACAGGGGCTAGTCAATCCTTAGATAAAAGCAAAATACTGTGGATGCTGGAAATCTGAAATAAAAACAAAAAATGCCGGAAAAACTCAGCAGGCCTGATAGCATCTATAGAGAAAGAAAACAGAGTTAATATTTCGTGTCCGTATGACTCTTCTTCGGAGTCAATCCTTAATGTTGTGAGATAGTGATATTTTTTGCTCAGAGGGCGTATTACAGGGACAGGTGATACTAAATGGAGTTCATGGAGATGCTAAACCTATTCCGTTGTGAAAAATAAATTTTAAGAGTAAGTGGAAAACAGGTGAAGTGATTGTTGGAATAGTGGAAAAAATTGCCCATTGCAGGCGTTCAATTTATTTAAGGTAATAATATAGCTGGGTCACAGGTGTGTGTGATGTGTATGGCAATTGAGCAGCCTATAGAGGTGTTTTCAACAGAAGTGTTGCAGAAAGAGCATCCTGGATTGTTTCCAGCTTGTGTGATAACAAGATCACAGGCTCACAGCTTGAAACAGGAAGAACAGGAAATTAAAAGGCAGGCTGAAGGTGTGGAAGTCCAATTAGCTGACACTGTTTTTGATAAGATTGTTCAGGAAGAAAGAATGGAGGATAACACAGCTAAGGTATTTAGCTCAAGGCAGTTGGTAGAGTTACAGAAAAAGTTTATGCAAATAAGAAAGAAACAGAAGCAGAATGTATTCAAGAATGTTATTACCTTAAGGGTAACGTTTTAATGAAAAAGTGGCAGTCGTATCATGTTTCAATAGATGACAGCTGGAGGGAAGTGCACCAGATTGTTATACCATTTGAATATAGAAATCAGATCCTGAGAACAGCTCATGAAATTCCAATGGGAGGACATTTAGGAATTAGAAAGACAGGCAAAAATACAAAACCATTTTTATTGGCCTGAATTGCACAGAGATGCAGTCAAATTCTGTAGAACATGTCACACATGTCAGGTGATAGGGAAACCAGAAGCAGTGATTAAGCCGGCACCTTTAAATCCAATTCCAGCATTTGAAGAACATTTTACTAGGGCCATGGTTGATTGTGTAGGACCCCTCCCTATGACTAAAAGTGGAAATCCGTACTTACTGACAATAATGGATGCGTCTACAAGGTTTCCTGAAGCAATACCTTTGAGAAATATTACAACAAAGAAAATTATGGAAGAGTTGACTAAATTTTTTACAAGATATGGTTTACCAAAAGAAATACAATCACATCAGCACTCAAATTTCTTGTCAAAGCTCTTTAAGGAAGTAATGAATAGTTTTGGAATAAAACAGTTTAAGCCAAAAGCTTATGATCTTGAGTCACAAGGAGCTTTAGAAAAATGGCATCAAACTTTAAAAACTATGATGATGGTGTATAGTAAGGACTACCCACAGGATTGGGATAGGGAAATTACGTTCTTGTTATTTGCTATTAGGGATGCTCCTAATGCATCAACTGGATTTAGTCCTTTCGATTTAGCCAATGGTCATGAGGTAAGGGGATAATTGAAATTGATTCATGAGAAATTGATGCATCAAAATTCTGAAACTACTGTCCTGGATTATTTATCAAACTTCAGCAAAAGATTGGACAGAGCATGTGAGTTAGCTAGGGAACATTTAAAGGTCTCACAGCAATTGATGAAAGTGAAGGCAGACAGGAAAGCTACAGCTTGTAGTTTTGTTGCTGGGGAGAAAGTTAAAGGCAAGTGGGCTTTACAGAGTTGAAAAGAAACTGAGTGAAGTAAATGATTTAATAAGTACTCCAAATAGAAGAGAGAAGTGGAGGGTGTGTCATGTAAATATGCTTAAGAAGTACTTTGACAGGGAAATGGGAAAAAGGGGGGTATTAGTGGCGGTAGATAAAGAGAAAGGTAGAAATGCAAGAGTCTGAAATTGATTTTCCTCTGATTAAAATGGATAATGAGGGAGTACTTGAAAATTTAAATTTAATATTCAGTTACCTTTCAGGCTAGTGTCAAAGTGATTTGGAGAAGCTATTGTAGTCATACAAAATGATTTGTGGGAGTAAGTTGGGGCAGGACAAATTTAGCTATACATGATGTATGTGTAGAAGTTTCATCTTCAATAAGGCAACATCTTTATAGGTTATATCTGGAAAAGTTATCACAAATACAGAAAGAAATTGAATTTGTGCTTCAAAATGACATCATTGAGTCTAAAACAAAAACAGAATTACCTGGAAAAACTCAGCAGGTCTGGCAGCATCGACGGAGAAGAAAAGAGTTGACGTTTCGAGTCCTCATGACCCTTCCACAGAACTGAGCAAATATAAAGAGAGGGGTGAAATATAAGCTGGTTTAAGGTGGGGGGTGGAGAGAAGTTGGTGAGGGGGTGTGGTTGTAGTGATAGGAGCAGATAATCAAAAGATGTCACAGACAAAAGAACAAAAGAACACAGAGGTGCTGAAGGTGGTGATATTATCTAAACGAATGTGCTAATTAAGAATGGATGGCAGAACACTCAAGGTACTGCTCTAGTGGGGGTGGGGTGGAAGAGCTAACAGGGCATAAAATATATGGATTTAAAAATAATGGAAATAGGTGGGAAAAGAAAAATCTATATAAATTATTGGAAAAAACAAAAGGAAGGGGGAAGAAACAGAAAGGGGGTGGAGATGGAGGAGGGAGTTCAAGATCTAAAGTTGTTAAATTCAATATTCAGTCCGGAAGGCTGTAAAGTGCCTAGTCAGAAGATGAGGTGCTGTTCCTCCAGTCTGCGTTGGGCTTCACTGGAACAATGCAGCAAGCCAAGGACAGACATGTGGGCAAGAGAGCAGGGTGGAGTGTTAAAATGGCAAGCGACAGGGAGATTTAGGTCATTCTTGCACCGACGCTGCCAGACCTGCTGGGTTTTTCCAGGTAATTCTGTTTTTGTTTTGAATTTCCAGCATCCGCAGTTTTTTGTTTTTATCATTGAGTCTGGTTGCAATAACTAGAGTTCACCTATTATGATGTTACCGAAACCAGATGGAACAGAAAGACTGTGTGTGGACTATCAAAAGATGAATGCAGTGACAAAAGTGGATTCATATCCTATACCATGGTTGGAAGATTGCATTGAGAAAGTGGGACAATCAAGATTTATCACAAAGATTGACTTGCTAAGAGGCAAGCACCGTTATTGGAGAGAGCAAAGGAGATTTTATGACAACAGCTGGACTATATCAGTTTAAAATCATGCCATTTGGTATGAAAAATGCACCTGCAACATTTTAGAAGACAGACAAAGTAATTGCAGGACTGAGCAATTTACTGTTTATATTGACAACTTGATATTTTTCAGTCAAACATGGGGGGAGCATTTACAATATTTGGAAGAATTGTTTTGTCGATTACTAGGACCTAATTTCATGATGAATTTGGCTAAAAGTGAATTTGAAAAAGTACAACTTATATATCTAGGCCATACCATTGGACATGAAAGGTGGTTCCGAGAGATGTGAAAGTCAAGGCTATCCCCATGCCTACAACAAAACGAGAAGTTTTGAGATTTCTGGACATGAGCGGGTTTTACTGGAAATTTGTACCAAATTTTAACAGTGTGGTTGCTCCGTCCATGGAACTATTAAAAGAGAATAAGAAGTTTCAATGGACATAAGAGTGTCAGAAGGCTTTTGACAGTTTGAAAACTGTATTGACTACGACATCTGTTTTGACAGTACCCAATTATGCCAAACAATTTAAGTTGGCTGATGGTGCAAGTGATAAAGGCACTGGAGCCGTACTGTTAAAATAAGATGAAATTGGAATTGATAAACCGATATGGTATTTTCCACGGAAGTTGAATGTACAACAGAGAAGATATTCAAGGTTGAAAATGGGACTCTGGGTCTGGTGTTAACATTGCAGTATTTTGAGATTTACATTGCAAACAATTCATCAGAAATAATTGTTTATACAGACTACAATCTTTTAAAGTTTCTGGACAAAGTTCAAGACAGGAGTACAAGGCTGTTCAGATTCAATTTAATACTGCAACCAATTAAGCTACAGATTATACATGTGGCTGAATGAGAAAATCTAATTGCAGATGCATTGTCAAGTGTTTGAAGCTCAAAGGGAAAATTGGACATTTAAAAACCTGAACACGGGACTGGAATGATTTCTGTTGCTATCAAGGATTTGTGTATATATTATGTTATTGCATGCATCTGGTAATGTAATACTGTGAGTTTATAGATAAGTATAGGAGGCAGTGTAAGATGGGTTAAGAAAATGAAGCCTTTTTTAAATTATGACAGTTCATTTCCCCGTAAGGTGGGGGTGTCATGAAAATTTAATACCTTTCATAGTATTATTGTGATTTATTGTAAAAGTGGGTTAATAGTGAGGTGTGGATCAGTTCATTGCATGTATGTGCGTGTGTGGGGGATTTAGTTGAATTGGAGACTGTTGGCTGGATGTTTTGAATTATTGACAAGTAGCTAGGTTTGAAATGCTAAATACATAAATATGGCTGAAGTTTTAGAATGTGAGTTTCAAGGAAAATTTCCATTTTTGGATGAATTATGTTATTTTGAATTTCAAAGGGATGGTAAGATGTTGCACCTAGCCAGAAGAAGCCAAGCCAAACAGTGTGTTTATTTTTCCCAAAGATTACTGATAAAATTATTACTTTGTAAGATTTATGTTATGGGAAAAGTAAAGTTGCAAAGATATATAGGAACAATGGAATTTGCATTAAGAAGGGAGAAATATGTATAAAGGAGATGAGGCTATGCTTAAGAGAAGAAGGAATTCTAAGGTCTAACACAAGTGTGAAAAGCCTCCAGCCTCTGTGCATGAAGTTGCAGTCTACAGGAGCCTAAGCTGAGAGAACTCATTTCGAAGGCGACTGTCCAAGGTACTATGTTACTTTGCCTGCGCCTGTTTAAATCTATCTGATTTTACTGTTGCCTTAATGGAGGTGTAGCTGGGAGCCAGATTGATTAGGGATTTTAGGAGTCATTGTAATAATGATTTGTAGATTTATGTATGTGCTTGAAATCTTTTCTTTTCTTAATAATTGTTTAATTTAATTTTCTAAAAACCTCTGAAGTCATGGTAGTCTTATTACTTCTGAATTCAAGGTACGCATCTCGAAAAATAAATACAAATTGCAAAACAGTTGTGACCACAAGTTTCCCTCATGGATTTGATCCGCTTGGCACACATCATCTGCCAAGTCATAACACATCACTGCAGAAGTACTGTCACCACAAAGACAGCAATGATTCAAAGAAAAGGTGCACCACCCCCTATTCAGGGGAAAATGATGAGCAATAAATGCAACCTTACCAGAATTACTCATATCTGCAGAGGAGAAAAAGATGTTTTTAAAAAGTCTCTTCTGTTCTCCTATACATATGCAACATTCATTTAATATCTCACCCAGAAGAAGCGCTTCCAACAATGCAAGCTTCGCTTAGTCTAAGCCTAAATTACATGTTCAAGTACATAGGGGAGATTGAAACCATAAACTTCTGATTTAATTGTAAGGTTGCTACCAACTGAGCTAAACTGACACTTAAATCACAAAACCAATTGTTGGAACATTTTATTGAATGATTAAAATATTCACTAGTAATAGGTCTTCTTGGTCTATTAACACATTAGAATTTGTGTTATCTTCCAACCATTTTCCTTCCATCTCCATCCATTCAGCTTTTAAATGGCCATCCCTTAATATCAAATTGAATAAAAGGTCAAGGACATCATTATTCCTATATGAAAATATTTTCTTTTATCAAGTGTTACAGATGTTTTGTGAAATATAAGGTGCATATTGTTTTTCCTACCACCTGTAAAACACAATCAATTCAAATAAAAATTGGAACAGAAAATAAAGAATAGCTGTCTCTTTTCATTGCTGAATTTAGAAATAAATCCAGCTTGAAAATTGATAGAACATTTTATTATTCTGCCTTATTAACACTCTATGCTGTCATGAGTAATACATATTCTTGCAGTAATCACAAAACACAGATGCAGAATGGTATTTATGTCTTATCTAGACGTTGAACATGGTGATCTCAGGATAAGGTGAACATGTTCATTGAACATTTATCCAAACTAGAATTAACAGAAATGAGTACACAGAGTATCTTCTGAAAATAGACCTTGGCATTCTCCCAATATCTCGGTTTGTAAATATACCTCTTATTCTAGCGTCAAGCCACACGCTCAGAAATTTGTTGGTGCCACAGGGACCTCGAGAGTCCCAAAAGCCTGGAGCAACCCCGCCTCAGCTATTTGTGGAAACTCCGGCCATATATTCCCGCCATCTGGCAACTATTTCATTGCAGTCAGGGCTCCTGACCCTTTGCAGGATGGGTGCCCGCCCCAAGAGCTGTTGGCAGATCAACAGCCCCAGTACTCTGACTGGGAATGGGGCACACTCCTGGGACTGCACATAGTAGAGAAGAAGCTATGGGAGTAGGATGCCCTCCCAACCAAATAAGTGGGATCTGGGGGCACAGTGGCCTGTCAGGTGGGCCCTGGAGTGGCAGGGGTGATTGGTGAGGGCTGTGGGTTGCGGTTGCCATGGGAGCAACCCTTGGTGCTGGGGCACCTCTATGAGCCACAGAGTGCTCGATTAGAAGGGCCTCCCAAGAACAGCCCCCCAACCCAAGCCCACAGAGAGGCCACCAGAGTTCACCAAATGGCCTCTGCATACACTTGTCACTGGTAAAATGCCAGTGGTGGTAAGACCAGGCCTTTAATTGGCCATTTAAATGGCTCAATTGGCCTCTGGGCAGGAGGAACATCCTCCACATGCTCCGCCACTGGTAGAATGTTATAGCAGCGATAAAACAACGGGCACTCCACTCTCACCTTCCAAATCCATTTGACAGGCAACCCCCCGCCCCCCTGCCTCTCAGCCTGTCCCTAGAGGGCTGGTAAAATCTAGCTCTCAGGAAGCTCCAGGGCTCAGTTATGTTGAATTAACTGCTCTCAGCCAGAGCACTGATTCAAGTACCACAAGTGGCCTCAGGATCCTTGGGCCAGTAAGGGACAGGAAAAAGTCACCCTGATTGCCATTTCTGATTGCTATCCATTAGCTTGAAAATGGGATAATGGTTGAATCAGATTTGGCTTTATTTCCTTCACAGCTGGATAGCCCCCCAAAAAAACTCACTGTCTAGACGTCTACATGAAGATTGGACATTTGAATGGGCTTTGGAAGGGCTAATGGCACCAGTGGAGACCCAGTAAAGTCAATGTACTCAAAAAGGAAAAAAAAATTAAAGTGACTTTCATTTAAGCCCAAAATGGTGCAACGGCACACATGTTAAGACATGCCTCATATTTCAATACACAGCAAGGACAATTTTGGTTTAATTGTTATGGGGCAGGCCAAGTGTAGGCCAACAGGTTCCCCAGAAAAAAGGAGAGAAATTAAAGGGGTAATCGTAGCCATGGGGCCTCCCCCTAGTGTAAGAGGGCTGAACTGCTAAAAATATTTTTAAAAGCTTGAGATTTTCAGCCGAGAAAGGAGGCATCTGAGAAAGAAGCAAGATAGCTAAGGGAATGGAAAAGTGAATCCAGGATATTACTCTCAATATTGTTATGAGCTAGGACCAAGAGACCCAGAGCTAAATTCATGAAGGGTAAACCTAAGACTGATTTGGGGAGATTCTTTTCCACAAGTAGTGTAGTGAAGGGAAAAAAAACCCTGGAATTATTCAGAAAACATTAATGGAGGGACTTAGAAATCTTTCTGAATGAATGGAGAGGAAGGAGATTATTGCTTTATGGTGATAAGAAGGGTTTTCTTAATGCAGGGAGGCTGTGTTAACAATTCAGCATTAGGTTCACCTTAAACCCAGTTTATTTAATCTTAGACAAGGAAATAAATGCCTTCTAATCCGGTACAAGGTCTCAGTTGGTAATCTAAGTGTGAAACTGAGTTGTACAGACTAAATGATCCCAGGAACCATGCTAGTTTTTAAGGTTATTGCAGATGTTGGTAACTAAATAGACAGAAGGCGGAATTTTCTAACCCTGGGCATCCTGTTTGACAAAGTGGAGACCAGGAGTGACGTCCTCTACCCAGAGGATGGGAGGAGGAGACAGACTAACCCGGCATGGGAGGGAGTCTCCAGGGCAGTCAGTGCACACGGCGCCAACCAGAGGACTGTCCTGTAGTACAGGAAGCAGGTGAATGAACTCATCCGCTCCACCAGGGTAAGTGAACCCTCAATTGCTCACACTCATCTCTGAATGGTAGACGGAACATGGGCTTCAGTGGCAATGTGATAAGATGATCCCTCATAGCCCCACTGCAGTCCATCTACTCTGCAGGTTGAGAAGCCACTGTGGCTGCCTGACCCTTCTACATAGAGAGCTCACATTCTGTCAGGAGGTGGTGGGGGGAGGAGGGGAGGGGCTCAGGCATCGAGGGCACCAGCAAGCACTACTAATGACATGCTTCAGTGAGTCTTATCTTTATATCTGCATGTTTTAACTGCTCTGGAGGGTGCTGCCCCAGAACTCTTGTGGGCACCCTGAAGTGCATCAATCAGATGGCACACAATCCAATGGGTTATCTGTAAGACTGGAAGCATGAGAACAATACATGAAACCCAATTGCTCCCAGCCCCATCTCTTGTGCAGAAGTTCAGCAATAATAGGAGAGGGAGAAGACAGGAGGGGGCCGGCCACACTTCAAAGACCTCACCAACTTCAAGGAGCGGGCAGTCCAGCAGACATGGGTAGAACAGCAAAGAGCTTGCATAGATGGAGAGGTTGGCGCACGGCCTACATCCAGTAAGGATCCATGCATGTAACATCGAAACCTAAGGGCTACTTGTTCCTCCATGTTGGAAGCAGCTCATGCAGTCACTCGCTCTCTCTCCTCTCTCACATAAAAGTACCAGCAGGAAGAAAGCAAGGCCCGAAACAGACAAAGCCCTGTCCAGCACTCGGGCAAGCTCACAGGGGACCAATGATATTGCAGAGGAAGAAAGTGCTCTGTAGAGGCATCACAGCAATCACCTGCACCCTCCGCCAGCCCAGAGAAACACACCTCGGTGGGTAATGGATCCAGTTCAGGAAGGATCTCACATTCTGGTGGTCACTGCACAGACACGTATCCGCAGCAGGAAGAGGCAAGGTCAGCCAAGCTCACCGGCATTCGGAGAACTGCTGGGGAAGACATCTGCCATGTCCGAGTTGGATGATGAGCCTCTGCAATTGGTCTTTCACAAGATGCTGGTGAGGCAGCAAGAAGTGGGGGAACATCAGGCAGAGGTGGAGGAGGCCCTCAACAGAGTGGCACACAAGGCTGAGGAGTCTACCTGCCATACTCTATAATGAAGTAATGGTGACCTGTGCATACATGGACATTGACATAAACATTGACACCCCAGGAATCACTTCTGACCTTCCCATGGTTATCCTTCAACCCTCTCCCATCACCCTCCGCCCCGTACAGATGAATGTTGGTGTTCCCTATCTTCCCAAAGAGCCTACCGCCATCACAGTAGATCTTCCCCCCTCATCCTGCTGACCACTAGGATAAATTTCTCATTCCATCCCCCCACCAACAACCCTCAGTGACCCCCCAGCAGATATTGCAGGACCCTAACCCTCTGACCCTACCGGCTCCCACTGCCCCTTTTAACCCTCACCATCCCTTCCCATCAACAATTCCCTCAGTATACCACCCAGGACTCATCAGTGACACATCAGACCTCTCCCTCTGAACCCCTTTCCCCTCTTACACCACCCCCCCCCCCAACCATGCCCGTTCACACCTGCACACCCCAACACCCAACTCCAGCACGGCCCTTCCCACCCTCACCCTCCATACCACCTCACCTATTCAACAACCCCTGCAGCACCTTTTTTTCCTCTGCCACTCATAACCTCCCCCACCCCCCTCTAGGCCTCCACACCCGCCCTATCTCTTCATTCCTCTCCTCCCTGTCTAATCCCTAACCCCCGCCCCCCAGCACAGGCCATCACCGCCTCATAGTACCTCATGCAGCCATCCACCTGCAGCTTGAAGATCCACCTCCTGGAAACTGCTGCAGTGAGTAGATCCTTGTGTTCGACGCTCCACCCACCCACTGCTGCAGATGGTGTTCCAGTGTCTGGTCACTGGAGGCCTCCAACTTCCATCTCAAACCCTAGAGACTGCCCCAGGCCTTCTTCAGGTAAGTGCCAACATCTCCACACCATGTTGGTACGGACGTGTTCCGGACCGGCGTGATATCTCGCTGCCGGATCGGACGATCGGGCGTGGAGGAGAGATTCCGGTCAGGATTTCAGCTGCATCACATTAACGGGATGCAAATCAGTTTCATGCCGGCCTCTGGTGAGAATGGCAACCTGCCATGGTGGGCAGGAGCAGAAGATCCCACCATTATTTTATGTCGGCAGGAAACCAATTTTTCAGCTCCCCACCCCCAACCCCCACCCCACCTGCCATTAAACCCACCTCGGGAGTGCACTGGAAAATTCCGCACAGAGTATATTTTCCCTCACTGCTCCAAGGCAAAATCTTCACCTCTGGGCAAGGCAGACAGGGTTCTGAAGAAAGATCACAGACCTGAAATGTTCACCCTGTTTCTCCCTCCATAGATGCTGCCTGCCCTGTTCTAGCATTTTCTATTTTTATTTCAGATTTCCAGCAATATTTTGCTTTCGTTTTGTTGTAGGCCAGAATCTATGCTGTGTATTTGAACTCAGATAGAGTAGCAGCAGGTATATCACAATTAACCATTTATTCTCTTGGGAATGGAAAGTTGGTACAGGTTCCTGCCCTAAACGCTTTACAGCAACCTGTACTGGAAGTGAGCACATCCGGCCCGAGTTTTCAGGGCAGGACCAGATTCATCTGGGATGTCCTTCACAGTCAGGCTTTTATGGAAGGGCTTACACTCAGGTGATAGCCACTTAGATAGAAATACTTTCTACTTTTGGAAGAGTACCTTTAATTAAGTATTCTGCTTTCAAGTGAGGAGGGGGCAAAATTGAACAGCAAAAAGTATTAGATGGGTGCAAATAGCATTTTTACCAAAAATTAGCAGAGGGAAGAATCTGCATTAACCAGGGTTCGTAAGCAATATTTATCAACAACGCAGAATTAAAGAATATTGTTTTACTTTATCTTCCATCTCCTAACTCTACCCCAGTGTAACCTACAGCAAAACATGATAATTGGAAAAGCACAATCAAGTTTCTATATGAAAATGTGTACATGGAACATTAACAATCACCCGCAGGGATTCTTAGTACTTTTTTGTAAACAATGAAAAATGCAAATGATCCCTTTGTGAAAACATCAAGTGGAAGATAAATTATTTTATGTTTATTCACAAATTACATAATTTTCCCTTAAAATGATAGTGCTGACATAGGCAAAAAATGCTTTTTTTCACTGACAAGCTCCCTGGCTGCTGAAGGGCATCAAAGAGAATGAGACAATAGGAGGGAGACTGTTATTTGCAAGGAGCTGTGTGTGACATGAGGGATGGGTTCAGAGGGAATTTAGCCTATGAGACAATTTGTCAGTTTCAGAGATGGTACTAGTGATTTGCCTCATAAAATCTGCCAGAGGCATTGCAAGCTGGCTGTCAAATAGGTAATGTGATTATCAACAGCGCTCCTCTAGTGGGAAGCATCTGTTTAAGTAAATGAGGCTAATATGAAATGTTGTCCTCTCACTTGCTCTCTTGCGCTCTCGTGTCTGCATGTATTTGTTTTGCCGGAGAGTTGTAATCCAACAGCAGCCACCTGTCCTTGACATGCTTTGAAAACACATTTCAAGCTTGAAGCTGGTGTTAACGGAAACTTGGACAAAATGTGAGTAACTGTCTGCAAAGCTCTGTGCTCAGGAAAGCCTCACTTTACCCCAAGGAAGCTAGATCTTCAAAATGCAAAACCTGTGACTTTTATTCCTTTAAACTTCAACAATGACTGAGTTTTACTTCAGACAACCTGGAAATCTTACTGCTGTGGTGTTCCACCAACCAACTATGTCTACGGATGTGGAGAACCCGGTGGGTAAACCAAACATTTACACATATGTGGCAATATTTATCAGTCTCTTGGTGCTTCTGCTTGTTATCATGGTCACTGTGCTGTACAGAATAAAGCATGTCATTGCTCCTGTTTCCTCACCCGTGGAAAGTGCCGGCAACACAGATATTTTCACCAACATGGAAGTCGGCAGTTTTTAAGACTTTGGTTGAGCAAATGTCAACAGATATATTTGGTTAAATATGTTTACAAAGAGAAATGAAGATGCTGAATCAATATTTAACTCCTTTGGGGATCCTATTCTGGAGATGTGTTGCCACTCAGCATTTTGATCCAGTCTCTATCATCACAGTCTGTTATGGATGGATGTTAACCAAATTAAACTAGAAAATGCCACAAACATCAACTTAAAGTCTATAGCATTATCAAATCTGCAGACTCAACGCAGGTTGTATTAACAAAGCATGAATATTATTCATTAAGTTGATGTATTTTAGTTATGAGACTATTCATTAAGAAGCCTGCCAGTCTTGTTGATTAAATGAGCGTCATCATGATTAACCATGATATATTCTGGGTCTACTTAGTATTTGTTTAATCCAGCTTTGTCAGAATTTTCAACACAGGCTTGAAATAAAAATAAAGATTCAACAGGATTTGAAATCCTCAAAGACAGAATCTTCATGGGAGTTTATCCAATGTTTTAAAGAGGTATGTGGAGGTTTCTAGTTTTGACAACAGCTTAAAAAAAATCTCCTCAAAATGCTTCTTGAAAATCTGTCATAAACAATACAATGCTACACCACAGCCAAAAATGCTGGTGCATGGTAGACTGTCACCTTATTAATACAAGTTAAAGTGCCTCATCTTTCCAAGCCACGAGTATCTGCTAATGTTAGAACTTGCTGCTGTCTCTAAACTTCTGAAGATTTTATAAGTTAATTGAATAAATTTAGTGGGAAATCTAGTTTTACATAAAAATATTTTTTTGTTAAACTGCCCCAAAATCAAAATCTCTGACTAATACTTCTCTGATCTCTAATTTATATTACAGAAGTGATGTTAAAAAACATACAGTGTTAAAGCAGTAGTCCACCGTCGCTCCAGCAAGTATGGAGTTTGAGCAATCTTCAGATGTGGTAATTAAGCTCTTCACCACTAGGTTGCAGGTTTGCATCCAGAATTCTTCAAGACAGAGGAGCCATGAAAGACCACAAGCTCCTTGAGTAACCATTGGTGCACAGTTACAGACACATTAGAAGAGTTGGAGAATTGTTAGCTTAGCCACCTTTATCAATTGGGGACTAATGAAAGAACGTAATATAAAAGGCCCTTATGATTTGAAGGGCCATGAAATGCATTTGCTGCCTTTAGCTGGGTAAAAAAAAAGATAGACCTGGAGGTAAGAAGAAAATAGTTTCAAAGTCAGCCAGAATTTCTGCTCCTAGGTTGCCCTCCAGTGACTCCTGCTGGAAGTATGCATGTATGGACTTTGAATGTGGGTGGAATCAGGCTCAGCTGTAATGGTTTCCACAGTGGAATAGCCTGCCAACACTCATTATCAAGATCCAGAGGTGAATAATGGCCACAAATGAGTACAGGAGGTTTGCCAACAAAAGCCCTATGTCATTTCATATCTTTGGGAAAGGAGGGAAGAAAATTACTCAGTTGGGGGAGGGGAGGGGAGAGTGTTAACAAGGAATTCCAAACATATTTCATAGATGGCCAAAAGCTTCATTTGTAAGCCTCTGATTTTTTCACATTGTTAAGCAAAGCCTTTTTTTCATCAGTATAGTGCAGAGAACAATCACTGGAACTGTTTAAATTGTTGCTGGAGAAAAGGCTGTGCTGGGAATCTCATGAAAGAAAAATGTAAAATAGAGATTATAAAACATAGTGGAGAGGATTCTTTATGGGTATATCCAGACTTTATCATGCTGACAAATTTATACATTATACGGAGAGAAATGTGAACTGAATTTCGATGAGGAGTATCCTCAATGGAGTGCTGCCATTAACTCTTTCACTGAGGGTTGTGGGATTAACTTTGTGTTGCTAATGTCACGTAGGGTTATGTCAGGGAGCTGGAGTCACTGGCTTCCTTTCAAATGAGGTTTTGGCTGATTAGGAATAGCATCTTTCATTTAAAAGAAAACAGTATTTTGCTGTTTTTATGAAAACCTACTCAAGAAGGCAGATGTTACCACTGAGGAATGGAACACTTCCCCATTTCAATCAGCCTCTTTCAGCTTCAAGCCCTCCCAGGTCAGGTGCAGCACAGCTAGTTGCAGAATAGTGCTCATGCTACTCTGCCCAAAAATCAGCACTGTTTCCTGCTGCAGTTTGGTAGCAATGACTCTAGAGATGTGCATTACAACTGACAGGAAACCGGGATGGAAGATGAAACATGCATCTTTATTTCCTTCACCGCTTCTTTGCTTTCCACCTGAAAAAAGCCAGAATGAAATTGGCAATTTTTTAAAAATGTTGTTGCACATTAAGGTCTTATTAATAAACTTTCAAGGAAATATCTAATAGTTTTTCAAGGAGGAGATTAAAATGACTGGGTAGGAATTAGCTCAACTGCTGCCATGGAATTAATTCAACAATAGCACATCTGAATCCTTTGGCAGCACGCCTCTTCAACATGTATTTTGCTGCAATTATCACACTAAATGATTCTGCGCCCCCATTGGTGACATGAAACTGGTGGTGAGTGAAGGCATTACTAGAGACTAAACACCCACCCCAGCAACTACATATGGCTTTTAAAAATATATATAGTTACTGTGCTGCACTCACTGGCACTCAGCTAATCAGAGTCGAGCTCTTTAAACAGGTGAGAAGTAAACTGTTAAAAGCCTCTGATTCAGTACTCAGCTGCATGCATCATTTCCTCCCATGGGTGATCAGGAATCTCAAAGTTTGAATTGTTAAATTAGACAGTACAAGTAGAAGAAAGGCCTACTTCCTCGAACCTCGCTCACATAGCTGCATTGCCATTTTAAGTAAGCCCAACTGACCAGAAAGTGTGCGGGGTCGGCCGAGGGTTCAGGTTTCCTAGTATCAGTAAATTGGGTGGGAAACCCTGGGCCTGTTTTCCAGAGCAGCAGTTGAATTAAGTACTCACCCATCTGTATGGCTTGAATTAAAATGGGGGACTTCGTTTTGGGGCAGAATTGGTTTGTTTGAGGATGTAGAGACTGGGAGAGCTGTTGACATGATTGTTAAGGCAAGGGAGCCTTAGAGGTTCAGTTGATCTGTCGCTGCTGGCAACTGTACGAGCTCTCTATGTCATGAGCATCCTCTCCTTCATTAGGCTGAAGGTCAATTGTTGAGCAATGCTTCACATCAAAGATGAAACCACCAGATTGTGCAGGTATCAGAGATCAAATGACCTCCTTAATAAGGGTTTTAGTTGACCTAGTCACCTAGTGTGGTTTCATGAGAGGAGTCAAGTGTACAAGGGGTAGCCCTTATCCCAAAACAGCCAGTCTGAGACTCGCTGTGCGAGATGAAAGAGAGGGGAATGGAGCATTGCTGCAATATAAAACTTTCATAACAGCTTCCAGGAAAGTAGACATAGAGCTGAAGCATTTGTAGTTCTTTATCACAATCAGTTGCATTTTAATGAAGTGAAAACCTTGCAAATCAGGAAGTCAGTACAATCATGTGAAGGAGCTGAGGTATGGATGTAATAAGTTACACCATGGAAATGTGGTTTTTCCTGAAATCCAGATGCCTATCCTATTGCCTGCAATTGTCCATGGGGCCATTCAAATAGCAGGGAGGAGTTAAAAAAAAATGTAGTTGTCGTATGGGACAGGGTAGTTAGAGGGTTAGATGCTGCTCTCTGCAGCTAACAGCATGAGTCCTGAAGGCTGTGTTGCCAGCCTGGTGCCTAGATTAAGGACATCTCTCGAGGCTGGGGAGGAACTTGGAGTGGGAGGGATCCACATGAGTCCGAAAAACAGGTAGAATTATGAAAGAGTTTCTGCTAAGGGAGAATGAGCAGGTAGGGGTTAAATTAAAAAGCAGAACCACTGGATCAGCACACTATCCAACACTGGATAAACAAAAAGTTCCTCCAATTAAATATTGGAAAGACTTAATTCATTGTCTTTAATCACTGCCACAAACTACATTCCCTAGCCACTGACTCCTTCTCCCTGGCAACTGCCTGAAGCTGAATCAGGCTCTTTGTAATCGAAGTGTTGTATCTGACCCTGAGATGAACTGCCAACCACATATCCGTGCCATCGGTAAGACCGCCTAAGCTTCACCTCCACAACATCGCCTGACTCCATCCCTGACTCAGCTCATCTGCTGTTGAAACTTTTATCCTTGCCTTTATTACAACTAAACTTGACTATTCCAATCCTGTCCTGGTTGGCCTTCCATCTTACACCCTCTATAAACTTAAGCTCATCCAAAACTCTATTGCCCGAATCCTAACTTACACCAAATCGCAATCACCCATCACCCCTGTGTTCATTGACATTCAATGGCATTTGACTTTAAAATTATTTTTCTAGTTTTAAAATCCTGCTGAGGCCTTGTCCTTCCCTATCTCTGCAACTCCTACCAGCCCTACAACCCTCAGAGATATCTGCGCTTTCCCAATTCTGGCCTCTTGTGCATCCATTTTTTAATCCATTTTACTGGAAGGCCACTGTTGAATTGGGTATGATCTGCACCCAATATATTTGAATGGAAGTGGCCTTTCAGTTTTTTTTATTCATTCATGGGATGTGGGTAACACGGGATAGGCCAGCATTTATTGCCCATTCCTAATTGCCCTTAGCTATAGGTGGTGGTGGGCTGCCTTCTTGAACTACTGCAATCCATGTGGTGTAGGTACACCAACAGTGTTAGTTGCTATATCTACAGGTAAATGTAAGGAGTCTGGGTGTCCTTTACGTATGTAAATACATATCACAAATACAATTGTTCTCATTAGAAGCACTTGACAACTTTCTGCTTAATTACTGGTCTGTTGAAATCTGGGAGATTGTTAACTTGTGTTTCAATTCATTTACACCCTAGACTAAAACTGTCAGGGTTTAAAAGGTAAACACCGTGTGGATAGTAAAATATGAGACTGGAAACCAAGGCTTGGGATGATGGCATTATGCCTTTGAACTCCATTGTAAGTAATAGCTATTTGTCTGGAAGACACATTTGATTCTCTTTTTCCTGAGAATAATTGGAAAAAAAGCTTGAACTCATGTGATCAAGTCATCCTGATAAGAAGAGCTCTGAGGTCAATCTGTCAATTATTGACAACTCCTGGCACATATTTGGACTAACTCACAGCTCACCAGGTCTTTAACCACAGATACATAGAGCTGTTCACATAGTCAATATGAAGGAGTTACAATAGACACTCATTCAAGTTTTGATTTACCAGTCGAGCTAATGTAGTGTTGGGTCTGTTTTGTATTTAAGGAAAACTTAGAAGTTTCATAAAAATTGTGCAAACCGCTGGTTTTGTTTTGCTGCTATCCATATATCTGTTTCCCTTTAATAAACCTGCTCTGTTGTCTATAGCATAAACGCTTCTTCCACTATCTAAAGTCTAGGATACAAGAGGGCTCATCTCATCTGCAGTAAACTAAATACTGTAACAGAGGTTTCCATTTGATACCTCACCAAAAATACTATATTTTATTTATATGGATATAACGATTTACATAAAAACTCTACAATGCCAAATATCATCTGCATAATGCCACACTTTGCTTTGTAGGGAATGAGGGCTCACTAATATCAGTGGTTCTTGCTGCTGAGCATGAGAGAAATATCTGGTGAAAGCCTAAAAGCAGAATAACCGTGGATTAATTTCCCCTCACTATAAGGCCAACTATAGCACTCCTGTCACCGCCCTAGCTGAGATCAGCTAGTTCAGCATGGGTCTTGGATCAAACCTGGAGCCACAGGAAGCAGAGTCAATTCTGTTCTTCAGCTTGAGAAATTATAGTGAAGAGCACAGTCCCATTGTGCAAAACACCACTAAATAAAAGTAACAGTCAGTTGAGAGATAGCAGAATGGAGGAAGAGTACGTAGCTCTTCAGATTTGATGATGAAAGTACAGTGCAGCACTGACTACAGTTGTAATAATAAAATAAGAATTATCACTGCTGCGAATTAAAGTGTAATATTCTGATTTGAGATTTTACAGGACTCATGGAAGTTTTCAATTATGTGACAGTGCAGGTGACTGGTTGCCCACGCTTGTGTAACAGCACTGAAGTGTACAGTTATAAATCTTGACAAAGACCGTTCTTCAGTTAATCACTGACTTAATTTTATCATATATTTCAACCCTCTGAGGAAATTAGCATGCAACCTGACACAAAACCAATATAGCTCCTCTTAAAGTCTGACTGTCTTTTTGAAATGACGCAAATGAAACAGAGATCCCAAGGGCTCATGTTAAAGCCATTTGCAGTAGTGCTCAACTGACGTCTGCGGCTAGTTGCGTTGACTGGCTTTGTGCCAATCTGGAAAAACAATAGAAGCAAGCCAAAATCTCCTAAAAAGCTGACAACTCAAAGCCATCTCTGAATATAAGCATAACACACATAGTTAACACTCATAGTGCTATAGGAAACAAGGTGGACAGATACCATTCCATCACTTCTGTGGCAGTAGCTTGTGGCAAATATTGCAGGAATTTTCCCTAATATCTTGCGCTGAAATCGGATGTGTTCTGGATGTGTATTGATACACTCTGCTAAATCTGATTGTCAAATTGTATTAAAATTGTTTATTTGCTTGTCACTTTAGCACTGAAGCACTCTCTATCCACCTCCATACTGTTCACAGAAACATTCTCCTTTCACCCCTTCAGTTCAAGCTAACATTCCACCTCCTCCAACTCAGGTCGCCCCGGCACATTCCTCCTCTCCTCTCTCAATTCAAAGGTGATGCTTCCTTCTTACTTCCCCTCAGTTCAGACTGACATTTGTTTTCTCCTTCTGTTCAAGCTATTACATTTCCTCCTCCTCCCTTTTGGTCCAGCTGGTGCTTTTCTGAATCTCACATCAGCATTTCTCCCAATTTTCTTTTATTCAATCTATTCGTGGGATGTGGGCATCACTGGCAAGGCCAGTTTAAACTGAGTGGCCTACTTAGCGAGTACAGAGGACAGTTAAGAATCAAGTTCTAGAGTCACATGTGGGCCAGACCAGGTAAGGATGGCAGATTTCCTTCCCTCAAGGGCATGAGTAAACCAGATTGGCTTTTACAACATGGTCACCATTACTAAGACTAGTTTTTAATTCCAGGTTTTTTTTTAAACCTAAGTTAAAAATCCACCAACTTGAGGATTTGAACCCATGTCCCCAGGACTTCTGAATTACTAGTCCAATGACATTACCACTCTGCCACCATCTCCACCTTTCAATGCTTACTTCTTGCTGCTGCTGTTCCAGATGATTGAACAGGCACATGATTTTGTCTGAGTTCCTGTCTCCAGCACACAGTGGGAGCAGCAACAGGAGGTCAAGCTAAGATTGATACTGAGGCAAGGAGCCAGGAAGAGTGCTGATTTTTATCTGCAAGAAATTATAAGCAATTATAATTCTTGAAATACATGCAAGCTATAATTAAAAGCTTTTATAGCCGCTATATCCATCAAAGTTATAAACTGATGATGTATCCTGACCAGCAATAATTTGAATTAATATCTCCACAAGTGCAATTGACCATATAACTGATATTGATCAAGTTACTCATGTGGAGATACTTATCATCTTGGGATCTTGTCTCCCACACTATCAGTGTCAACAGGCAATGTGACCTCTGAATGCATCCCAAGCACAATTAATCCAATCCTAAAGTGTACATTTTCCAACAAGAATATTGATCAGGCCAGGAATTCTTTTCTTTGTTCCCTACATTGAACAGAGCAGCTAATTTAGTACAGACCAAGGATTGAAAATGAAATCCTCTCCATCTATGTGGTTGTTTAATGCTCTTAGCAAGAGGATGATGGGAGAATGCAATCTGTGATGTTGGGCTCAATTTTGTCAAATTCGTAGAAGTTCAAATGCCAGCGTCATGTGCAGGTCACACAACCGCATGGGCAAGTGACGGAACTTCATCTACAATCTTCCCATCTGTAGTCAATTAACATTGAGCAGGAAGGCGAAATGGGAAATGGGCAGCAGCCAGGAGTTAGTGTTGGCAGGTTGATGGAAGGTGCCATTTGAAAGTGCAGTCTGCAATCTTCATACAGGCTGCACACATGAAGGGCACTGGAAAGGGTGCAGAACAAGGAAGCCTATGGCGAAAAGTCTGGAGTCAGGGGAAGGTTGGCTCCACTGTGTGAGGAAACAGAGAGAGAGTTGCTCTTCCTAGTGAATGAGAGGAGGGGGGCCTCATGGAGAAGGCACAGCTGGAGGCAGCAGAGAAAATCAGCAGCCACGAGGTGGTTTCACGAACATGGGTGCAGTGCTGAAAGCGATTCAATGATCTGGTGCGGCATTATCAAGGTGAGTGGCATTCATAATAACAAGCTTGCAGCCCTTCATAGGGGAGGCGATGGTGTAGTGGTATTGTCGCTGGACTAATAATCCAGAGTTCAAGGGTAATGCTCTGATACATGGGTTTGAATCCCACCATGGCAGATAGTGAAAATTGAATTCAATAAAAATCTGGAATTAAAAGACTAACGATGACCATGGAACCATTGTCCATCTGGTTCACTAATGTCTGTCATCCTTACTGGCCTACATGTGGCTCCAGACCCACAGCAATGTGGTTGACTCTGAAATGGCCTAGCAAGCCACTCAGTTTGTAATGAAGTCACAAAAAGGGAATGAAACTGGTATGAAAATGAATGAATAGGCATTGGAAACAACAATGGCAAACTCAGCCCTGTTGACCCTGCAAAGTCCTCCTCACTAACATGGCCATGGCTAGTGCCAAAATTGGGAGAGCTGTCTGACATCATCATCCTCACAGAATCATACCTTACAGGTACCACACCATCACCATCCCTGGGTATGCCCTGTCCTGTCCCACCGGCCGGACAGGCCCAGCAGATGTGGCAGCACAGTCAGGAGGGAGTTGCCCTGGGAGTCCTCAACATCAACTCTGGACCCCATGAAGTCTCATGGCATCAGGCCAAACTGTAGGCAAGGAAACCTCCTGCTGATTACCATGTACTGCCTGCCCTCAGCTGATGAATCAGTACTCCTTCATGTTGAACACCACCTGGAAGAAGCACTGAGGGTGGCAAGGGTACAGAATGTACTCTGGGTGGGCATGTCCATCACCAAGAGTGGTTCAGTAGTACCACAACTGGCTGAGTCCTAAATGACACAGATGCTAGACTGGGTCTGCAGCATGTGGTGAGGGAAAAACATACTTGACTCCATCCTCACCAACCTGCCTGCTGCAGATGTATCTGTCCATAACAGTATTGGTAGAAGTGACTACTGCACAGTTGTTGTGAAGATAAAGTCCTGCCTCCAGATTGAGGATTGTGTTGTGTGGCACTACCACCATGCTAAGTGGGATAGATTTCAAACAGATCTAGCAACTCAAGACTTGGCATCCATGAGGCACTGTGGGCCATCAGCAGCAGCAGAATTGTACTCGAACACAGTCTGTAGCCTCATGGCCCAGCATATCCCCTACTCTACCATTACCATCAAGCCAAGGGATCAACCCTGAGTCAAGGAAGAATGCAGGAGCAGCACCAGGCATACCTAAAAATGAGGTGTGAAGCTATAACACAGGACTACCTGCGTGCCAAAAAGCATAAGCAGCAAGTGCTAGACAGAGCTAAGTGATCCTACATTCAACAGATATGATCTAAACTCTGTGGTCCTGCCACATCCAGCCATGAATGGTGGCAGATAATTAAACAACTCCACAAATATCCCCATCCTCAATGATGGAGGAGCCTAGCACATCATTGCAAAAGATAAGACTGAAGCATTTGCTACAATCTTCAGCCAGAAGTGTTGAGTTGATGATCCATCTCAGCCTCCTCCAGAGGTCCCCAGCATCACAAATGCCAGTCTTCAGCCAATTTGATTCATTCCATGTGCCATCAAGAAACGGCTGAAGGCACTGGATACTGCAGAGCTCTGGCAATAGTACTGAAGCCTTGTGCTCCAGAACTTGCCATACCCCTAGCCAAGCTGTTCCATTACAGCTAAGATACTGGCATCTACCTGGCTATGTAAAAAATTGCCCAGGTGTGTCCTGTACACATAAAGCAGGAAAGTTCCAACCCAGCCAGTCAGTCTACTCTCCATCATCAGTAAAGTAATGGAAGGGGTCATCAACACTGCTATCAAGCAGCACTTGCTTAGAAATAACCTGCTCACTGATGCCCAGTTTGGGTTCCGCCAGGCTACTCAGCTCCTGACCTCGTTACAGTCTTGTTTCAAACATGGACAAAAGAGCTGAACTCCCAAGGTGAGGTGAGAGTGACTGCCCTTGACATCAAGGCAACATTTGACAGAATGTGGCATCATGGAGCCCTGGCAAAACTGGAGTCAATGCAAATCATGGGAAAACTCTCCCTGGTCGGAGTCATACTTAGCACAAAGGAAGATGGTTGTGGTTGTTCGAGGTCAGTCATCTCAGCTCCAGGACATCACTGCACAAGTTCCTCAGGGTAGTATCCTCGGTCCAATCACCTTCAGCTGCTTCATCAATGACCTTCTTTCCTTTCACTGATGATTGCACAATGTTCAGCACCATTCATGCCTCCTCAGATACTGAAGCAGTCCATGTCCAAATACAGCAAGACCTGGACAATATCCAGACTTGGGCTGACAAGTGGTTAATAACACTCGTGCCACACAAGTGTCAGGCGATGACCATCTCCAACAAGAGAGAATCCAACCATTGCCCCTTGATGTTCAATGGCATTACCATCGCTGAATCCCCCACTTTCAACATCCTGCAGATTACCATTGACCAGAAACTGTGCTGGACCAGCCATATAAATACTGTGGCGACAAGAGCAGGTCAGAGGCTAGGAATCCTCCAACACATAATTCACCTCCTGACTCCCCAAAGTCCACCATCCACAAGGAACAAGTCAGGAATATCCCCCACTTGCCTGGATGAGTACAGCTCCCACAACACTCAAGAAGCTTGACACCATCCAGGACAAAGCAGTCCGCTTAATTGGCACCACATGCACAAATATTCACTCCCTCCACCACCGATGCACAGTAGCAGCAGTGTGTACCATCTAGAAGATACACTGCAGGAATTCACCAAGGCTCCATCAACAGCACCTTTCAAACCCTCAACCACTATCATCTAGAAGGACAAGGGCAGCAGATAGATGGGAACACCACCGTCTAGAAGTTCTCCTCCAAGTTACTCATCATTCTGATTTGGAAATATGTCCCCATTCCTTCAATGTTGCTGGGTCAAAATCCTGGAACTCCCTTCCTAACAGCACTGTGGGTGTACCTGCACTACATGGACTACAGTGGTTCAAGAAGGCAGCTCACCACCACCTTCTCAAGGGTAACTAGGGATGGGCAATAAATGCCAGCCTAGCCAGTGAAGCCCACATCCCATGAATGAATTTTTTAAAAATGGCACCCATGAGATGAGGCAAAATGGCAGGATCATGGACCACCACCCATTCTGAGCCGCAGCGTGGCCTCGCATAAGGTCAGTCAGAGATGATCGCTGCATTGACAAGGCTGAATAGTCACTTGCATCAGGCCTCCCAGTGGTGTGATGTTAGAAATGTAAAGTGAGACAAACTGACAAGCACACTCGGCTGTGAGACAAGAGTGGCACTGTGTATGTCTACACTCACAGAAGAAGCGCACTCACAGTACAAGAGAGCAGAGATGACCGGAAGGCGACGTGCTTTTCATTGCTGTAATTACTCCAATGGAGGAGAACCAGGGCAGCCTGTCGCTGATGGTGAGGTGGACGTAGAGCCCATGGAGAATGAGTAAAGTGATGCATGCAGGCATCAAACATTTTGACATGGTTTGCTATGGAGCCTCTATTGGTCTTGATGAATACAAGAAGGTCCAGATCGAGGACAAGCAGCAAGAGTTGGTTGAAAGCGCAATTCATTAAATCACTCTTGTCTCTCCCACAGGTCCAGTAACAGATGAGACATCGAAGATGGCTTTGGGAATATGAGACTTCAGATGGAGGATCCTCCATCTAGGGTGACAATGTCACATCATTTCCAGTGCACCCTCCACCAACACCGATGCTCTCATGTCCAAGGGAACTAACATGCATTTAGAAAGAGTGGTACTAACTGATGAACACTGTACAGATGCAAAAGAGCAGTTAATGGAGACAGTGACAGTTGCGGCCCTCTCCATCATAGGACTGAGTGATGCTCAGCTTCAAGTGAATGGCGAACCTTGGGATTCATCAGCAAAGTAGCAGATGCTGGAGCAGCAGTGTGAAATGTGTGAATATCTGTCAGAATGAGGGTCAATGGTGAATGTAGCCCTTGGAATGATCAAAAGACATAGTCAGTGAGTTGGTTAAAGCACAAAATAAAAGGCCACCAGGGTGCAGGCTGATTCATTGTTAGGGTGATGAATGTAACCTCAGGAGAAATCTATGCTTATGAGTGAGTTGTGCCATGGATGCCAATGCCCATTGGTATCAGGCATCATTGGCATCATGGCTGCATTTCCAATGGCCACTTGGTCTCAAAACATCTCCAGCTCATCCTCCACGGAGAAGGAGGAGACATGCTCAATGTGGTAGTCCGTCCTAATGTAACTCCCACCTCTGAGGCACCAGGTTGAACAAAGCGCAGCATGCACCATGATACGTGAGACTCTTGATGGAGGCATAGTGCAGAGCTACCCCAGATCTATCTATCAGGCATCTGGGCCAGTTTGATGGTCACCCTTATAGTCATATGGCAGCAGTTGTAAGTGTCCCCTGATTTGTGTTGGGGTTCCACACAGGTGTAAGCAGCTATGTCTTTAGTTGTACTCGTGGGGGGCCAGGAACGCTGCAAGAAGGCGTTCAGTTGTCACTTGAAGCTGTCTCAGGATGTATGAGTCATGGCAGCTTCTTGGGAAATCTGCAGGATCCTTTTGCAGTGGTTGCAGACTATCAATCATCAGCTCTAGCTGTTCACAAAGGCACCTACCTGCTGCTCTGAGGAAGCCTTAATGGCCACATGCGTCGATTACCCCTGCACCTGAGGGAGTCCAGCCCTGAATCCAATTGCCCTTTTGGCCTGTCATCCCTAACGGGTATAATACCTGATGTATTGCCCTCCCTCTGATAGATGGTATCTGCTTGATGCAGTGATGGGCTGCTGACTGAGAAAATTGCCAGGTATGTCCTGTCCGCAAAATGCGGGACAAATCCAACTCGGGCAATTACCACCCCATCAGTCTAATCTCCATCATCAGTAAAGTGATAGAAGGTGTCGTCAACACTGTTATTAAGCAGCACTAACTCAGCAATGACCTGTTCACTGATGCTCAATTTGGGTTCCGCCAGGACCACCCAGCTCCTGACCGCATTACAGCCTTGGTTCAAACATGGACAAAAAAGCTGAACTCCCAAGATGAGGTGAAAATGACTACCCCAAGTGTGGGAAACCTCTCCGTTGGTTGGAGTCATACCTAGCACAAAGGAAGATGGTTATGGTTGTTGGAGGTCAGTCATCTCAGATCCAGGACATCACGGCAGGAGCTCCTCAGGGGAGTGTCCCAGGCCCAACCATCTTCAGCTGCTTTATCAATGACCTTCCTTCCATCATAAGAAGTGGGGATGTTTGTTGATGATTGCACAATGTTCAGCACCATTTGCGACTCCTCAGATACTGAAGCAGTCCATATCCAAATGCAGCAAGACATGGACAATATCCAGGCTTGGGCTGACAAATAACAAGTGCCAGGCAATGACAATCTCCAACAAGAGAGAATTCAACTATCTCACCTTGACATTCAATGGCATTACCCTCACTGAATCCCCTACTATTAACATTTTGAGGGTGACCATTGACCAGGAACTGAACTGGACCAGCCATATAAATACAATGGCTACAAGAGCAGGTCAGAGGCTGGGAAATCTGCAGAGAGTAACTCGCCTCCTGACTTTCAAAAGCCTGTCCATCATCTACAAGGCACAAGTCAGGAGTGCAATGGAATACCCTCCACTTGCCTGGATGATTGTAGCTCCAACGGTGCTTAAGAAACTTGACACCATCTAGGACAAAGCAGCCCTTTTGACTGGTACCCCTTCACCACCTTCAACATCCACTCCCTCCACCACCAACTCACAGTGGCAGCAGTGTGTACCATCTACAAGATGCACTACAGCAACTTACCAAGGCTCCTTCAACAGCACCTTGCAAACCCGCAACCTCTAACACCTAGAAGGGCAAGGACAGCAGATTCTTGGAAACACCATCACCAGTAAATTTCCCTCCAAGTCACTCACCATCCTGACCTGGAAATATATCACTGTTCCTTCATTGTCACTGGGTCAAAATCCTGGAATTCTCTTTCTAACAGCACTGTGGGTGTACCTACACAACACGGTCTGCAGCAGTTCAAAAGGCAGCTCACCGCCACCTTCTTAAGGGTCATTAGGGATGGGCATTAAATGCTGGCTTAGCCAGTGACACCCACATCCCATGAAAGAATTTTTTAAAAATCTGAACCTCAATCTGCCTGACTGACAATGCAGCTATACTCAATGGTTGCCAATCCCAGCCAATACTTGACCTGCTGCTGAGCTCTCACCTCCTTTGACCAAACAAGCTGCTGCTGCTCAATATGACCCACACGCCTCATGGAAAGTTTTAAAATGTACAGATTGAGTACCTCAAATCTAATAACCTCAGGACTAAGACCATGCTGGATTTCAGAACTTGCCAGTCCTTGGGGAAAAAAATCGAAACTCCTTAATTCAGTAAATAGGGGACAGAAAAAAACCAAATGATATGATTGCAAAACACCTTAGTTAATGGTCACGTTGCTTTTGATAGTAATCGTTTCACAGGCATTGGATTTAATAACTCTTTCATGTCTCCCCCACTTCCCTACATCAATGCACCCAGATTAAAATGAGAAAAGATTAATCAAACTGAAATGTTGTTAGAAATAGCTTGTAGTTGTAACTGAAAACTAAATGTAAGGCACACGAAGCCTATCAGTACCCAGCACTCCACCCTGCCGATGCAGCACTCCCCAAGATTTTCTGCGCTGGGTCAGGTGGGGTCAGGGTTCGCTTTTGGACACCGCTGGTTTTTTAGTAGCTGGATTTGAGGTATTGTACCCACCCTGTAAAATCGCTGTCAATTGGCTGTTTAGTATCCTCAATTGCCTGTCCGCAATGCACATTGCCAATCCTGGTGCCCAACTACCACTGGCAAATTTGCCTGGCAATGAAAAGACTTCCAGGATCTGCTGGAATGCGGTCCCCCACATTTTTGTGGTCAGTTGGAAGGTGTGGCTGTTGGAGACTGGGTCACTCTTCCACTTTCAGCAATGTCAGCATTAAGTTTTTATTTAGTCATTCATGGGATGTGGGTGTCACTGGCTAGGCCAGCATTTATTGCCCATTGTTAATTACCATTAAGTAGGTGATGGTGAGCTGCCTTCTTGAACTGCTACAATCTATGCGGTGTAGGTATACACACAATGCTGTTAGGGAGGGAGTTCCAGGGTTTTGACCCAGCGACAGTGAAGGAACAGTGATATATTTCCAAGTTAGGACGGTGAGTGGCTTAGAGGGGAGCTTCCAGGTGGCGGTGCTCCCAAATATCTGCTACCCTGTCCTTCTAGACAGTAGCAGTCATGGGTTTGGAAGGTGCTGTCTAAGGAGCCTTGGTGAGTTCCTGCAAAGCATCTTGTAGGTGGTACATACTGCTGCTACTGTGCATTGAACGTGGAGCGAGTGAATGTTTGTGGATGGGATGTCAATCAAGCTGGTTGCTTTGCCCGGGATGGTTTCAAGCTTCTTGAGTGTTGTTGGAGCTGCACTCATCCAGGCAGTGGAGAATATTCCATTACACTCCTGACCAATGCCTTATAGATGCTGGAAAGGCTTTGGAGAGTCAGGAGGTGAGTTACTCACCGCAGGATTCCTAGCCTCTGACATGCTCTTGTAATCACAGTATTTATATGGTTAGTCCAGTTCAGTTCCTAATCAATGGCAACCGGCAGGATGTCGATAGTGGAGGGTTCAGCGATGGTAATGCCATTGAATGTCAAGGGGCGATGATTGGATTCTCTCTTGTTGGAAATGGTCATTGTCTGGCACTTGTGTGGCATAAATGTTGCTTGCCACTTGTCAGCCCAAGCCTGGACATTGTCCAGGTCTTGGTGCATTTGGACATGAACTGCTTCAGTAGCTGAGGAGTCATGAATGGTGCTGTAATCATCAGTGAACATCCCCACTTCTGACCTTATGATGAAGAGAAGGTCATTGATGAAACAGCTGAAGATGATTGGGCCTCGGACACTACCCTGAGGAACTCCTGCAGTGATGTCCTGGAACTGAGATGATTGACCTCCAAGAACCAAAACCATCTTCCTTTGTGCTAGGTATTATCCCAACCAGTGAAGAGTTATCCCCATGATTCCAATTGATTCCAGTTTTGCTAGGGCTGATGCCACACTTGGTCAAATGCTGCCATGATATGAAGGGCAGTCACTCTCACCTCACCTCTGGAGTTCAGCTCTTTTGTTCCATGTTTGAACCAAGGCTGTAATGAGGTCAGGAGGTGAGTGACCAGGGTGGAACACAAACTGAGCATCAGTGAGCAGGTTATTGCTAAGCAAGTGCCTCTTGATAGCACTGTTGATGACTCCTTCCATCACTTTACTGATGATAGAGAGTAGACTGATGGGGTGGTAATTGGTCAGGTTTGATTTGTCTGGTTTTTTGTGTACCTTGGCAATTTTCCACATTGCCGGGTAGATGTCAGCGTTGTAGCTATACTGGAACAGCTTGGCTAAGGGTGCAGCAAGTTCTGGAGCAGAAGTCTTCAGTACTATTGCTGGAGCATTGTCAAGGCCATAGCCTTTGCAGTATCCAGTGTCTTCAGCTGTTTCTTGACATCAGGTGGAGTGAACCAAATTGGCTGAAGACTGGTATCTGTGATGCTGGGGACCTCCAGAGGAGGCTGAGATGGTTCATCCATTTGGCATTTCTGGCTGAAGATTGTTGCAAATGCTTCAGCCTTATATTTTGCATTGATTTGCTGTGCTCCCCCATCATTGAGGATGGGGATATTTGTGGAGACTCCTCCTCCAGTGAGTTGTTTAATTGTCCACCACCATTCATGACTGGATGTGGCAGGACTGCAAAGCTTAGATCTGATCTGCTGGTTGTGGGATTGCTTAGGTCTGTCTATCACTTGCTGCTTGAGGCTGTTTGGCACGCAGGTAGTACTGTGTTATAGCTTCACCAGGTTGACACCTCATTTTTAGGTATGCTTGGTGCTGTTCCTGGCATGCCCTCCTGCACTCTTTACTGAACCAGGGTTGATCCCCTGGCTTGATGATAATGATAGAGTGGGGAATATGCCAGGCCATGAGGGTTACAGGTTGTGGGTGAGTACTATTCTGCTGGTGATGGCCCACAGCACCTCATAGTTGCCCAGTCTTGAGTTGCTAAATGTGTTCAAAATCTATCCCATGGAGCACGGTGGTGGTGCCACACAACATGATGGAGGGTATCCTCAATGTGAAGGTGCGACTTGGTCTCCACAATGACTGTGTGGTGGTCACTCCTACTGATACTGCCATGGACAGGTGCATCTGCGGCAGACAGGTTGGTGAGGATGAGGTCAAACATCCCTCTTGTTGGTTCCCTCACCAACTGCTGGAGACTCAGTCAGCAGCTATGCCGTTTTGGATTCAGCCAGTTGAGTCTGTAGTGGTGCTACTGAGCCACTCTTGTTAATGGACATTGAAGCCCCCACCCAGATTATATTTTGCACCTTTGCCACACTCAGTGCTTCCTCCAAGTGGTGTTCAACATGGAGGAGCACTGATTCATTGGCTGAGGGGATGGGGAGGTGGCGGGCAGTATGTGGCAAGCAGCAGGACGTTTCCTTGCCCACGTTTGACCTGATACCATGAGACTTCATTAGGTACAGAGTCGATGTTGAGGACTCCCAGGGCAACTCCTGCCTGACTGTAAACCACTCTGCCGCCACCTCTGCTGGATCTGTCCTGCCGGTGGGACAGGACATGCCCAGGGATGGTGGTGGTGGTGTCTAGGACATTGTTTGCAAGGTATGATTCTGTGAGTATGTAAGGCTATTGCTTGACTAGTCTGTGAGACAGCTCTCCCAATTTTGGCATAAGGAGGATTTTGCAGAGTAGAAAGGGCTGAGTTTGCCATTGTCATTTCTAGACCGTTTTCATCCCTTGTTGACTTTATAGCAGTTTGATACAGCTGAGTAGCTTTCTAGGCCATTTCAGAGGACATTTAAGAGTCAATCACATTGCCGTGGATATGGAGTCACACGCAGGCCGGACCAGTTAAGGATGAAAGATTTCTTTCCTTAAAGGGCATTAGTAAACCAGGTGAGAACCAGGTGAGTTTTTACGACCATGAAACCATTGTCATTATTAGATTTTTAACTCCAGATTCTTATTGATTGAATTCAGATTCCACCATCTGCCATGGTGGGATTCGAAACTAGGTCTCCAGAGCATTACCCTGGATCTCTGAATTACTAGTCCAGTAATGATACCGCTACACAACCACCTGCCCCATAAACAAATCAAGCAAAACACAGCTGCATGCAAAGTAAAGAACCACCACCCCAACCCCAAAACTACCTAAATACCAGTGACTCCTCCAGCATGAATCTATCAATTCCTCACCACAGCCATCCATAAAACTCTCCTTTGATCAGAATTGCCATTATAGCCCAACAGTGGCACTGCTTCAATTCTGACTTAATTAAGACTGTCCCAATCTCACTTCACTTTTAATCTTCTCTCTCATTCATTCACCCTTCCTCGAATCTAGGATGGTTTTGAACACAAGTTCCAATGAAAAAAGTGTAGAATTCTAACCCATTATCGATCCACTCTTCTATTTTTTGAGTCTAATTTTTTTTTTTAACTGTTGAAACACAAGTGAACTCCAGCATAGCAACTGGTGAAAATTTACATTGCAGCAGGTACTAAAACATAAGATTTTTAAATGTAAACCTGGCAGAAAAACACTAAATTTTAAATATAAATCAATTATTTATCACATTCATGTATCCATTGATGTGACATCATTATTAAGATTCACAATGATCTTTTCTAATCAGGAATAAACACATCAGGACACAAGCACTGGTCCAGGCACCTATTCCTTGCTGCATTTTGGACCAGGGAGCTGAGTTCTATAAATGTCGAATATTATAAAATTGCTGCAGCATCAACTTCTCATAGTGAGTTCTCCAAGTGCAATGCATGTACAGTTGAGTAGGCCACTCCGCTATTCAATATCATGGCTGATCTGATTTTAATTTCAACTCCACATTCTCGCCTATTCCCGATAGCTTTTCAGACACTTGCTTATCAAGAATCTATCTACTCTGCTTTAAAAATATTCAAAGACTTCGCTTCCACCGCCTTTTGAGGGAGAGAGTTCCAAAGACTCACAACCCTCTGAGAGAAAAAGTTTCTCCTCATCTCTGTCTTAAATGGGTGACCCCTTATCTTTAAACAGCGACCCACATTTCCCATGGAGTCATATGAAGTGCCCTAGCTCACCTACTTGTTTACACATTTCCATTTTGCCAAAATGAAAAACATATTTCCTATGGTAGCACAAATCAACTGTTCCAGACACAAGAAGCAAACAGATTCTATTCTGACATTATCCAACACCTAACCACATCTGACAGCAATACCAAAATGACTATAATCTGTTGAAAGCATTTTATACGGAAAAACAATTTAACCCTCTAATTCCACAGGGCTGCGGCCAGTCTCTCAACAGACATTCTGCCTAGGGACTGGCAGACACCCTACAAACATGATGTAGGTGGCCATTTATACCAGAGATCTGTGCTTTCCACTGGTTTCCTGCTGGTAGACCATTGCTAACACCATGTAAAATTTACTTTTATGTTGCATCCTTTTAATTTGTCTTCGCTGATCTAGAAAGATAATTGCTTTGTAGGATGTACACCAGATAATGATATAGATGCAAATATTAACTAAATATTTAAAGGGTTAATACACTTGCCAACTACAACTCCTGCAAAGAAACCTGGCCAATTATCAGTGAGGGAGAGAACAATTACCCTATTCTTCATGTTAGTGGTGTGGTGAATGATATTGACATCTCACTATTTTATTTATTCACACTTTTCACTCAGGAGAGCTGCAAACAGATGCCATGCAGCTCCTCAGCGGGATGACAAGCTGCTTTTTAACCCTCACACAGATTATTTTCATTTATGTGGCCAATTAAGTAGCATTTTCCAATCAGATCAGTTTAAATTTCAGTCACTATTAAAGACACCATTTGATACCATTCCTTCAGTCCCTGATCCTCTAAAGGCAGCAGATGGCAAATACACAGGCAATCCCAATAACCCTGGATTTAAAGGGATATGTTATCCACATCTTTTATGTTTTTCGTTTGCAGGTTTGCTTTGTCTAGCGAATGCGAGCTGCATCCTTAATATTAACACATTAGTTGGTGCTTGAAACAATACAGGCAGAGAGGCTGATTAACTAAACAAACACTGGTAGTTTATTGGAACTAAGGACAAAGCACTAACACAATATGTGCTTCTTCAGTCAGCTCCAGTTCTAGACTTCCTGTTACCCAAGTAGCCCGTGGTATATAGCGATTGGTCGATACAGTCATATGGTCAGTTAACAACATTCTCTTAAAGGTATATAGCACTCCATTTTATCACGTCCCTCCCCCCTTACTTGAAAGTACAATTGACAAGTTTCACAACATCCCAATTATTTACATGAATAACTTTTTACAAGTCAAGTCTCTCAGGAGGCTTCCTCAGACGTATCAAGCATCGTAGCTCAACGACCTTGGCTGGTTTCTCTGAGACTCTCTTCTCAGGGGTCAACTGTCCACCAGGCTCTTTGGTGGAAATCGGCAAATTTGTGTCTTCCACCCTCTCAGTCCAACAGGCCCCACCGATACTTCCAAATCATGAGGTACAGACTCAAACGCAAGTGATGACTGCATTCCTTCTTGTGGGACTGTCTCTCTTCTCCAGAGATGATCCACGTATCGTCTAATTATTTAGCCATTTATCGATACGTTATAGGAGAGAGGTCCTGTCATGGCACTCACCTCGCTGAATAGCCAATTGTGCCCATCTCCAAAGTTCTTCCACTGTGAAATTTCTTTCATGATTTATGACCATCATGTCTAGTATTCTGGGCCTCCTAGCTTCTCTCCACCCTCCCCCTAAATCCAGCCTGAGAAGAGTTAGACAGGTGCGGAGACGTCTCTTCATTAGTAATTCACCCCGTCCAGCTTTTTCATCCCAGACTTAAAAGTTTGGACTGCCCGCACAGCCAAACCATTAGAAGTGAGGTGGTTGAGGCTTGTAAGCCTGTGGAACTCCCCGCTGGTAAATGCAGTCCCATTGTCTGACACGAACACCTCCAGTAACACGTGCACTGCAAAACTCTGTTGCAAATGGTCTATGGTGGCAGCAGACGTGGGTGACCAGACTTGGTAGACATCCATCCACTTGGAGTGGGCATCTATTAGTAAAAGGAATATCAAGCCCAAGAAAGGCTCCACATAGATAAGGAAGTGCATCCATGGCTGCCCCAGCCAATCCCAAGGATGCAATGGAGCTGGGGGAGGGGAGCAGCTTTTGTACCTGCTGGCATTGAAGACAACTTCTGACTAAGGTTTCAAAGTCCATTCCTGGCCACCACAAATAGCTACGCACGAGTATCTTCATCCTACTAATGCCAGGGTAAGCACTATGTAATTCGGCGAGTAATGGCCTTCGCCCTCTCAGGGGCATGATAACCCTTGCTGCCCAGAGCAATATGCCATCCTGGCAGATGAGCTCATATCTGCGATTGAAATAGAACTACATGTTATCAAATTTTGGCTCTCCTAACCATCCATTCAAGACCTGATCCTGGATGTGAGATAAAAGTGGATCTCAGCTTGTCCATTCAAGGACTTGTTTGACCTATACAGGGGTGGAATCCAAAAAAATTAGACTAAGCCAAGTTCCTGGGGAATTGGAACCTTCACATTGTTATCTGGCAGGGGGAGGGGGGTTCAGCGCATCAGCATGTACGATCTGGCTTCCCGATCGGTGAATAAAAGTGTATTCAAAAGCAGCCAGTGCCCATCTCTGGATGTGAGCAGATGCAATGGGGGTTATCGCCTTATCTTCTCCAAATAATCCCAGCAGAGGCTTGTGGTCAGATATAATGTGAAAACGGTGACTGTGGAGATATTGATGGAATCCCCAAACACCAAACACAACAGACAAGCCCTCCTTCTCAATTTGAGAATATCGTCACTCTGCAGCACTGAGCGTGCAACTTGTATAACCAATGGGTCGTTTGGAGCCATCCACTGTCCGATGTGAAAGTTCAGCCCCTACTCCAGAAGGGTTTGTGTCACAAGCTAAAATCAATTCTTTCTTTGAGTCAAAGTGGACCAGTAGGGTCGATGATCTTAACAACTGCTTTACCTTCAGAAACGCCTCCTGGTGCAGGGCTTGCCAAATCCATTTATGGTTTTTCTTAAGCAATGCATGACAGAGCCAGTACAATTTATAGATTTGGGAGAAATCACCGATAGTAGTTTATCATGCCTAAGAGGGCCTTTAGTTCTGTAGTGTTTCTTGGTGCAGGTGCCTCATCAATAGCCTTGACCTTTTCTTCCACAGGATGCAGGCCCTGCACGTCGATCTTATGGCCCAAGTAAACTACCTCCTTGACTTGGAGATACATTTCTCTAGTTTCAAGCGTATCTCCGCTAGTGAGAAGCGTTTCAGCACCTCCTCCAAATTAGCTAAGTGATCTTCCTCAGTTAGTCCAGTGACTAAGACATCATCCAGATAAACAACGACATGGGGGAGTTCCTGAAGTAGATTTTCCATGGTACGCTGGAAAATAGCACACACCAATGAGACCCCAAAGGGTAGTTGAGTATATTTATACAATCCTCGATGTGTACTGATGGTCACAAATTCCCTAGAGCCTTCTTCCAGCTCTACCTGCTGGTAGATGTGGTTCATATTGAGTTTTGAATATGTTCTGCCCCCTGCCAATTTTGAATATAATTCGTCAATCTTCGGTATCGGGTGTCTATCAAGTTTGGCCACTCTGTTTACAGTTAACTTACAGTCACCGCACAAGTGAACACTTTGGTCTGGTTTCAGTAAGGTACTATGGGTGCCTCCCACTTGGAAAATTGCACTGTTTGTAAGACACCCAACTTTTCCAGCCTGTTTAACTCGGTCTCAACCTTGTCCCGTAGAGCATAAGGGACTGGTCTGACTCTGATAAATCTGGGGGTTGCGACAGGGTCTACGTGGATTTTGGCTTGTAGCGCATGAATCCTTCACAGCTCTCACTGAAAATGGAAATGTACTTTTGTAACAATTCCTGTAAATTTCTCATTCCGATTTGAAAAATCTCGGCCCATTGCAATTTAATCTTTTTGAGCCAGTTGCGATACTATTATAAATTTGGAGACTGATCCCCATACTGCACCAGGGCTTTGGCATAGCCCTTTCACTCTTATTTCTTTGCCCGTATATGTTTTTAACTTACTGCCCGATTCTTCCAAACTTAAACAATGCACTCCTTAATCAAGTATCTGAATGTATGTTCTCCTATGACAGACATTGATGCCCCAGTATTGACCTCCATCTTGATGGGTTGCTCACTGACTCTAATGACTACCTGGATTGGCTCAGTTCCACCCACTTTCAGGTTGTATATTGAACAGATGTCAGATTCTGCTTCATCTGGTTCTTCAGCAAGACAGAATTCGCAATTTCTACCTTTGTTTTTAAAATGCTGTCTCAGCCGATCTTGACAGTACCGCATTATGTGACCATTGCGGTGGAAGAAAAAGTATTCGATATTTCTGAACTGTGAATCTCCTGCAGGCTGCCTGGATGCATTTCTTGCATTAATGTTGTGGGTTTTCACTGTAGTACTGTTGTTCTTCAATGATCTGTACATAGTGGACATTTCCTGCCTTTCTGCGGAGTCTAATGTTTTTGCGCCTTTTGTTACTGGTCCTTCCCGCCCTACAAGATGGACAGCGCCATTTTGTATCTGTTTTATTGCCTCCGAGTCTCTGACAGCGCTCTCCATGGCTGTTGCCAATTCTAATGCCTTACTGGAGTCTAGATTAGTTTCAGATAGCAATCGCTTTTGAATAACATCGTCCCCAATTCCGCATATAAATTGGTCTCTCAACATGTCATTAATTGAAGTTCCCGGCTCACGATATTCCATTAATCCCTTTAAAGCAGCCTTATAGCCAGTGATTGTATCTCCTGGAAGCCTATTCCTCAAATTGAATTTAAAACGCTGCATAGTAACCGAGGGCTTTGGCTTCAGGAGGTTTTTGACAATATTTACTAACTTATCAAAAATTTTCTTAACGAAGGCATTTGGTGACATGAGGCTGCGGATTAGCCGATATGTTTTGCTCCCACATGTGGGCAAAAGAATCACCCTCTTCTTGTCCTTCCCCGCGATGTTATTAGCAGTAAAGAAGAATGCTAGGCGTTGGACATGAGACCAGTCATCGAAAGCGGGGTCGAATGGTTCAAAATCCCCAAACTGCAGTATACTCAATGACTAAGGAGACTGCACTTTCAAACAGCTTCAAGGCAATGGTGAAGTAACGTAGCTGGCTTACCAGGGCATTCTTGATTGCCGTCAATTGATCCGGTTTATCCTCGTCGCTTGTTTTATGTTTTTGGTTATCAGGTTCGCTTTGTCCAGTGAACACTAGCTGCACCCTTGATATTAACACATTTGTCGGTTCTTGAAACAATACAGGCAGAGAGACCGATTAACTGAACAAACACTGGTGGTTTATTGGAACTAAGAACTCAACACTCACACGATGTGTGCTTCTTCAATCACCTCCAGCTCTCGACGTCCTGTTACCCAAGTAGCCCTCGTTGTATAGCGATTGGTCGATACAGTCACGTGATCAGTTAACTACATTCTCTTAAAGGTACATAGCACTCCACTTTACCACATCCTGTCTTCACCCAGACATTCTTAATTTTGAATGGGTTGTCTTAAAAATTCAAAAATATAAACAAAAGTCTGATTCTTAAAATATAAATCAAATCTTTTTTTACAATGAAATGACTATTGATATGGCATCAGTTTGAAGATTCTCACTGATTCATTGCACCATTTTGAACTTGGTGAAAGGAACACTGGGATTGAGGATCTAGCTGAGTTTGGTGTATGCTGCACATTAAAATATTGCATTGATGTTTCAGGTGAGCTGTCCAAATGCAATGGTTGTACTGTTCAACAATGGAAATATGATATTTACTAGTTTGGATCTTTTTTATTTGTTATTGGGATATCAGCGTCGGTGGCAAACTCAGCATTTGTTTCCCATCCTTAATTGTCCTTCAGAAGGTGGTGGTGAGAGACTTTCTTGAACCATTACTGCCCAGGTAGGTACACCCACAGTGCTGTTAGGAAGGGAATTCCAGGATTTTGACCCAATGACAGTAAAGGAACAGCGATATATTTCCATGTCAGAATTGTGTGTGGCTTAGACGGAACTTGCAGCTGATCTTGTTTCTGTACATCTGTTGTCCTTGTCCTTCTAGATGATAGTCGCAGGTTTGGAAAGTGCTGTCGAAGGAGATTTTCTGAGTTGTTGTGCTGCATCTTAGAGATAATACATACTGCTGCCCCTGTGCAGCAGTCATGAAGGGAGTGAATGTTTAAGATTGTGGATAGGGTTCTGATCAACCAAGATCCTTTGTCCTGGATGGTGTGGAGCTTCTTAAGTGTTGTTACAGCTGCACTCATCCAGGCAAACAGAGAGTATTCCATCACATTCCTGACTTGTGTTTTGTAGATGGTGTATAGGCTTTGAGGGGACAGGAGCTGAGTTACTCTCCAAAGAATTCCCAGCCTCTGAGCTGCTTTTGTAACAGCAGCATTTAAATGGCTGATCCAATTAAGGTTCTGGTCAATAGCGCCCCCCAGAATGTTTTTGGTGGAGGATTGAGATGATGTCAAGGGAAATGGTTAGATTCACTTTTGTTGGAGATGGTCTGGCATTGGTACGAATGTTACTTGCCACTTTTCAGCCCAAGCTTGAAGTTGTCCAGGTCTTACTGCATGTGAGCATAGACTGGTTCAGTATCTTAGGAGTTGCAAATGGCAGTGAATACTTTGAAATCATCAGTGAAAACCCCTCTTCTGGCCATACGTTGGAGGGAAAGTCATCGATGAAGCAGCTGAAGCATCTGAAGATGGTTGCCCTAGGACACTACCCTGTGACTACCCTGTGAATCCATGCAGCAATATCTTGGGACTGATATGACTAGCCTCCAACTACCACAACCACCTTCCTTTATGCTAGGTATGACTCCAACCAGCAGCAGGTTTTTCCCCTAATTGCCATTGACTTTAATGTTCTAGGGCTCCTTGATGCCACACTTGATCAACTGCTCCTTTGATGTCAAGGGCAGTCACTCTCACCTCACCTATGGAATTCAGTTGTTTTGGCCATGTTTGGACCAATGCTGTAATGAAGCCAGGAACCAACTGGCCCTGGCAGAACCCAAACCGAACTACAGTGAGCAGGCTGTTGCTGAGTAAGTATCATTTAATAGCATTGTTGACAATACCTTTCATCATTTTGCTGATGATTGAGAATAGATTGATGAGGTGTTAATTGGCTGGATTGAATTTGTCTTGCTTTTTTGGATAGGATATACCTGAGCAATTTTCCACATTGTCAGGTAGATGCCTTTGTTGTAGTTGTACTGGAATAGTTTGGCTAAGGGTATGGCGATAAAATTTGCTGCGTCAAATGCCTTCAGACATTTCTTGATATGTCATGGAGTGAATTGAACTATCTGAAGACAGACCTGTACGATGTTGGGAACCTCAAGAGGAGGCTGAGATGAACATTCACTTGGCACTTCTGGCCAAAGATAGTTGCAAATTCTTCAGCCTTGTCTTTTGTACTGACATGTTGGGTTCCCATCATTGAAAATGAGGATGTTTGTGGAGTCACCTCCTCCAGTTAATTGTTTACTTGTTTACCGCTATTCACAACTGGGTGTGGCAGGATAACAGAGCTTTGATCTTTGATCTGAGCCTGGTAGACTTGGCATTCTAATCAGCAGGAGCTTCACATGAGGCGAAGTGCAAGGGGCCACCAAAACATGAAGTTCTCTCCTAGTGACCATTCTGTGTCTCCATAAGAGGCCATTACCACCTCTCTACCCATCCCCACTATATGCCAAGGTCTTCTGTCAACAGAGGTGCTCATGAGATATCACTGCTGCATACTATTCATTTATTTGATCCCGCATCTGGTCACTGTCAACTGGTGCACAAAAATATTCTACATTTCATCACCACACCTTTAACTCAACAACAACTTATATTTATATAGTGCTTTAATATAACGAAACGTCCCAAGGCACTTCACAGAGGTATTGAGCTGGATTTTATTCTCGTCTGCCAACAGGTTTGATGTGGGGGTTATCGTAAAATACAGCTCATGGCCTTTCCACTACCTACACATCCATCCCTGACCTGCCTGAAATTTTACAGGGGGCAGTGGAGGCGTCAGGTCTGCCCTTGGGCCTATTCAGGCCCTAGAGTAGCCACTTAATGACTACATAAGGACCTCATCCCCTCCCTGAAGCAAGCCCAGAGTGGGGGGAGGTTGCCCCTGTGCCAATTGGAGCCACGACCCCAAATCACATTTGCCCCTTTCAATCCTTTCAATGGGCTATGTTACAGAGGCAGAAATAAGTGGCCCTGTGATAGCGCAAATATGGGGCTGAATTATACACTCAGGGTGTGCCAGAAGTTGGTGTGGCCAGGAGCAGATGTAAAACCCACTCCCGGTCAAGTTCGCGCTGTGAACGCGATCTTACTCTGGGTGGCCAATTAAGGCCCGCCCAGTGTGAAACGCGACTGCCGGATGTGTTTTCCGTGCACAGGATTGGGAATGTGTCAGGCGCCAGGTCCAATGGGGAGCCGGCGAGGGTGTTCAAAAACCAAAAGAGGCAGCGGCTGCCAGGGGTTGTTGGGGAAGCTGAGGGAGCTGTTTGAAGCAATCCAACAAATGTCCTGATGTGCAGTCATGGCCTTAGCACCTGATGGTCATGGAAGACAGGAGGGCAAGTCGGGTGGGCACTCTGCCCCCCGTTTCTCAGATGAGTGCCTGGGAGTGCCTGGTCGAGCAGGTCAATGCCAGGCAGCCTATCCTAATGCCCAGGGATGGCAAGAGAAGGCTGCCCCACCTGACCAAGAAGGCCTGGACAGAAGTCGCCACCCAGGTCAGTGGGAACAATGTGGTGCACCGCACATGGCTTCAGTGCCACAAAAGGTTCAATGATCTGCTGCGGTCAGCAAGGGTAAGTGCAGAAATGGCATGGACCTGTGGGGAGAACTTTAGTCGGGTGCTTGTTGCTCAGAACGTTCAGGGGTCTAAAAGTGTGTTTGCCAATTGGCACTGAAGCCTGCCCTGCCAAGGCTGGGATGTCAGCATGCCTGGCCCCAGTGCATTGCAGGGTTAGATGTGCACAATGACACGGCCCGCCTAATGCCCCGGTGGGAGGGCGGGTGGGAACCAGGAAAGGACCTTCAGGGAGACAGAGCAATAATGAGGCTTTCTATATTCCCTTCAGGAGACGAGCAGTCATAACGCTGCAGAGCACCGTAGAATGGGTGGAGGAGTGCCAAACCTATGCATCCTCACAAAGCACAAAAACGATGCACTGGAGCTGGAATGCCACCAGCCAGCTCGCTCCTCCATGTGTTCATCTCTCTAATCTTATTTACCCTATGCTAATTTGCACATGGATCTCTGGGTTATTACCTTTGAGGTTCTGCTTCTTAATTTGGTGCCTAGCTCCTCAAACTGACGATGCAGAATCCCTTTTCTTGTCCTGCCTATGCTGTTGGTACCTACATGGACCATGACAACTGGATCTTGCCCCTCCCACTGCAAGTTCCTCTCCAGCCCTGAACAGATGTCCTGAACCCTGGCACCGGGCAGGCAACACAGCCTTCTGGACTCTCACTCCTTGCTGCAGAGAACCGTGTCAATCCCCCTCACTATATTGTACCCCACTACCACTATATTCCTGTTTTCTCCCTTCTCTTGAAAGGCTTCTTGTACCATGGTGCCAAGGCCAGCCTGCTCATCCACCTTGCAGACCTCACTTTTGTCGACACAGGCTGTGAGCACCTCAAACTTATTTGACAATTGCAAAGTCTGAGGGTCCTCTGATCCTATCTGCTCAGTCCTTTTACCTGCCTCACTCACGGTCATATCCTCCTCTCCCTCACTGCTGACCAAAACAGGCGACCCTATTCTAAGAGGTGTGACTGTCTTCTGGAACAAAGTGTCCAGTTTTTCTCACATTCCCTTGTGTTGCACAGTATCTGCAGTTCAGCTTCTAGGTCAATAATCCTGATCCGGAATCCCTCTAGCTTCTTACACTTTCTGCAGTGGTCATGGATCACCTTGGGGCCCAAAAGAATCCATATTCCACAGCTGCAACACAACGCTTGTCCTGCCATTCTAACTTATGTTATTTGGTTAATTTAATTTAATTAACATAGAATAATTGTTTTGTACGGTACAATTTACTGTGCTTATTAAATACTAGTACCACTGACAACTATAAGTTATATGCTTCTTAGCCACACAGGTGTTTATTGAAATTATTTTATTTTTGATTGTATTTTTTATTCTATTATTTTATTTCAATTTTAACATTTTATTTTAATTTTAAAATTTTAGTTCTTTTTATCATTCTACCTTAACTCGCATGCCCTAAGTTGGCTATTAACACAGTGTCCCTTACACTGAGCATTTATCAGCCAATCAACTTACTAGTTTCCTGTTATTTCACAGTTTTTTTCACTGCTGCAGTGCAGTAGCTGAAATGGTGTGCTCCTCAGCTCCCAACTTCAGGAAAGGAACTCTGTCATGCTTGCCTCGTCTAACCTACATGTGACTCCAGACCCACAGCAATGTGGTTGACTCTAACTGTCCCTGAAATGGCCTAGCAAGCCACTCAGTTGAAGAGCAATTAGGCCTTGCCAACAATGTCCACATCCCAGGAAAGAACAAAGGGAAAATAGCTCTTATATTCCTTTTATCCACACTTTGTGATTCTCACATGCACATCTCAATGATTGATTTCTTCAGGTATGCCTAATACCCCTTGTTATTCATGGTTGCTTCGAAGTTTAGTGGGGTTACTTCATCACGCCTGTCACTTGTTGCAATTCAATTGTATCTCATCTCAAGACTATACCACTTTGTTCTGCCAATGCTGTAGCAACACAAGACATGACCTTGGTTACTAGCTGCTGAAATGTCTGTTAAATGATCCTCCACATTCCAGTTCTCAGTTTGCAGCTCAATGTGGTTTAGCCAACATTAAGGTTCTCTTTTATATTAAACAACTTCTTGTTGTTTAAAACAGATCTTTCCTTCAATAGATTTTATGTATTAGGCTTCTCAGAAGTTCAAAATAATCACATTTTTCGACTCAATGCTGGAACTTCATCGAATGTATTTCCCAGATCACACCATGTGCTGTGGACTGATATATTGTTGCCACCCTGATTAGTGAAATAGTGAGTGATGTGGCATTCTGGACATATAGGCATACATGCACATAACAATATAGTTCTTAAATTACTTTGGAATAGTATAACAATATAACTATAGGTTAATTAGTTATAAAACCTGACCAATAGAACAGGGCTAAGCAGTCACAGTCTCACACTATAAGCAATGTTCCTCTAATTTTCTTTTGGAGTGCGTGATAATTTCTTTAAGTGCATGGCCCCTTTCAATCTTTAGTAATTTAAAGGGACCAACTTATGCACTGCCTTGGCAGGAACCTTGTGTTGTTGCACAGCTGTGCAGCTTAGAGGAAAGATTGACTATAAGTATTCTACCTATAGCAGGAGTTCGCTTAATACAACTCTCTGTCAAATTAGTGCCCACTTGTGGCTCAATGCCTATTAATTGGTGAGCATCCTGCAATCTGCTGTGTAGTGTGTCTAGGCTCTGCTCACAGCCCGCCAATGCCGATAGAGTTTCAGATATCAAGAGCTAGAGGCTGTAAATGAACTGAAGTCCATTCATTTCAAACATATTTCTTGGTGAGATTTTAGGATCGGCGTGCGGACATGATCGGCGGGTCTGGGAGCAGCCAGGGAACGGACCGCTGCCCACAACTAGCCCCCAACCGCGATTTCACGCTAGCTGCCCAATTAACAGCCGGCCAGTGTGAAGCACGCTGAAAGGCTCAGTGCTGCTGGGATGGGGTGGCAGGAGGAGGGCAGACGCTGACATAAGCGCGGCACGCAGCCGAGTGCTGAATGAAAGCTCCCTGAAGGCAGAGAGCTTCCTCAGGGTGCTGAAGACTTTAAAACCAATAAATAAAGATACTAAAACCTGGAAAATAATGTCCACGCATCACAATCACCTGAACATATCCATGATAAAAATTCTGTCCATACATTTTTAATTTGTTTTTATTTAATAAAGGAAACCTCATCCCGCCCTTGGATGGGGTTTGATGAAATTATGCAAAGTCTGCCTGGCCGATTCGCCCGTCTGTCAACCATGAGGTTGGGTGAACCACGAGAATCAGAGACAATTACAACTTTAATTGCACTAATTGGCTTCCTAATTGTTGGTGGGAGAGCTTCTGACTTTTGCGTGCGCCCACGGACTGAAATATCCCACGTGATTTCGCGTCCGATCGGGTCAGGCATGCGCTCACGTGGCAACCTAAAAATTCTTACCCCTGTATTTATTGCTAGTCCTAGAATAGCTCTGATGCATTGTCTGTTGCATATCCAAGCAAATCAATAGTTGTGTATCATTGTGCACCAATAATGCTGTATAGATACACGAAAGAAAAAGGAAGACTTACATTTATAAGCCCCTTTTATAACCTCAAGGCATCCCAAAGTGCTTTACAGTCGGTGAAATACTTCTTGAAGTGTAGTCACTGTTGCAAAGTAGGAACCTCAGCAATCAATTGTGTACAGTGTGCTCCCACAAACAACAATGTGATAATGATCAAATAATCTGTTTTTTGTGGTGATGACTGAGGTATAAATATTGGCCGAAACACCAGGGATAACTCCCCTGTTCTTTTTCAAAATAGTGTCATGGGATCTTTTATGTCCACCTTAGAGAGCAGACATCTCATCCAAAGGCTGTTACTTCCAACACTGCAGCACTCCCTCAGCACTGCACTGGAATGTCTGTCAGCCTACATTATTTAGGCTCAAGTACAGCAGTGGGACTTGAACCCAGAATCTTCAGACTCAGATAAAATTGCTCCCAACTGAACTACAGCTGACAAAATGCAGGTTTAGGACATCTGAGCTGTCGTTAATTAGCCAAGGCCTGGGTATATTCACCTTCACTGAGATCTAGGGAAGAGAATCAAGTCAAAGTGAGAGCAATAGATATGCTGCCTTAAAAGTATAAGGGAAGGATTTTCCCCTCATTGGTCGGACACGGCGGGCAGGCCCATGAGCTGCCACCCAACAGTCCGTCGCCCGCGATCAGGCCCCGACCACGATTTCAAGCTGGCTGGTCAATTTATGGCCAGCCAGCGTGAATTGCGTGCTGGAATGCTGCCTGGGTGGGGGGTGAGGAGGGTGAGTGCAGAAGTCAGCGCATGCACCTGGGTGCACTCACAGAAGGCTCCCTGAAGGCACAGAGCTGCCTCAAGGAGCTGAAGATTTTTAACTTTACAAATAAAGATGGTAAAATTAAGGAAAACATGTCCCTCATGTGACTCTGTGACTTGGGCAGGGACATGCTAGAAATGAGGTTTAAACATTTTTATTTTATTTGTAATTAACCTCAGAAACCTCATCCCACCCAAAAATCCAAAGACCGCTTGACCTTTTCACCTGCCCGCCAACCGTAAGATTGGACGGGCAGGGAAAAGTTCCATTTAATTAATGAATTAATGGACTTAACAGCCCTCTTAATTGTCGGCAGGCGGACTGCCAACTTCCACATGCACTTGCCAACTGAAATATCGCTCAAGTGCGCAATGACATTGAGACGCTCGCTTGACTTCATCACACGCTCATGCATGTCAGATACATGCCCGCACACCGAGGTGAAAATTCAGCCTTAAAATTCAGTGAAGAATTAAATCAGTGATAATTCATTTAAAACTAATGTAACTATGGGTCCACATTTCTGCTACTGTTCTGCCCTCAATAACCAACCATATGCTATAGAAATTATCCTTACAATTAAGACAGTAATTATACAATATACACTGAAATTCATGGTTTGGTTAATAAACTGTCAGGCTACTGACATGCTGAATGCAGTGTTTGAATTTAGCTCAGTGAGACATGCTGTCGTCTGAGACATTGATATCTGTGTGAATTCAGTTCACCTATTTTTACAGCTGCTATGATTCTAAAAATGACAAATTTTCCTACCAGAAACATAACAACATAAGAAACAGGAGGAGGAGTAGACCATTTGGCCCATCAAGCCTGCTCCACCCATTCAACACCATTATGGCTGATCCTGGGCTTCAAATTCATTTTCCCACCCGCTCCCCATATCCCTTAATTCCTTGAGAGACCAAAAATCTCCCTATCCCAGCCTTAAATGTATTCAACAATGAAGCATCCACAACCCTCTGGGGTAGAGAATTCCAAAGTTTCACAACCATTTGAATGAGGAAATTTCTCCTCATCTCAGTCCTAAGTGATTGGCCCCTTATCCTGAGACCGTGCCCCGTGTTTTAGATTCCCCAGCCAAACAGTCTCTCAGCGTCCACCCTATCAAGCCCCTTCAGAATTTTATAGGTTTCCATGAGATTGCCTCTCATTCTTCTGAACTCCAGAGAATATAAGCCTAATTCACTCAGCCTCTCATCAAAAGACAACTTCCTCATCCCAGAGGCCAATCTAGTGAACTTTCACTGTACCACCTCCAATGCAAGTATATCCTTCCTGAAATGTGGAGACCAAAACTGGACACAATGCTCCAGATGCAGTGTCACCCAAACCCTGTATAACTGTAGCAAGACTTATTTATTCTTGTACTCCAATCCCCTTGTAATAAAGGCCAACATGCCAGTTGCTTTCCTAATTGTTTGCTGCAACTGCAATGCTAGCTGTCAGGGCGCATTATACCAGCACACCCAAGTCACATTGAACACCAACACTTACAAATTTCTCACCTTTAGAAAAATGTTCTGCTTTTTATTCTTACAACCAAGGTGAATAACGTCACATTTCCTTATATTATACTCCATCCACCATCTGGTTGCCACACTCCTAACCTCTCTTTGCAGCTTCTCTGTGTCCTCCCCACAGCTTACCTTCCCACCTAGTTTGGTATCATAAGTAAACTTGGATACATTACTCTCTGTATCTTCATCTAAGTCATTAGTATAGATTGTAAATAGCTGAGGCCCCAGCACTGATCCTTGCATCACTCCGCTGTTCACTGCCTGCCAACTTGAAAAAACCCCATTTATGTCCACTCTGTTTTCTATCCATTAAGCAATTCTCTATCCACGCTAATATATTATCTCCAACTCCATGAGCCCTTATTTTGCCTATTAACCTTTGGTGGGGCAGCTTTTTGAATGCCTTTGGGAATCCAGCTATACTACATCCAGCTATTCTACAGTTATCAAGCAGTTACATCCTCAAAAAACTCTCAAAATTTGTCTAACAGGATTTCCCTTTAGTAAAACCATGTTAACTTGTTCTAATTATATTATGCTTTTCCAAGTGCAAAGAGTATGCGCTAGTTCTAAGGAGAGAAAAGTCAACAGACAGAATATTGCTAGCTAATATTTCCTAATGACTAATATTACTGCCTGTTTGGTTTTGGACTAGACAGTCAGATGGTCAAGTGGGCTGTTTGAAAATGTCTTAAGATATCAACCAAGCATTGAGAAATCTGTTCTTTGCATAATGTCATTTTTTATGCACTGCTCCATTTCACAATGTGGAATACTTAACCATTGGGATTTTTATGATTTTTGATGATTTTTGTTAGACATCTTGACTTCTAACCATGATTTCACCACTGCCCTGTACAGTCTTGCCCCTCCTCCAGCATTAGCCTTTCCGAGAGGTGCAACCCAGTATCACTGGGAAAGCCTAGAAAAGTAGACAATTTTCCTCAACATCACAAGTTCATGTGAGTTAGAAAGGAAAAGGGAACAAGGAGAAAGTAAGGTTAATTAATGGTAAGAAACCAAAATTGAAATTCTGTTCTCTACCACTGCCTTCTCTCTTCATGGACCAAAAAAATTTTACACACCAAACTGTGAAAGAAATTCACACTGAAAGCATTCCTTCATGTCTGCTGTACCTGTCAATCATCATGATTGAATTACCATGAAACCCCACATTGTCCAAGTAAATATCATGGGAACATTGGCAATGTAAGTGGCTTCCTTTTTATAGTCACTTTTGTTAATATTAATAAATTCAATACAAGGCTTGAATTATCATGAGGTGAAGGTGTGTGAGCTCCAAGAGAGGCATTTCATTTTGAAAATATAATGTGACACTTATGTAAGCAATGTATTCAAGAAAGCCTCTTCTTTTGTCTACATTTAAAATAATCTGCATTTTCAATAGAGAATTGAATAATATTAAAATAGGTAGCTGTTGAGATGTATTCTTAATTATATGCTTCTGTGGAGAGTACCAGGCATATTTGAATAACTATTATACAAATATTCACATTTAGATTGTGGGTCAAGGTTTTTTTTTAACTGCTTAGTCCTTTTCACCAAGGGACATCTTTGTAATCTACTGATGCTAAGGTTCATAATGTCACAGGTACTTGGCTTGTTCATGTTGTTAGAATCAATTAAAGTTAAAATGTGAATAGAACAAATATTGATGTCATTACGGCCGGTTGGCAGGAGTGAATAGGCTCCCCTTTATTCAGGCCCCTCGATGGTCACAACATAAATTTTTTTTAGCATTTTATTTCCCAGTAAGTGCCTTGTCCAATCCAAATGTATTTACTTTTTTAATAAGGAGCCAATTAAACAAGGCTTTCTTGAGTCAAAGAAAGAGTAAATTTCCTAGTTACCAAACCTGAGAAAAAATAATAAGTCACGATGACACACACACTCAGATCTCAGAAGTAAGAAAAGCCAGAGCCCAAATAAGTTAAAACAATATACGATTAAGTCCTTTGCTTGTCCTTGAGGTGTAGATTATTAAACTTTGTGGCTGTTTGAAGTTAGCTGGTTTCCTTCAAAATCCTGGAGTTGAATTGAAGTTCAAGTAAATGCACCTTGCTGGAGTCAATTTTAGCTTCAGAGAGAGAGAGATAGTAAGAGAGATAGAAAGAGAGAGTGTGTGAGAGAGACAGATTCCTTACTGCTCCCTTCGGCAGTGTTTCCAGATGGCTTTGATTTTTTTCGCTCTGTTTCTGGCTTGGTAAAACCAGCTCTTAAAACTCCAGCCTGTATATTCCAAGAAGGAATTTGATTAAAATGTCTTGTAGTCAGTGTTGCAGGACAAGTAATCACATTTTTGATCTTTCATTTCAGAAACTTTTGACACGTTTCAAGATCATAGAAACCAACAGGAGATGGGGCTATTTTGTGCTTGACAAAGGGGTTTTGAATGTCTGTTGGGTATCTGGCTGGTTAGCAGTTTCCATTGCCTTGCAGAATTACAGTTGATTTAAAGTCCAGCACTTTGCGTATTTAATACGTTTCATTCAATGGTCCCTTTTTGAAGTGAACCTTGACACCTCCAGGTGTGAAATTCCATGAGCAACATGTCACCAGGTCTACAGTGCAATCCATACAGTAACTTTCCATAAAAGATTAATTTACAATCCCCAGACCATAGATGACTCATGGCAGCTATTTTTGGTCAGTGTCTTTCCTTGTATTTTTTTTAAAGAGGTCCTCTTTAAACAGTTCAATATGCTTTTTTGGTTAGCTGGTGAAATTATAGATAGATCTCACTCAGTCACAATTTCCCATTGTCGTGGCAATGTTTATAAAATCATGGAGCCGTTTCTACTCTCATTTTATTCTTACATCTTCATTCAAGTAGGATGGTTGTATATTTGCATTTACTGGCCAATGTCTTCAGCTGAAGCATTCTGCTTGGAACCTCAGTGTCATGTTCAATCCTGAACTGATTGTGATTTTCAACCTAAGCACCATGGTTGGATGTGTTGAGTAACTAGTACACCCAGCACTTTGAAACCCAGCATTTGGCATAAAGACATGGCCAGGGTGAAGTAATCAGCAATTAATCAAAATGGAATAAAAATCTTATTTCCTGATATCCAATCCAACTTAATCCCACAATGCTCAGCTGTTGCCAGGTGATGTCACTAACTACAGACTGGAGTAAAATTCGTCTCTCTTAACGGATAATTCGGTGGGAGTAATAAAATATTTTTGAGTATAGGAAACAGCTCAGAAAAGGAGCACCAGCTAGGCATTGATTGAAATGCTTGCACTCCTGAAGTGTCGGTCCTGTTAGAGCTAAGAGTGCTGGATTTAGTACTTGACTAAAGGCAATCTCTGATAAATGCCACATCTCATTTCATTAACAACCATTAACAAATGGAAAATTCTATCTAACTTCCTTCAGTTGGCCTCCATATATGATAACACTGTCAATAGAATGGCATCAGTATGTTGTGTGGCTAGTTTGTTCTCACTTCCCTGCTTCACATAATTCAGAGGGAATCCACATCTTTAAAGACTATGCTTTAGAAACTATTGCCCAGATTAACGTGGGCAACAGGGGTCTCACCCACCATTTGGAGAACTGATGGGAGCCCCATGTCACTTTTCTCTGGGAGGCCAGATGCTATTACATTCCAATCTGGCACTTACCTGGGCAGTTTCTGGCCTCCATTCTGATTAAGCCCCCAATAGGGTGGAAATCCTGTCCCCAAGAGTTGACGGCCAGAGGCTGACAACTTTCCAGTATACAGCAGTGCCACTGGGAGCAACGGCCACTGCTGGTACTACAGTAGGGCCTTCACTAGAGATCGCTAGCAAATTTCTGGAAAGAGGTGAGTGTGGCAGGATGGGGGTTGCTGGGAGGGGATCACCAACATGGGAGAAGGAAGGGAGTTGGAAGCAAGGGCACAGATTGCCTCTTAATGAGGGACCCCACCATGATAGGCCGCTGACAAACCCAATAAGGCTTGCTGGGGGTTCAGCTACATGATAAGTCCCATGCCCCCCTCTGGTTAAACAGCAGCAGCAGTGGATGAAGCCCTTAAGTGGCCTTTAAGTGGCTTGATTGAAGGGAGACACGACGGTGACTGGATTTCCACCCATTACCCTCCTTCCCAATTACAAAGCCTCTGCCCACCACCTCCGAACTTGCCCAGGAGGGTGGGGGGGAGACATTAAATTCGATCCACAAAATCTGTGTAACCTCTTAATTGTAATTTTTATATTGAATTCTAGATCAATGGTTGAAATTTCAGGTTGCTTAGGTTTCCAAACCCATTGACCTCTTGAAACTCTGAATAATTTACAAGGACATTGATTAGAGAGTTATATCGATAATAGTAGCAAGCTGAATAAGGAACAAAAACAAAAATTGCTGGAAAAGCTCAGCAGGTCTCTGACAGCATCTGTGGAGAGGAAGACAGAGTTAATGTTTCGAGTCCGTATGACTCTTCATCAGAACTAGAGAGAAATAGAAGTGTGGTGAAATATAAACTTTTTAAGGGAGGGGCGTTGGACAGGTGAAGCTGGATAGAGGGCCAGTGATGGGTGGAGGCAAAGGAGAGAATGCCAAAGATGTCATAATCAAAAGGTCAAAGGGGTGTTATGACATCTTTGGCAATCTCTCCTTTGCCTCCACCTATCAGTGGCTCTCTATCCAGCTTCACCTATCCAGTCCCCCTTGAACAGCTTATATTTTACCACATTTCTATTTCTCTTTAGTTCTGATGAAGAGTCATACAGATTCAAAACATTAACTCTGTCTTCCTTTCCACAGATGTTATCAGACCTCCAGTAATTTTTGTTTTTGTTTCAGATTTCCAGCATCTGCAGTATTTTGCTTTTATCAAGATGAAAAAGGAGTTGAGCTCAGCTTTTATGTAGGTAGGCACATTGTCCCTGAATCTATCAGTGCCTCTCGTGAAAGCGATGATTAAAGTTGAGTTATAAAATGAGACGTTCTGTCATGCTGTACTTCTAATTAGCCATTAGGTTAGCAGTAAGGCTGTCAAGTTTTCATGTCTGTCAAGATTTTAAAAATTGCTTGTCAGTTCAAATATAATATTCAGTTTTTATATTGCTATATTCCCAGTCGCATATGGTGGCATTGCATATTGGAGTGCTAACTCAAGATTCCATGCAGTGGTGACAAACATGTTCAATCCTCCATTCAATTCAGTTCCCATGTTGGGGCAGAGGCAGATCGAAAATTGAGCTGCTGTTGTTCACTTTCTGTTAGTCTGCTGTAGCGTGGCTTCAGTGGAAGTCAGGCAACAGTTTCCTGCTTCAGTGCCAAAACAAGGTCCATAATAATATTCACAAATAAGGAAATTTTTTACCTCTGGAACTGTGCTACTTGAAAGAGTGATGAAACATGAACAGTTGTTTCCCTGGAGCAATAGGCATCATATCTGAAGTAATTTGAGTTGGGGTAAAGTGATTGAAGAGGCCATCAACAGTGCTATCTAGGTGGCACTTGCTTAGGAATTACCTGCTCACTGATGTTCAGTTTGGGTTCTGCCAGAGTCACTCAGCTCCTGACCTCAATATAGCCTTGGTTCAAACATGGACAAAAGAGCTGAATTCCAGAGGTGAGGTGAGAGTGACTGCCCTTGACATCAAGGCAGCGCTTGACCGAGTGTGGCATCAAGGAGCCCTAGCAAAACTGGGGTCAATGAGAATCAGGGGGAAAATCTCCACTGGTTGGAGTCATACTTAGCGCAAAGGAAGATGGTTGTGAATGATGGAGGTTAATCATCTAAGATCCAGGACATCGCTGCGGAGTTCCTCAGGGTAGTGTCCTAGGCCCAACCATTTTTAGCTGCTTCATCAATGACCTTCCTTCCATCATAAGGTCAGAAGTGAGGATGTTCGCTGATGACTGCACAATATTCAGCCCCAATCATGACTCCTCAGCTCCTGAAGCAGTCCATGTCCAAATGCAGCAAGGTCTGGACAATATCCAGGCTTGGGCTGACAAGTGGCAAGTAACACTTGCTCCAAACAAATGCCAGGTAATGACCATCTCCAACAAGATAGAATTTAAACATCACGCTGAAGCCTCGACTATCAACATCCCTGGGGGTTGCCAGCAATCAGAACCTGAACTGGACTAGATATATTAATGCTGTGGCTACAAGAGCAGGTCAGCGGCTAGGAATCGTGCAGCGAATAACTCACCTCCTGGTTCCCCAAAGTCTGTCCACCATCTACAAGGTACAGGTCAGGAGTGTGATGGAATAATCTCCACTTGTCTGGATGAGTGCAGCTCCAACAACACTCAAGAAGCTTGACACCATGCAGGACAAAGCAGCCTGCTTGATTGGTGCCCCATCCACAAGCATTCACTCCCTCCATCACCAACAAACAGTGGCAGCAGTGCGTACCATCTACAAGATGCACTGCAGGAACTCACCAAGCCTCCTTTGACAGCATCTTCAAAACCCATGACCACTACTGTCTGGAAGGACAAGGACAGCAGACACATGGGAACACCACCACCTGCAAAGTTCCCCTCCAAGCCACTCACCATCCTGACTTGGAACAATATCACTATTGCTTCACTGTCGCTGGGTCAAAATCCTGGTATTCTTCCCTAACAGCATTGTGGGTGTACCTACACCACATGGACTGCAGCAGTTCAAGAAGGCAGCTCACTACCACCTTCTCAAGGGTAATTAGAGATGGGAAATAAATGCTGGCCCAACTAGCAACACTCACATCCCATGAACGAACAAAAAAAATTTGGAACACTGGTCACATATGTAAAATCTCAAAACATCAAACTGTTACTCAGGAACATAAGAACATAGTAGCAGAAGTAGGCCATCCAGCTCATCTAGCCTGCTTCACCATTCAATAGAATCATGGCTGATCATCCACTTCAATGCTTGTTATCCCACACTATCACCACATCCCTTTATGTCACTGGTGTTTAGAAATTTGTCAACCTCTGCTTAAGCATACTCAATTACTGAGCTATCACAGATCTCTGGGGTAGAGAAATCCAAAGATTCATAACCTTCTCAGTAAAAAAAATTCTCCTCATCTCGGTTCTAAGTGGCTTCCCACTTATTTTGAAATTGTGTCCCCAGTTCTAAACTCCCTAACCAGGGGAAACATCTTATCTGCATCTACCCTGTTTATCCCTACAAGTAATTTGTAGGTTTCAATGAGGTCACCTCTCATTCTTTGAAACCCTAGAGCATACTGCCCCAGTTTCCTCAATCTCTCTTCATAGGACAGTCCCGCCATCCCAGGAACGAGTCTGGGGAACCTTTGTTGCCCTCCCTGTTTGGCAATAATATCCTTCCTAAGGTAAGAAGACCAGAACCGCACACAGTACTCCAGGTGTGGTCTAACCAAGGTTCTGTACATTTGAAGCTAGACTTCACTACTCCTGTACTCAAATCTGCTTATGATAAAGGCTGACATATCATTAGCCTTCCTAATTGCCTGCTGCACCTGAATGTTAGCTTTCAATGACTTATTGACAAGGACACCCAGGTCCCTTTGTACGTTTACACTTTCCAATCTTTGACCATTTAATAAATACTCTGCACATCTGTTCTTCCTACCAAAGTGGATAACCTCACATGTTTCTACATCATGTTCCATCTGCAATGTTCTTGCCTACTCACTAAGTCTGTCCAGATCCCCTTTAAGCCATTTTGCAACTTCCTCACAACACACATTCCCACCTAGCTTTGTGTCATCTGCAAGCTTGAAAATATTATTTTTGGTCCCCACATCCAATGCATTGATATGCATTGTGAACAGCTGAGGCCCAACTACTGATCCTTGCAGCACTCTTATGATCACAGTCTACCAATGCGAGAATGACTTGTTTATTCCTACTCTTTGCTTTTTGCCTGTTAACAATCCATAATCCATACCAGTGTATTACCTCCTAGCCCAAGTGTTTTTACTTTGCTAACCAACCTCCTGAGGGGGTCTTTATCAAAAGCCATCTGAAAATCCAAGTACACTACATCCACCTTTATCAATTGTCAGTAACATCGTCAAAGAACTCCAACAGTTTCATCAAACATGATTTCCCATTCATAAATCCATGTTGACTATGCCCAATCAGATCATTATTCTCTAAGTGTCAATTTATCACATGCTTTAAAACAGAGTCCAGCATTTTCCCTACTACTGATATAAAGCTAACAGGTCTGTAGTTCCCCACTTTCTCCCTCCCTCCCTTCTTAAATAGTGGGTGACATTTGCTACCTTCTAATCTACAGGAACCATTCCAGAATCTATGAAATTTTGGAAGATGATCCCCAATGTAGCCACTATCTCCGTAGCTACATCTTTCAACACCCTGGGATGTAGAATATCAGGTCCTGAGGACTTACCAACTTTCAGTCCTATTAATTTCTACAATACAACCTTCTTATTCATATTAATTTCTTTCAATTAAGATTTGTTGCATCGTCCTCAGTGAATACAGAAACTAAGTAATCATTTAGCTTCTCTGCTATTTCTCTATTCCCCATTATAAATTCTTCTGACTCTGCCTGTAATGGACCCATGATTGCCTTAGCCAAAGGTTTCCTTTTTATGTACTTGTAGAAGCTTTTACAGTCTGTTTATATGATTTTTGCTAGTTTCCATTCATATTCTATTCTCCTTTCTTCATCAGTTTCTTGGTCCTCTGCTGTATTCTAAAATGTTCCCAATCCTCAGGTCAATTTTATAGACCTTTCCTTTTAACCATGTACAATCCTCCTCTGACACCTTACGTCACATCAACAATTTCCAGTTCCCTGGCCCCAACCGCTTCCTCTTCACCATGGATGTCCAATCCCTCTACACCTCCATCCCCCACCAGGATGGTCTGAGGGCCCTTAGCTTCTTCCTCGAACAGAGGCCCGAACAATCCCCATCCACCACTACTCTCCTCCGTCTGGCTGAACTTGTTCTCACACTGAACAATTTCTCCTTCAACTCCTCTCACTTCCTCCAAATAAAAGATGTGGCTATGGTTACCCGCATGGGCTCCAGCTATGCCTGTCTCTTTATGGGGTATGTGGAACTTTCCTTGTTCCAGTCCTACTCCGGCCCCCTTCCACAACTCTTTCTCCGGTACATCGATGATTACTTCAGTGCTGCTTCATGCTCTCGTCTGGACCTGGAAAAATTTATTAATTTTGCTTTCAATCTCCACCCCTCCATCATTTTCACGTGATCCAACTCTGACACTTCCCTTCTCTTCCTTGACCTCTCTGTCTCAATCTCTGGTGATAGACTGTCCACCAATATCCATTACAAGCCTACCGACTCCCACAGGTACCTCGACTACAGCTCCTCACACCCCGCTTCCTGTAAGGACTCCATCCCATTCTCTCAGTTCCTTCGCCTCCGTGGCATCTGTTCTGATGATGCTACCTTCAAAACCAGTTCCTCTGACATGTCCTCCTTCTTCCTTAACCGAGGTTTTCCACCCACGGTCGTTGACAGGGCCCTCAACCGTGTCCGACCCATCTCCCACGTATCCGCCCTCATGCCTTCTCCTCCCTCCCAGAAACATGATAGGGTCCCCCTTGTCCTCACATATCACCCCACCGGCCTCCGCGTTCAAAGGATCATCCTCCGCCATTTCCGCCAACTCCAGCATGATGCCACCACTAAACACATCTTCCCTTCACCCCCCCCCCGGCGGCATTCCATAGGGATCGTTCCCTCCAGGACACCCTGGTCCACTCCTCCATCACCCCCTACTCCTCAATCCCCACCTATGGCACCTCCCCATGCCCACGCAAAAGATGCAACACCAGCCCCTTCACTTCGTCTCTCCTCACTGTCCAAGGCCTAAACACTCCTTTCAAGTGAAGCAGCATTTCACTTGCATTTCCCCCAACTTAGTCTACTGCATTCGTTGCTCCCAGTGCGGTCTCCTCTACTTTGAAGAGACCAAACGTAAACTGGGCGACCGCTTTGCAGAACACCTGCAGTCTGTCCGCAAGAATGACCCAGACCTCCCTGTCGCTTGCCATTTTAACACTCCACCCTGCTCTCTTGCCCACATGTCGGTCCTTGGCTTGCTGCATTGTTCCAATGAAGCCCAACACAAAATGGAGGAACAGCACCTCATCTTCCGACTAGGCACTTTACAGACTTCTGGACTGAATATTGAATTCAACAACTTTAGATCTTGAACTCCCTCCTTCATCCCCACCCCCTTTCTTTTGTTTTTTCCAATAATTTATATAGATTTTTCTTTTCCCACCTATTTCCATTATTTTTAAATCTTTTATGCCCCCCCACCCCCACTAGAGCTGTACCTTGAGTGTTCTGCCATCCATTCTTAATTAGCACATTCGTTTAGATAATATCACCAAAATCAACACCTCTGTGTTCTTTTGTTCTTTTGTCTGTGACATCTTTTGATTATCTGCTCCTATCACTGCTTGCTTGTCCCTACAACCACAAACCCCCCTCCACTTCTCTCCCCCACCCAACCACCACCACCACCCCCCCCATCCCACCTTAAAGCAGCTTATATTTCACCCCTCTCCTTGGAATCACCCAGTTCTGTTAAAGGGTCATGAGGACTCGAAACATCAACTCTTTTCTTCGCCGCTGATGCTGCCAGACCTGCTGAGTTTTTCCAGTTAATTCTGTTTTTGCCTTAACTTCCTTTGTTAGCCACGGTTGACTGACTTCTCTTTTGGGTTTTGTACCTTGAAGGAATATATAATTGCTGTAAACTATGTAATAATTCTTTAAAGATTATCCATTGCCTGTATACCGTCATACCTTTTCATGTATTTTCCTAATCCACCTCAGCCAATTTGCCCTTCATACCTTCATAATTTTCTTTGTTCAAATTTAACAGCCTGGCTTCAGTTAGAACTACCTCACTTTCAAACATAATGTAAAATTCTATCATTTTATGGTCACTTCCTGGGTTGTAGGTGTAACATTGGCTGGTGATATTGTTCTCAACCATTTATGGCACATGCAGCACAAAATCAATCTCATGAGAAATCTGTTTCTTTCACAGTTATCTTCTACTCTGCATTATGTCACCATTTATGAAGAAAGAGAACATGCATTAGCTTTGTGAAAAATTGGTCATCGCATTATTTAATAGTCAATCAAATAACCAAAAGACAAATGCAGCTCTCCGTGATTATACATTTCAAATTTTATAGGATGATTTTACTACCCAATTTAAACTGAAAAGGACTTAAAGTCTGACGAAATAGAATTTTTAATTGTGCTTCACAACAGCTGATGTAGAAGGACAACGTTAGCTGACAGAGGTTGTGTGTATATGTGTGTGTGAGAGAGATGACAGATTGTATTGATTACACAGCTGTGGGTGCTTGGCCCATTTTATCTGATGATGCTGCATCCAAGATAATATCTTAAGCATAGCTGAAACATGTTACTCTGCTTAAACCTTGTATCCTTCCTCATTCTCTCTTTATCTTGACACATTTCAGCCTTAACACTCCATCTACTCCCTTCTCACTTGCCTCAACCCCCGCTCACTCAACCAGCGGAACCTTCCATTCTGCAGCCTAAGTTCGGTTACAGGCTTGGAAGTGGGAGTGATTATCGCTGGGAGGCAGGATAGCTGACTACGTGTGATCTTGCATTGTTCAGCTCATTACCTATGCATCTGTGACGAGCCTGGCAGATTTTATGGAGGGGGCGGGCAGGAAGTTGCCATTCCTGCTGTTATCTAGTGGAGTCGAAGACCCAGGTGCCATATTTAAAGGGCACCTGGACAGCCATTTGCTCACTGTAGGCCAGGAGCTTCAGTCTGGCTGTTCTTCAACACTGAACAAGAATGTGTCAGAGAAGAAAACAACGTCCAGCCCCGTGATTCAGCGAAGCCTCCCTGGAGGCTCTCCTCCAGGCTGTCCAGGAAAGGCTGGAGTTGCTGTGTCCCCAGATTGGCAGCAGGAAGCCTTCCCATCTGACCATGGCAGCCTAGAAAGAGGATGCCCAGAAACACCCAGCAGTGTTGGAAGAGGATGAATTATCTACTGGGCTCCGCCAGGGTAAGTGCACCACTGGCTCTCACAGCAAACTGACACTCATAAGGGCATCAAACAGTTTAAGTTGTGAGTGCACAGAGATGTCACACAGGAGTTTGGGTTGCAGCACTCATCAGCAGACGGGACATCGGCACTGAATGTGTGCCAGCTACTTCATGCTCTCAATCTCATATCTGTTGCAGGACATCCTGCTTTTTAATCACTTACTAGGGAGGGCTCAGCAGCTGCCATTGACATCCATGCTCCTGAACTGCTCATACAATCACTAAGCAGTGAGCACAATCAATCCTGTCTTTCTGCAGGACAAGAATTCCCCCAAGTGGGAGCAATCCCAGATCAGAGGCAGGATTCCCAACATTAGAGTCCTCACCACTTTTGAGCAGCTGGTCACTGAGATAGCTGGGGAGGAGCAGGACTGTGCCTGTGCTGATGGGGGATAGGATTCTGCTAGGAAGCCAGTGTGCCTCCAGTCAGCAGTTGTCAGCTGCGTCCATACAGTAATACATTGCTTTAATTAATGAGCCTGCTTAGTCAACCACTAAATCTCTCTTTTCTCTATCCCAGGTAGTAGCAAGAAAAGGGGGAGGCCAACAGCGGACACCACCCACAGCTCCATGTCCAACCCCACCTCTGAGGAGGAAGCCTCAGATGATGCAATGTCATGGTGTTTGCCTACACCCACCACCAGTGCAGAAACAGTCATCTCGGTGGGTGCATGGTCTAGAGTAGGCTTAAGATCACAATTTGGTGAGCACATCATTGACGTAGGTCCACAGTTGGTGGAGGAATTGACAGCCGAGGTCTCTGACTCTAGTAGGACTGCTGGAGATCAGGGCCACGCTCTGGCCTGTACAGGTGACGAGCCTCTGAAGTCAGCCCTGAGAGACATGTTGGAGACGCAGTGACAGGCAGGTGGGCATCAGGCAGAGATACCAGAGGTCGTGTGCAGATTGGACCGAAGGCTGGAGGAATCCGTCCACATTCTGTCTGCTGTTGTGGCTCCAGCACGCAAGCACTTGGCTGCCTCCATGAAAAGGGTAGCAGCTGCCTTGGAGGCCCAGGTCCTGCAGAACGCATAGTGGCTGCCAGATTGCACTCAGACCTGCACTCTGTCACTCTAGCCATGGGTGCAGTGTAGCAGTGCCTAGGCAAGAGGGGGACTGAGCACCTTGACCTCCCTCCAGGTGTAACTTCTCTTCAAGGAGTCAGGAGGTGCTAACGGGCACCCGCAGGGAGAAGGAGCACCAACCAGGCATCCCGAGGGCTTCATCCCAGGAAAGTCCAAGGATGCCCTGCTGCTCCCCTCTGCCAGTGATCACATCACCTCCAGCAGGCCAAGGAGGGTGCACCTGCACCCGAGTGAGAGACCCTTAGCAGGCCGGGGCCCTCCAGGCCTCGGGTCACCAGAGGACACTCACCAAAGTCAGTACAGTCATCCGTACATAGCAATCAGTAACCTGCCTCCACCTCAGCTGTGGATGCCAGGGTTGCACATAGACTTAGCAGTAGGCAACAAAAGATTAACAAGTATTAAAAGCACACAGGTGGCATGGGTGTACAACCATTGTTTATAGTTTTGGGCCCATAGCTTTGCTCCTCCCTGTGGACCTATATATATATGGTTCTGCCTGAAAGAGCTCTTTGCCAGGTCAGCGCTCCCTCGGGAGAAGGTGTGAGGGTGGCATGAATGCGCCCCCACCAATATTGCTTCTAAGTTGCCATGCACACGGACTTTGTGAGAACATTGGTAAAATCACAATTCTACTTACAGGTGCCCACAGTCACAGGGGAACAGATTGCCGTGCAAGTTCGAATACACCGATTTAGCGCCAGGGCATAGTTTGGTGCCTGCAAAGGATCAAATCACTAGCAGCGCATAAGGTAACTAGTGCAATTTAATTCAGCTGTCATAAATCAAGGTACATTAGAGAAAAGTATAATGTCTGTAACCAAAAAGGGACAGGGAGTTCCAGCCAGCAGACAATAGAAAACCAAAAAGTTAAAGTAATGAGTTGGCAGCTTACACTGTCTGGAATCTGATAGCTCTCAGATTGACATGGGCTTGTCTGCTACATCATAGCTCTACTATAGCGTCTGCATATGCTCTGATATTCTGGCTCTCGTCAGCTTCATCCTCTTCACTGTCATCATCATCAGAAGAGACATCTCGGTCCTCCATGTCTCCCTCAGCCAAGACATCCCCCTTTGTAGTGCCAGGTGTGCAGGGCATAGCAGACAACGGTGATCTGGGACACACTCCGTGGTGAATATTGGAGACCCCCACCTGAACGGTCCAAAGATCTGAACCTCATCTTTAAGAGGCCTATTGTCTGCTCAATCACAGCCCTGGTGGACACATGTGCCACATTGTAGCTCTCCTCAGCAGCACTCTGCAGATGGCGAACTGGTGTCATCAGCCAGGTCTTCTGGGGTATTCCTTGTGCTCAAGGAGACAGCCCCGCAATCGCCAAGATCTGACAAAAACATGTGCCACCTAGGAATGGTTCGGAATGGAGGAATCTTGAGAGTTCCCTCGGGACTGAGCACAAACGTGCAGGATCTTCCATCTGTGAAGGCAAATGATATGAGCTGCATGTTCAAAGAGTGGAATCCTTTTCTATTCATGAATATGACTGTCTGTTGGCAGGCAGCTCTCAAGGCCACATATGTGCAGTTAGGAAACTGATTGCTGCAAATCCCAATACTCTTCCAACCTGGTTTTTGGGATCCAGATGGAATTAAACAAATTGATGCGCTCTCCTGAACAGGGCATCTGCTACCTCCCGTATGCACTGTGTGACACTGACTTGAAGATACCGCAGAGATCCCCAATGGAGCTCTGGAAGGAGCCGCTGGCAAAGCCACTGGCATGGATTCCGTCCAGGTTCTTACAGCCGCAGGACATCATAGAGAAGCTGGCAGGTGCCTGCAGCCACGTTCTGGGACATTCTAAGGCACCTCCAGCACTGCCTTTTGCTCATTTGTAGACAGCTGCATTGCCTGCAAAATAGCCATGGTCAGGTCACTGCTCGCCATTGCAGTGGACGCTGTTCGCCAGCATCCTGACCTTCTTGAGGGTCCGCTGCCTCTTGCTTCTTAGGCCATTGCTCTCTCCAGGGTCTGTGCCAACCTGCGATGGGCCCTCCTTCTCCTCATCTGGATCAGAGCCAGTAGAAAGGCAGAGTTGCATGGAGCCTGCATCATCTAGGCCTCAGTGGATCTTTGAACAGATTGAGGTAATGAATCTAGTGAGCATATACTCTGCAGGTTTGCCTCCATCTAAGAGCCACCAAGCCAGTGCCAAGCCGTGTGCTTGGCTTCCATCTAGACATGGCATCCCCATGCCACCCCTTCCAGATGAAGGATATCCTGGAGGACTAAAGATGGGTGTTCCTTATGTTCAAACATGATGGCACGTGGAGACAGTGTTCTTTGATCAGTGTGATGAGAGCCATGTGTGAGTCCCTTCCCTCAGACACTATTCAGCTTGCTGTCACTACCGTCAAGACTCTATTGAGAGGCTATTGCCTTGGCAGTGTTAAGAGACTAACCAAGTGAGCCCTTGTCAGGCATGACAAAGGGAAATAACAGTAAAAACTGAGAAATAAGAATACTAATCCATACTGGTCTTGCATACCTTAAAAGGGAATGCCAGTCGAGGCCAGTACTCTTATTTCCCAATTTTTACCGTTTTTTCATATCAGGAGGAAGGAGGTTTGGAGTCGGGAGTTTGCTGCGTTCACCAACTGTGCCCCTGGGAGGAACCCAATTCCGTCCCTCCCTTCATCCCTGCACATGGCAAACGCACAGAATGAATGACAGCTCCACACCTTGCTGGGATGTGGATGTTATGAGACCCATGAGTCAGAAAGCAAACCTGATGCTGTGTGGGCTTCACCATAGATAGGAGAACAAAACTGAGTATGGTTCTCATCCAGTTGCCTCATGATTGTTAGGGTGGCCCTTTAGTTGGCCACTTGCGCCAGACTTGAACTCCACCCACCCGAAAAGACCCTTCTCCCACTTCGAGGGGTCATATTTACTGAATAACTGCGTTATCCAGGTCAGATTTTAAAAATGGTGCACTTCACCTTTCAAACTCATTCCACCACCTTCTACCCACCAACATCCCCCCTTCACCCTTGTACCACCCAATATCGCCATTCCTCTCTGCTCTGTCACCCTTGAACCTTCCCCATTACCTTTGCACCTATTACCATCCACCTCCACATGCCTTTCCTCCCCTCTGAACCTACACCTGTTACCATCCCCATGCCCGTTGTCCGATCCACCTGTTTCATCCATTTACATACCGCCCACCGCCCCACAAAACCTTCACCCACGTGACTATCGCCCTGGACCTGCCACCCTCCCGCATCCCCCTCCCTCCTCTCACTGTGACTATTCCCTCCGCTGCCCAGTACCCTCAGTTCGACACCAGGACCCCACCATCGAAAGTACTGACTCCACCCTCTAGAACTATCTCTCCCCCACCTTCCTTGCCTGGAATCCCTCCTCCCCCACCCAGCCACAGGACCCTCAGGCCCAAGAGGAAAGGCCTTTCCCTCCATCCCACATCGCTACACCCTTGCATTCCCTCGCTGCCTGCCCCGCTTCCCTGGACCAACTCTTTCATCCCAAACAACCTCTTTCCCTTCCCTGGACAGTCTCTTCTTCCCCAGCCAGCCTCCCATATCCAAACTCCACTCCAGCCTATCCCACCTTCTCTCTTTTGCCTGTCTCCCATGTCCACTCTCTGCTCCAATCTTCCACCCCCTCAGCTTGCCTCCCATGTCCAGCTCCGCTCCACCCTTCCATCCTTCGCCTGCCTCCCACATCCAGTCTCTGCTCCACCCTTCCAGCCCTTCCCACCCTTTGCCTGCCTCCTATGTCCAGCCTTTGCACAGCGTGTCCTACTGGCACCCAACATGAGTCAAGTTGTGAGCAGTCCCCAAGAAGGCAAAAGCAGTGTCCACTCACCTCAAAGTCATAGGAGAAATCAAGCTCACCAGGCGTACGCCACTTATGTACATTCGGAAAAATGAATATCTGACTGGCGGGGAACTTAATTTGGAGGGGAAACTTAATTTCGGCAAGGTGGTCTTTTAATGAGCATGCATGAAATATTAGTGCATGCAAAAGGGCTTCCCAACATTCTTCATCGGGACGCTTGACCCATCTTTAAACCACCTTTAAAGTCCTGAGAACAGAATTCCTAAAATTCATCCCAACATCCCAAATGATTTTTGGCCTCCCGCCAAAATTAAGCCCCCCTCCCCGCTGGCGGAGGGGACTGCTGCTGGTGGGACTGGAAGATTCCACCCAATATGTTTAGTTTTGTCTATTCCTCTTCTTACCTATTCCTTCTATCCATTTCACCCAAAGAAGATACAGAATGGCACACTGTACATCTCATCTTATATACCTTGTGGAGTTTATAGAACATAAAACAAAAACGAACAGAGCCTCCCTCTTCCATTGCTGGTGCCCTTACTCATGCTTGGCCTTGGGAATAGGTGGAGGGCAAGAGCAAGGGACAGACACAATGAGGGGCAAGTGCCTAAAAGAAAACCTGGAACAAAGTGATGGTGCAAGGGACTGTTACAGAGATGGGGTCCTGGACCTTTTGTCCATGTGGTTGAAAGCAAAAGATTGGGTAGCTAACAGAGGCATCAGAAGAGAAGAAAAGGGCATAGAGATGAGAGAGAGCAAAAGAGAGGTAGTGGAAAATGATTGTGACACCTAGAATGCTGTGAACAGTTTTGGTCCCCTTTTCCAAGGAAAGATATACTGGCATTGGAGGCAGTCCAGAGAAGGTCATTAGGTTGATCCCAGGCATGGAGGGATTTTCTTATGAGGAGAGGCTGAGTCAGTTGGGACTGTACTCATTGGAGTTTAGAAAAAAGAGAGGCAGACTTATTGAAACATGTAGGATTCTTAGGGGGCTTGACAGGGTAAACACTGAGAGGTTGTTTCACCCTGTGGGAGATTCTAGGACCAGAGGGCGTAATCTTAGAGTAAGGGGTCGCCCATTTAAAACAAAGATGAGGAGGAATTTTTTCTCTCAGAGGATAGTTAATCTGTGGAATTCTTTACTGCAGAGGGCTGCTGAGGCTGGATCATTAAGTATATTCAAAGCAGAGATAAACAGATCAGTAAGGGAATCAAGGGTTATGGGGAAAAGGTAGGAAAGTGGAGTTGAGGATTATCAGATCAGCCACGATCTCATTGAATGGCAGAGCAGACTCGATGGGCCAAATGGCCTTCTTCTGCTCCCACGTCTTATAGTCTTATGGGGATGAAATTATTTCCAAGCTCAACTGATTTATGTATGCTGAGAGATGGAACAGGGGGAGAAAATTCAATACCGTTGTGGCAACAGGGAGACATTCTGCTTGCTGCTTTTTGCCTATTTTCCAATCCATGGCTTCCACCTCCTCTTCCCAACCATTCTTCTGTGCTGCCTTTATCATACTCTTCAATCTCCAGCATGATGCCAGAAATCATCTTCCCTGTAGTTTCCCCCATCCCTGCTGCAAAATAAAAAACACAAAAATGTAGTTTCTCCGGCCCATTACTCTCTTACCCAATTCTGCTTTCCAACTCAATCCAAATTATTAGCCTTTCATCTATGTTCAGCTCATCCACAGCCCAATTCCCGATATAATTCACTCTCCACACTTTACCTCTCATATACTTGCTCAGGCGCTGCCCTTGCTGTTCACATTTGCCCTCCATTCTCATTTTCTCCCCTCTCAACTCTCTCACCAGGTCCTGATCACTACAAATCTTTATAATAGCACAGATGGACTCTTTATTCATTTATTTCCTCTTACCCATTGTTGTACAATTTTATGGATTTGTTGCTACGCTATTAATAATGTAATTCTGAGCTATTTACTTCCCTAATTTCTTAATTTTCTGCTTCCTGTTCCTCTATATGTATTAATGGAGTGGTGGCTAGTATTCTATTAATTTGTTTAACTCCACTTAATTGCACTGCAATGTTTAATCACAACATTTTATCTTTATCATTGTACAATTAGTCTAAAAAAAACCCAGTAGCACATCTAGTGGTACTTTGTTATAATTTTCATATTATTCTGCTGCCAGCTTCTGTCTCCACTATTTTATGGTTTAGTGTTGTCACATTATTTAGGAATATTGACATAAAACTTTCAGACTGCACAGTTCTTAACCCTTGGTGTCTTATGCATTATTGACTAGAAATATATTAAACACCTTATATCTACACACATCTTTTGGCAACTTTCTCCATTATAAGTTCCTCTATATCCACAAGTTCCTCTATCCACATTTAGAATGGAAACTTTCTAAGTAAACAGTTATGCTCCAGTTACACACTTTCACCAGTGGTAGCCAAGATCAAAGCAGATGGCTATGGCAACAGCAACTATTGGAATTTGAGAGGCCTAACCTCCAGCAGCAAGAGAGGGGCCTGAGGCTAAGCAAAAGCACCTGATTCTGGCAGCTGGAAAGGGGGAGCTGTAGCTCCATTGGGTCACAATTGCTAGGGAAGTTGTCAGGGAAGAGGCCAACTTGAATGGACACTCTTCACAAAGACCCAGAAATCATAGATAATTAACAATGCAGAGGAAGGTCATTCAACCTAACATGTCCATTCTGGTCGATGTAGCACTGCCAGCTTAATCCCAACTTCCCGCACTAGGTCTGTAGCACTGCAACGTAATGGCTCTTCAAGTTGTTATGATCCAGTTAGGGACCATTAACATTTTGTTTAAAAGTAGACAACTTGAAATCCCAGTTACCCACTAAGAGAATAAAGCCACATGGTTCCATGGTTTTAAACAAATAAAATAAACTTTACTATACAAAGTCAGTAGAGGAAAACAATCTACAATATCTATCTTATACTCTGTCATTCAGAAGTAACATGAGGTAAATATGAATTAACAGGCAAACTGTGGTTAAACACAGCACAGTGCACCAGATCCCATGGATTTCTCAGCAACCCACCCAGACATCAGCAACTATAGTGAGTCACAATATCTCCTCAAAACTCTGTCTCCCTCATGAGGGATTTCAACACTTCACTTTTGAAGATCTTGCCTCTGAATTCCCTCAAAATCTGCTCTGACTCAGACTGCCTCAATGACTGATCACCTACTGACCTCTTGTCCTGAGACCACATATCACAGGATTCACAAAGCTGCACTCCTGCCTCTAATTACCAGCACAATGCCAGCTCTTTTGCAGACTGCTGGCTTCACTAAGCTGCCCTTGCCCTGGATGTCTCCAAACTCCACTCTCCCAGCTGCACTGAGTTATAAGTTGTTCAGGGCTTCTCTGAGTCCTAACTGCCTGGCACGGAACCAGTGAACTTCTGCCCCTCTCTCACCTCCTCAGGACTTTACTGAACCTTAATTGCATGGAGCCTGCTAACAGCCCAGGGGTTCTCCATGAACTGCAAACTACAAGAGGTCCAAATTGCAACTGATCCTCTCCCCCAGCAAATACCAAATAAATTAAAACAAGAGAACCTTCATAAGCTCCACCATCTCTATGAAGATAAAGCCTTTCAGGGTTCACTGAATGCTTTTAAACTAATTCAGCTCTAACTCCCAAAAGAAAACATCTCCCTGGACTGCACTTATTTGCAAGCAGCGTAGACATTGAGTGAAATTTTACGCCAGCTGGATTTTACAGTCCCCCCCAAAGTGAATGGAGTTTAGAAAGGCTCACCACATTTTACGGCCGGGTCCCCACCAGGACAGGACAGTAAAATTCCAGCCCAAGTCTCCAGTTCCCCAGCTAAGTAAGCCCACTTGCTGTTTTATGGCTCCAACTCTTTTATTCTGACTCTTTTAAACAAACATGGGTAACCTTTTGAACTGTCATTTTCTTTTAAGTGTTCTGGCAATATCTAAAGCTCAACACTTTAGTTACCAGCAACAACCTTCCCAGAACTAAGGTTGTAAAATATTAACATGAACCACAAACTAGATATTCACCACAAAGAAGACATCCAAGTACTTTTTAAACATGGTGAGAGTTTCTGCCTCTTTCCAGACAGAGTTCCAGCTCCCTACCACCCTATGGGTGAAAAAATGTTTCCTCATCTCCCCTCTAATCCTTCTACCAATTACTTTACATCAATTCTCCCCGGTGTTTGATTCCTCTGTTCAGGTAAACAGATAATCTCTATTTACTCTATCTGGGCCCTTCATAATTTTACACACCACAGTTAAGTCATTCCTCAGCCTTCTCTGTTCCAAGGAAAACAATGCCTGCCTATCCAATCTTTCTTCATAGCTAAAACTTTCCAGTCCTGGCAACATCCTCTTAAATCTCCCCTACAGCCTCTCCAGTGTAATTACATCTTTCCTGTAATGTGGTGACCAGAACTGTCCACAGTACCCAAGCTGTGATCTAACTAATGTTGTACACAGTTCTAGCATAACCTCCTCGCCCTTATATCCTATGCCTCAGATAATAAAGGAAAGCATGCCATATGCCTTCTTAACCTCCTTATTGACCTGTCCTGCTACATTTAAGGATCTATGGGCATCCACTCCAATGTCCCTCTGTTCCTCCACACTATTCAGTATTCATCTATTTATTTTGGATTGTTGCCTTGCTTCACTTCCCAAAATGCATTACCTCACACTTCTCCTTTTTGAATTCCATTTTCCACTTTTCTGCCCGACTGACCAGACCCTACATCTTCCTGCAGCATAAAGCTTTCTTCCTCCCTTCAACCACATGGCTTATCTTTTTTATATCATCTGCAAAAATCTTTATCATGCTCCCACTTGAGCCCAAGTGATCAATATAATCTACAAAAAGCAAGGGATTGAGCAGTTGAGCCCTGCAGAATCTCACTGGTAACATATTTCCAGTCACAAAATCCAGTTGCAAAATACCCTTTGCTTCCTGCACTATTCCAATTCCAAATTGCCATTCCCCCAAGGGCTTTTCTCCACAGCAGATGACATAAATAACAAATTAGAAACAGAGGGTAACCAAGGGGCTAGTAAGAGTGAGGAACTCAAGATTATTAATATCAGCAGAGAAAAAGTGATAGAGAAACTTAAGGGACCAAAAGCTGACAAATCCCCAAGATCCAATGGCCCACATCCAAGGGTCTTAAAAGCGGAAACTGCAGAGATAATGGATGCACTGATTATAAGTTTATAAAATTCACTAGATTCCAGACTGCACCCAGTGGATTGTATGTTAGCAAATGTAACTCCACTATTCAAGAAAGGAGGGAGTGAGCAAACAGGGAACTACAGGTCAGTTAGCCTGACATCAGTTGTTGGGAAAATGCTGGATCCTATAATTAGGGAAGTCTTAACATTGGAAAGGCATAGTATGATCAAACAAATTCAACATGGTTTTATGAAAGGGAAGTTGTGCTTGATAAATTTATTCACTTTTTGAGGATGTAACCAGTAGAGTTGATAAAGGGGAGCCAGTAGATGTAGCACACTTGGAGTTCAAAAAGACATTCAATAAGATGCTTATAGGCTAAAAAGTACAAGATAAGGCTTGTGGATTTGGGGCATTATAATAGCATGGAAAGAGAATTGATTAATGGACAGGAAACAGAGAGTAGGGTTAAACAAAGGATCTTCATATTGGCAAGCTGTAACTAGAGGAGCTTTCTTCTTTTCTGTCATGGAATGTGGGTGTAACTGGCAGTGCCAGCATTTGTTACCCATCCCTAATTGCCCTTGAACTGTGTGGCTTGGTAGACCATTTCAGAGAGCAGATAAGAGTCATTGCTGTGGTTTGGAATCACATGTAGGCCAGCCAGGTAAGGATAGCAGATTTATCCCCTAAAGGACATTAGTGAACCAGAAGGGTTTTGATGAAGAATCAATGATAGTTTCACAGTCACCATTACTGAAACTAGTATTCAATACCAGAATTTATTAATTGAATTTTAATTCCACCCACTGCCTCAATGGGGATTTGAACCAATGTCCCTAGAGCATTAGTTTGGACCTCTACTAGTCCAGTGACATTATCACTGTGCCATCTCCCCCAGGGCCTCAGCTGTTTGTGACCTTTATTAATCACTTAGTCAAAGAGATAAAGTAATGTATCTAAGTTTGCTGATGATACAAAGTTAGGGGGGAATGTAAGCTGTGAGGAGGATGTGAAGAGGCTGCATAAAGTTATAGGTAAGTTATGTGAGTGGGCAACAAGGCGGCAGATGTGGTAAAACACAGGGAAATGTGAGGTTATTCACTTTGTCGTAAAAATAGAAAAGTGGATTTGTTTTTTAAAATGCATGGAACTTTTAAATGTTCATATAATGCAATATCCTAGGTCCAACCATCTCCATCTGTTTCAATGACCTTCCCTCCATCATAAGTGCCAGGCAATGACAATCTCCATAAGAGAGCATCTAACCATCTCCCCCTGACATTCAACAACACTACATTGCTGAATCCTCCATCATCAGCATCCTGGGGATTACTGTTGACCGGAAACTTAACTGGGCCAGCCACACAAATACTGTGGCTTCAAGAGCAGGTCAGAAGCTGGGAATTCGGCAGCAAGTAACTCATCTCCTGACTCCCGAAATCTGTACACCATCTACAAAGCGCAAGTCAGGGGTGTGATGGAATAATCTCCATTTCCTTGGATGAGTGCAGCTCCAACAACACTCAAAAAGATCAATACCATCCAAGACAAAGACTTGATTGGCACCCATCCACCATCTTAAACATTCACTCCCTGCACCACCAGTGCACAGTGGCAGAAGCGTACCATCAAAGAGATACACTGCAGCAACTTGCCAAGGGTCTTTCAACAGCTCTCTACCACCTAGAAGGACAAGAGCAGAAGAGGCATGGGAACACTGCAACCTGCAATTTCCCCTCCAAGTCACACACCATTCCAACTTGGAACTACATCACCGTTCCTGTGCAGAGCTTTGGTCTCCATATTCAAGGAAGGATATACTTGCCTTGGAGGCAGTCTAGCAAAGGTTCACTAGATTAGCTCCCGGGATGACAGCTTTGTCCCATGATCACAGAATCACAAATCGTAACGGCACCGAAGGAGGCCATTCAGCTCATCGTGTCTGCACTGGCTCTCCAAATGAGCATTATGACCTAGTGCCATTGCCCTGCCTTTTCCCTGTATCGTCGCACATTGTTTCTATTCAAATGATCATCTAATATTCTTGAGTGCCTCGATTGAACCTGTCTCCGCCACACTTCCAGGCAATGCATTCCAGACCCGAACCACCCATTGTGTGAAAAAGATTTTTCTCAGGTGAGAATTGCTTCATTTTCAAATCACTTTAAATCTGTGCCCTCTCTTTCTTGATCCTTTTATGAGTGGGAACATCTTCTCCCTATCTACTCTGTCCAGCCCCCTCATGATTTTGAACATCTCTATCAAATCTCCTCTCAGCCTCCAGAGAGAACAATCCCACCCTCTCCAATCTATCCTCGTAGCTGAAATTTCTCATCCCTGGAACCATTCTTGTAAAACTCTTCTTGCACTTTCTCTAATATGTTCACATCCTTCCTATAATATGGTGTCCAGAACTGTACACAATATTCCAGCTGACGTCTGAAGAGTGTTTTATATAAATTCAGCATAACCTCCTTGCTCTTGTACTCTATGCCCCTATTAATAAAGCTCAGGATACTATATGCTTTATTAACTGCTCTCCACCTGCCCTGCTACCTTCAATTATCTATGTACCTATACCCCAAGTCTTTCTGCTCCTACATCACCTTCAAAATTTCACCCCTTATTTTATCTTGTCTGTCCATCTTCTTCATACCAAAATGCATCACCTCACACTTCTCTGCACTGAACTTCATCTGCCACCTATCTACCCACTCCACCAACTTGTCTATGTCCTCTTGAAGTTCTACACCGTCCTCCTCATGGTTCACAACATTCCCAAGCTTCGTATCATCCACAAACTTTGAAACTGTCCCCTGCAGGAAAAGGGTCCCAATACCAACCCCTAGGAAACTCCACTACAAACCTTCCTCCAGCCCGAAAAATATCCATTGACCATTACTGACTGCTTCCTACTTTTCCGCCAATGTTGTATCTATGTTGCTACTGTCCCTTTTATTCCATGAGCAATAGCTTTTCTCACAAGTTGGTTGTGTGGCACTGTGTCAAGTGCCTTTTCAAAGCCCATGTACACCACATCAACAGCATTACCCTCATCGACCTTTTGTGTTACCTCTTCAAAGAACTCCAGCAAGTTAGTTAAACACAATTTCCTCTTTAGAAATCCATGCTGGCTCTTCCTGATCAACCCATATTTTTCGATGTGACCACTAATTCTATCACGAATAATTGTTTCTAGAATCTTACCCACCACTGAAGTTATACTGACTGCTGGGCTTATCCCTACAACCTTTTCTGAACAGGGGCATAATGTTTGCAATTCTCCAGTCCTCTGGCACCACATGTTAGTCTAGGGAAGACTGAAAGATTATGGCCATTGCCCCTGCAATTTCAACGCTCACTTCCTTCAATATCCTTGGATGCATCTCATCAGGTCCTGGTGACTTGTCAACTTTAAGTACTGACAGTCTGTTCAACCCTTCCTCCTTATCAATTTTGAATCCTTCTGTGACTGAGTATCCTCGTCTGTCACCATGGCCCGGGTAGCACCTGCCTCCTTGGTAAAGAAGGATGCAAAGTATTCATTTAATACCTCAGCTATGGCCCCTTCATCCATGTATAAATTGCCTTTTAGGTCCCTAATCGGCCCTACTCCTTTCACCACACTTTTATTATTTAAATGTCTCTAGATGACTTTGGGATTCCCCTTTATGTTGGCTGCCAGTCTTTTCTTTGCTTCTCTAATATGCTTTTTCACCTCCCCTGTGAACCTCTTGGTTCTCAATTGTATTTTCTACCTGACACCTGTCATAAGCACACTTTTTCTTCGTTATCTAAATTTTAATCTCCTTTTTCATCCAGGGAGCTTTTGTCCTACCTTTTCCTTTCGACGGAATATACCTTGACTGTGCCCTAACCAATTCTTTTTTGAAGGTAGTCCATTTGAAGGTAGCTATAGTTTTTCCTGCCAATCTTTTGTTCCAGTCTATCTGGCCCAGCTCCATTCTTGCCCCATTGAAGTCAGCTCTTGTCCAGTTAACTATTTTTACTCTGGATTGCCTATCGTCCTTTTCTATTACTATCCAAAAATGTACAATACAATGATCACTGCCTCCTAAATGTTCCCCCACTGACATTCGATCTACTTGGCTCACCCCATTTCCAAGAACCAGGTCCAACAGTACGTCTTTTCTTGTTAGATTGGACACATACTGCTGTAGAAAATTCTCCTGAACACAATCTAGGAAATGTTGACCCTCTCCGCCCTTTACAGTACCACTGTCCCAGGCTACTTTTGCGTAATTAAAGACCCCCATTATAACTACTCTATAATGCCAGCATCTCTCTGTAATTTCCCTGCAGATTTGTTCTTCTGCATCCTTCTCGCTATTGGTGGTCTATAGACTACACTGAGCAATGTAATTGCACCCTTTTTGTTACTTAGCTCTAGCCAAATTGATTCCGTCCTTGACCCGTCTGGGACATCCTCTTTCTCCAGCACTGCAATGCTCTCCTTAACCAATACTGCCACCCCTCCTCCTTTCCTCCCTTTCTTATCTCTTCTGAACACCTTGTACTCCAGAATATTTAACACTCAGTTCTGCCCTTCCGTGAGCCAGATCTCTGTTATCACCACAACATCATATTTCCACATAGCAATCTGCGCCTGTAACACCCCAATTTTATTAACTATTCTCGTGCATTCACATACATGCATAGTAACCCTGATTTAGATTTTGTTACTTTCTCCCTTATTCCCGACTTTACCTACTAACTTACTATTCTCTATACTAGCGTTATCTGTCCCTCCCAATATTTTGTGCGCCCTGGTATTCCTCTCTAATATTTTTTCTTGGTTCTCACACCCCTGCTGAGTTACTTTAAAGCCCTCCCAACAGCACTAGCAAAATGCCCCACAAGGAACTCAGTCCCAGCTCTGTTTAAGTGCAACCTGTCTGGCTTGTACAGGTGTCATCTCCCCAGAGCCAGCCCCAATGTACCAGGCATCTAAAGCCTTCCCTCCTGCACCACCTTTCCAGCCACACATTCATCTGCCTTATCCTCTTATTTTTTTTTGATGAGAGGCTGAGTAGATTGGGTCTGTATTCCCTGTAGTTTATAAGAATGAGACATGATCTCATTCAAACACACAAGATTCCAAAGCGCACACATTGAGAGGCTGTTTCCTCTAGCTGGGTAATCTAGAACACAGGAGCACAGTCTCAGGATAAAAGGTCGATCATTTAGGACTGAGATGAAGAGAAATTTCTTCACCCAGAGGGTTGCAAATCTTTTGAACTGAAGGTGGTTGCTGCATCATTGAATATATTGAAGACTGAGATTGATAGATTTTTGAGCTCTCAGGGAATCAAGGGATTTTGGGAACAGGCAGGAAAATAGAGTTGCATTAGAACATCAGCCATGATCATATTGAAAAGTGGAGCAGGCTCGAGCAGCTGAATAGTCTATTCCTGCTCCTAGTTCTTATGTTGCAGCATTATGATGTCTGATTGGAAATAAAATCAGGAAAAAGTCACCAATAACTGCAGGTGATATATGCAGTGGGGTTGTGGGGTGAAAGTGGATCTCAGGAGCACCTTTTCCAAATCCTCAATTGATCATACTTTCCTCTCCTAACAAATTCATCAAGTTCCCTACCCTTCATCATTTCCCTTAAATAACTCACTCCCATCAATACCCTGACCATAACAGGAGATCGTAACACATGACATAACACTTCTAAGTGTCGCTGGGTCAAGATCCTGGAACTCCCTCCCTAACAACTCTGTAGGTGTAGAGTTCAACATGTTAAAAATGTAAAATGTGCTTCTTTCACATTGGATCATAAAGTTCTTTTTGTGTGTTTGAGTAGGTTCATCAATGTTTTTTTATGCAAAAGCCTCAGCCTTTTTAGATGGCTTAGGGCGGGATTGCCCGCCTCCGCGATCTCCCGGTCCCACCGCAAGTCAGGGACTTCTGGCTGGGCCGTCGCCTCGCCCACGGTGTGTCCCGCCCACGACGGGGCCGGAAAATCCCGGCCTTAGGCTTGGAGTTGAGGCTATTATGTACAACATCAATTTTTTTCATCCATGGACTATAGGTGGAACCAAAGATCCTGCGGACCACTTACAAGTCTTACCCTACCATCTCTCACTTGTGACCACGATAAAGCTTATCAGAATTAATGGGAAGAATGATTATACCATACACACTTAACAAAACTATAAATATTTTGCTGCTTTTTTGTTACGAAATGTAATAAATTTTTGTGCATTTTTTAAATTAAATATAAGTAAATTATTAATTCATGCCAGAAATAAAGGTCATATTATACAATTTAATATTACTAAAGAACACATTTATATGAAACATTCTATTGTGTAAATAACATGATCACAACAATTTTCTTTTGAGAAAATAAGATTTATCTTACATCAATATTGATCAAACAAGTAGACAGTAACATAAATCTTGCTTATACTACATTGTTGTCGCTTGTGCTTATGATGACATTGTGCCATGCACAGGGGAGCCAGACTGGTTGAGTGATGTCAAGCAACTGGTGGGGATGAAGGTTCTGGCCTGTTCTTTTATATGCCCTCAGCCATGCTGTTGTGTGTCAGCTTTGAACCAGCCCACAGACCACCTGGAGGGCCTTCACCAGTAAATAATTTTAGCTGTGGCTCAAACAAAAACAGAAAATGCTGGAAAAACTCAGCAGCTCTAAGGGCATCCATGGAGAGAAAGACAGAGTTAATGTTTCGAGTCCATATAACTTCTTCAGAGCCATGCAGATTCGAAACATTAACTGTCTTTCTCTCCACAGATGCTGTCAGACCTGCTGAGTTTTTCCAGCGTTTTGTTTTTGTTTGAGCCACAGCTAAAATTACTTACTGGTGAAGGCCCTCCTGGTGGTCTGTGGGCTGGTTCAAAGCTGACACACAACAGCATGGCTAACGCTGAGTGCAAATTAGCTGCTGTGCTTCCTACATTACAAGTGACTACACTTTAAAAAGTACTTCATTGGCTGTAAAGCACTTTGAGACATCTGGTGGCTGTGAAAAGAGCTCTAGAAATGTAAGTCTTGGTTTTTTTTAAAAACTATCATAATGTTAATTTAAAGCATGCTATAGCCTGAGTATTTGCATAATCTCTCACCTGCACCTTGAGGATGAGGTGGCAGTCTAACTAACTGGAAGAAAGCATTTTTTTTAGTTTTTTTTCCCCAAAACATGTTTGTGGTAAGAGAATGTGAACTGGTTGACCATGTGATTCTATTACTCAATGGCTGTGTAGCGCAGGCTACAATGTTAATCAGTAGTTTAGAATAGGGCCTAGTCGGAGAAGCACACGTGTTAGTGCTCTGTTACTTGTGTTAATAAACAGCATGTGCTTCATCTTACATTGGTCTCTGCGTCTGCAGTATCTTGTTTATCAACTCACTCACCAGTAGATAGGCATGAAACCGTGTTCACTGAGCAAAGCGACCTGACAGAGAAGGAACGTAACAATGTTACAGAATTAATTTTTGGGCCAGAATTTCACATTCGGCGTGTGGGCGCATGCCCGACAAGCACGAATGTAATATGACGTCCAGCGTGCGTCCCGACATCATTGCGTACTTGCACAATACTTCATTCGGCAGGCACATGCCGGAGTTGGCTGCCGCCCGCCAATATTTGAAAGGCCTATTAAGGCCATTAACAAGGTAATTAACTGGAAATTGACAGTGCCCGTCCAACCTAACGGTTGGCGGGCAGGCAGGCGAAAAGGCCAAGTGGCCTTTACATTTTTTAGGAAACCTCGTCCACGAGCGGGAAGAGGTTTCCTAAAGCTAATACAATTCAAATGAAAACTTTATTTTGAATTTAAAAGCATGTCCCATCTCATGAGACACAGTCACATGAGGGGACGTGTTTCATTAAATCTTTATTGTCTTTAATGATTATTTCAAAAAGTGCTTCAATCTCTGAGGCAGCTCCGTGCCTCAGGGAGGTTGAAGCGCTCTTTCGTGCGCATGCACCAACTGCGCATGAGGCCTGCTTAGTGCTGCCGCTCACGATCCACGCAGGGCGGGCTTTAATTGGCCTCCGTGTGGGAAATCGTGGTGCAGAGCCGATGGCAGGTGGCGGTCAGCTCCCCGACCACTCCCGCCCGCTCCCGCCGAACCTGCCCGACGCGGGAAAAATTCAGGTTTTGAAAGTAATGGTTCATATTTGTCACTTGTTCATAAAACATCGTGTGCTCTAACATTGTAAGATAAACTAGGTGGGAAACCAACTAGTATTAGAAGAATGTCATGTCTAGAAGCACGTTATATCCATCACATAGGAGGAAATGCAAATTTCCGTGGTATGTTTGAGGAAAAATATAAAAACAAAAACAGTGATTTGGAATTTACGAGCTCTCCAGCAACAAAACATACCGGTGTCACAATGTCTGAAGGCAGTTAATTGACCTTCCGAGACACAAAGCCAGTGCTCTGTTTACCAACCTGAACAGCAATTAACCCTTGAATAAAAACTAACCTGATGTTTAGCTGACTTCAATAAGATTTTGTAACTTTAAGGGACATGTGGGCTGGTTACAAAAGCAAAATACTGTGGATGCTGGAAATCTGAAATTAAAATAAAAAATGGCTGGAAATACTCAGCAGATCAGGCAAACCTGGGGAGAGATAAAGAATTAACCTTTCAAGTTGATGACCTTTCATCAGAACAGAGGGAAGGCAGAAATGCAAGTGTTTTTAAACCAGCAGAAGGGGTGAGGGGGAAGAACAAAAGGGAAAGTATCTGATAGGGCGGAGGGCAGGAGAGATTAACATAAGATTACATGATGCAAAAGCCAAAGAGACTGGTAATGGGTACAGGAAAGAGATAAAGGTTATATCCAGATGAGGTGTGAATGATTATATAGCAGCCAACTGAATGCAACATGAATAGAGAAAGAAAGAAATAAGTCAGCAGAAAAACTATATTGAACTTGATGAATGTGTTTTGCAGTTTCCAATTTATTAATTTCTTTTAAAAGCCTATTTTTCTTTATCATTTTGGCTCATTGGTCAAGGGTTCAAGTTGTATCTGAATAGTAAGTGGGTACTCATCACATCTGGGCAAAATAAACAGATGTTTGTGAACTTCATTGATTTAACTTTTCTCAATTTGAGAGGATAATTCTATTCATATTATTGAAAGGAAGCAGGAAGATCATTTAATACAGTTTACTGCAGATTTGAATTCAACACATTTGCTGCTGAGTGAAACTAAATATTGCTCAATAGCATTATTTTTTTTTTATTCCTTTCCAAGGTGTGGCATCACTGGCTAGGCCAGCATTTATTTGAAACACTAGTGTGTACTAATTTACCTTTCATATTTAATTTCACAGAAAAATCTTAAGACAAAGGGCAGGTTTTTCCGTCAATAGACTTTTGGCTGGGCAGCCAAATCTACCTCGGCGGGTCCTGCCACAACAGGGCCGGAAAATCCCGATCAAGGAATATGTCACCATAGAGCCAGAAAAATAGTAGCCTCATGCAGCTTGCCAATTGTGGGAAGAATTAAAAGCAGCACACTGGAACCACAATTATAAAAATGTTTCTTTTTATTCATTCACATGATGTGGGCTTCGCTGGCTGGGCCAGCATTTATTGCCCATCCCTAACTGCCCTTGAGAAGGTGCTGGTGAGCTGTCTTCTTGAACCACTGAGCTTTTAGGGAGGGTGTTCCAGGATTTTGACCCAGCGACAGTGAAGGAATGACAATATACTTCCAAGTCAGGATGGTGAGTGACTTGGAGGGGACCTTCCAGGTGGTGGTGTTCCCATCTATCTGCTGCCCTTGTCCTCCTAGATGGTCGTGGTCGTGGGTTTGGAAGGTATTGCCAAAGGAGCCTTGGTGAATTCCTGCAGTGCATCTTGCAGATGGTACACACTGCTACTACTGTGCATCGATGATGGAGGAAGTGAATGTTTGTGGATGTGGTGCCAACCAAGCGGGCTGCTTTGTTCTGGATAGTGTCAAGCTTCTTGAGTGTTATGGGAGCTGCACTCATCCAGGCAAGTGTTGAGCAGAGCAGAAGTTGTGAGAAGCAAAAAATATAGTAGGACATTGATTTGTGCATCCTAATGTTCCAGAATCCAAACCTAATGGCCATGAATGGACTCTTCTGATCATTCTCATCCTTAGTTCCCAGCCAAATGCATTATACGCAAAGTGTGTTTTGGTCTATGTGCGGCGCTGTTGTTTGATAACATAACAACAAACTTCATATTAAGTTAAATGCTACAGAAAATCACTAAAGAGCATTAATCCTGCTGCTGAAAGTGGATTTGGTACAATTGCAAGTATTCAAGATAATCTTAAAATACGGTCCTTTACAATTTCCTGATTTTGTTTGCTCCCTTTTTTTCTTAACAATTTTTTTCCCTTTCTCCTGAAGATATACTGTATTATAGCTACACAGGCAGCACCTATTTTTAGTATGTTTCCAAAGTGGCCTCTTTCATGAAGGTATGCAGTGATTGTTGGCTTATTGGCAAACTTATCTTCGTCCTGTGTGTTTCCTAGCATACTGATTGATTCCTGATTGATTCCCCTCACCCGGTACCAACTCATGGGAACGAAATCCATTTATAGAATTCTTAATGCCATCACTGATTGAGATCAGTTAATTCAGCACAGACTAGGGATTAAATCTGGGACCATTCTAGTCTGTATAGCTGTTTTGCACAGGGCAGCGTCACCAGCAAATAATATTTTTGGCAACTGCTTTATCATCTCTTAAATTCCCTGACTGCTCCCTTCACAATAGTGTATTAGCTTCTCCGGAAATATCATAAAACATTAGCCCTGCGACATCTAATGAGATAGGCTTGTACATGGGGAGATGGCAAGTAATATTTTTCTTTAGCTATCACAGTTACTTCATTTATTGACTGAGCCTCTAGAAAAGTTAATTTCAATTATAGCAGATAGATTCTAAAAATGCAAGTTGTTTGCTGGCTTCAAGATAGAAAGCAGAGAGCGGGATTGTGAGGTAGTTATTCAGAGTTACAGAAGGTGGTGTTCCACAAGGATCAGTGCTGGAATCATGGCTGTTCACAAATTTCATTAATAATTTGGACCTTAGAATCAAAAGCACAATATCTCAGTTCGTGGATGACACCAACACAGATAAACGTGAAATAGTACATTTTGGTAGGAAGTATAGGAAGGTCATTCATTGTTGGAAAGTCGGAGTCTAGGGGCAGAATTTTCACCTCGGTGGATGGGTGCGCACCAGACCCACTGTGGCGTGAAGTGAGACGTTGGATCAGCGTCCCAACATCAACGCGCAGTCGCGTGATACTTCGATAACGCCCGCCGACAATTAGAAGGCCTTTTGAGGTCATTAGAGTATTAACTAACTTAACATGAGCAGGCGAAAAGGCCAAGCGGCCTTTGCACTTTTTAGGAAACCTCATCCACGGGCGGGATGAAGTTTCCAACAGCAAATAAAAATAAAATTAAAAATTTTACATCTCATTCATAACATGTCCCTGCTCATGGAACAGAGTCACATGAGGGGACATGTTTTTTAACATTCAAAATTCTTTATTTTTGTTTTTCAGAACTTGTCATCTCCCTGAGGCACCTCTGTGCCTCAGGGAGCTTTTCCAGCGTGGACCCGCACGCATGCATGAAGTTCCCTTCTCGCCCTCCTCCCCCCACCCCGCACAGGCAGCGCTGAGCACTGCAGCATGAGTTTCACGCTGGGCGGGCCTTAATTGGCTGGCCAGCGTAAAATCGCAGTCTGACCCCAATTGCGGGCGGCAGTCGGCTTCCCGACCACCCCTGCCCACTCCCGCTGAGCCTGCCCAACAACGGCAAAACTCTGCCCTACATGGGGCAGGGGAACAAAGGGATTTTGGAGTGCAAATACACCAATCACCAAAAGTTGCACCAGAGGTTAGAAATGCCATAAAAAAAAAACAGACCAAGCACTAGGCTTTATTTTCTGAGGGATAAAATTGAAAAGGACAGAAGTTATGCTGATGCTTGGTTAGACCACACTTAAGAGTACTGTGTGCAATTCTGGTCACCGTATTATTGAAAGGATATAAAAGCAGTGGAGAGGATGCAGAGGGGATTTACAAGCATGATACCAGAAATGTGTGTGTGTGTGTGTGTGTATATATCAGGAAAGGATTGATGAGCTGGATCTCTGCCCCTGAATAAAAGGTTGAGAGATGACCTTTAGAGGTCTTTAAAAATATGAAAGACTTTGTAGAGTATATACAAAGAGAATGTTTCTTCTTGTGGGGAAGAGCATAACAGGAGGCCTTCAACGTAAGATGGTCACCAAGAAATCCATTAGGGAATTCAGAAGTAACTTCTTTTCCCAAAGAGTGGTAGGAATGTGGAACTTGCTATCACAGGCACGTGTTGAATTGAATAGGATAGATAGATTTAAGGGGAAACAAGACATGCATACGAGGGAGAAGGGTTACATGGTAGGTTTATATGAGAATAGATGAGAGGGGTCTTAAGTGGAGCATAAACACTGGCATGGACTGGTTGGGCCAAATGGCCTGTTTCTGTGTTGTATATCCCATGCAATGCTATGTTCAGAGCACAATACCTTTCGAAATTTGGATTGGTGCTAAAATCTACAGCTAGAACTGGTGGAACTGCCATCAGTAAGGTATGGTATGCGTTCATGCACTAGATAGGAATGCACTCGCATCTTAAATCTACTGCCTGTGAATTTTTTTTTAGTCTCGACTGTTGGCCTAAGAGAGCACAAATCCATACATGCAAGTTGTCCAAAGACTACTTGTCACATTTTTGAGGTTTGTTTGACTAACTTTCAAAAGTAAAGATTTGGAAAAGAAAGAACAAATGCATTTAAGGGTTGTGGTTGTAGCAAAGGGTATTCATGCATTTTTTACAGTAGAGATGAAATCTTGGTTTTTAAGTTATTTCCCTAAAGATTGTAAACAATAAACAATCTGTGCAGTTTCTTCCTATTGCATTGGGAGTTCCCTGACCCAGGGAGTTCAGCAATAAGTTGTCTTCATGTTGCCAACAAGATAGCGATAAGAAAAAGCAGAAACACACTCATAGATTTTGAAGCAGAAAGGCATAAGGACAACATTTTGCTGGGCTCAGGCAATTATGATGCAGAATAATAAATGTTGTTACGACCAGGCCCCAGGCGAGGCCCCCCCAATCTGTTAACTTTCCGAACGGGACCCCAATTTTGTTATGCCCCAAGTAAGGAGGAATGAGCTGGCTCCTATTCCTTATTCAATCCCCCCAGTCGCAACAAGATTAACCTAAAAGGGATTGCATTCCCTATTGATATTTTTTTCCAGTCCAAATATATTTATTTTTTTAGAAGGAACCAACTTAACCAGGTTTTCTTGAATCAAAGAAAGAGTAAGTATATTAGTTACTAAAAGCCCTAGAAAAATAATAAAAATGCAACACACATACATACAGATCGGAAATGAGAAGTTAAGAGTCCAAATAAAAGTTTAAAAGATATATTAATCAGTATTTAGCTTGTCCAGGGATAGGCGTCAAAATGTTGCGTCCCGTTAAGTTGGGTGATTCCGGTACGGCTGACTTCCACAGTTTTGCGGTGGCTTTCAAGACACTTGGTTCTACAGGATATCTATGGAAGCTGTGCTATTTCCTTTTTGATTGTGGCTCTTGCTGAGCCTTGCCTCCAGCAACAAAGAGAGAGAGGGAGAGAGAGAGACTTCGCCTGCAATTGCAGGGGTGACAAGTTGGTTGTCTTGTTGCTGTCACGTACACAGCACACTAGCACACACTGCACTGCTCTGCAGCTGGTTTTTTAACCCATTTTTTTCCTGTGTATTCCTGTAAGGAAAAGAAAACCATGTCTTGTGTCCGGAGTCTGTTTCCTTTGATCGCAGACCATTTTAAACACTGAGATATAAATCAACAGGGTATGGATTTTAGATGCCTGTTGAAATGTGGTAATCAACCTTTTGTTTCTACAACCACAGGAGACTAAAGTTCACTCTTTTGCATCTTTCCTACCTCCCTTTCAAGTGTCTCTGCTTGAAGAAGGCCATGACACCTTTTCAGGTGTGACAATCCATATTCTCTCACGACAGGTCTGTCAGTAAAATCCACATAGGAATTTTCCAGAAGTAGTTACATTACGTTATCAGCCATCTTTTGCTCAATGTTCTTGTTTGTATTTCTTTAAAAACACACAAGGCTACCTTAAAAAGTTCAATATGCCCGTAAGTAATTCGTGGCTGTAATCGACTTTTCATGACAATGTTATTTTGTTCAAGTCAAGCAAGACAACACACTAATATGGGGATGCAGAGCATTTTCATTATCTTGTATTAATACGCAATAATAGGTTGTATCATTGAATTATCTAAGTCTGAGCATACATGTTGCTTTCTATGTTCACTTGCTACATGTGAAATAAAGCAAATTAAGTTCATTTTATCAAGTATTTGCTTATTTCACTTTTGAAAGCACTCATGAAGGCCTGTGGAAAAACAATGATGTCCAGTTTTGTGTAAAAGGGTTACATGGTTACATCTCATATAAGCGGGTATTGGGCAGTGTTAGTCAATTACAGCTTATAAAGTATGTGGGATTCAACCGGGAGTGACAGATTCCACTGAAAGTGAAAAAGCATCTAAAGCTGATCCTAAACTTGCAATACTGACTAGTGTATTTCCTCATTTGGAGGAGGAAAGCAGGGAAGTGGGGGGTGCCTTTGGAATCCAGTTAAGTCAAAGCTGACACAGTGATGGAAAATTGAAAACAAGCCATCTCTCCCTTGGCAGCCAATTCTGCAGTGCTGTAGGACACTTGATTCAGAGGTCAATTTTCAGCCAATTTGATTCACACCACGTGATATCAACAAACAGCTGAAGGCTTGGATACTGCAAAGGCTATGGGTCTTGGCAGTAGTACTGAATGAAGACTTGTGTTCCAGAACTAGTTGCAGCCCTAGCCAGTATTGATATGGCTAGTCCAGTTCAGTTTTTGGTCAACGGTGACCCGCAGGATGTTGATAGTTGGGAATTCAGTGATGGTAATGCCATTGAATGTCAAGGGGAGATAGATTCATTCTTGGAGATGGTCATTGCCTGGCATTGTGTGGCGTGTGTGTTACTTGCACTTTTCAGCCCAAGCCTGAATGTTGTTCAGATATTGCTGCATATGGGAATGGACTGCTTCAGCATCTGAGGAGTTGCGAATGGTGTTGAACATCTGCAATATCAGCAAATATCCTCATTTCTGACCTTATGATGACGGGAAGGTCATTGATGAAGCAGCTGAAGATGGTTGGACCTAAGACACTACCCTGAGGAACTAGTGCAGCGATGTCTTGGGACTGAAATGATTGGCCTCCAACAACCACAGCCATCTTCTTTTGTGCTAGGTATGATTCCAACCAGTGAAGAGTTTTCCCCCTGATTCCCATTCCCTTCGATTATGCCTGGGTTCCTTGATGCCACACTTGGCCAAATGCTGCCTTCATATCAAGGCAGCCACCCTCATCTCCTCTCTTATTCCCTTTTGGAACATAATTCTAACAGTTCCTGGTTCCTAAGAGGCCTGGAATTCACTGCTTATGAATCATGGGCACATTCCCATGCTCTACTAATCTAAGCAACTATGCATTAAGTGCATAATCATGCTATTGTCAAAAAAGTCTTGCCCAACTATTGCCACCATCCATTTATTCTGAAGTATACCTAGTGGATAGGTATTATTCTCTATAGAATTATGGCCACTGACCAATTTGTCACATGGAATGAAAAGAATGGAACTCAGATTTCTGCAAGACTTGATGGATAAAGGTATCTTATGTGGTATAAAGTCGGACACACCTTGTCCTCAAATTCAATTCCTGGCCTCCATTGGGTTATTTCCTGTAAGGCAGGTATTACAAGCAAGCTCAGGATATCAAAGGGCAAAACAGAATCAGCCAGGGTTCCTATTATTCTGTTGAAAAATGCCTGTGTATGAATATCAATTGAGAAGAGGATCCACCTTATTGTTGACCCACTTGAAGTAAAATATGGTTCTGCACTGTATGCAGAGATAACATCGACCTTACAAAACTCCAGTCCACATTTGCTGCATAAAGGGGAGGTGGAGGAAATATTAAAAAAAAACACAGAAAAGGGGGAAGGTATTGCAAGGTTAGAAAAGCTTCGTCGTGATACAATTGCGCTTTTGTACTTCTGAAGCCAGCAACAAACTTCGCTGCTGCTGTTGGTCGGCCACCCGGGCAGCCTCTGGTCGGGCAGCCTCTGGTCGGCCACCCGGGCCCCGAGCGGCCGGGAAATGGAGTCGGTGTTTGTGACAGTCGGGACAACGAGCTTCGATGAACTGATCCAAGAAGTGTCATCTGAAAGGGCGACTCGAGTGAGTGGACTCGGCAACTGGACGAGAGGAGGTGGGGTGGGGGAGAAGGAGAAGGAGAGGCTGGGGGGGGGGGGGGGGCGGAGAGGAGAGGCTGGGGGAGGCTGGGGTGGGGGGTGAGGAGGAGAGGCTGGGGGGGGGGGGGATGAGGAGAGGCTGGGGGGGGGGGGTGATGAGGAGAGGCTGGGGGGGGAGGGGGGGAGAAGAGGCTGGGGGGGAGGGGGGAGAAGAGGCTGGGGGGGAGGGGGAGGAGAGGCTGGCGGGGGGAGAGGGGGGGAGGAGCGGCTGGGGGGGGAGGGGGGCGAGGGGGGTGGGGGGTGAGGAGAGGCTGGGGGGATGAGGAGAGGGGTTGGAGGGGGTGTTGGGTGGGGGGGAGATTGAGGGGTTGAGGGGGAGGAGGAGGGGATGAGGGGTGTTGGGGAGGAGGGGTTTGGGTGGGGAGGAGGAGGTTGAGAGGTGGGAATGGGGGGTGAGGAGGTTGAGGGGTGGGTGGGGGGAGGGAGGCGGCGGGGGGAGAGACGCGGGGGAGGAGGAGGGGGTGGGGGTTGTAGGAGGGAGAGAGTGTGAGAGAGTGGAGGGTGGGGTGAGAGGGAAGTGGGCTCAGAGAGAGTTGGGGGAAAGAGTGGTGCGGGGGTATAGGTCTAGGTGGGATAGAAGAACCAAGGGATCTTAGAATACAAATGCATTAATCACTAAAAGTTGCGCTACAGGTTAGCAAGGCCACAAAAAAAAATGCTTTTCAAGCACTTGGTTTTATTTCCCGAGAGATAGAATTGAAATATAGGGAAGTCATTGCTGGTCAGCTGGTCACCTGCAGTCATTGCCAACCTGCTTGTCACTGCCTGCCATTCTGAAAAAGACCCATTTATTCCTACTCCCTGTTTCCTGTCTGCTAACCAATACTCAATCTATGCCAATGCCCATGCAATGAGACGGGGTTAATTAATAGTCTTCTTGTGCAAGGTCCTTTAGGGAACAGTGACCATAACATGAGAGAATTCTTCATTAGTTTGGAAAGTGAAGTAGCCCGATCTGAAACTAGGGTCCTAAATCTAAAGCAAGGAAACTATGAAGGTATGAGGCGTGAGTTGGCTAAGATCGATTGAGGACCTTCATTAAAAGGCATGACATGACAGTGGATAGGCTATAGTTAATATTTAATGGAATAAATGTATGCATTGCAACAGTTAATATATTCCTTTCCGGTGCAAAAACACAACAAAGGAAAACTGGCCCAACCGTGGCTAACAAAAGAAATAGGATAGTATCAGATCCAAAGAGGAGTCATATAAAGTTGCTGGAAAAAATAGCAAGCCTGAGGATTGGGAGCAGTTTAGAATTCAGCAAAGGAGGACCAAGATTGGTTGAGAGAGGAAGGATGGAGTACAAGAGTAAACTTGCAAGGAACATAAAAAAGGATTGTAAAAGCTTCTATAAGTATGTAAGAAGAAAAACATTAGTGAAGCAAATCCATCTGTATATTAAGTGTTTGTAGCTTGAGGAGCTTCAGATTCGAGTTGAGGAGCTGGAGTCCAAGTTACAGACATTGCGTCATATCAAGGTTGGGGAAATTACCTGGACACTTTGCCCAGGAGGCTGTCATACCCCTCATTAGGTAATTCAAATTTGGTCTGTGATCAGGGATAGGAGGGTATGACTGCAGGTGAGGCAGGTATGGGGACCCAGGGGGTAGCGTTCGAGGAGCCACAGCCCCTGCAATTGTCCAACAGTTACGAGGTTCTTGCAAGCTGTGTGGTTGAGAGCAGGGACTGCAATGAGGATGAGCGAACTGACCACAGCATCGTGGTACGGGGAGCCATTCAAGTTGCGGGATGAAATAGGAAATTAGTAGTGGTAGGGGACAGTATAATTAGGGGGAAAGATACTGTTCTATGCAGCCAAGAGCATGAGTCCTGTAGGCTGTGTTGCCTGTCTGGTGCCAGGATTAAAGACACCTCCTCAGGGCTGGAGAGGAACTTGGAGTGGGAGGGGAGGGTTCTAGTTGTCATCGTCCGCGTTGGTACCAACAACATTGATAGGACTAGAAAGGAGGTTCTGCTGAAAGAATTTGAACAGTTAGTTGCTAATTTAAAAAGCAGAACCTCCAAAGTAGTAATCTTGGGATTATTACATGAGTCACAGGCAAACTGGCATAGGATAAATAAAGTCAAGGAGTTAAATGCGTGGTTCAGAGATTGGTGTGGGAGGAATGAGTTTCAATTCATGGGGTACTGGCACCAGTACTGGTGTAGAAGGGTGCTGTTCCAGTGGGACGATCTTCACTTGAACCGCGCTGGGACAATTGTCCTAGCAAATCGAGTAACTAAGGCTGTAGAGAGGGCTTTCACCCAAATAGAAGGGGGGAGGGTTCTGGAGAGGGGATACGTAGGCTTACAAAGCAAAAGGATATGGTAGCATTGCAGGGCAGCTATTTAGGTAATGTTACCCAGAGTGTGACAGAAAGGAACAGAGTGTATAAACATTTATAAAAAAAAAGCAGCAAATAGGGTTAAGGGGGAAAAAAATGGCAAAATGAATGGTTCTTTATTTAAATGCATGTAGTGTTCAGAACAAAATAAATGAATTAATGGTAGAAATATTGCTTAATGGGTATGATCTTATAGCCATTACGGAGACATGGTTACAAGGAGACTAAAGCTGGGAACTGAATATTCAAGGTATGTGACTTTTTGAAAGGACACGCAGGCAGGAAAAGGTGGTGGGGTAGCTTTGTTATTACGAGATGGAATAAATATAGCTAGAAATGATCTTGGATCGAAAGATGTAGAATCCATGTGGGTGGAGGTAAAAAATAACAAGGGGAAGAAGGCACTGGTGGGAGTAGTCTATAGGCCCCCTAACAGTAGCTATACTGCAGGACAGAGAATAAATCGAGATAATGAGGGCAAGTAAAAAAAGCAGTCCATTAATCATAGGTGACTTTAATCTTCATGTAGATTGAGAAAATCAAATTGGCAGAGGTAGCCACAAGCAAGAATTCATAGAATGTATTTGAGACAGTTTCTTTGAACAATATATTTTGGATCCAACCAGGATCAGACTATTTTGGATCTGGTAATGTGTAATGAGGCAGGTTTAATAAATGATCTCAGAGTAAACGATCCCCCAGGAAACAGTGACCATAACCTGGTAGAATTTAGCATTCAGTTTTGAGAGTGAGAAACTTTGGTCAGAAATAACTGTGCTAAACTTAAATAGGGTAATTACAAAGGAATGAGGGCAAAGTTGGCTGGAGTGGACTGGGAAAGGAGTTAAGCAGAAAACACGGTTGATGAACAATGACAGACGTTTAAGAAAATAGTTCATGGCTCATAACAAAAATATACTCCAGTGAGGAAGAAGGATTCTAGGAAGGGATAAAACAACCATGGCTAACCAAGGAAGTTAAGGGTTGTATCAAAGTGAAAGAAAAAACATACAATGTGGCAAAGATTAGTGGTAAGCCAGAGGGTTGGGAAAGTTTTAAAGACCAACAAAACATCACCAAAAAATAATAAAGGGAGAAAATAAACTTTGAGGGTAAACTGGCAAATAATATAAAAACGGACAGTTAGAGCTTCTTTAAATATATAATAAGGAAGAGAGAGGCCAAAGTGAATATAGGCCCCTTAGAGAATGAGGCTGGGGAAATAATAATGGGGAACCAGGAAATGGCAGAGGAATTGAATAAATACTTTGCATCAGTCTTCACGGCAGAAGACACTAATAGGATTCCAAAAAATACTAAATAATCAAGAGGCAAAATGGGGGTGGGGTGAGGGGGAAATAAATACAACAACTATCACTGGAGAAAAAGTTCTAGGGGCTAAAGGCTGGTAAGTCCCCTGAACCTGATTGGTTGCACCCCAGGATATTAAATGAAGGAGCTACAGAGATATTGGATGTACTAGTAGTAATCTTCAAAGAATCCTTAGATTCTGGAAAAGTCCCAAAGGATTGGAAAACTGCCAATGTAACACTCTTATTCAAAGAGAGAGGAAGACAAAAAACAGGTAACTATAAGCCAGTTAGCTTAACATCAGTCATTGGGAAAATCTTAAAGAGTCTCTTTAGCAGAGCATTTAGAAATGCATAATGTAATCAAGCAGAGTCAGCATGGCTTCATGAAGGGAAATCATGGCTGACAAATATATTCAAATTCTTTGAGGTAACAAGCAGGATAGATAAAGGGGAACCAGTAGATGTAATATATTTGGATTTCCAAAAGGCATTTGATAAGGTATCGCACATAAGGCTACTTAATAAGACAAGAGCCCGTGGTGTAGGGGGCAGTACATTAGCATGGATAGGGGATTGGCTAACTAATAGAAGACAGAGTTGGGATAAGGGGAACATTTTCAGGATGGCAACCTGTAACTAGTGGAGTGTCACAGGGATCAGTGCTGGGGCCACAATTATTTACAATATATATTAATGACTTGGATGAGGGAAGTGAATGTACTATCGGCAAGTTTACAGATGACACAAAAATGGGGTGGGAAGGCAAGCAATGAGAATGACATATATACAGAGGGATATAGACAGGTTAAGTGAGTGAGCAAAAACTTGGCAGATGGAATATAATGTGGGAAAATGTGAGGTTATGCACTTTGGCAGGAAGAATAGAGGAGCTGTATATTATTTAAATGGAGAAAGACTGCAGAAAGCTGCAGGACTGAGGGATTTGAGGGTCCTCGTGCATGAATCCCAAAAAGCTAGCATACAAGTTCAGCAGGTAATAGGGAAGGCAAATGGAATGTTGGCCTTTATTTCAAAGGGAATGGAGTATAAAAATAGGGAAGTCTTGCTAAGACTATACAAGGCACTAGGTAGACCACATCTAGAATACTGTGAACAGTTTTGGTCCCCTTCTGTAAGGAAAGATATACTGGTATTGGAGGCAGTCTACAGAAGGTTCACTAGGTTGATCCTGGGTATGGAGAGATTTTCTTATGAGGAGAGGTTGAGTAGGTTGGCCCTACACTCATTGGAATTTAGAAGAATGAGAGATGACCTTGTTGAAACATACAAGATTCTTAGGGGGCTTGACAGGGTAGATGCTGAGAGGCTGTTTCCTCTTGTGGGAGAGTCCAGGACCAGAGGGCAAATAATCTCAGAGTAAGGGGTCGCCCATTTAAGACAGAGATAAGGAGGAATTTCTTCCTTCAGAGGGTAGTGAATCTGTGGAATTCTTTACCGCAGAGGGCTGTAGAAGCTGGGTCGTTAAGTATATTCAAGGCTGAGATAGACAGATCTAGGAATCTAGGATTATGGGGAAAAGGCAGGAAAGTGGAGTTGAGGATTACCAGATCAGCCATGATCTCATTGAATGGCAGAGCAGACTCAATGGGCTGAATGGCCTACTTCTGCCCCTATGTCTTATGGTCTCTGGTTTTATGAGGACAGATGTAGGCCCCTTACAGTGCGAAACAGGGGAATTTATATTCGAGAACAAGGATATGGCAGTGCAATTAAATAACTACTTTAGTTCTGTTTTCACGGAGGAGGACTCAAATAACCTCCCAGAAATACTAGGAAACCAAAGGTCTAGTAGGGAAGAAGTATTGAAGGAAATTATTACTGAAAAAAAAGTGCTGGAAATTAATGGGAATGAAAGCTGATAAGTACACTGGGCCTGATAATCTACATCCCAGGGTACTAAAGGAGGTGGCCCTTGAAATAGTGGATGTGTTGGTTGACATCTTCTAAAATTCTGTAGATTCTGGAACAGTCCCAGCATATTGGAGGGTGGCAAATGTAAACCCACTGTTTAAAAAAGGAGGGCAGGGAAATCAGGGAATTTCAGACTGCTTAGCCTAACATAAGTGGTAGGGAAAATGCTAGAGTCTGTGATAAAGGATGTGATAACAGGACACTTAGAAAATATAAACGGGATTTGACAAAGTCAACATGGATTTATGGTGCACCTTGACTACAGCTCCTCACACCCCGCTTCCTGTAAGGATTCCATCCCGTTCTCTCAGTTCCTTTGCCTCCGTCGCATCTGTTCTGATGATGCTACCTTCAAAAACAGTTCCTCTGACATGTCCTCCTTCTTCCTTAACTGAGGTTTTCCACCCACAGTCGTTGACAGGGCCCTCAACCGTGTCCGGCCCATCTCCCGAGCATCCGCCCTCACGCCTTCTCCTCCCTCCCAGAAACATGATAGGGTCCCCCTTGTCCTCACTTATCACCCCACCAGCCTCCACATTCAAAGGATCATCCTCTGCCATTTCCGCCAACTCCAGCATGATGCCACCACCAACACATCTTCCCTTCACCGCACCCCCCCCCCCCGGCGGCATTCCGTAGGGATCGTTGCCTCTGGGACGCCCTGGTCCACTCCTCCATCACCCCCTACTCCTCAACCCCCACCTATGGCACCTCCCCATGCCCACGCAAAAGATGCAACACCTGCCCCTTCACTTCCTCTCTCCTCACCGTCCAAGGGCCCAAACACTCCTTTCAAGTGAAGCAGCATTTCACTTGCATTTCCCCTAACTTAGTCTATTGCATTCATTGCTCCAAATGCGGTCTCGTCTACATTGGAGAGACCAAATGTAAACTGGGCGACCGCTTTGCAGAACACCTGCGGTCTGTCCGCAAGAAAGACCCAAACCTCCCTGTTGCTTGCCATTTTAACACTCCACCCTGCTCTCTTGCCCACATGTCTGTCCTTGGCTTGCTGCATTGTTCCAGTGAAGCCCAACGCAAACTGGTGGAACAACACCTCATCTTCCGACTAGGCACTTTACAGCCTTCTGGGCTGAATATTGAATTCAACAACTTTGGATCTTGAACTCCCTCCTCCATTCCCACCCCCTTTCCGTTTCTTCCCCCTTTTGTTTTTTTCCAATAATTTATATAGATTTTTCTTTTCCCACCTATTTCCATTATTTTTAAATCTATATCTTTTATGCCCTGTTAGCTTTTCCACCCCACCCCCATTAGAGCAATACCTTAATTCTTAATTAGCACATTCGTTTAGATAATATCATCACCTTCAACACCTCTTTGTTCTTTTGTCTGTGACATCTTTCGATTATCTGCTCCTATCACTGCTTGCTTGTCCCTACAACCACCCCCCCCCCCCCCACTTCTCTCCCCTCCACCACCCCACCTTAAACTAGCTTATATTTCACCCCACTCCTAATATTCGCTCAGTTCTGTTGAAGTATCATGAGGACTCGAAACGTCAACTCTTTTCTTCTCCACCGATGCTGCCAGACCTTCTGAGTTTTTCCGGGTAATTCTGTTTTTGTTATGGATTTATGAAAGAGAAATCATGACAAACCTGCTGGGTTTCCATCACCTTACTAATTATGAATGTTAAACTCACTGATCTCTGCTTCCTGAGTTACTTTTGCTACTTTAAAAAAACAGGAGTAACATCTGGTCCTCCGGCCCTTCTCCAGTATTCAGTGATTTCTGCAAGATTTGTGCCAGAGTTCCAGCAATTTCCACCTTTAGTTCCTTAACGATTTTCACGTGCATCTTATTCAACCCCTAAGATTTATTTACCTCGCTTTCACAGCTTTTCAGTACTGAATTAACGTGGGAACTGTCCCACTATTGTAATATTGGTTTGTTGCTGATGCCTACCCTGTTCGGATTTGTTGTGAAACAGCAATATCACTTATTGTTCACTCTTAGATTCTTCAAGATTTGGGCTACAGAAAGCTGATTCTTCAGATTGGCCGTGGCTCTGTTGAACCAAAGCCTTTAGTTGGAACAAATTTTACTCTTGAAGTGTTTAGGTTCAAGGATTCAATAGCAGATGACATACAGAATGCTGCACTCGTTATCAGTCATGCTGGTAAGTGTTGATTCTGTGTTTTGATAAACAAAGAAAAAGTCTTGCACTTATATAGCACCGTTAATGACCAAAGCACTTTACAAACAATGAAGTACTTACTGAAGTGTGGTCATGGTTGAAATGTCAGAAATGTGGCAGCAAATTTGCACACAGCAAGCTCCCACAAACAGCAATATGATAATTAAAGTAAAATACTGCAGATGCTGGAGATCAGAAATAAAAAATACTGGAAAGACTCAGCAGGTCTGGCAGCATCTGTGGAGAGAGCAAAAGGGTTAATGTTACGAGTCCAATAGGACGATGACTTCTTCCGAAAGGAAGAGGAGTGAGTGAAAGCATGGCACACTCTTAATTCCTCTGCTGATGACTCAGTAATGTAAATATATTGTCTATTCAACAGCATCTTCCAAATCCATGACCCCTACTGCCTAGAAATACAAGGGCAGCAGGCACGTGAGAACACCACCACCTGCAAGTTCCCCTCCAAGTCACATACCATCCTGACTTGGAAATATATTGTTGTCCTTCATTGTTGCTGGGTCAAAATCTGGAACTCCCTACCTAACAGCACTGTTGGTGTACCTACACCAGTTGGACTGCAGTGGTTCAAGGTAGCAGCTCACCACCACCTTCTCAAGGGCATTTAAGGATGGGCAATAAGCACATCCCTTGAACGAATTAAAACAAAATAACAATGAGCATGGACGGTTTATTCAACTACAGAGGGCATTCTTAATTGTGCCCATTCCTATCATCACCAATGGCAACACAGCACTTCCAGCAAGTGTCTCTGGATAGTGAACAGGAAACCTGGCAGATTTTTCTTTGCTTAGCCAAGCAGCACTAAAGCTAATTATAATGCTCCAACTACTATTGTGAATGAGATCAGCTAACAGCACAGACTGGAGATGGAATCTGTCACCTTCTTGATCTGTATTAGCTCATTTAACTTGCCAGATAAATTAAGTAAATATTGAGGAGAGAAATTCAGTGTTCAGAGTAGACATTGTAATATTGGAATTTAACCATCATTAAGCTGTTAGTTTAAAATATTTTCTTGTAACTGTTACTCAGGCTTGTGGTAATTCCATAGAATCTCCAGCACAGAAACTGGCCATTTGGTTCAACTGACCTACCCGTGTTTATATTTCTCATGAGCCTATTCCAACCTTGCCCTCATATCCCTCAAATCCCTTTTGCCTCATGTATGCCTCAGGCCTTTCCTTATATGTGTCAATTCTATCTGTTTGAACAGCAAGTTCCATGTTTTCACCCTGTGTGAAGAAATCCCTCTTAAATTATTCATTTCATCTGTCACTAGTTATCTTATTTTTATGCTCTTTTGTTCTAGATTCACCCATATGGAAAGTTTCTCCACAGCTATCCTATCGCAGCCATTTATAATTTTAAATACCTTTATCCTGTATCGTCATGAGAATAGACATTAGCTCCCTGCTTTCATATTCTATTCCTCTAGAACTCAGAACTTTGAATATTTTTGTGAGTCAGCAACATGCAATGCACTTACTATTGTTTGCTTCACATACAAAGGCCTAATGTTAGCAAAAGGGCTCAAATGTCCAGTGGATTATATAATATTTCTGATGTTATCTGTTGTCTCAATGACAGTAACACCAGGGATTAATTAAGTTTTTAAAAAGCACTTCCAAAAGCAAATTTGTCAGTAACATCAAAATGAATGTGAGAAAGCAGTGCAGAAGAGCCAGATGTATTTTTGTACAGATTGCTGGAGATATATTTTTCTTGTACTTAATTTTTCTAACTATAATGCACATTCAGGTGCCGGCAGTTGCCTGGAGACCCTTGAAGCTGGAAAGCCCCTCATCGTTGTCATTAATGAGAAGTTGATGAACAATCACCAATTGGAACTAGCCAAACAGCTGCACCGAGATAGTCATCTTGTGTATTGCACTTGCAGGTAGGGATAATTGTTTATAAAACTGAAGGCTTGGAAGAGTTAATTTTTAAAAAAAGTTTCCCTTTTAACATGTACTCACATTCATGCCACACCCCTTGTGACCAGGGGTGTACTCTATTTTGCATAGTGAAGTCTGACCAAAAAAAGTTCTAGAGCCATTACATGAATGTCACTGCTCTCAGTATTACCTAAGAGACAGTGTCAGCCTGCGGGTGGCTGCTAAGATTCAGCTTCAGTATGTCAAGCTTTCACTCATCCAAAAAGTGAGGTGTCTGTGGGACTTAACGATTGTCTACTTTGGTAACAATTTTAAATATTGATCGTTTGCTTGTGTATGCATGCATGAGTTTTGTTTTCTGATTTTTTTTTAAATGGTAAAGTATTTTCTAATACAGCTCCCTGAAAGTCAGTGGGTAATTGGATATGATATTGAGCAATAATAACCGGGGGTACTGGATTTTTATTTCAGGCTGTTTTTGTGTTAGCAAACGGGAATAAGAACAGATGGTGGTGACAAAGGGGAAAAAAAAAGAGGGTTTCTATTCCTATTTGCTATTCGGTGACTCCTGTTGTGTTGTCTCGAAAATCTGATGAAAGGTCAACCTGAAACTTTAACCCTGTTTCTCTCTCAACAGCTTTTGCCAGACCTCCTGAGTATTAGGATCAGGTTGATTGTAATGCCGTCAATAGCCAGATAGCCTAATTGCACTCATTGCCTAGGTTGATGTGTGAAGAATGGTCAGTTGTGCAAGTTGGCAGACAGCATGAGGATGACATAAAAATCAGAAGGGTGACCTGGCAGAGCATTGAGAGAACTACTCCATTTTAGATGAAAATAAAACAGTAGATAGAGTATTCTCAGTGCTCCCGATCCTCCTAGATTTAGCATCGGTTTGTTTCAGAATTATATTATTTTCTCATTATGGTCATATTTTTGCACAGATTCAATTTTTGGAACATTTTCTTAATGTCAAATTTATGTTGGCTGTTGGAGAAAGTTTCTACTGTGAAGGAATAAACCTGATGGTTTTTTAAAAAGCAGTTTTCATTTTTTAAGTATTAGATTTTGCACCTCTATAACCCAGGAGTGCTCAGAATCATAGAGCCATTAACCACACAGGGGCCATTCAGACCATTGGGTCATTGCCAGCTCTCTTTGGATCAATCTAGTCAATCCCATTCCCCTGGTCTATCCCTATACCCCTGCAAGTTTATTTTTCTCAAATGCCCATCCAATTTATTTTTGGAATCTTTCATTGTCTCTGCTTCCACCACCGTTGTAGGCAGACTGTGCCAGGGCATTATCATGTATAAAGGTTTTTCCTCACGTCCCACCTTCATCTCTTTCCCTTAATATTAAATCTGTGTCTCCTAGTCCTTGTGCCATCAGCTAATGGGAACAGCTTTTCTTTGTCTACCTATCTGAACTTGTCATAATCTTGTACACCTCTTATCAATATCTCTTCAATCTCCTTTGCTCTAAACAGTACAACACCAGCTTCTCCAACCTAACCTTGTAGTTAAGATCCCTCATTCCTGGAAAGATACTGGCAAATCTCTACACCCTCTGTAGCCTTCACATCCTATCTGAAGTGTGGTGACCAGAATTGGAAACAATATCCTAGTTATGGCCTAACCAGAGATTTATAAAGCTTTTTAAAAGTTCAGCATAAGTTCCCTGCTTTCGTACTTGTTATGATCCAGTTAGAGGCCAGTAAGTTCTTTTATAAAGTAGACAAAATTTGAAATCCCAATTACTTACTAAGAAAATAAATCCACAAGATTCTATGGTTATAAACAAACAGAAGCATTTTTCTATACAAGAGTCAACAAAGCAAACAGTCAATAATTTCTATCTTATACTCTTAACATATAAAAATAAGTTAAACATGAATTGACAGGCAAACCGTAGTCAAACACATCAAACTGTATGTTAAATGGCAGACATAACCAAGTCAGATCCTACAAGTTTCTCAGCAACCCACCCAGATGTGAGTGATCACTGTGAGTTACAAAAATCCTTTAAACGCTGTTCAAACAAGGGATTTCAGCTCCCCTCCTTTGAGGATATAACCTCCAGTTTCCCTCAAAGCCACTCCGACTCAGCTTGGAAACCCCCTTGATTCTTCTGCCTGCACTGAGCTATCAGGCTGACTGAAATCCAGCTCAGATTGCCCCAACGTCTGCTCACCTCCCAACTGCTGAATCTGTTTGAAACTGCATCCAATTGGGTTGGCCAGGCTGCACCCCAGCAACTAACCACCGACATAATCCCTGCTATTGAGCTGTACTGAGCTGACAGCCACTGCTCACCATGGGCTTCTCTGTGCCTCAGCTGCCAGTTTCATGGAGCAGACAGCTTCATTGAGCTGACATCTGCTCCAGGGCTTCTCTGAACCCCACCTCCTCACAACATGGACCTACCACGGCTCTAGTGCTTCTCTGAGCCCCAGATGCATGTAGCTAACAACAGCACTTCAATTGTCATTTCTTCAGCTCCGACCTAACCTTGTCACATGGGCTCATTTTTCGCACCACACACCTGGTCACATGGGCAACATTTTTCATGCCATCTCACCAGCTGTCAAAATAAACCCAGAGCCAAGCATGTGTGCTGCTGTGCTGTGCTTACGCTGGATACCCGAGCATGCTAGGAGCTGTAGTCCTCAGCCCAGACTCGAAAATTCCAAAAAGAAATCCACAAACATAGATTCCCTCATATACTCAATACTTCTACTTATGAAGCCCAAGTTCCCTGTAATACACTGCAGTCCCCATAGTCCTGTGATAGGGGGGAGCGGAAGGGAAATGGGTCCTTGGTTTAATATCTCATCTGAAAAAAACTGCCCCCTTGAACAGTGCACCATTCTCTCAGTACTACCATTCCGACAGTGCAGTGCTCCCTCAGTACTTGTCCTCTGATAGTGCAGCGCTCTGTCAGTGCTGACCCTCCCATGGTACTCCCTCACCCCCCAACCCCAGACAGAGCAGCATTCACTCAAAGTACCCTTCTGGCAATGTAGTGTTTCCTCTGTACTGAATGGGCATTGGTGAGACCATGCCTGAGTATTGTGGACAGTTTTGGTCTCCTTACTTAAGGAAAAATATACTTGCATTGGAAGAAGTTCAGGGAAGGTTCACTAGGCTGGTTCCTGGGATGAAGGGGATATCTTATGAGGAAAGGTTGAGTAGGTTGGGCTTATATTCATTGAAGTTTAGAAAAATGAAAGGTGATCTTATTGAAACATGAAAGATTCTGACGGCGCTTGATAGGGTAGATGCTGAGAAGATGTTTCCTCTCCTGGTGAAATCTAGAACGAGGGGGCAGATTTTAAAAATAAGGGAACTTCTATTTACAAGGGAGGTGAGGAGGAATTTCTTCTCTCAGGGGGTCTTTGGAATTCTCTTCCACAAAGAACAATGGAGACTTTGTTATTGAATATATTCAACGCTAAGTTAGACAGACTTTTGATCGATAAGAGAGTTAACGTTTATGGGGGCCAGACAGGAAAGTGGAGTTAAGGCCAAATCAGATCAGCCATGATATTATTGAATGGCAGAGCAGGCATGATGGGCCGAATAGCCTAGTCCTCCTGCTTATGATCTAACTACTCTTTCAAACTGCTCTCCCTGCCACCTTCAAAGATCTATGCAAATGAACCCTCTGTCCCTTTAGTATAATCATCCTGGGGGTTACCATTGACCAGAAACTGAACAGGAGTAGCCATATAAATACTGTGGCTACAAGAACAGATCAGAGGCTAGGAATCCTGCGGCGGGTTACTTGCCTCCTGACTCCCCAAAGCCTGTCCACCATCTACAAGACACAGCAGTGTGATGGAATACTCTCCACCTGCTTGGATGAGAGTAGCTCCAACAACATCAAGAAGCTCGACGCCATTCAGGATAAAGCAGCCCACTTGATTGGCACCCCATCCAAAAAATAATTCACTCCCTCCACCACCAAAGCACAGTGGCAGCAGTGTTTACCATTTCCAAGATACACTGCAGCAACTCATCAAGGCTCCTTAGCACCTTTCCAACCCATGACTGCTACTATCTAGAAGGACAAAGGCAGCAGATACATGGGAATACCACCTGGAAGTTCCCCTCCAAGCCGCCCACCATCCTGACTTGGAAATATATCGCTGTTCTTTCACTGTTGTGGGTCAAAATCCTGGAACTCCCTCCCTAACAGCACTCTGGGTGTAACTGCCCATGATACCAAACTTGGTGTGTTGCAAATAGCGTAGATGATGCAAATCAACTGCTTATGCCCATTGTAGCGCCCCAGGCTATTAGTGCAGCTAAAATCAGCTAGCTAACTCAGTATACGCCAGAATGTCTGGTTTGTTTAAGGTAGTGCTGCACCTAATGCAGTATTTATTTACTGTTATCAGGGTGATAACAAAACACTTAAAATCTGTACTGAGTTTTATGCATGCCAAACTACAAAATTCAGAAAAACTGATGAGCCGCTTCATAAAAAGCTATCTACGTCAGTCAGCTGAAGCAATAAAGACTTTCATAAACTGCACAAAAGGATGATAAATGTTGGCCATCCACTCAAAAAGCAGATGATTTGGAACTGTGGGTCCGACGCAAAATGTTCGGGTCTGAGCTTCGCCAAATACCATGTTGTTTAAGCTAGTAATATTTTCCCACTGATCTATCAATTCTCACTGATCTTGTCACTGTAGAAAAAGCTGGTATATAGTAATGGTGCCCGGACCTTTAAAAGGATGAGTCATTTAGCAAAAGGAATTAGTAATGGAAATGAATTATTGTTATATGTCCCAGGCAAATCATGTTGACCTTGAGAGTGTTCACAAACAAATTTTAAATCTATGAATTCTGGATAGTGCATTATTTCTGATCTACACAATGTACATTTGCCTTTTCAAAAAAAGTTTTATAAAGTTACAATGTACACTGGATTTGCCTAGGCAATGTCCTTTGTGTAAATGTGTACTCTAGACTGGTTACTTTATAAGCAATGTATTACTTAGCCCTGTCAAAAGGTGCCGTGATGTCTTGGGCCAAGTTCATTACAATGAAGTTTCAGGAAGTAGAAACTGTTACTGCAGATCTCTAGCCACATTATTAACTCGCTTTTGCTTCTTGTTTCAGCACACTTTCTGAAACATTACAAAAATTGGACTTCACATCCTTGAAACCATTCCCACCAGGTCACCCAGAAAAATTTTCAACATTTTTGGATAAAATCCTTGGATTCCAGTGACCTTGACAGTAATTTTAAAGTGTGATGGACTTTTTATTTCTATCTCTTTGGAATACCAACCTTCAAGAGCAACAAACTGAAGACCCACACTTATCCTGTGGTTAGAAATTTAATAATTTCTGCCCCAGCTTTTGTAAAACAATTGTGAATAGAACCAGGAAAAGAATTATTGTCCAACAGCAATGAGACAATATTGTTTGAAAATTCATATGTGTAACAAATGTATCTTTCACACAACTCTTTTCCAACTGATATTCCCTCATTTTATTACGTGTATTTCTGCATGTAGATTCTGTTAACTAGAAAATATTTCTGCGTTTATGCAACATGAAAGCACCAAACAAGCAAGTATTGTTAAAGTAAAATCTGTTTGTGTGTGAAGATGTAACCACACAAAAGTTTACTTTTCAGCTCCTTTTCTCCTTGCTGGAGTAAATTTGCTTATATGTCAACAGTGCTTGGGCATCTCCAAGAACCCTTTCATTATGTGTGAACCCAGGCTATGAGCACCTGAAGGCTGTTCAGTTGTGGCCCACAGTTGAACCAGATCCCAATTGTTACTCTGACGTGCAATGATATTCTGGAGCAGGAACCTTACTAGTTGATTTATCTCTTCACTTTCACCTCCTATCCTTTAAAATCTCGATTATGGACTATGTAATGCAGATTACACAAGAGTCAGTACAGGGAGATTAGTGGTAGGAATTTTCATAAAGAAAAGCTCTTGATATTGTTTACTACAAATTTATGGTTAATGTGGTGGATACAGTATTAACTGGTCTACAGGTTTCTGGATTATTCCTTTTCTCTTTCTGGAATGTAGAAGTAACATTTGCCACTCTCCAGAGGTGTACAAAGCATATCACATAGATGGGCACAATATATTAGGGGAGTTCTCTTTATTGGTGTGAGCAGTCAATACATCATGGTCAGAATGACAAATTATAAATTTTTTAATAAGTTCATTAGTAATGCCAAGGTTGCAATGTTCTTTGTTATGGATTGCAGGGCATTTACAACATAGAAACAGTGCAATTCATAGTCTCACAACCCTTTGTGTAAGTTTCTATCCTGTTCTCTATGAATCTCTTTATTCTTAGACCTATAGCTGCTCATTCTAGACCCCTTAATCACTGAAAACGGTCTATTTCTATCTGCCTCATCCTTTTATCACTTTAAAATGCCTATGTCAAATCACCCATTAATCTCCTTTGTTCAGATCCAATTTTTCAAGTCATAGTTCATATTTGCATTTCACCATATAAGGCAGCATCCTAGTGCTGAATCCTCAATTTCTTCAATATCTTTCCCAAATAGATCAAAACTGAACTGCCAACTGTAATCTTATGAAGATTTTTGTATGGCTTCACCATTGCATCTTGATTTTTCTATATTCTGTAGCACAGTACAGTGCAGTAGTTTCAAAGCAATGTACTTACCTGTTACTTTAAAATTGAACATTTCATGATAAATGCCTGTTAAGGAATCTTTGGGATTGAGGGACATTGTTTGCAATAGTTGGTCTGAGCTCCATGTTTGATGGCATCATCAACTTATTTCTGTGGGACTACAAGTCAGAAAGCCCTCAGGCCCCAATGGTATGCATCCAGCATACTGAAGGAAGTTGGGGAGGAAATAGTAGAAGCACTAATGAGGAGTTAGTGTTTCATAAATACAGAATGTGAGAGATTACAGTCCCCCTTCCACTATTTGAAGATACTGCTTTGCTGCCCCTCAATATTTGGCTGCACATTAACATTCCTGATCTTTGGCCACCCAGTATGAGAGTTAGTGGGCAAGTTTGAGGACTTCCTCATAGGACTATTCCTGGGCCTTGACAAACTGACATCAGCATGTCCAGGTGGTGTGGAGTTGAAGGGGTTGTTTGGCCCAACTGTCTGTCTTTCTTGCGCAGTTATGTTTGATTTCCTGGAGGTAAGCTTGATGCCTTCTACTGGTGGACGCTGGAGAAAGTGAAGTGTTTCATCACACCCTGGAACCAAATTTTAATTGATTCATTAAACTGTAAATTATATATAATTTAAAGAAAACCTATTGATTGTGCCCCTTTAAGTAGGAGACACCTACCTTTTAATTGGTGATGACACCTCTCATTAATCACTAACATTTAAAAAGTAAAAGCATGAACAAAAAAAACCTTTAGAAACAAAAGTTATACAAAAAGACTGGAGGGTGATGAATGCTACACCCATGTTCAAGATGGGGATAATCTGGGGAATGATTGCACCTTTAGTCGGTTGGATCATAAGTAAATTTCAACAAAATTTTGTGGGGCAAAATTAATGAACAGGCATGAACTAATCCAGGACAGTCACCTGAGTTTATAAGGAGCCAAGTCTTGTTTGAATAGGCGTTTTGAAGATTCAGAGTGTATAAGTAAAAGAAATATGGTTGTTACTTACTGTATATCACATGTTCTCAAAATTCAAAATGTGTAATAAAAGTAATATATATTAAAAGTATTGGAATTGGGGGCTGGCAAAGTATATAGATAAATAGAACTCATATGCTTGTGTTTTGACTCTAGTCACTTCCATGGCTGCCACTTTAGGCTAAATCCAGAGGTGTAGAACTTTGGAAAACTGCTAAACTCTGAACTGACCTTTTTCTTCCAGATCCATTTAGTTACAAAGATTGCTTTCTTCAACTTCTGCAATATTCTCCACCTCGCTCCTACCTCTCTATCCTCACTACTGCTGAAACCCTGACCCATATCTTTCCTATCTTAAATCATGACTTCTCAGGTGCTTTCTCTGGATTTCATGCTGCCACAAACTAAAACTCTGCCAGGATACTATGACCTGTGCTCTCAGCAGCAGAAAGTCACATCACCCTCACTTTTTTAGGTCTCTGTGCACTAGCAAATTGGCTTCCAGATCCTTGGCCTTGTTTTCAAATCTGGTTTAGAGACCTTCCACCAGTTTGATGATCTCAAGCTATGCTTCACTCCAACACCAGATTACCTCCTGTGATCTGCTCTCTGTGCCTCATCATTGTTGGCCATTTATTGGCCACCACGTCCTTCCCTAGAAATCTTCGCCTTGCCACCACCCACTTACGTTTAGCTTCAAAAGACCCTTTATATCATAATTTCAGTCCTCTACCTTTTTATTTTCCTTTTTTCTTCCTAATTAGCATCGACCATTTTTCTTCAGTGTAAAGTGCTTTCTTTCTATATGCAAGAAGCTCAACAAAAAGGTGATCTGCCTGAAATGTTAATTCTTTTTCTCTCCACAGATGCTGCCTGACTTGCTGAATTTTTCCAGCATTCATGTTTTCATTTCCGACTTCCAGCATCTCCTGTATTTTGCTTTGATAAAAATGACCTTGCTTGACTTGCATATGCCTTGATGGTCTTTTTTTCTATTTTGGCTTAGCTTGTCATCTTTCACAGTATGGTTTCCCCACTGTGTAATTGGTCTGCTGTCTCTCCACCCTGTGTGCTAAACAATCATTTAAAAAAGAGTTTGAATTTATATTTACCTTGAAAGGGGCAATAATCCAAGTACATAGAGGAGATGAAGGCTGAATTAGTTGAGGATGAACTCCAGATAAGTGATTAAATTGCCATCTTAAAATGTTTCAAAGATACTTTTATGATGTTTATAAAAATAGAGACATGGGAACTAGTCCGAGGTTTCTTGCACTCATGCAGTGATTTAGTTTTGACACGACTACTATTAGTCTGTGTATGTCATCTCCCTGCCCTATCAATAAACAATACCACAGAAAAATTCACATGAATTGAAAGTTAGAATTTACCTGCAGTTTCCCAGTAGGTAACTGCAAACAAACAGTGTATTAGTGAATTGGGCCAGTCTCAGGTTTGATCACTGATCATGGCTCACTTCAGTTGAGGTAGTTGATAAATGGATCCCAAGCCAGATGGTGAAGTATGAAATCAGATGTAAATCCTTTATTTGCAGAATGCACTACATATGTCTGTCTTCTGCCTACCAACCTAGTACCAGCAGTCTTTATACTTCTTATTCCACAGATGTCTATTTAGACAGCAACATAACTCCCTGTTAGGGAATTGAACCCCAGTCTCCTGTGTGACAGGTGGGGTATATGAACCACCATACTATCAAGAAGCTTGATAAGTCTCTCTTTATAAGTGCTCTAAGCACTTAATTAAACAATGCCTTTCAGCTGTATATCTTAATATAATTAACATGCAATTAACAGATTCCCCTTTCTTTAAACAATACTTTATAGCTTACTCAAGTAATAACAAAACAAATCAGATTTTAAAAATTATGTACCATAATAAGTATTAATTATGGTTTTTAGTGTGTAATGTGCCTTTAAGAATAATGCTTGTTAAGGAAGATCACATGATCTGTAGTAACCAATAGAAGAGTAGTGTGGGCTACCTCAGCAACCAGTGTAGAGATGGAGTTGGAGTTGAAAGCACATGTATAGTTGCTGCCGCATATATTGTAAATAAACTTAAAAGTTTCCACCCACGAACTGTCTGCTGATCAACTCTATCATTAATAGTACAACTTGGCCACCCCACAACAAACTAGCGATGAGAATAAATTAGGATTGAATAGAAGAAATCAAGTTAAAAAGAAAGGAAGATATACTCACCAGTCTGCTGTTGCTTTAAGTTCTAAAGAAAGGCCCCCGATCCAAATGGCTGAGAAATCTCCTGGAGCACTCCTGACATTTAAAAAAAAATACCAAAATTGCAAGACCCCCAAGTGAGAATTCACAATACAGGTGAGCTAAACAAGAAAAGAGAATCTGTACTAGTTGTAAAATAGGCGGCAGCTCCGCAGGCTCAGTAGGTTGGAGAAGCTGGCACACAAGTTGGAAGGAGGGGGAGTTGGAGCAGTGCTACAATTTTAAACTTAAAAAAAAAGATAAAACCCTGCAGAATTGCCCAGAAAAGGGAGAAGAAATTGCTGGGTTTTTTCTTTCTAAACAGGAATGAAGTTTTAGTTAAAAGACAAGCCTACAATCGTGTGGATCCCGCCAAAACTCAAAAGTGCGGGAAACACAGCATAGAAAAGCCAACAGCTGCAGAGTAAAAAATACAGGTGACTGCTGTTAATGTGGCAATACATTTAAAATGGTAAATACAAGAAAAATGGATATTAGAAGAAATTAGAAAATTAGAAGAGACCCCAGAGAGGGGGCAACTCTACAGAAGAGGCCCCAGGGAAAGGGCAACTCTACAGAAGGGAATAAAAGACCCCAGAGAGAGGGCAACTCTGCTGAAGGGAATAAGAGACCCCAGTGAGAGGGCAAGTCCGTGGAAGACAAGAGACCCCAGAGAGAGGCCAACTTTGCCATTGGGAACAAGACACTCCAGAGAGAGGGCAAGTCTGCTGGAGGGAATAAGAGACCCCAGAGAGAGGGCAACTCTGCTGAAGGGAATAAGAGACCCCAGAGAGAGGGCAACTCTGCTGAAGAGAATAAGAGACCCCAGACAGAGGGCAACTCTGCTGAAGGGAATAAGAGACCCCAGAGAGACGGCAACTCTGCTGAAGAGAATAAGAGACCCCAGAGAGAGGGCAACTCTGCAGAAGGCAACAGGAGACCTCAGAGGGAGGGCAACAAGAAATTAAACAGTTGATTGTCCTTCAAGATCAAATGCAAAAGGAATGCGTCACCATTCAGGAACATGAAGAATGGAAGGTTGTCTCAAACTGTAGAATGGAAGCACAGCAGAAGAAACACGAAGACGGCACAGGGGAAGCCCTGGTGATCGAGGACTTGAGAGAAGCTCTGGTATTTGGAGAGTGCTCAGGGGAAGCCCTGGTGATTGAACAGGGCTCATAAGAAGCCCTGGGAGTCACGTATAGCAGAATACAGTCAGGAGTCATGAGTTTGGATAACTCCAAGGCAGTGCCAGCTCAGTGAAGCTAGCTGTCTAGTAAAGAGCTGAAGAATCAGCTAAATGAAGCCAACAAGTATTTGGAAGCAAAAGTCACAGAATTTCCCAAGAAGCAGACAGATAATTAACTTTTGGGAAACCCGGGCACTGAGCTAAGACAAGCTGAGATTGCATCTGAGAGAAGTCTGGCCAATAATGAAGTAATAAAAAAGGTCGAGATCAAAGTGTGTGCTAAAAGAAAAATAAAAGTGCGCATTCCAAGCGAGGGAGGTAATCTTCTTGGGTCACCCGGGTAGATTCACAGGGCCTCCACCTGGTTGAGGAGGAAATGAGAGCCATAAGAGAGGCACCTACACCAAAGAATGCCTTAGAGCTCAAATCAGTCCTAGGAATGATCAAATATTATGGGCGGTTCTTACTCAATTTGTTTACAGTGCTGGCCCCTTTGCATTCTCTATTCAAAAAGAACCAACGTTGATCTTGGGAGGCACCCCAGAAAGAAGCTTTCATAAAGGTGAAACAATTGTTGCACTCGTCCAATTCATTAGTGCATTATGACCAGACGAAAGAATTGGTGCTGACGTGTGACACAACTCCCTATGGAGTGGGAGCAGTGCTATCATTGGATGGATGACGGATTGGAACAGCCAATAGGTTATGTATCAAGGAAGCTCTCCAAAGTGGAAAGGGATACTCACAGATAGAAAAAGGCCTGTCTATCAAGTACGTACACGCCCACTATTTTACAATTGTTTCAGACCACAAACCATTGTTAGGATTGTTTAATGAGGACAAGGCTATACCACTCATAGCTTCAGCAAGAATACAATGACGGGTTTTAATTCTGGCAGCATACAAATACACTTTCGTACATAGGCCGGGCAATTAAATCGTAAATGCCGATGTCCTTAGTCATTTGCCTTTACAAGAAAATGATGAGCATGTCCCAGTTCCACAGGAACTCATTTTACTGTTAAATTTGCTTAGATTCCTCACTGGTATGTGCTCGACAGATCAAAGACTGGGACCCAGTCGGGGCCCAGTTTTATCTCAGGTATGAGAACAAGTGCTACATGGTTGGTCACAGGAGCCCGTAGCTGACTAAATGAAACCATACTTCAACAGAAGACATGAAATAACCAACCAGGATGGCATCTTATTGTGTGCAGCATGAGTGATAGTTCCTCCAAAAAGAAGAGAGCCACTTTTAATTGAACTACACAGTGTCCATTCAGGAATTTCCCAAATGAAGACCACAGCATGCAGCTATCTATGGTGGCCAGGGATGAATAGCGAAATAGAGAGTTTAGTAAAGCACTGTGCTCAATGTGAGCAACTGCAAAAGTTGCCAGTGACCACTCCATTACATCCATGGGAGTGGGCAGGTAGACCGTGGGTGTGGCTATACATTGACTACGTGGACCTTTCTTGGGAACAATGTTTCTGCTCATTGTCAGTGCCCATTCAAAATGGTTGGATGTATATGAAGTCATCAACATCGGGCGCTACAATTGAGAAACTACGTCAGAGTTTTGTCATTCACGGATTACCAGAAATAGTCATTTCTGATAATGGCATGGCTGCGTTTCAATGGTTTATCAGGCTCAACTGTATCACTCATGTGAAAACTGCACCATACCATCTTTCCTCAAATGGACTGGCCGAAAGGGTGACTCAAATGTTCAAGGCAGGCATGAAAAAGCTAACTGGAGATTCCTTAGCAACCAAGCTAGCACATTTTCTTTTTCATTACAGGACTACCCCTCCCACAAGGTGTCACACCTGCGGAGTTATTGCTGAAATGCCATCTCAGGATGAGATTGAGCTTAATAATGCCGATTTTAGAGGGGGAGATGGAAAGGAGTTGGGGAAGCCAGAAAACCAGACACGACTGGCATAGTCGCGAAAGGAAATTTACCATGGGAGAGCCAGTATATGTGAAGAACTTTGGGGAAAGACCAAAGTGGTTACCGGCTGAAATAACTGCAGTGACTAGACCTCTATCTTACCACATGGAGGTGGAAGACCGGATCATCCATAAACATGTGGTCTATTTAAGTAAGAGAGAAAAAAAATCAAGATTTGGTTCCACCAGTGACCATGACCTGGTCAGCGTTTCCTGGTGAGGATATTCAACCCAGGACTGACATGTCTGATGTTCCAGTAAGAGTTGAGGATACAGAACTGCAAGTGCCCATCGAAGCTCCTTATGTTCAGGCAACTCTGGAAAAGGAGGTTCCTGACAAAGAATCTGAAGTTGTGGAGCTGTGATGTTCCACACGTACCAGGAAACCACCTGAAAGACTGAACTTGTAAGCTCCTTACCCAGTGTAAATATTATGTTGTGTTGAAAAATATGTACTTGTAAATATATGTATAGCTGCATTAAAGGGGAAGGAATGTAATAATTATGGTTTTATTTAATGTGTAATGTACCTTTAAGGATAATTCTTGTTAAGAAAGATCACATGATCTGGAGTAACCCATAGGAGAGTAGCAGGGGCTACCTCCGCATCAGTGTAGAGGTAGAGTTGGAGTTGAAAGCGCACGTGTTGCTGCTGGGTATATTGTAAATAAACTTAAAGTTCCCACCCAAGAAGTGGCTGCTGATCAACTCTATCATTAATAGTACAACTCGGCCACCCCATAACAAAAAGAAATCCCTCTTCTAGGACGTCCAACAATTTCTTCAAGTAACAATTCCTTTTTGTAAAGCAGTCCAATAATTGGTGACTTGGGTTGACCCATTTAACCTTAGAGATCTCTTTTCTCTCTACAATTTCTTTCCCTTAATCTTTCCTCAATCATACTCTTTGTCGAATGGTACATTATGCCACAGAGAACGGTTATCCACATAGCATTCAATGGGCAAACTTTTCTCAGCATGTCCCATGTATAGGATTTTTCTCAATAAGCCCCATATCTATCACTCGTACTCAACAGCAATTAGGATATCTTTTAAGCACCGTTTTTATTATCTTGGCTTCCATGGCCAAGGGACAACACTTTCCATTTTTATCCACCAAGAATATTATACTTAGTTGTAATTAAACATCCATTTGGAAGATTGGCGTGGCATAACTAAAATAGACAAATTTCATGCCTTTCAAGTCACCCAGGGCTGGAAACTTGAGTATGCATTTCTCAAAATTTAATTTCTTTAATGTTTTATTTGCCCTCAAAACCTCATCAACTGAAGTATGTTTCATAATAGTTCCAATATGTCATAACTGGTATCAAGTCTTGTTTAAGTGCATTGCCAATGTAACTGTCCAATCAAGCTTCTTAACTGCTCTGTTACTTCTTTGGATATAAGATTATCTTTCTATCAGCCTAATTTATTGGGATATGACTAACACTCTCTAGTTATGATTGTTGATTCAAGGTTACTCCCAACCTATATTGATTAATGTCTAAGCCTATATATTTAAGATCATAAGACATAGGAGCAGAAGCCCATCGAGTCTGCTGTGCCATTTGATGAGATCATGGCTGATCTGATAATCTCAACTCCCACTTTCCTGCCTTTTCCTCATAACCCTTAATTCCCTTACTGATTAAAAATCTGTCTATCTCAGCCTTGGATATACTTAACGACCCAGCCTCTACAGCACTCTGTGGTAAAGAATTCCATAGATTTGCTTCCCTCTGAGAAGAAATTACTTCTCATTTCTGTCTTAAATGGGTGACCCCTTACTCTGAGATTATGCCCTCTGGTCCTAGGCTCTCCCATAAGGGGGAAACAACCCCTCAGCATCTACCCTACCCCCGAGAATCTTATATGTTTCATTAAGGCCGTCTCTCACTCTTCTAAACTCCAGTGAATACAGGCCCAACCTAGTCAACCTCTCCTCATAAGAAAATTCCTCCATACCCAGGATCAACATAGTGAACCTACCCTGGACTGCCTCCAATGCCAGTATAGCTTTCCTTAGCTAAAGGGGCCAAAACTGTTCACAATGTTCCAGGTGTGGTCTAACCAGTGCCTTGTATACTTTTAGCAAAACTTCCCTATTTTTATACTCCATTCCCTTTGAAATAAAGGCAAACATTCCATTTGCCTTCCCTATTACCTGCTGAACTTGTATGCTAGCATTTTGTGATTCATAATGAGGACCCCCAAATTGTTCAGTGCTGCAGCTTTCTGCAGTCTTTCTCCACTTAAATAATATTGAACTCCTCTATTCTTCCTGCCAAAGTGCATAACCTCACATTTTCCAACATTATATTCCATCAGCCAAGTTGTCTAACCTGACTATATCCCTCTGAGACTCTGTGTTATCCTCACCACTTGCCTTCCCACTTACTTTTGTGTCATCCGCAAACTTGGCGATAGTACATTCACTTCCCTTATCCAAGTCATTAATGTATATTGTAAATAATTGTGGCTTCAGCACTGATCCCTGTGGCACTCCAATAGTTACAGGTTGCCATCCAGAAAATGCTCCCCTTATCCTCTGTCTTCTATTAGTTAGCCGATCCTCTATCCATGCTAATATACCACCCCCAACACCATGGGCTCTTATCTTATTAATTAGCCTTATGTGTGATACCTTATCGAATGCCTTTTGGAAATCCAAATATATTACATCTACTGGTTCCTCTTTATCTATCCTGCCTGTTCCTCCTCAAAGAATTCTAATACATTTGTCAGGCATGATTTCCTCTTCATGAAGCCAATGCTGAATCTGCTTGATTATATTATATATTTCTAAATGCTCTGCTATTACATCCTTTATAATAGTCTCTAACATTTTCCCAATGGCAGATGTTAAGCTAACTGGCTTACAATTAGGACGTCAGAAACTTGACTTCCAATCTTAAATTCCCCTTTTATCATATCTATAACAAATGGCTCAAATTCCGCAGAATTTCGATGCAGAAAATCATTGACATACATCATAAAGATGCATGTGAATTTCTCTTTGTGATACCAGTAGAACATTGCTGGATCTGCTTTCAGCATGGGGGATCTAGTTGAGAAATATCATACCTTTGACACATTATTGAATCCATAAACATAATTATTTACTTTCCACAGCTTATCTTCAATATCATTCACTTCTTTAGGTGATTTCAAAAACTACTTATTTTTGATAATTTTCACCCGGCACAAATGCGGCTTTTCTATTGATTGACCTACATTCCCAGAAGTATGTATCTGAAAGATTTAAGAACATTTTTAAGACCCCTTTTTCTGCTGTGGGGAGTCCACTTTAACACTTTGATCACTAAGTCTCTCTTCTAAACCCTAAGCCACTAGTCTCACTTTAGTCTTATATGTCCCACCTGGGAGTACTTTCTCCATAGATATCCATCTCTATGATAAGGCTGGCTGTCCTCTATCTGGCACTTCAGAGTAGACACCAAATTCCTTCCAACTATCCAACTCTTTTTGTTTTGCCTCTCATTAATTTATCTTCTAATTTGTCTGCAGCCGCCAAAACCTCCCCTATACATCCTGATATATATAAATGACCTAGACCTTGGTTTTCAGGGCACAACTTCAAAATTTGCGGATGATACAAAACTTGGAAGCATTGTGAACTGTGAAGAGGAAAGTGTAGAAGTTCAAAAGGACATAGACAAACTGGTGAAATGGGCAGAAAGGTGGCAGATGAAGTTCAATGTGGAGAAATATGAAGTGATTCATTTTGATAGGAAGAACACGGAGAGACAATATAAAACAAAGGGTACAATTCTAAAGGGGGTGTAGGAGTAGAGGGACCTGGGTATATATGTGAATAAGTCATTGAAGGTGGCAGGACAGGTTGACAGAGCAGTCAATAAAGCATACAGTATCCTAGGCTTTATTAATAGGAGATAGAGTACATGAGCAAAGAGGACTTCTATAAGACACCTGTTTGGCCTCGGATGTAGTATTGCATCCAGCTCTAAATGCCGTACTTTAGGAAGGATGTGAAGGCATTAGAAAGAGTGCAGAAAAGATACACGAGAATGCTTCCAGGGGTGAGAAACTTCAGTTATAAAGATAGATTAAAGAAGATAGGACTGTTTTCTTTGGGAAAAAGAAAGCTGAGTGGAGATTTGGAGATGTTCAAAATGATGAGGGGTCTGGACAAAGTATTTAGGGAGAAACTTTCCCCTCTCATGAAAGGATCGAGAATGAGTGAGCACAGATTTAAAGTAACTGGCAAAAGAAGCAAAAATGACATGAGGAAAAACTTCATGCAGCGAGTGGTTAAGGCCTGAATGCACTGTTTGAGAGTGTGTTGGAGGCAGGTTCAATCGAAGCATTCAATAGGGAATTAGATTGTTATCTGAAAAGGAAGAATGTTCAGGGTTACGAGGAGAAGATAGGAGAATGGCACGAATAGAATTGCTCATTTGGAGAGCTGGTGTGGACACGATGGCTGACTGACCTCCTTCTGCACTGTAACATTTCTGTGAAATTCTGTGATAAGGGCTTCTACTTTTAGTAGTGTTCCTAGATTGTTCTGTGGTCCTTATTCTATTGCATGGCCTCATCAAACTACAGCCTCTATTTGCTCTCCTACCTTTTTCTGGACTACTACTACAGGATCTCTCCTCCCATGATCAGAGGCTCTGTTGCCAGTACATGATCATTTCCTAATGCCAGAGTCACTTCCAGATCCACTATGGGAACTCGTATTGCGTTTCCTGGCTTTCTGCCATTTCACCTCATTTTTCTAGAGCATGGGTCTTATCTCTTGTCCATCATCCTGGACACTTAGCCATTCTTTGAATTTGCTGGTGGTTTTCCCTACTCTCCCTACGATGATCACATCCCTCCGTTCAATGGATTCTTCTGGTTTGTACATTACCCCAGTACCAACCTTAGGCATTTGTCCTTTGGGTATAATTGTGTGCATCAGTATCACTTTGTCTATTGGCATTTAGCCCTTATTCACTGCATTCTATTCCTCATAACTGTCCAGAGACCAGTTAAATGCAGTTGAAATCTTCAACCGGTTTCAATTCATTTTTCCTTGTTTTCCCCCTAGGAGGCACAGCAGCCAATTTGAGCACAAGTTCCAACAAACAGAAACAAAAACAAAAACAAAAATACCTGGAAAAACTCAGCAGGCCTGACAGCATCAGTGGAGAAGAGCCAACAAACAGCATTGTTCCAACAATTTGTTCATTGCTCATTCTGACAATTGTCAACAGATAATTTGTTTTGTTGATATTGATTGATGGATAAATATTGGCCAGGGAACCAGGGATAACTCCCATACTCTTTTTCAAAATAATGCCGTGATCTTTTACATCCACCTGAGACAGCAGGAAAGGCCTCGAACCTATAACTCCACTCATCTACAAAAGAAGATGGCCCCTCATTCCTGAAATTAAATACATCACATTCACCCAGGCAAACAATTCAAAACCAGTTACCACTAAGCATGACTGGTTCAACAGCTAATTAAAAATGGCATTATAGTGATGTGCAGGTGAGCCTCATAATCTTTGTTTGACCTGCTTAATTTTGGTATATGAGGTAATTTGCAGAATTAAGTCTAGTTGAAAGAAGCAGATCCAATACTCATGAAAAAACTTGAATCTAATCCAAAAAGCACAAATATAAGCTAATCAAATATATTGTTTTTAACATGACCTCATTAATTACATGTTGTTAATAGAGATCAGATGGCCCTGATATTAGAAATCAGGTATTTTATCTTTTATATTCTTTTGGAAAATTTGTGTGGCCGTCAAATGCAATTTTAAAAAAATGTACCTCTTCTAAACATTGGAGAGATAGCAGAAGTAATTTGAAAGATATTATTGCTGAGTCTGATATTGTGAAAGGAAAACAAAATAGAAGAAAAACAAGTTCCTTTCAAATATGAACTACAAAAAATATGTACAATGGGTGACAATAAGTCAACTACTCTTAGTGAACTAATAGATATATAATGTACACTTTGATTTTGATCAAGCTTAATATAAGTTGTCTTTTACTGATACAAAGCATTCATGATTTTTTTCCCTCTCATTTATTTTGCCAAGTTTTACTCCTATTCCTTAGGTTACATTAAGTGCTACGTACCATTTCAACATTTAAAAGGAGGCACTTTTCTAGCTCTGTCAATGTTTTCATTGGTCAATCTACAGCCCACTTTCCATTCCCTCAATTTAATTAGGCTAACTGCCCCACCCAAGGTAAACTGGTTGGGATCTGCTTGGTGCAATTATTCCAAAATATATACTTTAATTGCTTATATAAATGTTTGGTTGCTGCTTCATTTTCTGCAAGCCTACAATGCAAAGCTGAAAGATTGCATCACTGATTTGGCATAATTTTAATGAAAATCTCCCTCAACAGTAAGCAACTGTTTAAACTCTTAGAGATGTGTGAAAGGATTTAGATAGACTTTTCCTTCCATTATTATCATTGTGGAGAAAATCCACTTTGTGTCCCTATGATTCACTACATTAGAATACCAATGTATTGTTCCCCATTACAGTGAGCCTCGAGAGTTGCTGAAAGAGTAGAATCTCCTGGGTTGAGACTTAAAATGTTAGGACATGCTGTTTACTTCTTCTTTTAGAGCTGCTTTATTTTCTCCCCTCCTTTCCAGAAGAAGCCAACTCCTATTGGAGTGCCTCCCAGGATTGATACTTTGTCCAAAAAGTCATTCAAAATGCGTCAGTCAAATAGTGAATGGTAACTGGCATTTGACCATACACAACATTAGAGTTGAGCTGAATCCACAACCAAAATTCATAATATGAACACTTTCCAGCCAGGATCACTGCACATCAGGACAAGAGGGCTGTGACCAATTATTACTACTCCGTTTTTGGCTCAAGGGCACGGAATTCAATGGTAGCATCCTGGCTAAACTGGCTAAATTACCATGGATTAGAATTTGAATCTAAGCACTTTATCGATTTGGCACGTTGCAGCACCAATGTCTTTCGCAATGGGAAGCTTTCACTTCTGATTAATTTGTGCTGCGACATTCACTGCAGTTCCAAATTTCTCGAGTAAAGAGATTGATTCTCATTCCTTAAAACTTTGAAGTAGATTTTCTTTAATGGGCTGGGCTGTATCAAGAGAATAGCCCCACCCCCCGCTGCTGTGTGCAAGCGCTGCGGAGATATTCAGCCTTTTTTCAATTTCAAAATTTTAAAGGGGCATTTGCTTTACGAAAAACTACTTGTTTGGGAGAGCGATATGACTCGTGACATCACGTCCATGTGAAGTGACGACGCAGTTCGTCATGATCACATTTATTTATTTGTGTACGAGTTCAGCCTTTCACGAACCTTTTAAACCCCCTGATGTAGTTGGCATTAAAAACAAACATTTAACTGTTTGCATTGTGTAATATATAAGTGATGGCTGTCCCTCTTTCGTAAAAGTAAAACAGGGGTAATGTAAATAACAATTTATAAACGTGTGCTGTTGGTGCAGCTTGCTGGAGACACTATGTCTGTGGGGGGTGGGGTAGGGGCTATTTGTAATCAATGGGATGTGATGCACCTGGCCTGGTGGCTCGGCCCGGCAGAGTCGGTCTGCACAAAAAAAAGTCCGATTCTCGCAACCGGAGCTGGGGAGGGGGGAAAACTTTTTCACTTAAAAGGGTGTTTTGCTTTTTAGCTTAAATTCAATCTACGTTTTTTTACTATTTTTTTTAACCCCCCCCCCCCAAAAAAAAAGAAAAAAAAATACATATATGTTGCCTTATGGCGGGGTGGAGAAATGCAGAAGGGGGTTAGAAAGTATTTCGGCCAGAAATCTCTGAGTGAAGTGACCATGGATGAGTATCTGAGCAGTCAGGGGCTGTATCGAAAACTCACCGCTAAGGATGGCTCCTGTCTCTTCAGGACTGTCTCCGAGCAGGTAAACTCGAACCGACGTGTTATGTTTTTCTAAACTTAGCAACAACTAAAAACCGCGCTGCACTGTTTTATATTTGGCCAACTTTTCTCTTCGACTTCACCTGTTTTACTTAATAAACTGATTTTCGTCAACGGGCGTGTTTGTTTATATTCGTATTTCTTGGAAAGCGTGGTATTAATTTTCTGTTTTTCTTCCCCCTTTTTGACCTAAAAAAAACTTGCATGTTTGACAGCTGTTTATGACGCAAATGTATCACTTGGATATCCGAAAAACCTGCGTTACTTACATGAGGGTGAATCGAAGCAAGTTTGAGGCAGTAAGTATTAACTATTCCGAAGTTCCAGAAATTAGCTTTTCTAAACAATTTAGAAAGTGGTAGTTGCTTTCCAGATGTAAAATGGGAGGTGAATCTCTAAATATCTATACCTAAATCAAGGAATGTTTAACCTTAAAGTGTTTTTCTTTTATAATGTGTCTTTCAGAATCAAAGTTGTTACAGCACAGCAGGAGGTCATTCAGCCCATGGTATCTGTGTAGGCTCTGAATGGACAGTGCACCTAGTACCATTCCCCTGTCTTCTCCCTGTGACCCCGCACTTCTTCCTTGTCAAATAATCTAATTCCTGCTTGAATGCCTGGATTGAGCCAGCCTCCACTACACTGGGGCAGCACGTTCCGGATCTTAACCACTTGTTGCATGAAAAAGTTTCTCTGCATGCCTCCATTACTACTTTTGCCAATTACCTGAAATCTGTACTCTCTTATTCTCAATCCTTTCACCAGTTGGAACAGTTTTTCCATGTCCACTCTGTCCAGGCCCCTCATGATTTTGAATGCCTCTACCAAGTCTCCTCTCAATCTTTTCACCAAAAAAACAGTCCCAACTTCTCCAATTTATCCACGTAGTTGAGTTTCATCATCCCTGTGAACTTCCTCCTCTCTGGACCTATTCTGTGAATCTTTTCTGCATTCTCTCTAATGCCTTCACATCTTCCCGAAAGTAGTGTACAGAATTGAACACTACTCCAGTTGAGGCTGAACCAGTGTGATATACAAGTTTAACGTAGCCTTGTACTCTATGTTCCTATTAATAAAGCCTCGATTACTGTGTAGTGCTTTAATCACTTTCAACCTGTCCTGCCACATCAATAACTTATACACTCAGGTCCCTCTGCTCCTGCACCCTCTTTAGAATTGTACCCTTTTTTATATTGTCTCTCTGCCTTCTTCCTATCAAAATGAATTGCATCACACTTTTTTCTGCAGTGAATTTCATCTGTCACTTTTCCACCCATTCTACCAACTTGTCTCTGCCCTTTTGAAGTTCTACTCTTCCCTCCTTGCTGTTCACATTGCTTCCAAGTTTCACAAAATTTGAGAATGATGAAATTGTGCCCTGTACACCAAGGTCTAGGTCACGTATATATCAGGCAGTACAACGATCCCAACACTAACCCCTGGGGAACTCCAGTCTGATAAACATCCATTAATCACTACTGTTTAATATCAGCCAGCCATCTATGTATCTATGTTGCTACTATCCCTTTAATTCCATAAGCTATAACTTTGCACTCAAGTCTGTGTGTGCAATTGTACCAAAAGCCTTTTAGAAGTCCATGTACGCCACAGCAACGGCATTACTCTCCAACTCTCTGTTACCTCTTCAAGTTGGTTAAACGTGATTATCCCTTAACAAATCCATGCTGGCTTTCCTTAATTAACTGCATTTGCCCAATTGAGTAATTTTATCCTGAATTATTGTTTCCAGAAGCTTCCCCACCACTGAATTTAAATTGCCCTGTAGTTGCTGGGCTTACCTTCACATCCTTTTTTAACAAAATTGCAACATTTGCAATTCTCCAATCCTCTAGCATCACCCCTGATTCTAAGACTGGAAAATTATGGCCAGTGCCTCTGCAATTTCCACTTCTCTCAGTATCCTTGGATGCATCTCATCAACTTGCTTTATCAACTTTAAGTACAGACAACCTATCCAATAGCTCCTTTTTTATAATTTTAAACCTTTCAAGTGTCTGAATTACCTCTTCTTTAACCATGACCTGGGCAGCAGCATCTTCCTTGGTAAAGACAGATGTAAAGTATTAATTTTTAATACCTCAACTATGGCCCCTGCCTCCAGCCTCCATGTGTAAATCTCCTTTTTGGTTCCTAATAGACCCCACTCTTCTTACCATCCTATATGCCTATAGAAGACTTTGGGATTCCCTTTTATGTTAGTTGTCATTCTCTTTTCATTCTCTCTTAGCTTCTCTGATTTGCATTTTCACTTCCCCTGTGAATTTTCTTTGCCCTTTCTGAAAGTGCTGTTTAAATCGCACGATACACATTACAATAACTAGGTGGTACAACATTTTTGAGATTTATAGCAATATGAATTATGGCAATATGAATTAAGTAAGCTGTGGTGTAGCTGCGAGTTTCACCAGCAGTTCTTGTGTGTCCCAGTGGACAATTGTGGGAGCTTCCATGCAGGGAAGGCAAATCAAATGCTGTGCAGTATTGGTAGGGCCAGATCTCCCAGATTATTGTCTTTGCTTCTAAAAATGTGAAGGACAAAGGAATCGGTGTTATAGTTTAGACAGTTGACTAATTCACGCTTCCAATATGTCTATTTAACAATGGCTCTCCTGATGTTATGTTGATTTCTAATGAATATAAATATACCTTAATATATAGTGAGCCATAATGTGCATCCACATTCCCTTTCTTTTTTTTAAAAAACACCTGTTCCACTTCCCAACAGCAAAACTGTGATTGCACGAGAGTTATTTGGGGAATTGTGCGTAGGAATTTGCTTTGTAAACTTTTTATTGTTGACTTTAAAAGGTAACTGACATGAAGTTTGTGAGATGGACCGTTACCTGATATGGCAGAATTTCTGACTTTGTTTTCTCAGTTTATTGATGGTCCTTTTGACAAGCACTTGGAACGTTTGGATGATCCCAAGGTATGAATGATTAAGTTATATTACAGTTGTTATCTTGGTGTCACACTGTTGAATATTGCCTTGATATCAAAGGCAGTCACTCTCACTTCTGGAATTCAGCTATTGCCCATGGTTGGACTGAGGCGGTAAAGAAGTCTTGAGTCAAGTGGTTCTGCCTGGAAGAAACCAAACTGAACATTTGCTCAGAAAGTGTCATTTGATAGCACTGTTGATGAATTTTTGTTCAACGATTGAAAATAAGCTGCTGATAGTTGGTCAGTTTGGATTTGTCCAGTTTTTTGTGGGCAGGACATATCTGAACAATTTTCACCATATTTGGGCATCTGCCCATGTTGTAGCACTACTGGAACAACTTGGCCAAGGTTATGGCTCATTCTGGTGCACAGATTTCAATGCTCAGCTAGGTTATCATCGGGGGCTACAGCCTCTCCTGTATCCAGTGCAGTCAGCCCTTTCTTGTTCCTATGTGAAGTGAATTGAATTGGTTGAAGACTGGCATCTGTAGTGATGGGAGCATGCGGAACAGGTTCAGAAGGAACACTTGGTATCTCTGGCTGAAGATGGAAGTGAACACTTCAGCCTGGTCTTTTGCATTCAAATGCTAGATTTCACCAATACTGAGGATGGGGATTTGATAGCACCTCTCTTTCAGTTTCTTAATTCTGTATCACTGTTCACTACTGTACATGGCAAGACTGTAGGGCTTTGATCTGACCCTTGTTTGTGGGGTCACTTATCTCTAGCATTCTGATTCCACTCTTTGCATATAGTTCTATGTAGCTTCAGTAGGTTTACACCTCATTTCCAGGTATGCCTGGTGCTGATATTGCTTCATGTTCTTCTACACTACTTATTCAATCTGGGTTAGTGACCTGTGATGGAGTGAGTGGTATGCTAGCCATGAGATTACAGATTGTGGTGCTATATAATGCTTTTGGCCCACAATGCCTTATGAATGCCCAGTTTTGAGCTCTAGATCTGTTGTGAATCTATCCCATTTAGGACAGTAGTGCCACACAACACAATGGAAAGACATTCTTGGTGTGAAGGCAGGCCTCCACAAGAACTTTGTGATGGTTACTCCAACCATGTACAGGTGCTTATGTGATGGGTAGATTGGTGGAGGCAAGGTCAAGTAGGTTATTTCCTTGTGTTAGTTTTCTCTCCTGCAAGCCCTGACAACTGTTGTTAAGGGTGGTGCATGGTGGTGCTACAGAGCCACCCTGGCTGATAGATACTGAGGCCCCCTGCCCAGAGTACATTCTGTGCCGTTGGTGCTTCCTCCAGTTGGAGTAGTGGTGCTTAACATGGAAGAGGACTGATCTTACTGAAAGTGGGTGGTAGTCAGAAGCATGTTTCCTTTGCAGGTCTGACTTGAAGTTGAGACTTCATGAAGTCTGAGTCAAAGTTTAGGGCTCCCAGGGTCATTCTGTCACAATTCACCAAGGCTTCTTTAACAGCACCTCCTACCACCGAGAGGAGCAAGAGTAGGTGTGTGGGAAGACTTAAGACCTTCAAGCTCTCCTCCAAGTCACACACCATTCTAACTTTGAAATAGATTGTTGTTCCCTCATTGCTAGGCTAAACTCCTGGGCCTCCCTACTTGAAAGCTAGTGACACCAACATCCCATTGACAAATTAAATAAGTGTACACTGTGCTGCCACTGCTAGTTCTATATCAAATGCTTACTGAAAATCAGTTTACATGACACCTGAATTCCTTTCATATATCCAATCTGCCACTTTGGGAACTTATTGCTTAATGGGTACTGACTTCTATACTTGTACTGCTTTCCACCTGATTATTTTCCTGTAAGGGCATTGCAGCCCAATGTTGTCATCTTCTCTTGTATGGTTGACATCTGCTAATTTGGCACAGACTGTTGATTGATTTATACAAATATTTAACAGTTTTGTGGGGAAAAAATATAAAAGTGTTGCAAAAATTTAACTTCACAGCGGTACAGTGCTTCCAGGTGGTGTAAGATACGGAATCCTGAGATTTTGATCCAGTGGCCATCAGTGCACCATAAGCTCCAGAATCCACCTCTGATCTATCCTTGACCCTGTAAATGTAGGCCGGGATTTTCTGTCCTCGTCAGGGGCATGACCCACCGCAGGCGAAGCAGCACCCCAGCCAGCAGTCCATTGACTTGCGGCAGGACTGGATGATCCCGGCAGCAGGTGGGTGCAGAAAATCCCGCCCGTAATTTCAGGATCATATTTGAGAGTGAGCTGAGCTTCTGACTTCGTACCCTTAGTTGCAAAGTGGTAGGCACTTGCCTACCTGTGTTCTGCCTCAATTGCTGGAATCTGCATCCTTGCTTTTGTCACCCTACTCAACTATTATAGTGCTCTCTTGACTAGCTTTCCACCTTTCACCCTATAGACTCATCCAAAACTCTAAGGCCTTTATTCTATTATGCTTCTCCATCGCTATTGCTCTTGCTGACCTCCCCTGGTTCATAACCCTGTTGTGGTACACCTTTAAGTGTGTGCAGTTTTTTTTGTACATTAGGGGGGGAAATGATGCAATGTATCATATGATTCAGACTTGGCTTCTTCAGAACAAACTGCAACTATCAACTCTGACATGTGTGCAAGTTCTCCAACCGTTTAATATCACTATCAAATTCTTAGTTCCTTAATAAATGAACCTACATATTTTTGTGTCAACTAATCCCTTAATGCATGGTTGGTGCCTTAATGTTTATCCGCTAAGCATAAGGAGATAAAAAGCGCAATATGCCAGTGGTGGAAAATGCATCATTTCAAGCACACCATACACAACGTGGTGCCGGTACTAACGGAAGAAGCAGGTAAGTAGAAAAAATATCCGAAGTTTGAAACTGCTCAGTCAATGCACAGTGTATGATCTCTAACCAGAGATCAGGGCACACACTGCGAGTTGAACAGGCAGTGACAATGTTTTCACACTCAGCGCCGGGCAGTGCTCAGTCAGGAAAGGCAAGTAGTTGGAGCATGGGCTGAATTGATTTACGGGCATGCGAGAACTGAGAAACATTGTGGAAATCGAACCAAGGTTGCATAAGCGAGAGGCAAAATTGAGCGTTGGTGAAAACTGGATAAATCTTTGCAGTTATTCATTCTGTGGAGCATCATGGTGCATTCCTGCCACAACTCAGCTTTGTGAGCGGAGCTTCAGAAACACATGCACAACTGGCAACAACATCACTCATCCCAAATGCTGCAGTAGTGGTGAAACGTGCAATGGTGAGCAAAGGAACTGCAAGCAGCTGACACACTGCAGTCTGCTTAAAGTATCCACAGCGTGTTTAGTTGCAGTATATTAAAGTGTTCAGCATTCTAATCCTGATCAGTAACACAGGAGGAACATTTGTTTAAATGGCAGAGAAGAAGAAAGGTCAAGAGAATATTGTAAAAATGTCCACAAAATTCCCAAGCTTAAATTGGAAGACAGCTGACCTACTCAGAGTTTAAACTATTTAAATAACGTACAGAATTGTTTTGTCAATACAGGCAGGCCATAAAGATTAATTTAGCCATTGGAAATTAAGGTCCACGTAGGCTCAACATGATTGGGTTCATACAAAACGACAAAAAAGATCCAAAAGGATTTGGGCAACTTTGGAAGACCGGTTCAAAGTCATAGGTATCGCCTGGGGTTTATGTCATACTGTCAGCAGCCTAAGGAATCTATTGATCATTTTATCAGTGTAAAGAGAGTGCCTACTGCAATTTCTTTTCTTTTCAGAAACGGGTGGCAGAGAGAATTGTTGCATTAGCAATTGCATCTACTCAGATGCATTTCAGAAAGACCTGGTGGACAAATCCAAAAGTTACAGTATCAATGAGTTACTCGAAGACAGACAAAAGGAGTTTGATGCGATTATCATGGGCTGATAAAGCTTGCAGGTCTTGTATGTGCAACCCCAGCTGTCAACACAGTGACTAGAGTAGCCAAGCACAAAGACGTGTGGGAGGTGTAGGCTTCTACATGCATTGAAGAGTTACCTGGTGTTTCATGATTTCTGCCAAAAGGCTCACTGGCAGCGGCAATGCAAAAAAAGGCTGAAGGAGCAGTGAGAAGTTGTGCGCAGGTTCACGTAGATGTAAATAGGCATTATCTTTGAACAGCAACAATAACGATACCAGATCGCATAGGAAAAGCATACATGAAGTAGCGAACCAAACTGACAATGACAGTGATGATTAAGACACCTGGGAGGCATGATGAGCCCATCCACACCGTACGGTCATAGACCACTACACCTTCTGAAGTATTTGCCAAGATTCAGAAAATCTGTCAATTTGCTACTGGCGAAAATAGACACAGGCAATTGCCAACATACTGCGTCTGAGAAATGTACCAACAGAAGTGGAAGGCCATGGTGAAACCCACTGCCGTGAAGCTTTTGGCATACAATGGCTCGGTAATTCCATGTGTAGGATCCATTGTGCTAGAGTGTAAATACAACCAGCCATTCTGTGTAGTAGAAGCCAAAAGCCCAGTGATTGCAGGTCCATCGGCTTGTCGAGATCTCCCATTGGTGACCATCCATGAAATCAGCCAGGTGCCGGAAGGGAGATCCGCACCAGAAGACATACCTGTAGTTTGTACGAGGAGGCTAGCAAAAGAAATAGTCTATTGGTCAGCTATGAACAATGACAGTGAAATTACAGTATGTATGAGGCAAGTTAGGAAATCACAAGAAAATGTTTTTACCACCCACACTTCCTACTCGCCGTTGGGCCAAGATTGCTTCTGACCTCTTCCACGTTCACAGGAGTGATTTCTTAGTTGTCACTGTTTTAATTTTCTAAGTATCCTATCATCCATCAATTGCATGATATGTCTAGCACACAGTAAATGCTATTTTCAGTTGACTTCGGGCACCTAGGGAGATGATCTCTGATAACAGCCCTCAATTTACTGGTAGGCCATTCAGGGACATGTGTGAGAAGTGGGTTATAAATTACACTACTCTGCACTATCCCAGATCTAATAGCACGGCCAAAAGAATGATTTGTATGCTGCAATCTTCTAAAGTGTAGGCAAACCAAGCAAAATCTACACATTGCAATGCTATACCTTAAAATAACATCTGTAAGTGCATAGTTCTCAATCTGTGAAGCTCCATTGCATCCAAGGCAACGTCTAAACATGACACTCCCACAGACCACTGTAGAGGAAAAAAAATTCTGCAACCTCCAGTCACAATTACCAATTCCAGGTGTATAAGCAGACCACCACTAAGTCCCTGAAGCAATGTATCGCGTGATTCAGAATTAGCTCCTTCAGAGCAAACTAACAATTCAGACATGTACAAGTTCTCCAACTGTGTAATACTGCTACCAACTTCTCAGATGCTTATTAACCAATTCCTTATGTGTGGTTGGTGCTCTGATGTTTATCCACTGAGTAAGCAAGGAGAAGAAAAACACAACAGTCCCCTAAAGCCTCCGATATTAAATTTTTATCCTGGTATTCTGTTTTTAATTTCCTCACTCATCCCCATTTTTGTAAACCTCTGGCCCTATAAGCCACTTGCCCTCACTTCCGCTATGTTGCTTTGACTCTGATGTCTCTTGCATTCCCCTGCTTCTGCAGTCGCCATTGAAAGCCATAGTTATATTAGTTTATGCTCCAGACTCTGGAATTTCCAGCCTGAACCCCTCTGCCTCTTCACCACATTCCTCTCTTTTTAAGACCTTAAAGCTTACACCTGACCAAGCTTTTAGTAGCGCTTCCTAATATTTCTTGTGGCTCATTGTATATATTGGTTTAATTACTCCTTTGCAAAGCACCTTGGAGTGTTCCAGAGGCTAAATAAATGCAAGTATTGTGAAGAAAGGAATAGTAGTGTATCTTCAAGTAAGAAGGGCGTGTGATGGTTTCTATGATCGTGCTGCTCTTGTCCTTGGTGCCTGAGATCATAGGTTTGCAAGATGATGTATAAGCTTGGTGAGTGGCTACATTGCATCTTGTAAGATAGGATATTATGGCTAGAGTATGAACTTATGGATGCTGCATCAAGTGGCAGGGACACTGATCATGTGGGTTGTTCTACCCTGGATGATGTTGAGCTTCATGCGAGTAGTGAATGTTCCATTACAATCTTGACTTCTGCTTTGTAGATGGTAAAGGGTCAGAAGTTAGCAGTTTATTTGGCTCTGCCCTGTTTTTATAACCATACTGTTGATGTGCCTAGTCCAGTTAAGCTTTGACTCTCAGGATTTTTTTTTTTTGTTGATGTTATGGGAGACCACCTGGCACTTATACGGTGTGGTTGCTACCTGCCACTTCTCAGCCTAGGACTAAACGTTGTACTGGCCCTGCTAACAGCTGGCATGGGTTCCATTAAACAGGAATTTATAAGTTGTGTTTAAACACTAGGATCGATCTCGTCTCGTCTCTAATCATATGATGGACAAAAGCTCTAGTAAAGTAGCTGAAGATTAGGCATAGAACCAGCTTGTCAGTGAAGTCCCTGTGATCAAATAGCTTGCTAACACTGGGGCAAAAAGGAGAATTTAACTAAATCCAAGTTTGAGGTAAAAGGAGTGTATGCTAGTCAGCTCTTATTATCTAGTCTGCTAATACACCCAAATTGCTGCATTTTAAGTGGGCCTTGGGAGTGCTTGTATTATTGTAATGTGATGCTTTTCATTACACAAACTTCTAGAAAAGAGATTCAGGCTGCATAGTTGTTGGATCCTTGGTCGCTAGTTTAGTTGGACTAGTGGATCTGTGTTACATGCTTGTTTCGGAATGACCAAGTTGGTACCATAGACATAGGTCAGACAGTTCTTATATAGAACACATTTATTTACAAAGGAACTCAGCAGCTACACTTGTGTACTTTTATATCTAACCTGGTCTCTACATTACAGACTGTTACTTTAGACTACTTTAGGTAGCCTGCGCTACTTTCATTGAATAATATCATGTGATCTTTCATTATAACATTTTTCTTTAAAAGTATACTATACATCAGGTTACCACATTCCTCCCCCTTTACTCAGAAATATATTTTAGTTATGATTTTTCTCAAATTATTTACACAAATTAGTAGTTTACAAATTCAGTCTTTCTGGGGTTTCCTTTATGTGTAGAACACCTCGGCTCTACAGCTTCAGATGCCTTGTCAGGAACCTGCTTTTCTGGTGATTCTTTGGCGGGCACCTGCAAATCTGTTGCCTCAGCTCTTGCAGGTATAGCAGATCCTTCAAACATGTCTGTACTCAGTTGAGATCATTAAACAGGAGATGTTGACGCAGTCGTGAACACAGCAGGAATCATTTCCTGATACTTTGTTTCTCTCCTCCTTATTTGGCCTATATATCTCCATATGATTTGGTCTTCTACTTTTCACATGGTAAGAGAGAGTTCCAGTGACTTCACTTACTTCACCTTATGACCACTTGGGTCCTTCACTGAAATTTTTCACACATACCCTCTCTCCTACTGTAAAGTTTGTCACAACTGTGCCAATCATGTACAATTTTCTGACTTCCTTGACTTTTTTACCTTTCTCCCCCTCTTTTTCCCCTCTCCTCTTCTCTTTCTCCCCCCCCCCCCCACCAAAAAAAAAATTGGCATTACTAAAGTCAATCTCATTCTGAGATGGCAGTTCATCAATAATTCTGCTGGTGTGACACTTGTTGGTGTGTGGTTCTATAATGGAAAAGAAAATGTGCAAACTTGGTTACCATGGAGTCTCCAGTTAATTTTGAATGTTTGAACTGCTCGCACGGCCATCCCATTTGAAGAACAGTGGTACGGTGAAGTTTTTCCATGAGTAATATCGTTGAGGCTGATAAACCGTTGAAACTCCAGCACTCATAAATGCTATGCCGTTGCCTGATACGATGACTTCTGGTAGTCTGATGGTGAAACTTGTAGCTTGTCAAATGTAGCAGATGTTGGTGACTTTACCTCATGTCCATCCATTTTGAGTGAGCATCAACAATAAGGAGAAACATTGTTCCCATTAAAGGTCCCACATAGGCCTTCCTGGCCATTCCCACTGGTGTAATGGAGCTGCTGGATCAACATGAATTTTTGCTTATAGCCCTTTGATCTTCCTGACCTCATCTTGGAAAACTGAGGCCTATTTTTGTAGTAGCTCAGGTAAGTTGGTGGCTCTCAGTTTGAAGATCTCAGTCCAATCCAACTTAATTTCTTTCAGCCAGTTTCATCCAAGGAAACTTGGCGCGCCTCTTGCTGCAACAGTCAATGGTAATTTCACTGATTTGACTTCCATACCGTATAGTAACCCTGCTTATGCCTTTGATTTTGATATCTCCTCCTGTTTTTCCAAATTAAATTTACATTTCCCCATGATTGAGGTATTTATAAGTATGCTCACCTAGCACCCGTGTCCACCTCCATTCTGGTAGGCCTATTATTCACTTCATAGTTACATAGATTGGATCTGTTCTTCTTACCTACCTTTAAAATATACAATGAATAAATAGCGGAATCTGTTACTTCAGGCACTTCTATTTATGAATCTCACGGTTTTTTCTTTTCATTGAAAGTCTGCCTGATTCTATCCTTGTAGTGTTCCATGAGGTGTCCGTATTGATGACAGTAAAAACACTTGACTTTTTTAAAACTTAGATTCATTACAAGGTTATCTGCTTCCACCTCTGTTACCATCGTTCCATGTTTTCGCTGCTAAGTCATTTCTTTATATTTGTCCATAAGCTGTGGCTGGTTCCACTTCTCATTGGACCTGCACATTTTTCCGCCCCTTTTGGCTGAGGCTCCTGCCCAACGTGGAGGACGGCGCCATTTTGTGCTCCCTGTAAGGTTTTCGAGTTCCTCACTGTGCCTTCCACAGCCAGTGCTATTTCCTGTGCCTTCTGAAAATCCAAATTTATTTCAGACAATTTCTCCTGACTTGCATCTTCAATTATACTGCACACCAAACGATCTCTAAGCATTTCATTTATAGAAGTACCAAACTCGCAATATTCTGTTAATTGTTTCAGACTTGCCACATAACAAGCAATTGTCTCCCTTGCGACTCTATTCCTTGTTAAATTTGAGCCGTTGCATCGTTACCAAAGGCTTAGGCTGGTAATGACTCCTCACAAGGTTCACTAAATCATCAAACTGTTTCGAATCCGGGGCACTGGGTGCCATTAAACCTCAGATCAATCAATAAATCTTACTCCCACATGTGGATTAGAGGATTGTTCGCCTCTTCCCGCAATGTCGTTAGCTTGGAAAAAGAATGCGAGGCATTCAAAGTAATGAGAACAATCATCCACAGTTAGGTCAAAAGAATCAACTCTTCCAAGCGGTGACATGCTTCGAGGGGACTGCTCCGACGATTAGGATGGAAACTCTACTTACAATTACCGTGAGAGGTACGGCCTGATTTCGGTTCACTTGATTTCCTTCCTTGCTTTTCTGACTTTTTTTTCATCCTTGCTTGCTTTTTCGTTTTTCTTCACCTCATCGCCAGTTTATTGGATCCTCAGTTGCTAATTTAGTTGGACTAATGGATCCAGGTTGCACGCTTGTTTCGCGATGGCCGAGTTGGTATCATCAACATCGCAGATCAGTAGATATTTCTTATGTAAAACACGTTCTATTTATTTGCAAAGGAACTCAGGCGCTACACTTCTGTACTTACATCTAAAACCTTGTCTCTACATTAGACTCCTACTCTAGACTACTAACGACAGATTACTAAGGTAGCTCGTGCTACTCTGTCATTGGATAATAAGATCATGCAGTCTTCTATTATAACTTCTTATAGGCATACTACACATCAGATTACAGCAATAGTGCTTTCCCAATTCTAGTTGAAGTCGTATATTGTGCCGTAACAAGTGTATATCCTACAAATGCTTGATCCATTGTTGGGGTAGGTAAGGTTTAGCAATGGCTTGGGAGGATAAAGACAAGGGGATCTCGTTAATCAGGCCTTTGAGGTCTGCCCAGGATGCTTAGAAATGCACAATTCTGCTATTACTTTAGTAATGCCATTTTTTTTTTAGAAAAAATGTAGGTTTTTCAATGTATCCTTTTTAATGTAGTTTGTATCTCTATCCTCCAAATGATGATGTCATTATGTTTTTGAAGTTCATAGATTTAATGAAACATCTTGGCAATGTGCTGAATCCTGAGCAAATTACTATACTGCAAGTGTTTACTGCCTGAAATTTTAACTGATGTTTGTAGCTTGTATTAAAACTGTCTGCAATATTTTGTTATAGGAATGGGCTGGTGTGTTGGAGATGAATGCTCTATCACTGATGTACAAGTAAGTGCTAAGCCGATTGAATAAACAACTGAACATCAACTATAAGTGTGTAGCCAGTGGCATATTAAAAGTTCAATGGCCAAACATCTATAATATAAAGGACAAGTACTTTGACTTGAATCATTAAATCAAATCCCATCAGAGAGATATCTGGCCTATTCCAACTCTTGGTCTGTAGCCTTTTATGAAATAGCACTTCAAGTGCACATCCAAGTACTTTCTTAAGAGGGTTTCTACTTCTACTGCTCTTTCAAGCAGTGAGCTCCAGTTCTCCTCCACCCCTTGGATGAAAAGAAACTTCCTCCTGAGTTCCCTCTAATCTTTCTACAAATTACTTCAAATTTATGCACCCTGGTTATTGCCTTCTCTAAAGAAAATAGGTCCTTCCTGTCGATGTTATCCAGACCTGTCTTAATTTTATACACCTCAATTAAATCTTCTCTCAGCCTTCTCTGTTCCAAAGAAAACAACCTCAGCCTCTTGAATCTTTCCCAATAGTTAAAATTCTCTAGGCTTGGTAATACTCTTTTTAATAGGTCCAGGATTAAGATGTTGATGAGTGCAATTTTCCATTCGTTTCTGTAGCAGAGTTGGTGTTTAGTTTAGGCAAGAAACAGATGGCACATTAGCACAATTCAACCTTTATTTTAATTGCCACAAAAAATAGCACTCTGGGTTTGTTGCTTGGGTGCAAAATGAGTCAACAAAGTGGCACCGGAGAGGTGGTATTGTTAGTTCCAGCAAACATTCATTGGCTAAAACGTAAGTGACAAGGATATATGTAAACTTAGCAAACCACGTTGTGAGACTTGAGTGAAACCAACTTTTGAAAGAACACTACAATAGTCTTTTTGGATGGGGGAAGTGGAGAGAAAAGTGAAATCATGAAATGTTACCTTCCACTAATCGATAATCAGTGCCTTTGGTCATTAATTAGTGCAGGTGTTTGAGTAGCTTCAGCCTTGCCAGATGTTGCAAATTTCCAAGTGCTGGTTTGCCATCAAACATAGTTCATTGTTGCCAGCAACTTTAGTACTATTAATCCCTTCAAATGTTTTAGCTTTTAAGTCCTTTACAGTGGTGTTAGATATGCTAGAAAGAAACATATTAAACAAATAAGTTTATTTATATTCATTACTTTCAGCCTGCAGCACAGAAACTAATCATTTGGCCCAGCTCATCTATGCTGGTTTCTGCTCCAAATGGGCTTCCTCCTGCCTTATCAGCATTCCCTTCTCCTTTTTCCCCTCTGCTTATCTAGCTTCCCCTTGAACCCCTTAAGGTTCAATCTTATTTGCCTCAGCTACTCCATGTGAAAGCATTCAACATTCCTACCACTCTGGGTAAAGACGTTTCTCTTCAATTCCTATTAGAAGTATAAGTGACAATCTTGCACTTAGGGTCTTTAGTTTGGTCTCCCCCACAAAAGGAAAAAAAATCTCCACCTCCATTATATTAAACCTTTTTGTTATCCTATATCAGGTCAGCCCTCAGCCTTTTTTTCTTCCTAGAGCAGAGCTCCAGCCTGCTCAGTCTCTTTAGTGCAGTATTGCTATAATTGCAAAAAAAAAGCTGAATTATGTTTCAAGAACCACAGACTTGTGGGGGGTATGGGTGGTGCTTTAGGGAAAGAAATACTGATATTGCAGCGGATTTTAATAGCAAATTGTTTGTTTTCTAGCTGAATTAGAAAGCAAACTAATGAGTTGTTTTCAAACGTTTACCAATTCACTTTTTTTTTCCAAATCTCAAGTTGCGATTTTCTCATTTACCGGTATCCTGGAAAACCACCCATACAAGCTACTAATAGTGGATTTGGGAAGAAGGTAAGAAAAACCTTACCTTGAATGTATTGTAATACACATCCATATATGATGTCTGTGTGCAGAAACTTAGAGTAAACTGGCAAGTTAGGCAATTTATGAACCAAAAGAGAAAAAATAACAGCTGGAGAGAGCCCATGGGAAACTGCCATTCAGAAATTACTAAGGTATCTGAAGACTGTCTGATTCTTTGTGATTGATTCAGAAGCACCAACCAATCCCTTTTGAAATTTATTGAAATTGCCATTTTCAATTTACTCTCAACTAGAAGTATTATTTGTAACAAACCTGTATATTAAGTAATTCTGAATAAAATAGCTTAATTTGCGCTTATAGTCTTATTTTATTTTTGCTGAGAACTGCAAGGGGTCAGTAGTCAGGCACTTATTGCAGACACCTTAAGCATTTTTGGATGGTGTACTGACTAAAACCTATCTAACTGCATAATTTCTGCATGATTCTTCATGAATCATGTTAAAAATATTACGAACCTAAGGGAATTTTGCCGATTCACTGATCATCATTTTATTCAAATTTTGTCCCAAAACAATTAATTTCCCACTCTCTTTCCCCACTTATCTAATTGGTAAAAATGCAAAATTATTTCATTTGTTCACAATTTAAGCTTAATGTAGAGGTTAACCAGTCTAATTTTTTTGGGGTGGAAAAAAAATCATCCTTTTATACTTTCAGTTAGCTAACAACACATTAATGTTCTTTAAAATTGATCATGTTTAAAAGTAAATATTTGTTTTCTGCTTACATTTCATAAAATTCTGGCTCCTGTTAGGATTTGGACGGTGAAATTCTTAATTCTTGTATTAGGTTAGGCATTATTTGTAACATTACCCTTGGTGCCTATCAATGGGTTGACATGTTTTAAACACAAAATGTATTTTTAGATCAAGGGTAGATATTGTGCCTTGACCTGCCCTAAATCTAAGTAAGGGAGCAAGACTCTAATTAATTAAACAAGATTTTTTACTAACCTGGCCATCATGTGATTTCCTTTCAACTTTGGTAGGTGGAGGAATAAACACTATTGGAACAAGGCTCCAGTTATTTAGAAAAATTTACTGAACGTTACATGGCTACTTAAATATTCATTACAAATAGTAATTGCAAAGCACTAATTGACCAAAAGCATCAAGATGTTTTCCTTGCACTAGTCTCAACATTGTTTATCGTTGAAATGGTTCATTTTGGGTTGTCTAACCATTGAGTCCCCTATTTCTGTCTTTATTCCATGTTGACCAACATAGACAGGGGGCAAAAACAGTTATAGTAGGAGTTACTGAGCCACGGATGGAGAAAGATCGGTGAAAGATGTGTCATGTGGTTTGACACATCACTGAAACCTGACCATCAGCCCATCAAGATTATGTGGACAATGACAGCGTCCCAAGGTCCCCATGTTAAACACAATAAATCACAGGCTTCTCCCGGGGTTGATTTGCCAGGTCCTGTGGCAGAGAAGAATTAGTGACGGGGGCACGGCTGTGAACCTAAAAGTCCCTGGTCAAAAATCTACACGCAGGACACGGATGCATGAAGATTGTTAGGCGTCTCTGTTGGAACTGAGGTGCCTTTGGGCAGTAGCATCTGACTGAGCAGCCCTCTTCAGGATACCCTCTATTCACCCCAAATGGGGAGGGGTTTAGAAAAGATGCCCTTAAAACAAAAAAAGGGCTGTTCCACTCTCCCCTGCCTGGAGAGCCACACCCTATAGCATCACCATCTTTGTGGTCATTTTGCTACTTGGAATGTTAGAACGCTCGTGGATAATCTCAAGAGAGACTGTCTGGAAAGAAGAACTGCAGTCCTAAATTGTGAACTATTGACTCCAAATTGACACTGCCACCCTCAGTGAGACATGCCTTCCTTGGTAGGGGCAGCTGAACGAACGTACAGGGGGATGCGCCTTCTACTGGAAAAGAGAGGTTGGCAGTAACCCTCATGTCCGTGGAGTTGGTTTTGCAATCTGGAATAGAATCTTGGACACGCTGCCAGAGGTCTCCAGTTGTCTAAATGTAAGGCTCATGTCAATTCACGTACAGCTCAATTATAATCGGTATGCCAGCATCAGCAGCACTTGTGCCCAAACCCTTGACTCCGATGAAGGTGTTAAGGAAAAGTTCCATTCTGACCTTGGTAAATCCTCACTGCCATCCCAAAAACAGAAACTCCAAGAAAGTTGAACTTTTAACGCCAGGGTTGGCTGTGACTCCGATGTCTGGAGAGGAACAATTGGGAAAAACGGGATGGATCGCCTGGAGAGAGACAAGCAAGTTAAGGGCAGGGCCAGATGCCACCTGGGCCACAGGGCTGGTGCAGGGCACAATCTCAGTAGAGGGGGGAGCTCACAACCCCGGTCACTCTTTCTGTGACTCAAATTGGGGTTGTGACCCATTTGGAATTGCTGGAATAGAATATAGATTCTGGTGAAAGATTGGAGGAAGCTTAATGGGGCTGGATGGCCTGTTTCTGTGCTGTATATCCTATGTAATATACTTGCAAATTCCTTTGAAGGTGTCTGAGAGTGAAGAGACATTAGAAATTAGCAGCTTTTCTAACTAGATTAGATGGGTTGTCTTCTGCAGTTCTCAAAATTTTGTTTACTCACATAAATACAGATATCAAGCAGTATCCTACAATTAACCTAATAGAATATCCATATTTGAATTAAATAACTTGTCATTAATCTATCCCAAATACTTGACCTGTTCAGATCCAAAGGCAATGGCTGCAATAAATCCATGTTTATATCCTTTCTGAAATGTCTCTTTTTTTAATTCATTCATGGGATGTAGACTTTGCTGTCTGGGCCAACATTTATTGCCCATCCTTAATTGGCCTTGCGAAGGTGGTGGTGAGCTGCTATCTTGAACTGCTGCAGTCCATGTGGTGTAGGTACACCCACAGTGCTGTTAGGAAAAGTGTTCTAGGCTTTTGATCCAGCAACAGTGAAGGAATGGCGATATATTTCCAAGTCAGGTTGTTGAGTGACTTGGAGGGGAACTTCCAGGTGGTGGTGTTCCCATCTATCTGCTGCTCTTGACCTTCTAGATGGTAGTGGTCATGGGTTTGGAAGGTACTGTTGAAGGATCCTTGGTGAATTCCTGAAGTGCATCTTGTAGATGATACGCACTGCTACTACTGTGCGTTGGTGGTGGAGGGAGTGAATGTGGATGTGGTGCTAATCAAGTGGGATGCTTTGTCTTGGGCTTGTGTTGTGGGAGCTGCACTCATCCACGCAAGTGGGGAGTATTCCATCACACTCCTGACTTGTGTCTTGTAGAAGGTGGACAGACTTTGGGGAATCGGGAGGTGAATTACTCGTCACATGATTCCTAGCCTCTGACCTGCTCTTGTAGCCACAGTAGTTCAGTTTCTGGTCAATGGTAACCCCCATGATGTTGATAATGGGGGATTCAGTGATGGTAATGCCATTGAACATCAACGGGCAATGGTTGGATTCTCTCTTGTTGGAGATAGTTATTGACTGGCACTTGTGTGGTGCGTATGTTACTTGTCAGCCCAAGCCTGAATATTGTCCAGTTCTTGCTGCATTTGGCTATGGACTGCTTTAGTATCTGAGGAGTCATGAGTGGTGCTGAACATTGTGCAATCATCAGCGAACACCCCCACTTCTGACCTTATGATGGAAGGAAGGTCATTGATGAAGTAGCTGAAGATGGTTGGACTGAGAACACTACCCTGAGGAACTCTTGGAGCTGAGATGACTGACTTCCAACAACCACAATCATCTTCCTTAGTGCTAGGTATGACTCCAACCAGCGGAGTGATTTCCCCTTGATTTCCATTGACTCCAGTTTTGCTAGTGCTCCTTGATGCGGCGCTTGGTCAAATGCAGCCTTGATGTTAAGGGCAGTCATTCTCTCCTCGCCTCACCTCACCTCAGGAATTCAGCTCTTTTTTGTCCATGTTTGAACCAAGGCTGTAATGAGGTCAAGAGCTGTGTGGCCCTGGTGGAACACTAACTGAGCATCAGTGAGCAGTTTATTGCTAAGCATGTGCCGCTCGATAGCACTATTGATGACCCCTTCCATTACTTTGAGAGTAGACTGATGGAGCAGTAATTGGCTCTGTTGGATTTGTCCTTTGTCTACAGGACATACCTGTGCAACCTTTCACATTGCTCGGTAGATGCCGGTGTTGTAGCTGTACTGGAACAGCTTGGCTAGAGGTGCGGCAAGTTCTGGACTGCAAGTCTTCAGCACTGTTGCCGGAATATTGTCAGGGCCCATAGCCTTTGCAGCATCCAGTGTCTTCAGCTGTTTCTGAACATCACGGGGGAGTGAATTGAATTGGCTGAAGACTGGCATCTATGATGCTGGGGACCTTTGGAGGAGGCCGAGATGGGTCATCCACTTGGCACTTCTGGCTGAAGATTGTGGCAGTGGGGAAGTCGAAAGGAATAGTGGTGGGCAGCAACAGCAGAAATGAGTCTTTGGTAATGTAGGAGAGTGCATTAGTAAACAAGGAAATGCAGATTCAATAAGTGTGCAACAGCAGAAATGTGGCAGGGAAGGATGCAGAAGTTGTGCCTCTCATTTATGTTCATGACAATGCTCAAAGGCACAAGATAAAAGCAGAGGTGGTAATCTTCTGGGCTTGAGAACAAGTCAGGGTTGGGCGGTCGGAAATGGGACTGAAACAGAATGAGTGAAGTGAAGCCAAATGAGTGTGCTGCAGAGAGGACAAGTGGAACCAAACTGTTGCCCCACTGCTAAAAGCACAGAGTTTTGTCTTGCAAATTGACCCATCTTTGTTTATTTCCAACTGCTGCCTTGCTCACTTGACCCCTGCTCCCTGTCCCAACACTGCCCCCTACCCCCATGTACTTCAGTTGTTCTTCCTGAGCTCAGTTTCTTGTTTATCACTGTCTTTAGAATTCTTGAGTGGGAAAGATAATATTTGTGGGAACAGAGGAGAAGAGGGGATGGGAATTGTTTAAAAAAAAACTTAACTAATTCCTGAATAGAACCAGAAAATGCCAGAAATACTAAGCAGGTCAGGCAGCATCCATGGAGAGTTTCGGGTCAAATGCCCTTCATCTAAACATCAGGATTTTCTGATGAAAGGCCATTGACCTCAAATTGTTAATTGTGTTTTTCTCCATAGCTGATACCCGACCTGCTGATTATTTCCAGCCTGTCCGGTTTTGTTTTCATATTTCCAACACCTGCAGTATTTTGCTTTTAAGTTAATTGATTCTTAGTTGATTTTCAAGCCTTTTTTATTGACTTCGCTTTCTGGATTTTATTTAAATGTTGGGGGATTAACAAAGAAAAAGTAAAGAAATGAAATGGTGTTTCTCTTTTTTAAAGATCTTGCTTTGCTGTTCCAACAATGGCCATTATGATAGTGTATTTACAAAACAGTTTCAAGGGCATGCAGCCACTTGTCAAGGTAAGTTTGTCTTTAGGCTAAATTAGAAAACTACTGCCATCTTGAGTTGACTGCCTTATCATTAAAACAAATTTATTTGCAAGAACAAATGAATTAGACTAATGGTGTCACATACAGTTTGTGGATACTTGTTCAATCTACTGTGAAACATTAGCTCATAAATAGATATCTTGCACAGGTCCAATGACAGTAGTGTTTCTAGACCCTAAATTCTTGGCGTTAATTTCTGCTACTGACCGGACTTTGCACGCACCTCGGTGAGAGGCACGTTTCCCATGAATGCAAGGGGTGAGTTGCTGGCCACTGCTTTTCTTGGACGTGGGCAGCTTGGAGAAACCTGCAGGCTAGTTTTCTCTTCCAACTCTAGCAAAACAGGTGTTTAAATTGGGGTAAAACAATATGGTATAATTTTCTGACTTCTAAATTTTTTTGGCTTTCTGTAGCAGCTGTTTCTTAAACTAAAGTTTGCTGCCTAGTAACCACTAAGGTAACAAGTTTTCTCTAAGCATGAAGAGTTGAATAATTTTATTTTCCTACAAGGAAATTTGTACAATAGTCTCAGATCTGAGGAAGCACCTAAGTCCAGACAGTATCACCCTTTAAGTGTTAACTCTTGAGTGAGAGTGAAGTGCCCAATCATTGTGTGTGCTTTTGTTGTCAACTGATGCAGATTTATGTTTTGATATAAAGGCTGAGAAAGCGATACTGCTGTAGATGCTGCATTCAGCACAAATCTCATCAAAATTTGCAAGTTTAGAACTTAGTGTTATGAATGTCTCATTTTATGATTCTTCATATGTTAGTAACTTTTGGGAATCGAATTTTTAAATGTAATGTAAATGGATTAAGCCTAGGTTTGAAAATCTGAAAAGTACCACTAAGGTAATTACAATTCGAGTGATGCTCCATGTTTACTTAAAGGGGTTATAGTTAGAGATGTGAAAAGAGAGGTGGTCCTCTCTTAGCTTTGTAATGGAGCCAGTGAAACTGGTAAGATTGTAGTTGTCCCCATTAGAGAGAGAACTAATTCATGTGGTCCCATAATCAAAGTGATGCTTTGAAAGTAAAGTTAATTAGTTTTAATTTCTATCTGGGACATCCCAGGTATGCCATGTTGCCTTGGGGCTAGATTGCAGAGATTTTTTTTTATTTTGGGATTTTAGCTGTGTGATTTCTCACAAATAGGCATTCTGCTTGGAAGCTGCTTTGAAGCAGGCAGCTGAAGAGTGGGCCAGGAGCTGTAAATCAGCTGTGGACCAAGAACAGAGTGTTGTTGGAAACCAAGGTTGCTTTCTGATTTTTAAAGTCACAAAAAAAAAGTGAGGCCCATGCTTGAGCTGGGAATCCACAATCACAAGGAGAAAGTTGGAGAGTCACCTAGCTGAATGCTAGTGGAAGGACCCCAAGAAATCTCATAACCTCTTGAGGATAGTGGGAACAATTGCGGAGAGCCAAAGTGAATTCCTGAGTGCTGTGGCACATTGATTTGGTCCTAGGAGAAGTGAAGGAACCCTCAAGATCCTGTGAAGCATAGAAGAACTCTTGGGTGGAAACAAAAGCAGAATGGGATTTTCATGTTTAAAGCTTAGTGTTAAGTTAGTAGTAGCTTTGCTTAACTTTTAGAGCAGAATTGTTTCGTTTAAGACGTGAAATCTTGGTGTAATTTTTTCAGTTAATAACTTGGAGTTTGAATTTCTTTTTAAAAGTTGCTGGTCTCCACCGAGATCGTAACAAGGGCATTTTAAGGTAATAAAGTAATGGTTGCTGTTTCTGGCATGCACTGCATGTTTTATTAATGTAATATACAATGTAGGTCTTCAATACATATGTTATATAGAACCTAATAAATAACCAAGTTTTAGCCTTTATAAAAAGATGTGGTGTAATGTGGAAACTTTCCTCATTGAAAAAGTTAAGTGAATATAATTTGGAGAGGGAGGAATTTTTAAACAAAACTGCAGGCATTATAAATTAACTCAGTGCCCAGTGCCTCGTCCCTGTCCCTCTGTCTTGGTTTTGGTAAAAGGTGGCAGCTCGACAGTACTTTGTCAACAAATTCCATTTCATCAAATACTGCCATCTCATTGGCTCAGCTCATTGATGTGGAAATCTGTGTCTGCCCTGCAGCTGACACACGTTTGTTTGCTTCTACTATGCATGAACTAAATATATAATAAATGTATATATTAAATATTTTATTTCAGCGGTTGTGTATGAAATGCTGTACAGAGATGTCTTTGGAGTGGATGAGGAAGAACTGCGAGCAGCAGTGGAATTGTTCCGCAGTCATGGCAAGAAAACCAGAAGAAGTATTTCTCAAGGAAATGATGAGGCTGAGTACCTTTCTGAAAAGGTTGTCCGGTATGTGGGTTTAACTAGACCACCAATTTTGGGGTGCTGATTGATAAGAATGGTCGAATTGGTGATCTCTTGGTGGGGTGAGGGACAATATTAGTATCCGGATTTTCTGCTCATGTTCCCAGGATAGAAAGCTTAAATGACAATTTGAAGTTCTGGTGACTGAAGATTTTCTGAAAAATCAAATATGTGACTAACCTTCTGAATAGAGGTGCTATCTTCAGTTTTTTTTTAAGTTAGATGCAAAATTGGTATCTTATTAGTTGACTTTGTTTTCCAGTGCCACTTAATAACTCAGTGAATAGTATTAGTCAAGTAAATTATGAAATATTACTGATTAATATCTTAATTATCAGGAATGATGGGAAGACAACTGTGACATGAGTAATACAATTTTTAAAAGCTCGAATCTGTTTTTCACACTGATACTTGGGTAATCCATTGTAAAACTGTTACCTGCAAATGTTTTGAAATAGCTGCAATCTAATTTTTGTTGAAATTGGTACAGTTTTAATGGTTTGAGCAGTGTAATTGGAAGTTTATTTAAAGTTGAAAGCGCTGATGTTTCTACAAAATAGATTTGGAAGCCAAAGATGTTTCATAGCATGAAATGAAAATATTGTACAACCAAAAATCCCATTGCAAGTTATACTTCTCTGCAGAAAGGCAGTGTAGCAGTTTTTGCAGCTTCTAAAGGGTCTGTTTCTCCTGTTTCACAGAGTTGTAACATAGTGACTGCCAAGAGGCATGTCTGTCCATTCATGGAGAAGTCCCAAACTCAATATCAGCAGTAAAGTCCAAAGTAAAGAATCGTGACAATTCTTTCAGTTCCCTTCTATCTCCCTCCCTGTCAACATAGTATCCAAGCCACTCAGACTTGTTGCCAGGCAGAATTTGAAGCAGGTCACTTGACCCTCTTCACTACTCCATTTTACCTGGCATGAAAGAGTGAGTCCCAAAAAAATCATCTTCTAAACTTTGTATTCATCAGTTACCAAAAAAAAACGTTGATGGAATGTTAGCTTTTATATCCAGAGTGTCAGACTACACAGGAGAAGAAGCTTTTCTACAGCTATACAAAGCCCTAGTTAGACCACATCTAGAGTGTTGTGTACAGTACTGAGAGGATGTATTGACCTTGAAAAGCTTGAAGTGCATATTCATTAAAATCTAATTGTGGCTCTAAGGGTTATATTCTAAGCGATTATATAAACTAAGCTGGGGTTCAGGAATAGAGAGGGTTTAGGGGACGAGTTGATTGAGATTTTTAGGACTTTTGAAAGGAAATGATAGGGCGGATAAAGAAACTGCCTCCGCATAATCAGGGCATAATCAGCCAGGCCTTTTAGGAGAGAAGCTGGAAAACACAATGGTGGTAAATATAGAACTTGCTCCTCCAAAAAGCTGTAGATGCTAGTTCAACTAATTAATTTTAAATCTGGGATTGATAAGATTTTTGCCAGTCAAGAGAATTAATAAATATGGAGTTAGGATATAGGTCAGTCATGATATCAACAAATGGTGGAACAAGTTTGAGGGACTGGATGCCCAACTTCTATATTACTGCAAATAAGGGGATCTCAGATGCTGGGGAAATAACATGCTAATAAACTATCTGTTTAACAGTAGATTGTAAATCAATTTGATTTCTCATTGTGTTGAGAGCTTTTTGAATATATAATTTAGAATAAAAATGACAATTTAACCTCTGGCAGCAGAAGCTGCACTCCAAAAGTGGTAGCTATAAAGGCAGAATGCAGGGAAGTTGATCTGCATCCAAGATGATCCATTAAATTGGGGTAGTATAGCGGATGCTATGTTCATGTTATCACAGAACATTAAGTTATATTGATTGAATTAAATGAACCTGACTTACTGTTGCTCTGTAATTTTTCATCGAATGGATTCACTTAAGATGCTACTTGTCAACTTGGCAGTATTTCCACAAATTTGAGCACATACTGTGGGTTGTGGGTCTCATTCTTGAATCAGCCAATGCATCTTTGATTTTAACCGAACTATTTTTGTTATTGAAACTTTGAGGTGACCTTTTTAGAAATTTTTAAAAATTGTTTTGGTTGCATCTACTGTAGGAAGAGCGAGACAGAAAATAGTGATCACGAGAGCTCACCAGAAGACAAAACAGCAAAACCTGGAGCAGAAGAAATAAAGGTATTAATGTTTCATAATTTTGCCACGATAGGGGTTTTGGGAAAGTTAATAGACTTAACACTTATAAAGGCTGTCAAGGAATAATGGTTAATTTCAGTACTACATTTTTCTTAGTAGCTGGCCATTTCCACTGGCACATGTGTGAAGAGAATATCTTGTGTTCAGCAATCATTTGTAGATAAGAAAGAAGCTAATGTTAACATATGCTTTCACATCAGGATGTCACGAAATGCTTCAGTCCATAAAGTGGTGTCACTCTGAAATTTAAGAAAGTAAAACTCAAACTTCAGATACCGCAGTGTTTCTGTGGTTTGTAGTATTTTTCGCAAAAGGATTTTGTCCAGCCATGTTGTGAAACATTCTGTCAATGAAGTGTTACAGTAGTTGGTTGATTCAGTCAAGCTAAGGATAACTTAAGCAAACAAAGGTGGGAACACTTTCACCTTGTCTGAAGTTATGCTTAGCTTGAGTACAGGATTACTTTTTGGGGATTTAGAACTTTATCAAAAATACCAAGTTGAGGATAGAAATGGTTGAAATATTCTAGTTTGGAATAGACGATTGTATTTTGTTTGGAAAACATGTAAAATAGGGGCAGTTATATGGCCATTTTGGTAAATTTCACTTTTTGGTTTTTGGCTTCAGACCTATTTCCTAGATTAATTTACCTTGACAATTCTTTTGACTCTTGTTCCCAGTCCTCCTGCAGTGATCTTTGTTACAGTTTTGAAAAACAATCTTTTGGTGCTTGAACAAACAAGATGAGTTGTGTTATATGGCCACAACTATTGTGGAGGAAATGATCTAATTTCACTTTCAACATCTTACAGAAATTCTATTATTTGTTTAAAATTCTGCTCAGTCAAAATGCAGAGATGTCCAGTATTGAAAATTCTGAATGATTTTGGTAAGAATAAGAGTTATGATTGCGCATTTAAAAATATAGAATGTAACACAGAATTTAAGAGCAGGGAGGTTATGCTAGAGCTATATTTAAACACTAGTTAGGCCACAACTTGAGTACTGTGCGCAGTTCTGGCCACTTCCTTATAGAAAAAATGTAATTGCATTAGAGAGGATACAGAGCAGATTTGAGGATGTTGCCAGGTTCGGAAAACTGCAGGTATGAGGAAAGATTGGATAGGCTAGGGTTGTTTTCCCTAGAACAGAGGAGGTTGAGGAGAGATTTGATTGAGTAGTACAAAGTTGAGGGGCCTGGATAGAGTGCATGGGAAGGGCCTGTTTTCCTTAGGGGTCAGTGGTTAGGGGGGCATAAATTTCAAATATTTGGTAGAAGGATTAGAGGGGAGATGAGGAAAAATGTTTTCACCGAAGAGTGGCAGTGGCTTAGAAGTCACTGCCTGAAAGGGTAGCAGAGGTAGAAATCCTGAACTCATTTAAAAGGTATCTGTATATGCTCCTGAAACCCCATAACCTCCAGGGCTACAGACCACAGTGCTGGAAAATGGGAATAGGTTGGGTGGCTTGTTTTTTTGGCAGGTGTGGACATGATGGGCTCCTTCTGCGCTGTAAATATTTCTTTTCAGATATTTAGAAGCTGTAGGAGGAATGTACAAGGATGTATGGAGTGGCAGTGTAGAAATTGCTTCTTAGGAGCGCCAGCATGGACACGATGGGCTGAATGGCTGTCTTTGCTGTAACAATGTTATGATTCTGTTCTATTAAGATTTTATTTCTGTGTTTACACTCAGATTAACAAGTTGCCTGTTATCACCTATTGGAAATTTTGGGGTTCTAGCATTCAATTGATTTCTGTATTTCAGACTGCTGATGGGCCATCAAAGATGCCGTTTCCTTTTAAGGTGTTGAAGGCATTGGATTCAGAAATTTACCGCAATGTGGAGTTTGATGTCTGGCTTGATAGCAGGAAAGGTATAAGCCAAAGCCACATTTTCTTGGTTTTGGGGAGGATAGAGGCAAGGCATGTAAATTTAGTCAAATGCCTGAAGGTATTTAATTACTGAAGCACAGCTCTAACATGGAAAGAACAAATGTGGCAAGGTCGTGTTTGATGCTAGAATCACTGATATAATGGTTTTAAAATGCTAATGAACGACTACAGTCAACCTTTATCTGACTTCCAAAGATATCTGTATATGCTCTTGAAACCCCGTAACCTCCAGGGCTACAGACCAAGTGCTGGAAAATGGGAATAGGTTGGGTGGCTTGTTTTTTAGCAGTTGTGGACATGATGGGCTCCTTCTGTGCTGTAAATATTTCTTTTCAGATATTTAGAAGCTGTAGGAGGAATGTACAAGGATGTATGGAGTGGCAGTGTACAAACTGGAATCCACAAAACACTGTGTAGTCTGACTAGGAATCCACTGCTGCTTGTTAGCTAACTAGTGTTTGATTTTGTGAGAGTAAATTACATTGTGTATTTGAATAAATCTCTTTGCCCCTTTTGTGCTCTATACTGATTGAACTGTGTGCCCCTGATATTTATCAATTTTTAACTTCCCATGTCCTATTTCTAGTCAGAAACTGTGCTACCTTTGGTTGGTTTTTCTTTGTTAACAAATAGATACTATTTAAAGTATACAACTAGATTAATTTGTGTGCTTTTTTTTTTGGTGAAGATTGAGGTAGAACCTCTCATGCCAGGTGACTAACAATATTTTTGTTACATTTTACAAGGCGTCAGTGTTTTATTCTTGTTACAGAGCAACAGAAGGTGGACTATATGGTAGTTTCTGGAAGACAATACTGTTTAGGTGACAAATGTCAGGTGAGTTACCAAATGTTAATATGTTTAATATGCTTTAAATAGTTTTAATTAGCAGGAGATTTCTGAAATTTTTATGGAAAATACTTCATTCTTGGCCATCAGATTTAAGCTGTTGACTGTGTCACTGTCCAGAATTTGCCTGTTTTTATTCTGTTAGCAGTGACTGTCTCAGTCACATCTGACTGTTGGATCTTGGTCACTAGTTTAGTTGGACTAATGGATACGGGTTGCATGCTTGTTTCAGGATGGCTGAGTTGGTACCATAGATAAAGTAGATCAGCAGACAGTTCTTATGTAGAGCATATTCTATTTATTTACAAAGGAACTCAGCAGCTACACTTGTGTGCTTACAGCTCAAACTCTGTCTCTACAGTACGGACTTTAACTGTAGACGATGACTACTGATTATTGACTATAAGGTAGCCCATGCTACTCTGCTATTGGATACTAAGATCATGTGATCTTCCATTATAATCTCCTTAAAGGTATATTACACATCAGATTACCACACCCTTCCCCCTTTACTCAGAAATACTTTTCACAGTTACAATTACAATTATTCTCAAAATATCAAGTTATTTACACAAGTTATTTACAAATTCAGTCTTTCTGGGGTTCTCTTATGCGTGTAGAACGTCTCAGCTCTACAGCTTCAGATGCTTTGTCAGGAACCTCCTTTTCTAGTGTTGCCTGAACATCGGGTTCTTTGGTAGGCACCTTCCTCAACTCTTGCAGGTACAGCTGATCCTTCAGACACATCTGTACTCAGTTGAGTTCTTTCAACAGGAGATGTTGACGCAGTCGTGAACACTGGAGGAATCGTTTCCTGATACTTTGTTTCACTCCTCCTTATATGATCTATATGTCTCCATATGACTCAGTCTTCCACTTAACGCATGGTAAGGAAGAGGTCCAGTCACTGCAGTTATTTCACCTGATAACCACTTGGGTCCTTCACCAAAATTTTTCACATATACCTACCCTCTCTCCTACAGTAAACTTTGTCACGACTATGCCAGTCATGTCCAGTTTTCTGACTTCCCTGACTCCTTTCCACCTCTTTTTCCCACCCCCCTTAAATTTGGCATTATTAAGCTGAATCTCATTCTGAGACTGTGTTTCATCAACAATTCTGCAGGTGTGGCACCTTTTGTCGTATGAGGGGTGGTTCTGTAATGGAAAAGAAAACCTGCTAGCTTGTTCTCTATGGAGTCTCCAGTTAATTTCTTCATGCCAGTTTTGAATGTTTGTACTGAGCTCTCAGCCAGTGAATTCGAGAGAGGGTGGTACAATAAAGTTTTCACGAGTGGTACAGTTGAGGCTGATAAACCATTGAAACTCAGCATTCGTAAATGCCATGCTGTTGTCTGATATGACCACTTCTGGTAGCCCGTTGATGGTGAAACTTTGGCATAGCTTGTCAATTGTAGCAGAAGATGTTGGTGACTTCACCTATATGTCCATCCATTTTGAGGAAGCATCGACAATAAGGAGAAACATTGGGACCTTTTATGGGAACGCATAATCAATATGCAATCGCACCCATGGCCTTCCTGACCACCCCCAAGAGTGTATTGGAGCTATTGGAGGTAACTTTTGCACTTGCTGACATTGCATACAACTTCTCACTGAGCTCTTTCTCCATCCATTCCAGGCCGCCATAGGTAGCTGCATGCTATGCTCTTCATTTGGGAAATACCTCAATGTGCACTATGTAGTTCAGTTAACAAAGGCTTCTGTCTTTTTGGATTACAATCACTTGAGCTCCCCATAATGAGATAACCATCCTGGCTGGTTATCTCATATCATCTGTGAAAATACAGTTTCATTGCATCAGATCCCTGTTCTTGTGACCAACCCTGAAGAACTTGTTCTCGTACTTTGGATAAGATTGGGTCTCAACTTGTCCAATCTCTGATCTGTCTAGCACGTACTGGTGATGAATCTAAGAAGTTCAATAATAAAATGAGATCTTGAGGAAGTGGAACATCCTCATCATTTTCTTTCAAAGGCAAATGACTAAGTGTATAAGTGCTTTCGATCTGATTTCCAGGCTTGTGAATATAAGTATACTCATACACTGCCATGATCAATGCCCATCTCTCTATTCTTTCTGAGGCAGTGGGTGGTATAGCCATGTCCTCGCTGATCAATCCTAGCTAAGGCTTGTGGTCCGGAACGACAATAAAATGCCAACCATGTACATACTGGTGAAATTTCCTGATGCCAAAGATGATTGACAAGCCGCCTTTATCTGTGAGTACCCTTTTCTGCTGTGTTGAGTGTTCTTACTACATCTCCAATAGGCCATCAGGGTGGATGAATGCAACAGAATCTTTGTGAAAGCTTCTTTTTGTGGTGTTTGCCAAGACCAATGTTGGTTTCTCTTGAGTAGATAATACAGGGGTGCCAGTTCTGTCAACAAATTAGGCAAGAGGCTTCCTTAGTAATTGATCATCCCCAAGAATGATTTGAGTGCAGAGGTGCTCTTTGGCGTTGGTACCACTCTAATAGCTCTTACTTTTTCCTCAGCCAGGTGGAGGCCCTGTGATTTAAATAAATTACCTCTTTCTCTTGCAATGTGCACTTTTTTTAAACGCACTTCCACCTTTGCGAACTATTTCAAAACTTCTAAGTTTGCCAAACGCTCCTTTTCAGTGAGTCCTGTCATCAGAACATCATCTAAATAAACTACAACGTGGGGCATTCCCTGCCATATACTCTCCATTGTTCCCTGGAATATGGCGCAAGCTGAGGATACACCAAAAGGCAAACGGGTATATTGGTACAACCCTTTGTGTGTATTCATTGTAACAAATTCCTGGGAGGCCTTCTCTAATTCCAATTGTTGATAAGCATGACTCATATCAAGCTTTGTGTAGGCAGTTCCACCTGCCAGCTTAGCATACAAGTCTTCAATTTTTGGTATTGGATGTCTGTCCAACTTAGCCACTTTATTAACAGTCAATTGTAGACTCCACAAATTCGAATGCTTTGGTCGGGTCTAAGTATGGGGAATATTAGTGCTGCCCATCCTGAGAACTGCACAGGTTATATAACTTGCAGTTTTTCTCATCTATCCAATTCGGCATCTACCTTTTCCTGCATTGCATAAGGCACTGGTCTTGCCATCATAAATTGCTGGGGAGGAGGTAGCGTCTGGATCCACATGAATTTTTGCTTGTAGCCCCAGAACCTTTGAGTTCACCTTCAAAAACTGAGGTGCATTTTTGTGGTAGCTTACTGGCTCTCAGCTGGAAGATCTCAGCCCAATCCAATTTAGTTTCTTTCAGCCAGTTTCATCCAAGGAGGCCTGGCCCCTCTCCTACCACCATCAAGGGTAATTTTCACACCCTTTTTGGCTGGGACTCCGTCCAATGTGGAGGACAGTGCCATTTTGTGCTCCCTGTATGGCTTTAGAGTCCCTCACTGCACTTCCCATGGCCAGTGCTATTTCTAGCATCTTCTGAAAATCCTAATTTGTTTCAGACAGTAATCTCTTCTGAATTGCATCTTCATTTATACCGCACACGAAACAGTTTCTAAGCATATCATTCATAGATGTTCCATACTTGCAATATTTTGTTAACTGTTTCAGACTTGTCATATAGCAAGCAACTGGGGCTCTATATTTTAATTAAATTTGAACCGTTGCATCATTACCAAGGGCTTGGGCTAGTAATGACTCTTCACGAGGTTCACTAAGTCATCAAAACTTTTAGAATCCGGGGCACTGGGTGTCATCAAAATTCGAATTGACCCATAGGCCTTACTCCCATACGTGGATACGAGGATTGCTCGCCTCTCCTCCTCCCCCGTAATGTCGTTAGCTTGGAAAAAGAATGCAACATAAGACCAATCATCTGCGGTTGGATCGAAAGAATCAACTCTTCCAAACTGCGGCATGTTTCAAGGGGATTGCTTCAATGATTAGGACGGAAATTCTACTTACAATTAACATGAGGTAATTTGGTTCACTGGATTTCCTTCCTTTTTTCTTGTCTTTCCTTTTTCTTTTTCCTCACCGCTAGTTTGTTGGGATCCTGGCCGCTAGTTTTTTGGGATCCTGGCCACTAGTTTAGTTGGGCTAATGGATCTGGGTTGCATGCTTGGGATGGCCAAGTTGTCACCATAGAGTAGATCAGCAGCTCTTGTACAGAACACATTCTATTTATTTACAAATGAACTCAACAGCTACACTTGTGTGTTTATAACTCAAACCCTGTCCCTACATTACAGACTGTAACTGTAGACTACTATTGATTATTAAGGTAGCCTGCACTATTCCGGTATTGGACGCTAAGATTATGCGATCTTCCATTAACACATTCTTCGCAAAGGTATATTACACAGCACATTACCACATTGACATTGACCTTGAATGTGACTTTTGCAAAAGAAAGAAATTGCATTCGTATAACTCATTCATGCTGTTTTGCTCATGAATAGTTTTTTTGAACTGCTCTGCAGACAAATGTAGCAACTATTTTGTGTACAGCATGGTCCCATTAAAGACAATTGAGAGAAATAACTAGCTAATCATTGTGAATGGAAGTGGTAGGAATAGTTTAAAAATAGCAGATGAGCCACTAACTTAAACATTTGAACTTCTTTGAAATGTACAAGCTTGAAAACCTTTTTGTTGTGAAAAGGCCACCAGACTCCATGTCACTTACAGTGCAACCTCAAGGTGCATAGTTGCCTGAGTCATTTCTCGCTTGTGTGAAATAGGGTGCTCTCTGGAGCTGAGCAAAATACACATGCACATCTTATCACCACCTTTAAAATGTTGAGGATTTTAAAATGAGCTTGGGGAGATGGACTGTGAATCGAAGTAAGAAACCATGTCATAATTGGCTTGAAAAAAAAGTTAGTTTTGAGAGCCATTATAATTTCAATATTCTGCCTCAAAGGCAGCTCCAGTTCATTATTTAGCTATCTCTTTGTTGTTTATTCTGCTCTCTATGCATGTTAAAAGCTGAATGGTTAAGAAACTTGTAAGCATCATGTAGCAATGGATGTTTCCAGGTATTTTTACATCTAATTTTGTGAAATATTTTAAATTAATCCAGTTAAGTAATTTTAACACCTTCAAATTCAATTCAAAACAAGTATCTCTCTACAGGTGAAACTTGAGCAAGGAGAAAAATACTACAATGCTCATATTCAAGAAGCAGGACAAGATGGCAACTCGGTGACTGTTTTCATAGAAGAACTAGCTGAAAAGTTAGCTTTTATTCACTACAACAGCCACGATGCTTTACTGGTTCAACATCTGTAATTAACAAACATTTTTGTAATATCACCTAGTTATGTAATTGTGGCAAGAGTAGAAGAAACTGGTCACATGTAGCAATTTTGTGTTTACCCCCATCAAGAGTAAGGGACTCAATTTGTTTAAATGGAGCACTATCTTTTCACCTTGGGGGTAGGGAATATAATTGGAGTTGTAACAAATTGTACACCTACACTTCATAAGAGTGAAACCGTTAGATTACAGTTGCCAAAACTAAGCCCAGATCTACAATATTTCTTGATTGCTTATTGTGAAAAATTTAGTTAATATTAATATGGTAAAGCATGGTATGAAATTAAATTAAAGGATATTGAACCAAATGCACTTGTTTTAACAAAACTGTTTGAAACCAACTTGCTATAAGGTATTTGAAGTTAATAGCACTAATATAAGAATGTGAAGCAATATTTTTTCTCAAAAATAGGTTCTATAAAACAAAACATCGCAACTTGAAACAGTTTCTAAATGCTGAATTAAATATTTTTTTACTGTAAAGCTCCAATCTAGTACTGTATTGCCAAAGTTGGCAGATGATATATTAGCATTGCCAGTAATGGGGGAAAAGGTTGCTTGTGATTGAAATAAAACCAAAATGCGAGAATTAGCCAGCAGCTCGGGTAGCATCTGTAGAGAAAGAAACAGTTGTTTCAGATCAGTAAACCTCTCCATGAATGTTAACTCTGTTTCTTTCTCCACAGGTGCAGCCAAAGCTGCTGAGTATTTGCTGCAGTTACTGTTTTTGTTTGCTTTCCAACATTCGCTTTTTTACTTTTACTTTTTGTATTGGCCACAATAGAACTGGCTTGTTTACATTCTTGCATCCCTGCTCCATCCCTGCTTCAATTGTTCCACACCCCACTCTACATGGAGCAATTTATAAAAAAAAAACAAATCTCTATTTCCTGTCTAAGCAGGCAAGCCATTTTACTGAGATAAAAGCAAAAAACTGCGGATGCTGGAAATCCAAAACAAAAATACCTGGAAAAATTCAGCAGGTCTGACAGCATCTGTGGAGAGGAGCACAGTTAACATTTCGAGTCCATATGACTCTTCGACAGAACTAAGGAAAAGTAGAAAAGAGGTGAAATATTTACTGAATTGTTTGCATGTGATCTCCAAATTCATTACTAACTACTCTTGTGCACCACCTAGTGCAGATAGCTGTGAAATGTTACCTGCAAATGGACAGCCTTTGCTTTGCATTTCACATCGACAGTAAATGTATTAGTGTTGCCACAGTCTTTATGACTACTTCTCCATAAGAGGACTGTAATTTTGTGTTGAAAATACCACAAATTATGGTTTTTTTTTTGCTGCTTGAGCCCTAATCTAGGCAATCCTTTGGGCTAGGTAACCTGTGGGTCTGATCAGTGCTGCTGGGTTCATTTATTTTGAAAAGCTAGGTATACAGGGTTTTGGAGTTTGCTTACTTTGCTACATCTCAATGTAGAAGAAATTAAAGCAATTTTCAGCATAGGCTACCCTGTTAAAGTAGATTATTACGAAACTTCAAAGGCTTGTTTATAAATCAGATGTTTGAATCTTTTAATAAAATGGAACAATTGAATAAACTTACAGTAGGTCAATCAGTACCTATGAAGAGGAAAAACAATATTTTGAATATAATCCTTTTGATAAAAGGATTGAAAAAGGACAAGGCAAATGCATTTCTCTCGTGGATTGTTATTACTACAGCATTAGTAAGGCCTCATTTGGAATATTTTAGATTCTCCCACCTCAGGATAGACTTTGGAATTTTGGGGGAGTCCAATATGAGATCACTGACCTATGAAGATGGACCTTGGTGCCTTGGATTGTACTTAGTAAAAAGATGGAGGACTAGAGCAGATTATTAAAGGCATAGACAGTGTGCAAATAGTGTGTTTAGAGTGATGGGTTGTGTGGAATACATGGTCAATCATCTAAACGGGGGAAAGAGTGAGAGAAGTCTCCAAAAGGTTTATTGTTCCTGAAGGGTGAAACAGGACTCCAGAAGAGATGCTGGTAGTAATAGCTGATTATTTGCAATCCAGAAAGTGAGAGAGATTTCTGCAAAGCTCAAGTGATTGCAGCAAGAGGAAATTATTTGAACAAAAAGTTTAATGGATCTGGAGCACTCCTACTTAAGGGGTTAGAGAACAATTTTTAACAGTCTGCTGCCCCCTTCATAGTTTTTGGGGAGTGTGATGATTTCTTGAACAGAAATAAAATTAACTAAATGATGGAGACTGGCCTATTTTTTTTATCCTGGATATATAAATATGAGCACATGAAGCAAATGTGGTGTTTGGTGGTGGATTTTATATTTAACAGATTTGCACTTTATTGAGGAATTTGAGGTTTATTTAACCAATTAACTTGCCCTTTATCTCTTTTTGTCCTTTTTTATTTCAATCCTATTTAAAGCATGTTTATCTTTTTAGCACAATTGAAAACTTAATAGTTATACCCAGATATTAACTTGCCTTTAATGATGAATGCTGATGGACTTGCTGTGTATTTCCAGTATTGTATAGAAATGCAACTTGGCGTTCCCCAAGTTTATTCAGTGAACAATTAAAACATATGGAACAAGAGGATCCCAAGCCTAATCGCTGATCCATATTGAGTTAATAACACTCGGCAACAGCATATGTGTGCTACTTGATTTTGTGCCTCATCTGTAAAGATTTTAATTGGATTGCTGTTTCATTTCTCCTGGTGGAACTGTGTACACATCAATTGAGAACTGGTCAAGCTCATCTGTTGTCAAGGCTCACGTGTATAATGGGTACTTGAGCAAGGTAATGGAAGGTGGCTGCTGCTTGTGGAGCCATGCTGCAGCATGCAGGAGTAAAAGGAAGATATTGGAGAGAAGAAAAATGCTTGTGGCATTGCATTGTCTTCTTGTTCCATTTCTTTTCTGTACCTCTGGGAAGGATGACCGGATTATACCAAGCTTGTATGAAGTGGCAGTGTCCACAGTTTTCTAGACTTTTTTTTTGCCTATTGATTTTAAAAACAAATATGTAAGAAAAGGTGTCTAAACTGTTCTTTTCCTAAAGGAAAAGCTGTTGCATTGCCAAGTGAGATAAATGAAGTGTTACAAGATGAATAATTGAGAAATGGCATAGCATGTGGTTCAAATGTAAAGTTTGTTAGAATAATCACATTGAGGTTTATCTTGAAGTTTTGTGAAAAGAATTTTAATTACTCCCAGGCACACTGTTCCTTTGTCAAACCTGAAGCCTGTGACTCAAGTAACACCGGTTCCTGCCTGGAATATTGTTTCAAACAGAAAAGGTGGAAACTACCAGAAGATACCTAGTGGATATGTTTCAGAGTTAGGTTAGTAATAAGGAGCATGCAATCATAATAGATTAACTATTGAAACTTGACATTACTATTTACTGATTAACTGCAAGTTTGCAGCTCGAATCGTACTGATCACCCAATTGAAGCATTTCTTTAGGCATTATCAAATTATCAACGTAGATGTATTATTACTAAGTTCTTCAGAGTTTGAAATTGAAGTGGTATTTAGGAATAGGAAATGGATAACATTTCTTTCATTGCTCTGTTCTTAATGGAAATCAGCCCAACTAGTGTTTGACTCTCCCCCTGCTGCTTTCTTACTTAGCTCCCCAGCCATTGGTTTTGTGGTCTGATCATTGTTTTCTGTTCTACGGTCTAATTAATCTGACATTGGTTTTCTTTCATTTAAAATGTTATACTCTGTTATTATTTGCTCCTGGCTCCCAGAGGGAGGGCAGCTTATGACCCAGTATAATAAAATCCATTAAATTGCTGGCCAACTTGTAAGAGAATTAATACTAGAAGTGTTTGTTTGGTCAGTTCTGTACTCTACCTGCTAATGTTTCTTTTATGACAGACCTTGATCCAAAGTCTCGCAGACGGTTTATAAAGAAGATTCGAGGGAAACAGGTTTTTATGGCTTTTGCTTATGGCAGGGGTCAGTCTGTGCTTCCTCCACGCTTACAACATAATGTTCCATCGGGAAGATCATCTTCCCTTCCTTCACCCCAAAGTGGCAACTTTGCTCATTATGATCAGTACCGGGTCCCACCACCAGCTCAAAGAACTGGAAGAAACAACTATGCCCCATCCAGGTTTGTAGATATCGAGCATTTAGGGTTACAACTTTTGGGATTTAGACTTGGGGAAATAAGTCAGTTGATGCTGTCAAAAAATAAAACTGGCCATGTTATCTAGTATTTTAAATTTTGCAGATTTGGGTAGTTCCATTTGTTATGTTAACATGGGTGTAGTGGCCCCTCAAATGTGAAGTAGAGTGATAGTTGAGGATTCTTCAGAATTCTTGTGGTTTTAATTGAAAGTTCCAATGAAACACAATAAAATGAGGGCAATAAATTAATAGATGCAAGTATTGCTGGGCCAGTGGGAAAATCTTATCTTACAGTGGAGTTTGTATCATGGAACAAATATACTTAAATGCAATTATTTGTGCAGCTGTGAGGGATGGAATTAGTGGGAAGTAGGAGTAATGAGTCGGACATGGTCACTTATCAGCAATGACTAGCTTGCGTGGTTTGTTATAAGCCAAGTACTCTCAAATATTAAGGATATTAATATGGAAGGAAAATCACAGTTTTCTGTACTTATCCAGGAATCAAGGCACTCGATTTGTGAGTCAACACGGTTTTGTTGATCCTGACTACATCTATGGCTTTTCTGGCTCAGGAAAGAGATGTTATCAACAATATGACAATTTCACCTATAGATCTCGGTAATATGTTTTAAGCTTATGTTTTGAAATAACTTGGCCGGATTACGTGATTGTAAGGTTGGGGTTTTAACCAGCTGCTACTTTTTTTTTAAAAGTAGGCCCATTATCTTTAAAACATTCTGCTATTGGTGAGATGAGTATTTGAAACTGATTTCTCCTTATCTGCAGAGGACTCGTGTCATGAACTGTAGAGCCCATAAGAAAAAAACAGAATTCTGAGAGTGCACAGTATGTTGATCAGTGTTTAACAGAGAAAAGGTGGTTTATGAAGATTATACTTGAAGTGCTAAACAAACTCTCTCTTTCAGATGCTGCCCTATATGTTGTGTATTCCTGGAATTATCTGTTTATACTTGGCAGTATTGTAGCCCACCTTGGCACGCACCATTATTAATAATGAGGATAGATAAATGCATGGTTGCACGGTCTTTACCAATACTATCCTGTAACCAGATGTTCATAAATGTGAGAGGTTCAGAAATAAAAACCAAATATGCTGGAAATATTTACCAGGTCTGGCAGCACTGGGGAAAAAGAAAGAGTTAATGTTTCAGCTCAGCAACCAGAAAGACCTGCTGACTATTTCTAGCATTTTCTGTTTTTATTTAAGATTACCATCAGCTGCAGTGTTTTGCTTTTGTATTGAGGTTCAGATCTATTTCTTTACATTCCAATACTCCCATTCTGTAGCCATTTGGAATTTGTATTGTACATCAAAATTCATTTTTTTTATTCATTCATAGGATTTGGGCATCGCTGCAAGGTCATCATTAATTGCCCTTGAAGGTGGTGGTGAGCAGCCGCCTTGAACCAATGCAGTCCATGTGGACCTGTTAGGGAAGGAGTTCCAGGATATTAACCCATTGATGGTGAAGGAGCAGTGATGTAGATCCAAGTCAGTATGGTGTGTCTTTGAGGGGAACTTAACAGGCAGTGTTCTAATATGCCTGCTGCCTTTGTTCTTCTGGGTGGTAAAGGTGTTGAAATGGAAGGTGCTTCTACAGTGCATAAGATCCACATTGCTGCCAAGGTGTGCCAGTAGCAGAGAAAGTGAATGTTTTAAGATGGTGAATGGGGTGTAAATCAAGTGGGTTGCTTTGGCGTGAATGGTGGTGAGCTCCTTGAGTGTTGTTGGAGTTGCACTCATCCAGGCTTACGAGTATTCTCTTATGATTTGGGCCTTGTAGATAGTGGACAGACTTAGGGAGCCAGGAGGTGAGGTGCCTGCTGCAGGATTCTCAATCTTTGATTTACTTGTGCAGTCATAGCACTTATATGGCTGCTCCAGTCATTGTCTAGTCAATGGTAACCCCTAGGCTGATGGTGGTGTTGGATTCAGTGATGGTAATGAATGTCAAGTGTAGATGGTTAGATTCGCTCCTAGTGGAGATGGTTAAATTCTCTTATTGGAGATGGTCATTGCCCAACGCTTGTGTGGCATGATATTACTTGCTCCTTATCATTCTAGCCTGAGTGTTATCCAGGTCTTGCTGTATGCAGGCATGGGTAGTTTCATTATGAGAAGTTGAGAATGGCACTGAACGTTGTACAATCATCAGCTACCATTCCCAATTCCCTTATGGTGAAGGGAAGGTCATAGAAGCAGCTGAAAATGGTTTTGCCTAGGACCCTGCCCTGAGGAACTCCTGGGGCTGAGATAATTGGTCTCTGACAACCTCAACCATCTTTCTTTGTGCTTGGCATGACTCCATTCATTGGAGGATTTTTCTCCGATTCCCATTAATTTCAATCTTACTAGGGTTCCTTGATGTCACACTCTTTCAAATGCTACCTTGACATCAAGGAGAGTCCTTCTCACCTCACTTCTGGAATTTGGCTCTTTGGTCCAAACATGGACCAAGACTGTAATGAGACTTGAAGCAGAATGATCCTGGCAGAACTCAACCCGAGCGTGGGTGAGTTAGTAGCATTTGATAGTGCTATTGATCTCACCTTCCATTAATTTGCTGATTGAGAGTAGACTGAGTGATAATTAGCCAGATTGGCTTTCTCTTGCACATTGTGGACAGTTGATACCTGGACAATTTCCATATGCTAGTGGTATAGCTGTATTGGAGCAGCTCGGCTAGGGGTGCAGTTAGTTCTGAACTCTTCTGCCCTATAGGATGGTTGCTGTCAGCTGCCCATAGGCTTTTTTTATTATTTAGCGTATAATTTAATAAAATGCTTGAAGGGGCTTCACTGAATCAAAGAATATAGTGCATTATGAGGGAAGATGCCAGAAGTAGTTTTTGATGAGGCCTCTGAAGTACTAACCAGGGGAATGATTTATGGGGTGTGTTGAAATTCAGATTTTTTTACTTTTTTTATTCATTCATGGGAAGTGAGCATCAATGGTTAGGGCACCATTTATTGCCTTTCCCTAATTGCCTTTGAGAAGGTGGTGGTGAGCTGTTGCTTTGAACCGCTGCAGTTCATGTGGTGTAGGTACACCCACAATGCTGTTAAGGAGGGAGTTCCAGGATTTTGACTCCGTGACATTGAAGGAATGGCGACATATTTCCAAGTCAGGATGGTTAATGGCTTGGAGGGGCACTTCCAGGCTGGTATTCCCATGTGTCTGCTGCCCTTGTCCTTCTAGATGGTAGCGGTCACGGGTTTGGAAGGTACTGTCTAAGGAGAACAAAAACAGAATTACCTGGAAAAACTCAGCAGGTCTGGCAGCATCGGCGGAGAAGAAAAGAGTTGACGTTTCAAGTCCTCATGACCCTTCGACAGAACTTGAGTTCGAGTCCAGGAAAGAGCTGAAATATAAGCTGGTTTAAGGTGTGTGTGGGGGGGGCGGAGAGATAGAGAGACAGAGAGGTGGAGGGGGGTGGTGTGGTTGTAGGGACAAACAAGCAGTGATAGAAGCAGATCATCAAAAGATGTCAACGACAATAGTACAATAGAACACATAGGTGTTAAAGTTAAAGTTGGTGATATTATCTAAACAAATGTGCTAATTAAGAATGGATGGTAGGGCACTCAAGGTATAGCTCTAGTGGGGTTTTTTTTATAATGGAAATAGGTGGGAAAAGGAAAATCTTTATAATTTATTGGAAAAAAAAAAGGAAGGGGGAAACAGAAAGGGGGTGGGGATGGGGGAGGGAGTTCACGACCTAAAGTTGTTGAATTCAATATTCAGTCCGGAAGGCTGTAAAGTCCCTAATCGGAAGATGAACTGCCACTGTCTAAGGAGGCTTGGTGAGTTTGCAGTGCATCTTATAGATGGTGTCTGCTGCTGCCACTATGCGTCAGTGGTGGAAAGAGTGACTATGGATGGGGTGCCAATCAAGCTGGCTGCTTTGTCCTGGATGGTGTCGAGTTACTTGAGTTTTGTTGGAGCTGCTGTCCTCTAGGCAAGTGGGGAGTATTCCATCACACTCCTGACTTGTGCTTTGTAGATGGTGGAAAGGTTTTGGGGGGTCAGGAGGTGAAGTTACTCTCTGCAGAGGATTCCCAGCCTCTGACCTGCTCTTGTAGCTACAGTATTTATATGGCTAGTACACTTCAGGTTCTGGTCACTGGTAACCCCCAGGATGATAGTGGGAGATTCAGTGATAGTAATGCCATTGAATGTCAAGGGGTGGTGGTTAGATTCTCCCTTGTTGGAGTTGGTCATCGCCTGATACTTGTGTGGTATGAATGTTACTTGCCACTTGTCAGCCCAAGCCTGGATGTTGTCCAGGTATTGCTGCATTTGCCTATGCATGGTTTCAGTATCTGAGAGTCGCGAATGGTGCTGACAATTGTGCGATCATCAATAAATATCCCCACTTCTGATCCTATGATGGAAGGAAGGTAATTGATGAAGCAGCTGAAGATGGTTGGGCTGAGGACACTACCCTGAGGAGCTCCTGCAGTGATGTCCTGGAACTGAGATGACTGACCTCCAACAACCACAGCTATCTTGTGTGCTAGGTATGACTGCAACCTGCAGTGAGTTTTCCTTGACTCCAATTTTGCTAGGGCTCCTTGATGCCACACTCAGTCAAATGCTGCCTTGATATGAAGGGCTGTCGCTCTCACCTCGCACCTGGAGTTCAGCTCTTTTGTGCATGTTTGAACCAAGGCTGTAATGCGGTCAGGAGCTGAGTCATCCTGGTGGAACATAAACTGAGTGCCAGTGAGCAGGCTATTGCTAAGTAAGTGCTACTTGATAGCACTGCTAATGATCCCTTCCATCACTTTACCAATGATGGAGAGTAGACTGATGACTGTTGGGAGAGTAGACCAGTTAATTGGCAGGTTTGGATTTGTCCTGCTTTTTGTGTACGGGACATGCCTGTGCAATTTTCCACATTGCTGAGTAGATGCCAGTGTTGTAGTTGTACTGAAACAGCTTGGCTAGGGGTGCAGCAAGTTCTGGAGCACAGGTCTTCACTATTGTCAGAATGTTGTCAGGGCCCATAGCCTTTGCAGCATCCAGTGTCTTCAGCTGTTTCTTCATATCACGTGGAATCAATTCAGTTGGCTGAAGACTGGCATCTGTGATGCTGGGGACTTCTGGAGGAGGCCAAGATGAGTTATCCAGAAGTTGGCACTTCTGGCTGAAGATTGTAGCAAATGCTTTAGTCTTTTGCACTGATAAGCTGGGCTCCCCCATTGATGAATATGGGATATTTGTGGAGCCTCCTCCAGTGAGTTGTTCAGTTGTTCACCACCATTCACAATTGGATGTGGTAGGACTGCAGAGTTTATATCTGATCTGTTGGTTTTGGAATTGCTTAGCTCTGTCTATCCCTTGCTGCTTATGCTGTTTGGCATGCAAGTAGTCCTGTGTTGTAGCTTGACGAGATTCACACTTGATTTTTAGGTATGCCTGGTGCTGCTTCTGGCATGCCCTCCTGTGCTCTTCTTTGAACCAGGAGAACTGCTGTATTGTCAGAGGTGGGGAATGTAAAGGGACGGGAGTCTCCTCCTAGAGCAGAGAGTAACAGTGGATGACAGAGAGATAGAACTGCACAGTGGACACCAGTAATATGGGTTTTAATTTGATAAGTTTGCTTTTAACCATAAGAGGTCTACACAGTAAAAGGCCCTTTGGCCCATCGAGTCTGCGCCAGCCAAACAAGTAACTATTCTAACCCCGTTTATCAGCACTGGGCCCATAGCCTTATATGCCATGGCATTGCAAGTGCACATCCAAATACTTCTAAAATGTTATGAGGGTTTCTGCCTCTACCACTCTTTTTTAGGCAGAGAGTTGCAGATTTGCTTTGTATTGTTTTTTGCTTCGTTTTTACTAAAAACGGCGTACTTCTGTTAAATTTTGATTGGGACGACATTGGGTTACCTAAGCACCGATTAGCAATTAAGAGTAGAGGATAACTATAAACTTGTCTAGCAGTTGTGAGCAAATTTTCAAAATCCATAATTTGAGATGCAATTCATGATCAGTTAGAAATGCATTGGATAGTTGAGAGAAGCCTAGACATATTTATGAAAAGCAAGTTGTTTTTAACATTTTTTGAAGTGATTGATAAATTAAGGAACATAATAGTTTTACTGAACTAGGAATCTAGCTGTAGCCCAACAATCAATAAATCTTCACCTTCAAAACACCATAATTTGAGGTTCTGCAATAGATTGAGTTCTGATTCTATAAACTCCACACAAGGTCATCTTTTGATTGAGAGTTGCATTTATGATGAGTTTTAGTTTAATCTCCAAGTTACTGAAGCAATTATTTCAGTTTCAAGTTTATAAAATATCAAGTATTCTCATTTTTATTGTATAAATGAGCTGAACCGTTCCTTTAGATTGGAAAATTGCACGTCATTCCGCCATTTAAGAAAGCTGAGGGCAAAACTAGGAATTATAGACCAGTTAGCCTAACATCTATTAGGAAATTGCTCGAGTCTTTCCTTTATCCAAAGGAAAAGAATTTTCAGCTGGATCAGAAACAGCAAATGATGATTTGTAAAGGACAGATCATGCCTAATTAACCTGAATCAAAGTATTGAATTGGGTATTGTCTGTGAATATTTATTTGGACTTCCAGAAGAAATTTGTTAAAGTCCTTTAGACTAGACTGTTAGCTAAAGTTGGAGTTCATTAGAATAGAGGGTAAATTATCTATCTGGTTAGGACATGAGCTGAGCAGCAGGTACAGTAGGATAATGGTTAGGTACTTATTGGCAGATTGTGACAAGCAGTGTCACATCAATTTTGGGGCCTCAACTAGTTATGGTATTTATCAGCAACTTAGGGTAGAAAGCCATATGTTCAAGTTTGCCAATGAAACAAAGATAGCTGGCATTGTAAGCAGTGTAGATGGAAGCATAAAATTACAAAATATTCAGTGTGCAAATGGATTTCAGTGTCAGCAAATGTGAAGTCATGTACTTTGAACCTAAAAAGGATAGAACAGATTATTTTCTAACTGGAGAAGAAGTTAAAAGCAGTGGAGGTCGGAAGCAACTTTTGGGGCAGGGGGTAGAGGTGTCCATGTTCAGAGATCGTTAAAATGTGATAAAGTAAATCAAAAAGGCTAGTGATAATACTGGCCTTTATATCAAGAGGACTAGAATACTAGAAGATAAACATTCTGCTACAGCTATATTAAAAACCTTAGACCATACCTGGACTACAGTGGACAGTTCTGCACACCATACCTTAGGAAGGCTATATTGGCTGTGGAGGAGTGTAGTGTAGATTTACCAGAATATACTATACCTAAACTCCAAGGGTTAACTTCCAAATTCCCCGGAAATTTAGAGACCCCTCTTTTTTTTTCCCCCAAGATATTAGGGGGAACAGATCGGGTAGATTGGTATTTTTATTGGTTGGAGATTCTTGAACTAGGGCGCATGGTTTAAAATGGAGCTAAATCTTTCAAGAGTGAATTTGGAAATCAGTGCTACATGCAATGGATGGTAGAAGTTTGAAACACTTTCTGAAAAGAGCAATTTTGTTGGGTCAATTAATTTAAATCTGAGATTGATAGATTTTTGTTAACCCAAGGATTAAAGAATACGGGCTAAAATACATACATGCAATCATAGAATTAGGAGCATGAATAGGCCAAATGGCCCCTTGAGCTTGTTCTGCCATTCGATAATGGTGTCCTAGTACACCAGTCGCTGAACGTAAGCATGCAGGTGCAGCAGGTGGTAAAGAAGGCAAATGGTATGTTGGCCTTCATAGCCAGAGGATTCGAGTACAGGAGCAGGGATGTCTTGCTGCAGTTATACAGAGCCTTGGTGAGACCACACCTGTAATATTGTGTGAAGTTTTGGTCTCCTTATCTGAGGAAGGATGTTCTTGCTATAGAGGGAGTGCAGCAAAGGTTTAGCAGACTGATTCCTGGGATGGCAGGACTGACATAGGAGGAGAGATTGAGTCGGTTAGGATTATATTTGCTGAAGCTCAGAAGAATGAGGGGGGGGGTGGTGGAATCTCATTGAAACCTATAAAATTCTAACAGGACTAGACAGGGTAGATGCAGGAAGGATGTTCCTGATGGTGGGGGAGTCCAGAACCAAGGGGTCACAGTCTGAGGATGCGGGGTAGACAATTTAGGACTGAGATGAGGAGAAATTTCTTTACCCAGAGAGTGATGAGCCTGTAGAATTCGCTACCATGGAAAGTAGTTGAGGCCAAAACAGTGTATGTTTTCAAGGAGGAGTAAGAAATAGCTCTTGGGGCGAAAGGGATCAAAGGATATGGGGAGAAAGCGGGAACAGGCTATTGAAATGGATGATCAGCCATGATAATGAATGGCAGAGTAGGCTCAATGGGCTGAATGGCCCACTCTTCTATGTATATTTCTATGTATGATAACATCGTGACTGATCTGATTATGGCCTCAATTTCACATTCGTGCCTACCCCTGGTAACCTTTCAATCCCTTGTTAGCCAATAATCTATTTTTCTCTGCCTTAAAAATACTCAAAGACCCTGCCTCCACTGTGCTCTTGGGAAGAGAGTTCCAAAGGTTCACTACCCTTGGAGAAAAAAATTGTCCTTATCTCAGTCTAAATGGGAGGCCCCTTTATATTTTAAACTGTGTTCCCTAGTTCTAGTTTCTTCCAAAAGAGCAACATCCTTTCAGATCCACCTGTCAAGTTCTGTCAGGGTCTTATGCTTCAATAAAATCACCTCTCATTCTTACGAAGTCCAATGGATACAGGTCCAGCCTGTCTAACCTTTCTTCAAAAGACCACCCCCCCCACCCCCACCCCCAAACCCAGGTATCAGCTGAGTGAGCCTTATCTGAACTGCTTCTAATGTACTTATATCTTGTAAATGAGGAGACCAAAACTGACACAGTACTCCAGATGTGATCTCACTAATACCTTATACAAATGTAGAAAAACTTCCCGACTTTTAAATTCCATTCCCCTTACAGTCAATGACAATATTCAATTTGCCTTCCTAATCACTTGCTGTACCTGCGTAATAACTTTGTGATTCATGTACCAGGACACACACATCCCTCTGTACTGTAGCATTGTGCAATCACACCCATTTAAATAATATGCCACTCTACTATTCTTCCTGACAAAGTGGACAAGTTCACATTTTCCCAGATTATACTCCAGCTACCAAACCTTTGCCGACTCACTTAACCTATATATATTCCTTTGCAGAATCATTAGGTCCTCTTCACAATTTGCCTTCCTAGCTATCTTTGTATCAGAAAATTTAGCAACAACACATTCTATCCTTTCATCCAAGTCATTGATATCAATTGTAAATAATTGAGGCCTCAGCACTATTCCCTGTGACACACCACTCGTCACATCTTGCCAACTAAAAATGAGTATATGAAGTTGGATTGCAGATCAAGCGGAACAAGCTCTGGGCTAAATGTCCCACTATTCCAATTAAAAATCTCATTACTCCGCCTATCGGAGTGTGTAGAATGATGGCACATTTCATATTGCATATGTTGAAGTCCTGCAGTACTGCTTTTCCCTCACACATGGACATATACCTCATGCCTGCGGGCAGATAACTTGCTTCTGGGTGTTGCCTTGAAATGAGCTACTTTCAGTTGCATGTGAGCAGACTGGCATTTCTTAGAAATGATTGTGTAGTTCAAGTGTACCTGCATTATGTTTTTACAATATAAAACTTAATTAGAAACACTAATTTCGACTCTGGATTATTTTGAAATAGTTATGCTGGGTCTTGCTTTTGTACTAGTGGGGAGGGTTGGGGGAAGATGCCGAAAGAATTCTTGGATCCCCCTCGAGCGAAAATTGGAATTAGTGTGTGTCTGGACCATTTATGATGCTTCCAGTTAATTAATTATGGAACAGCTTTAGTAAATGTATAAGACCAGATGACCTGCTAATGTTCCTTGATAGGGAAGACTTGAAGGAGGATCAACTGAAGAAAATAAATTCAGAGGGGAAGTGAAGGACAGACATATTGGGGGCACCTTAATTCCCTCCAGCCCCACCACTGAAGGTGGGTGGAGGTAATGTTTTCGCTCCGTTAATCTGTAAACAATATTTCTCAAACTAGTGGACGGACTTCAGCACAACTTGGCACAAAAACTTGGCCCAAGGAAGAGCTGATTAGTTTTTGGCAAAGATGCAGCTCCGAATACTGGAATTTTTTTTAAAGGATCCATTAGCATTGTATGATAGGAAGATTTGACAGAATATTTTTTTTTATTTGGAGTGTTGTGGATTCTCTCAGCTGCTGTGGAATTTGTCACTGCTGTCACAAAATGAGCAGAGATTTCAGAGCAGGTTGTTCGATGTGAATTGCTTTAAAGCCTCCTCAGTGAGATGGAAGCTCTTGATAAAAATTCAGTTGTCAGCTTTGTAGTTCGAGCTTTGAAGAAGAGCTGTGTAATTGTAATAGCATTGGGTTAGCACAGTGTGGTGAAAGTACGCACTCCATTAAGTGACCTCTTCCTTTATTTTATATGATTTACAACTCGTTACAAATGCAAGCTAGACAAGAAGTTAATCTATTTAACTTCCATGATTTTCCTAATGCTATTTATTGACTTGGATCTTAAAATATGTTGTTCTTCCTACCCAATTCTTCCTGCTGGCTAAAATTTTGCAATTTTCCACAGTAGAGTATCTTGGCATCTTCAAGGGAAATTGATGCACTTTCTGGCATTAGGACATATCGCATAGCTGTTATTTTTCTTAAACTGATTTTGGAATGAATCTAGTATTTGTAGCAGTGGATTGTTTCTGAAAAATAGGGGCCAAAATAAGCATGAACATAAATTACAACTAAAGGGTGGTACATTTGATTCATTATGGCTTAAGTACAAAATGTCATCCTTTACATAAGAGAATGGGTTCCTTCTACTGGTAAGCCTCAAATATTCAAAATTAGTTTGCTGTATTCTCATAGCTTTAATTGTGGCTTGTGAACTTTTCCCATTTTCCACTAGCTGTTACAGCAGAAGTCGTAAACCCATTCAATATGTTAACAAGGATTGCCAGTTTGGCTATATACCAGAGAATGAGGAAGAACCAAGAGCAACTGAAGAAACTGTAACTTTCTATGAAATTGAAGAAGGAAATGAGCCTTTCCCCGTTGTACATGTGAGTGAAGAGCTGCAGCATATCCTTTTTTATCTTTGATGACAAAAAAATCTTATGGTTAAAAACAGAAATGCTGGAAATGTTCAGGGCAGGCAGCAGCAAACTCTGGGTAACATTTTCTCCACCGCTATTTTTATTTCAACTTTCCAGCACCTGCAGCATTTTGATTTTGTGTTAATGCTAAGGTTAGCATTAAACTTGTGTTTACAAGCAATATGAACATTTATCTGTATCTTTAAAGAGCATATCTTAGTGGCATTGCTCAGTATGTTAGAGGATATATTTTTATGAAATGGGAAGTGTTGCAGAATAATAAATATGGAAAGTGTGTGCCTTAGTCAAGGGTTAATATAGGTTGATCTCCCGTGGTATTGATTATGGTAAGCTACAATGTGGAAAATTGCCCAAATATATTCTGTCCACAAGAAGCAAGACAATCTGGTCCAGCAAATTACTGCCCCATTAGTCAACTCTCATTCACCAACAAAGTAGGTGGAATGTGTCATTGACAGTATTGCCAAGCAGCTCTCACTTAGCAGCAGTCTGCTCAGCAATGGGCAGTTTTGGTTCTACCAGGACTGCTTGGCTCCAAACCCCACTATAGCCTTGAGCCAAACATGAACATAAGAGTTGAATTCCAGGGATTGGTGAGAGTGACTGACCTTGACATCAAAACAGCATGAAGGAGCCCTGACAAAACTGGAGTCAATGGGAATCAGTGGGGGAAATCTCTCCACTGTTTTGGAGTCATACCTAGCATAAAGAAAAATGCTGTGGCTGCTGAAGGCCAATCATCTCAGTCCCAGGATATTACTGCAGGAGTTCTTCTGGGTAGTTCCCTCAGCCCAAACGTATTCAGCTGCTTCACCAGTGATCTCGCCCCTCCCCACCCTAACATAAGGTCAAAAGTGGGTGATGTTTGCTGATAATTGAACAGTGTTCAGTATCATTCATACCCCTCAGATGTTGAAGCAGTCCTTGTCCGCATGCAGCAAGACCTGGGCAATATTCAGGCTTGCGCAGATAACAAGCAACATTTGTGCCATCCAAGTGTCAGACAATGATCATCTCCAACAAGACAGCATCTAACCATCTCTCCTTGGTTACCATTGCTGATTCCCCATCATCACCACCTACAGTTACCATTTGATCAGGAAGTTAACTGGACTAGCTAAATAAATACATTGTCTGCAAGGGCAGGTCAAAAGCTGGAATTCTGCAGGGACAAACTCACCACCAGATCTCTCAAAGCCTGTCCACCATCTGCAAGACTCAAGCCTGGACTATGATGGAATACTCGCCACTTGTCTGGATGAGTGTAGCTGCAACAACATTCAAGAGATTTGATACCATCAGGACAAAGCAGTCCACCTGATTAGCATGCCATCCACCACCTTAAAACATTCATTCCCTCCACCACTGCCATATAATGGCAGCAGTGTGTACCATTTGCAGCAACTCACCAAGGCTCCTTGGACAACACTTCCAAACGCTTAACATCTTCCATTTAGAAGAACAGGGGCAATAAACATATGGGACATGTCCTCCTAGTCACATACTATCCATTTATCCATATACCAGCTTGGAAATATTTCACCATTTATTTACTGTTGCTAGGTCAAATCCTGGAACTCCTCCTTAGCACCAACATGTACCTACATCACGGTTCAAGAAGGTGGTTCACCACCACTGTTTCAAGGGCAATTAAGGATGAACAACAAATGCTGACCTTGCTAACAGCGCACACATTCCAAGATTGAATAAAAACGTCACAATGCATGCTGTCTCTTGCGTATGTGAGTTAAAATGTTAGAGCTTATGATTGTGGGGATACCCATGTGTGTCTTGTTTCTTCTGTTGTATTTTTAGATTGTCAGTGTTCTTTTACACTCTTGAGGGAGACAAAGGACATTGCTAGGATGGCTGTGGAAACCAATATGAAGGCGATAAGATAACTTGCTTTCCTGTGTGTTCTGCAATGTCTTTACATCTCTCTACCTCAATCTGAATGAAAGGAGACACTGTCCTGCACCCAAGTACTTTTGTTTCTATTTCACTTTTAAGTTGGGTAATCCTCTGTCCATTTGAACATCTAAGTCTGCTGTCTATTTTGCCACTTGTGCTGGCTTTTTTTACTCTGTGCACTTTCCCTCCTGGTCTTTGTCTGATGCACCTCCTCATTCTCATTTTTGCCCAGTTACAACTTGTCCCACTTTCTTGCCTTCACTTTTATGTCTCCCTTTCCCTTCCTAATTTGATCCTCTCAATTGTATACTAACATGATCCTCCTTGAGAGGGAAATGGCAGCCAGAACACAACACGGAGAGAAAGGCATGTTGTAAGGCGCAGTCAACAATTTGTAGGAATGGAATTGTGAAGTTTTGGGAGGTCTTTCACCCCTTTAAGGCAGGAACTGACTTTGCAGCAAAGCCTTGTTGTGAATTGACTTTGCTCAAAGTGAGGACAAGTTTATTAAGCTCTCAGGTAAACTATGTCATCAAAGTTGGGCAGTGATTTAGAGTTTAATGCAGAACATACTCCCATGTGACAATTTGGATGGTAGAGCACACAAAATGGTTTCTCTCACTCTTGCCCTCTGTCACTCTATTTCTCTCTCTCCTCCCTCCCCCCCCCACCCCCCCAAAAGCATCTTCAGCCCTGTGTGTGAGCTGACTTTCCTTGACCAACCAGGAATATTTAAATGTGGCTGTTGCTAACCTTACATATTTGCATAAGTAAAGTGTTCTTCGTATCTCAATGCTTTTACATGCCATGGTTCCTTATCTCATAGAGAAACATCTACATTCTACTCTCACAAAGCAGTTTTTCTACAGACAGCTTTCAAGGTCTTGTCCATTTTTGCTGTGAGCAAGCTGCTTATCACTTGACGTAAACTCCCAGAGCCCTCTCTACCTTGACATCTTTTCTATCCGGTGATCTAATTCTTAATTTTCCTTACTACACTATCCTACAAAGAGGGGTACCTACAAAGTCAAGTGTTAGTAAACTGTAAGATAAGATATTAGTTTCTGATAATAAAGTTAGATTTTAACAAGTGTTCTTGTTAGTGACCTAATAATCTTAGTGTAGAGCCGAGATAGAGACAGGACTTTTCTAGGAACAACAGCCGAAGAAATGGGCATAACTGATTATTGAGCAGTCAAAGTTGGTGCAAAATTGATTAAACATGGAAAAGCATCTGGATAGTAATGGAATTGTGTACCACATATTCAATTTAAGAATCAACTCATAATCAACTATTCTAATACAGAACATATAAAAACAGTCTTACAACTGAGTGCATTTCCTAAAGTGAGCACAAACCTAGGCTGACAGTTCAATGTAGTGTTGTCAGAGGACTTCTTGTCAAATTCTTCAGATCTGATAGTAAACCTAGGCTCGATTCACTTGGGTGTTTCACGTGGATATAAAAAAAAACCATAGTGTTTTATTTTTAATTCATTCAGGAGATGTGGGCATCACTGGCAAGGGTCAGCATTTATTTCCTATTGCCTTTGAGAAGGTGGTGGCCCACCACCTTGAACCACTACATTGCACGTGGTGTAGATACTCTCATAGTGCTGCTAGGAAAGGAGTTTCAGGTTTTTGACCCAGCAACTGGGAAGGAACAGCAATTATAGTTCTAAGTTGGGATAGTGTGTGACTTGGAGGTGAACATGGTGATGGTGTTCACATGCGCCAGCTGTCTTTTTTTCCCCTGTAGGTGGTGGAGGTCACGGATTTGGCCAATGATGAAAAGAACCTTGGAGGGTTGTACAGTGCACCTTGTTGATGTTATACACTGAAGCTATTGTGTGCCAGTGTTGGATGGGATGCCAGTCAAGCAGGCTACTTTGTCCTGGATGATGATGAGCTCCTTGAGTATTTTTGGAGCTGCATTGATCCAGGCATGGGAAGCGCATTCCATCACACGCTTGACTAATGTCTCGTGACTGGTGAAAATGCTTTAGGGAGTCAGGAACTGAGTTACTCACCATAGGTTGTTGCGGCCACCGTATTTACATGGTCCCATTAAGGATGGAAATCTATTGAATGTCAAGTGGAGGTGGCTAGACTTTCACTTGTTGGTGAAAGTCACTGTCTGGCACTTAAGTGGCAAGTAACATTCACAGCACGCATCAGCCCAAGCCTGAACGTTTATCTAGGTCTTGCCGCATACTGCTTTATTACCTGAGGAGTTATGAATGGTACTGAGCACTGAAATCATCAGTGAATATCTTCAAGTTGACCATATGGTGGGAAGGTCATTGAAGCAGCTGAAGAGATGGTTAGACTTTTTCATAAGATTCCCTAGGGCTGAGCTGATTTGGCCCTGACAACCACATCCATCTTCCTTTTTATTAGGTATGGCCTGAACTGGTGGAAAGTTTTCCCTCTTGTTCCCATTGCATTTCGATTTTATTAGGACTCTGTCTCACACAGTCAAATGCTGCCATGAACTCAAAGGCAGACACATGTACCTCAGCTCTGGAATTCAGCTCTCTTGACCCTATTTGAACCAAGGCTGTAATGAGACCTGGAGCTGAGTAGTTCTAGCGGAATCCAAACTGTGAGCATCAGTGAGCAGGTGCTGCTTGATAGCTGTCAACAACATCTTCCATTGCATTGCAAATGTTTGAGAGCAGACAGATGGGGTGGTAATTGACTGGAATGAATTTGTTCTGCTTTTGGTGGACAGGGCATACCTGGGCAATTTTCCACTTTGTCAAGTAGATGCCAATGCTGGAGCTGTATTGGAAATGTGTGCCAAGAGCACATGTCCCAGACAGTGTTTATTTCTCAATTGGCATATTATTGTTTGTGGCACAATGTGCATAAAGTTTAAATTGGTTGCAGTCTTCACTTGTATGACAAGACTGTACTTTATTGCAGTTTTCAGGCACTTGTAGAAAGACAGATTTCTCTTTGGATAGCACAGGATTTCCATACTTCCTTGCAGAAGTTGGTTTGCTTTACTTTTTGTAGACCTTTTTTCAGTGTTTGCCATTCTTCAATACTTAGTACTATATTGTGAAACAATATGTGGCATTAATTTCTAGTTGCATTATGATGGGGCTTCAGTGTTATGAGATGCAGCTTACTTGATCTTAATTTCTTTGATGTAAAGTTTCCATGAATATTCAATTTAATTCAAAAATGATGCATCAAAACTGAAATCGCTAAATTAATTGTGCCCTTATACTTCTTATTTCCAGGACCAGTCAACTTCCTCTCCAATTTTACCAGCTCCACCTGGGTACTGGGTAACCAGAAGAGGAAGCCCAGTCTCTGTTGGTAAGCAAGTCAATTCCTCCTCTGAAGAGGCTGATGAGCCAAGTGATGGTGGTGAGTAGAAATGTATGAAGAGTTTCCATCAATCTAGTTGCACTAGTTTTATTTTGCAAATTGTTACTTGTGAATTTCTTAAATCTGGTTTCAATACTGTCAGTTAGTTGGGATGGTGGGTGCATATTGTATTTGTGGGCTTTACCATAAGATGAATGACTGACTGGCAGGGTTGCTTTCCTTGCTTTATCAAAACTTGTGTATATATACATCATGGAGGATAGTCAAGTTTGAAAACTAGTCGAGACTAAGATTCAATTTTGATCCCACTGCCTGGGTGCCTCAAAACGTGACTACCTTTACAGTAACCAGATGATCAAGTGGGTTTAAGATCTTCCATGATTAGATTCATCTGATGTACCAATATGTATGTTTGACAAGCAGACTTATACTGCTGACCAGGAAGATTCCAGGACTTAATGCTATGTTATAAAAGTTGACTAAATTGGTCATCTTCATTGGAAAGCAAAACCTAAGAAGGGTAATAGCACAGAAATTCAACAAATAAGCAGGCCGCTCAACTGAAATAGTTGATCTTGATGTTATGTCGTTCACACAAGCCCTAAGCCAGTATGCTAACCCTACTGCTATATCCTTTTTACTTGCCTTTCATTCAATTGCCTAATATATTCTGTAAAAAAAAAAAAAATTGCTTCAGTTATTAGCTCCAAAACACATTCCATAAACCTCACAACCACTGGAAAGTTGAGTTGGATGACACTGCTCAGGCCTTGTTCAGCAGAACCCACAAAATTTAAAGCGACCACACACTGAAAACAGTCTATTTCCCATAATCTTCTCTGTTGTAATGACAACAGCCTCAGCTGTTAAAGCCTCCTTATTTGTATTTCCTCATACCATACAACATGTATGGAACCTGTACTACATATCCTCTTGCCTCAACACCAGCCTACAGCGTGGAGCCGCTGCTCCACGTGAGGCTGTACTAAGGTTTTATATATAGATTTATCATTCTATCTTGACTTGTATATTCTATATCGTCTGCCATTTAAACCAAGTATTCAGTTGATCTTATCTGTGGTTGTCTCTACTTCAGGTGTCGTTTTATGTTTTGTAAACCAGAGCCTTAAATCAATCTGCTTTTCTACATCATCCAATATTCCCCCAATCAAAACGTAACCATTCAGTTATATAAAGTCCAAATACCCACTGCACACTTGCACTGAAATTTATCTGCCACTTTTTTGTTTTGCCTTTTTCATCACTTTGTAGCTTTTGCGCTGCCGAGTTATTTACTTATCGTCCTATTTTGGTTTTGTCTGTGAATTTGGATTCCTACCCCTACCCCAGCTATCTTGCCACATCATGTGATGTACTTAATTTATAGAAGTAGCCACAAAACTGAGCACAAAGAGAGATTATTACCCAATTTCAACTATTTGCTAAGGAACTGCCATGAATTCCTACTTCATGTCTTCCTCCTTTCTAAAAGGTTTCTAATCCTATCTCCTATAGATTCTATAAAGACAGGTGCAAAAGCAGAGACTTGGAGGGAATTCCATTGAGTAGAACCAAGGTGTCTGAAGGATTTTCCACCAGTGACAATGCATTTATTTACTGAACCATCACAGATATTGAGTGGCTATGTATAAATTTTATACTGAAATGTAAAGTAGCCATTTGTACATATTTGCCATTGACATTGTATCTTCAATACTGGCAGGTCACCGGTGATTCATTTTTTTTTTTTTCACATACCTGCACTGAACTGATGGAACTTGTATGTTCCATCAGTTCAGCGGAGGCATGTTCTATCCATTTAAGTCTCACCTGGCTTCATGTTATATATACTGAAAGATACATTAAGCCTACAGGGTGAAAAGTGACGATGTTTGGTTTAGTAATTTGGTTTTCTGATTACAATTTTTTTTTTTGCTTTTCAGATGTTGTAACCATTTAATCTTGAAGCAATAATTTTTTTTGTTTGAGCAGATTGCTCAAATGTTTTTAAATTCTAGCTTCACTGAGTAAAAGAGCTGGCTTGGACATGTTGATCCTTTTTTAACGTGGCTTCTTGCTGATGCCTACTTTTTCTTGAGTTTCACAAATTTTCATCTCCAGAAAATTTGACTGCTATTTCTGTTCTCAGGAGAATATCATGAAGACTTTATTTATGCAGCAACAGGTTGGTATGGTGTACACAGTAGTAGAGTTTGCAGTGAAGTTACAGTAATGTTAATGAAACTACATTAAGCTCTATTAATAAAGATTTTTTTTCTGTTGTAGAGTTCTAAAAGAAGTTTATGAAGTTGTATTGAATTTTATTTTTCTCTGGATATGGGCATTGTTGGCCAGACCACATTTATTGTTCACCCCTCATGCCCATAAATTTTGGTGGTGGTCATGTGCTCCTATAATTAAATGGGGAATTCCAGGATATTGACTGGCAATAAAAGTCCAAGTTAGGATGGTTTATGACTGAGGGGCACTTGGAGGTAGTGATTCCAAGACATTTCTGCTCTTTTCCTGATGTAAAGATGAGTTGCTACACTGCATACATAGATCTTGCATACAGTAATTACAACTGCTGAATGACTGAGAGATGACAAGGGCACATTCAAGTGACCAGCTCAGCCGCTATGTGTTGGGCATCTTCCAGGTGAATGGTGACTATTTCATCACCCTATGTATTTGAGTCTTTATAGATCGTGGGGAAAGGCTTTGACAGGTCAGAGGATAAATCATTCATTGCAGAGCATCCAACCTTTGTCCTGTTTTTGTAGCCACAGTCTTGATGTGACACTGCCAACCAAATGCAGTTCCTGCTAAGCAGACAGATATGTGGAGAATGCTGGCATGAGACTTTAACAGCTCTTTCAAAGAGTCAGCACAGGCACGACTGGCTGAATGGGCCTCCTTCTGCACAAAGGTTCTAAGACATGAGGGGGCTTGGTGACTTTTGTTTTCTCCTTCCCCTTGTCTATAACTTGTTCCTTGCTCCTCCTCTGTGAATGTGCAATTCTAGGCAGCGTGTTTTTTGCACATCTCCAAGCAACCAGAGCACATCGGTAGGAAACAAGCTCACCGGTTTCAGTTTTAATTTTAAAATTTCAATTTTAAGTTTTTGGATATTCAGCATTTCAGTCAAATACTCTATTATTTTAAGTGTAATTGGTTCTTTGCTTTGCTGGTTTCCAAAAACGCGTAACTTCAATTCTTTCACAGATTCAGGATATTCAGATCCAACAGTGTATAGTACAGCAGAATCCACAGCTAACCTAGTAAGTATGCTTCAATTAACAATTTTCATTTTAAGGTAGCCTCTTTTTCCTGTGTTTTTGAATAAGGTGCTAAATTTGAGCATAAATTAAATTTCAAAAGTTTTATGCCTAATAGACCTAATAACCAACTCAATATTTGTATAGTTTTAATTTTGGTGACAATGCATGATGCACCTGATAGCATGACATTCAAAATGTACTAGATAGTTTTCCATTATATGTATTTATTATTCAAATAGTATTTTTCTTTATTTAGCCAATATGTCATCATTCCATGTTAATGTTTGTTTAATATATAATCCCTTTTAAGACCGCCCAGAAATCTTTACCTTGGATAGTACCATATATCCTCAGGAACCACTAATCATATGAGAATTTTCCACAATGTTGGCATTAAATGGGGACATAATTGGCAGATGATTTCCAATATGCGCAATTGTGAGATGGTGGATCTTGTTGGGAAGAATGAGGCCATGTACTGCTTGGATAATAGTCTAAATGGAGTAGAGGAGCAAAAAGATCTAGGGGTACAGATATACAAAGCACTAAAAGTAGTGATAACGTGTTAATGAGACTACTTTTCCATTTATAAAAAAAAAAGCAAACCAAGCAGTGGGACTTCTTCCTTAACTCCACTTTCTCACCCACTGCTTATTTTCCTTAACTCCCTGAAATAAAAAAGGCTGTCTTGTCTTAAATATTCCTGGAGCACCCATGTACTCTGATGTAGACAAATCCAAAAATTTGCAACCCTTTAAGGATGAAATTTCTCCTCATCTCTATGATCAACCCCTTACCCTGAGGCTGTGGCCCTGTGTTTTAGAAATTCCCAGCCAGTGGAAACCACTTCTGTCTACCCTGTCAGGCCCCTTCAAATCTTTTATATTTCAATGGGACACCTCTCATTCTTCTACACGCTAAAGAGTATAGGCACAATTTACTTAGCCTGTCATCATAGAACAGCTGTCTCTCACCCCAGGAACCAATCTAGTGAACCTGCAATGTAATGCCCCCAATGTAAGTATTTTCCTTAATTCTGGAGAAAAAAAACTCTGCAGAGTTTTCCAACTTTGGTTTCACCAAAGCTCTATACAATTGTGGCATTGTGGCTTATAATTGTGCTCCAATCCCCTTACAATAAAGGCCAACATGCCTTTTGTTTTCCTAATTGCTTGCTGTACCTCATACTAACTTTGTGTTCTTTGTACAAGTATAAGCAAGTCTGTCTCTAAGCACCAACATTTACAAGTTTTACGCCTTTGTGGAATATATGCTTTTCTATTCTTACTACCAAAGTGAGTAACCTCTCACTTCCCCACATTGTAGCCCACCTGCTACTTTTTTGCCCACTCACTTAACCTGCCTATATCTTTGCAGACTCTTTCTGTCCTCCTCACAGCTTACATTCCCACCTAGCTTCATATCAGCAAACTTAGATAAATTGCTATCGGCCTCTTCGTCCACGTCACTAATATAGATAATAAATAGCTGAGGCCTCAGCACTGATACTTGCAGCAATCCACTAGTTATAGTTTGGCAACTTGAAAATGACCCATTTATCCCTATTTCTGCTTCCTGTCCATTCATCAATTCTTCATCCATGCTAATATATTTTGTGAATTAACCTTTTGTGGAGTACCTTAACCAAATAACTTGTGGAAATTCAATTATGCCACACCTACTGACTCCCCTGTATCTACCCTACTATTTACATTCTCAAAAACTCTAATACATTTGTCAAACGCCGTTTCCCTTTTGTAAAACCACGTTGACTCTGTCTGATTGTACAGTGACTCTAAGTACCTCCCTTAATAATAGGTTCCAGCATTTTCCCAGTAGCTGTCGGTCTAACTGGCCTGTTGTTCCCTGATTTTTCTGCCCGTTTTCCTCTCTTGGAATAGAGGTATTACATTTATTAACTGGGGCCATTCTAGTATCTAGGGAATTTTGGAAAAATGTAACCTTCTCTGTAGCTACTTCTTTCAGAACTCCAGAATGTTAGGTGATCAGGTTCTGGGGATTGTTTTTTGAAACCGGCAAAGGGCAACTAAAAAGTTGACTTTTTTTAAAAAGCGAATAAACTAACGAGGAATATAAAAACAGATTGTAAAAGTCGTCCGTCCCCCCCCCGTCCCGTCCCCCCCCCCCCCCCCCCCCCCCAGTGTATATAAACAGGAGAGCAGCTAAAATAATCATTGGCCCCTTCGAGGGAGACAAGAAAAATCATCGTGGAATGAAGAAACAGCAGAGGCATTGAACAAATATTTGCATTTGTCTTCATGGTAGAAGGCACAAATTACATACCAGAAATAGAGGGTAACCAAGGGGCTAATAAGAGAAACTTAAGGTAATTAACATCAGCAGAGGCAAAGTTTTGGAGAGATTTAAAGGACTAAAAGCTGACAAATGCCTTCGCATCACAGCCTGAAAGAAACTGCATGTCATTTAAAATTTCCGCTTTTATTTTGAGCATTATTAGGAGTAAAACACTCCTAATCCTAAAACTTACCACTATTCTTTGCAACAGTGTAGGCTTTTCTTTAAATCTACTACTATCCTTAACTTCCCCTAATAACACAAGGATAACTCTACCTTGCTGAATTTTTGTTTTTTGGTGGAATGTATTTATGTTGAACATTTTGAATTGTTTCTTTAAATGTTACCCTATTGACCACCATACCTTTTAATCTATTTATCCAGCCAGGTTTCCCTTCCAACCTATATAATTGACTGTTTTTAAAGATTTTTGTTTGAGTTCAGGAGCACCAAACTCCAGTCACAATGTGAAATTCAATTGTATTATGATCACTTTTATCCCCCCAGATCTTTTGATGTGGGATTACAAAATAACACTGCCTCATTACGAACACTCGATCTAATATTGATTTATCCCTAGATCTTTCCCATAAAGTATTGTTCAGTAAATTATTGCAAAAGCATTCTACAAACTCATTTCCAAATTACCTTTGCCAATTTTATTCAGTTTATGTGAAGATTAAAGTCCCCCATGATTATTACATTGCCTCCTTTTATAAACTTTTTTTTACTCAATGCTCTGACCAACTGTGTAACTATTGTAATGGGGCCTGAAGGCAACTCCAAAGGCATTTTCTGTTTCACCAAATCGCTACACGTACTGGTTCTGTACCAAGATCCTTTCTTGCTCTTGTCATCTTTTACTATGAGGCCTACTCCTCTTTTTCCTTTGTCTTTTCAAAATGCTGTGTAGCTTTTAATTTTTTTTCCGACCTTATTCACCTTGTAACCATGTCTCTGTAATGGTGATTAGATCTAAACCTTTTATCTCTCTACGGCACTAGCCAGCTATCGTATGAAGAATGCTTCATCCGTTCAAAAGCCTTTAATTTTATCTAACTATTCTTCACATGGACCTTATTCACTGATGCACTATTACTATTAAACTCTCTATCCTTTCCTGTCACACTCTGCCTATCTTTACCCAAACTGATACAGTGCTCTATTGCCTTGACCTTTGCCTTCCGTTTTATAAACCTTCCTTCACCTGACCCCTTTTGAACACCTCCCTTCTTGGGTTTAGGCACTGATCAAGGTGCAAAAAAGATTCACAAGGATGGTATCAGAGCTGAGAAGATATGCTTATCAGGAAAAGCTAAACAGGCTGTTGTTTTTATTCCTCCAGAAAAATAGTCTAAGGGGAGACTTTTTAAAATCCTTTAATGGGATGTGGGTGTTGCTGGCTAGTCCAGTGCTTTTTTGTTGCCCATCCTGAATTGTCCTTGAAAAAGTGGTGGTGAGCCAGCGCCTTGAATCGCTGCAGCCCATGTGTAGAAACACCTACAATGCTGCCAGGGAAGGAGTTCCAGGATTTTGACCCAGCAATAGTGAAGGAATGGCGATATGGTTTCAAGACAGGATGGTGTGTGACTTGGAAGGGAACTTGCAGTTGATGGTGTTGCCGTGCATCTGCTACCCTAGTCCTTCGATGTGGTAGAGGCCACGAGTTTGAAAGATGCTGTTGAAGGAGCCGTGGTGAATTGCTGCAGTGCATCTTGTAGATGGTATACACTGCTGTTACTGTGCGTCGGTGGTGAAGGGAGTGGATAATCTTTTAAATGAAAACCAAATCAACAAAATTGGGATAAATCAGGCACAGCCCCTAATTCAGGTCAGCTGTAAAACCAAGAACAAAGTTTAAAGGAAACTTACAAACTTTAAATCAAAATGTGATTAAAGGGGTCAACAAAACACCCCAGTCCCCGCGGTGCCCACCGAGCACGGAAGGCCTCGAGAGTGCCAGCAGACACCGCGTGCTCCTTCTCCAGGGACATCCGGCAGCGAACGTAGCCGCGGAAGAGGGACAAACAATCGGGCGGGACTCCCCCGTCGATCGCCCGCTGCCTGGACCTGTTAATGGCCAACTTGGCCAGGCCCAGGAGCAGGTTCACGAGGAGGTCCTCCTCCTTCCCGACCCCCTTCCGCACCAGGTGCCCATAGATCAGGAGCGTGGGGCTGAAGTGCAAACAAAACATCAATAAAAGGTTTTTCAAATAACTAAAAAGGGAGTGCAGCCTACAACACCCTATGTATACATGGTCCACGGACTCCACAAGACCGCAAAAAGGGCATGTGTCCTGAGAGTCCGTGAACCTATGCATCCTCTTATTATAAGGGACTGCTGCATGCTACACCCTCCAACCCAGGTCCCCGATAGAAAGGGGGAGGACACCTCCGTAGAGGGCCTCCCATCGAGGGCCTCCGCCGCCGGACGGCAACAAGGCACGCCAGGGCGTGTCCGGTCGACGGACAAGGGCGAGAAAATGGAAGGTGTGCAGCAGCAGTCCATACAAAAAGCCCCTCTTTGCCGTGCCAAAAGGCACAGAGGGCATGTCCCCGAGGCGGCTCATATTGCGGGGCACCAGCACCCGAGGGAGGGTTCGGGGCTTGGGGCCAATGTGGAATTCCGTCCGAACAGGGGAACGCTCAGACGGAAGACCACCGCGCACCTGGGCCACCTCAAGACCCAAAATAACGTCGGGTCCGAGCACGACCGTTCTCAGGTCTTGGATGGCATCGGCTGCGACCTGGACACTCACAGACGCGCGTCGCGCCAACTCCTGCGGGAGCATCCAGCCCAGTCCTCCGCCACCCAGCACGTCCCCGATCCTGGTCACCCCTGCAGCCACAGCCCTCCTCTCCGCCAACCACTGAAAAGGACGGAGGGGCGGATTCCTGAGCAGCGGCTCTCTGACGATAGCCGCTACTCCTGACGGGGGAGAGCTGCGTCATGAGGCGACCACTTTCCAGACTTTGATCAGGTCCTGGTAAAAGACGGGCAACGCCTGCAAGGAGCCACCGAGGCCCAGCTGTTCTATAAACAGGAGCTGCACGTCATAATTCAGGCCGTGCACCTGACGGAAGAAATACGTCATCAGGGCACACCAGTGAAGGGAGTGGATGTTGAAGGTGGTGAATGGGGTGCCAATTAAGCAGGCTGCTTTGTCTTGGATGGTGTGGAGCTTCTTGTGTTGTTGGAGTTGCACTCATCCAGAAAAGTGGAGAGTATTCCATTACACTCCTGACTTGTGCCTTGCAGATGGTGGACAGCCTTTGAGTCAGGTGGTGAGTTATTTGCTGCAGAATTCCCAGTCTCTGACCTGCCGAGCAATGACCAACTCCAACAAGAGAGAATCCGACCATCTCCCCTTGACATTCAATGGCATTACCATTGCTGAACCCTCCACTATCAAAATCCTGGGTGGGGGGGGGGGGGGGGTTACCATTGACCAGAAACTGAATTGGACTAGTCATATAAATACATCTCTGCCTCATTTTTTCAAGTCTTGTGATATGTTTTAAGTCCTAGATATCAGATTGCATTACCTTTTATTGATTTAAAATAAAATGCTGAAAGTTGAAGCCAGTAACTCAGCCTTGGGGTTCTGATCTTTGTGAACTGCTGAACTTGAGTTCAGAATTATCAGGCTGCTGCCTTACAGTTCACTGCTGCAATACAGAATCTCGATGGTTACTGGTTACCCTTTTAACGTGTACACCTGTATCATCCAAATCGGATAGTGAGAGTTGTTTTTTTAAGTAGTCTCTAAGTGTCTCAATTGGACTGATGATCTGGCTTCATAGGCCTTAGCTGAGGAGTAGTGGGAGGTGTGGGACAAAAAACTGATTGTTTGTCTTGTAGTCTCTTCAGGAAGGATGTTCTGCTGCAGAGTCACCCCAGGAGGGCCAGGTCGACGCACATTTCAGTTATTCACAGCAGGTACACTTTTTTTCCTAGAAGAAAGCAATTGGATTTATTCCTGTCCTTAACCTGGTGTTGAATAGGGGTAAATATTGATTTCTTTTAATAAAGCAACTGAATACAGTTCCACTTTTCATACTGTTCTGTTTAATGGATGTAACAATTACATTAGCAAGTGAGTCGGTGTATGTTTTACCTCCTGGAAATTGCATAACAAAATGCTTGTAACTGTTGAATGCCTGGCCTACAGGCCAAATTTTGACTATTGATAACATATAACCTATTTCATTCCATACCTTGCAAAAATTCTAAAGTTTTTAAACCTGATTGTTTCACTATAAACTTAGCTGATTCATCCACTGCTTGTTATTTAATTTAGGAATTGGAAGAGGTGAAATCTATTTCCAAATTAGCCAATACCAGAGCAAATTAGTTTAAGTTTTGACCATGTTAGTAACAGCATGTGAATTCTCCCAGACGCACTGTGAGACATCTGATGCACTGCACAGTCCCTTTTTTGACTGACCATGTGCAGGAGTTAAAAAATGATTTTGCTCTTAAGGCGTATGATTACTGGTATTATTGTGAGTTGAGCACTTTGTGGTGAAAATGAGATCACTGACTGGATCACTTGATGGCATAAAGAAATTGACGAGCTCAATTGTAGTCTGTTAAACTTAATCAATTTTCTTAGGCTGTAACTTAAAGAGTTGTTTAAAGACCCTGTGAAGACTGAACAACACGGAGTCTCTGATGTTGTTGTGAATCTGACTTGTATGATCCATGAAGATAACATGGCACTGTTCCCTAAATGAAAGTAGTCTGTTCCATTGGTGATGAGTGGCTTTCTAAAATTAGTTGTTCTTGAAATGTGCTGGTAAAGTCAGTATTAGTTAATTTTAATTGGCCTTGATAAGGTTATGGTGAGCTGCTGCCTTGAGCTGCTGTAGTCCATATAGTGTAGGCACCATCCATAGTGTTGTTAAGGGTGTAAGTGCCAGGATTTTGACCCAGCGACTGTGAAGGGACAGTGATATAGTTCTGAGTTAGGATGTTGTATAACTTGGAAGGGAACTTGCGGTTGATCATGTTCCCATGCATCTGCTTTATTTTGCCTTCAATGTGGTTTGGGAGATACTGTCAGAGGCACCTTGGTGAGTTGCTGCAGTGATGGTGCACACTGAGTGTGCACCATTGCTGGAGGGAGTGACTGTTTTAAGGTGGTGGCTGGGGTGCTGATCAAGCAGGCTACTTTGTCCTGGATGATGTCAAGTTTCTTGAGTATTGAAGCGGCTCTCATCCTGGCAAGTGGAGAGCATCCATCGCACTCCTGACTTGTCTGTTATAAATGGTGGAAAATTTTGGGGAGTCAGGAAGTATATTCACTGCTACATACCCAGTCTTTGACCTGCTCTATAGCCACAGTTGTTTGTGACTGGTTCAATTAAGTTTCTGGTCAATTGTGACCTCCAGAATGTTTTTGACGGGGGATTTGGTGATGGTAATGCAATTAAATAACGAGCAGGTCGTTTAGGTTATTATTGGAGATGATCATTGCCTGGAACTTGTGTGACACGCATGATACTTGCCTTGGTACCAGTAATTTAGAGTATTGATCATGGCATCAGTATTCTCTTATAAACAGTTATTTAAAACATTGCAGCTGTAAACTTTTGAATTTATAATTAAGCCATGTGTTTATTTTTGAAATATATGTGTGTGTTATCTTTTTCCTATTAATCTTAGATGATGGTAAATTCATCAGTGGTATCAACATCCAACTGTGGCAGTTCACCCCCAGTTGCAGGTTTCTCCACTAACTCGGCAGAAATGAACCAAACTTCGGTCACCTACACAACGATGCCACAGCAGACTGTTCTATCACCTGTCCTTGTACCTTCTCATCCTGTTGGGAGGCCAGGTATATAATCCAAAAATTGAAGCATTCTGAGTTTTGATGCTTCTGTACATGTAGTCTGATATTTCTAGCTGTGATTGAAAAAACAAGGACTTTGTTCCAAAGTAATTACTAATCCTAAATTCTTGTTACACCATACAAAATCCATCAGTCGTGTAAATTCATAATATCATGAGTAACAAAATCCTATTCACTTGGCTGCTGATAGAAACGTGGAAACCTTCATACTTGGTATTCCACTCACAACAGAAAAAGCAGAGATCATTTAATGGAGAAAAAATATACCGCCAGCATATTTCTTAGTGGAAAAGAGAAAAGGGGGGGCTGAGATAACCAGAAGTAGGAAAGCATCCCTAGTATAATCCCCACCATTTATACCATTCCTGTTTATCCCAGTTAGCCACCTACATCAGACAAATGGTACTAACCATTTTTTTCATTATCATTGCATCAAATTAAACCATATCAAATGAGCAGTTCAAGTAGCTGTTCACCTCTCATTTTAAAGTGTGATCACCTGTCATTAAGCCTTAAACAACCCCAGTCCTGTATCAAAGCTTGACCTTATGTGGGACCACACAAGTGGTATTCATTATTTTTCAAAAAACATTTACGCTGTCAAACTATTAATAACCACCGTAAGAGTAATTGAAAGACAATTGCAATTAAAAAGGATAGTTATTGAGAAATTGGCGACACTTTTACAGATTGCACCAAATTCTGGGTCACCTTTCATCTGCCCTTAAAAAATGACAATCACTTAAATGGCTCTAGGGAAATCACTGTGGCTAAATTGATGAATGTGTGCTTTTCTGACCCTAGACTCGAGGCCCCCTCTTCACTAAATTGATGAAGCGAGCCCAATGCATATAATGGGTAAATTGCTTTTGCACAAACATGTCTGTACTAGAAGCTGAAAGTGTTCCAAGTACAGCAGCAAATTATACACCAACTATATGCACCAAATTTCATGGGAAGAAGAACAGTATTACACCATTCAGCCCCCTTTTAAACTGCTGCAAAATTCAATCAAATCATAACTGTTCTGTGCCTCAACGCTGTTTGCCTGTCTGCGCCATGTGCCTTGATACTCTTGCCTAACAAAAAATCTATCTCTGTTTTAAAAGCTCCACCTGTTCTAAAAATTATAGCCTTCTGAGGGAGGGTTTTTCAGATTTCCACCATCCATCGTGTAAGAAGGAGGGGGGTGCGGGGGGAAATGTGTCCTGATCTCACTCCTGAATAACCTACTCCCCTTGTTTTAAATTTCCCAAACCAGGAGATATAGTTTCTGTCTACCCTATCAAATCATTTTGACATTTTTAAATGGCACATCTGAAAACTCATCTGACTTAACACTTTAAGTTGTGGATGCAAATACACGGCACTATTCAAATAAAAGCAGCAAGTTCTCCTAGGGCAGAAATTTTTGCTTGGTGGGCGGACACGTACCCAACGTGCTTGAGTGTGAAATGACACGCGTTGAGCCAAGCATGCCAACTTCAACACGCAGTCACGCAATAGTTCAGTCGTTGGGCACACGCTCATCGACAATGAAAAGGTCTGTTAAAGCCATTGAGTTATCAATTAACACAGTTTTTTGGCTGCTTGCCCAACGGTTGGTGGGTAGACGAAAAGGCCAAGTGGCCTTTGCATTTTTTTGGAAACCTCATCCACAGGCGCGATTAGGTTTCCAAAAGCAAATAAAAGTAAAAACTTTAATTTTTCATAAGAGTCATATGAAGGGACATGTTTTATTATATTTTTATTTTTAAAATATCTCTTCATCTCCCTGAGACAGCTCCGTGCCTCGGGGATTGTGCAGTGCTCACTTGTGAGCATGCGCGAAGGCTGTGCTCGGCCAGCTCGCACTCCACCCCCCACACAGGCAGCACTTAGTGCTGCCGCTCACATTTCACACTGGGCAGGCCTTAATTGGCTCGCCAGTGTGAAATCTGGGTGCGGTGCCAATTTCGGGCAGTGGTCTGCTTCCCGCCAGCCCCCGCAGAGCACTCCAGTCAAGGGCAAAATCCTGCCCCTAGTCTGTTTATTTGCCACTAATATTGTCATAAGTGAATCATCTCTTCATTTGTTTGTTGGGATCCTTATGACCAAGTTGGCCTCCAGTGTTGTCTATGTAATGTTTATTGAACTTAAAAATAATCTATTAGTTATATATCAATATCGTTTGTCAGTATTTCGGCTGTTTGATCGGAGCTGAAAAGCTACAGAGATCTCTTCTAGAGGGCAAAGTGGAGGGCAGCAGAAAGAGAGATCGACCTAGGTGTAGTTGGCTCATGGATGTCACAGGCCAATTGCAAACAAGCTACAGTGAATATGTGAGGATGGCACAAGACAGACAAGCATGACATACCTTGATGGGACGTGCTACAAGCAGCAACAGTTGTATATCACTTTGGGTTGGCCTGAGGACGTAGTGAGTTGCTCCGTATATGCAGTTTTTTAAAGCGATAATGAAATTATAAACCAGTTTACAAAAAGATTTTCTTACACTGGCGCAAAATATATTTTCCCATGGCTTGCAGAGCAGATCATTTGAAGTGGAAAAAGAAATCTAGCCACTTAGTACCTCTTGCACTATTTTTAAACTCCAGTAGATGGTAGTCTTTTCTTAGTCTTTCAGAAATATGACGGCAGCCAAAGCTCCGATTTTCCTACTTTAAGCTAACATGAGTTGTTTTTTGTATTGATTTTTATACTATAGTGTTTCAATTGGAAGCCATACAAATTATGAAATATTAGAATTGATTGTTGCAAAAATGATGCCTGAAATCATTTGTCCCTGAACCAAAAGCACTATTAGGGTTATGACTTTTTTTAGTTTAAATTTAATTTGATTAGAGCAGTCATTTCTCCTTTCTTCATATATTGTAAAACAGCTAAGCACCTGCTTTCATTGACTCCATGACATAGTGAAAGGTCAGGGGAAGAAAAAGCACCATGCTTTCCTGTCCAGTGTTACTTTTATACCTTTCATTGTATCCCTCTCATCGTATCCTTGATGGTAGTGAGGGTGAAGGGGAAAGTAAATATTGCGTAAGGATTCTTTGAATCAGTTGTAAGGTTTTCCTGCCCTGAAATATAATTCACAAACCATGATCTGCACAAAGTTCTAAAAATATAAAGTTGATCCGGTGGATTGATGCAGGGATCTTCAATGTGTCCTTGTAATTGTTCGTCTCTTTAAAAAAAAAACATCCTGAGTAAATAAACACTTTTTTGTCAAGATTTTCTTTTAGGTCTTAGGGACCGTTTTCATACTACAAGTATTCATGTGTAAACTTTTATCACTAAACATGAAATACAAGTTGCTTGAAATTAAGGCCTAATTTTATTTTGCCGTATACTGGCCCACTGATCACCAGCACAAAGTGAAATCTGCTTTTGTTAATTAGCCACCTTCCCTTCTCTAGTCAAGGTATGGATCCAAAGGCACTGGTAACCCCAGGAAATTTCACTGTTGACTACTGTTCACATCCTAAACTGGTGCAATGAATGTTGGTATAATGGTCAATCATCCCATTTAGCCCAGTAGTGTCCCTTGTACAATCTGCACTCAAATTATGCATGCTCCAGCAGTGACCTGGAAGTGGAACATGTTTTCGGTTCCCCTCCACCGTGCACCACCTGCTGCCCCCCCCCGCCCCTGAAATTTGCCATGTTTCAGCTCAGTGCCTGTCAATTGAGCATTAAGTCGGCGCAGTACAAGAATATTCTGGTCTGGAATGCTGCATTTTGTCCTTGAACTAGTTGGAACAATTAGCTGCACCCACCCATAGTTTTGTGTACTGTTACTTATTTTGATTCAAGTTGGAGGAAAGTACTTGTTACTGTAGTTTCTGATTGCCTGTTCCACTTTTTCCATATCCCCTCTCCTTTCAGTACTTTGTCATGCTGTAACTTGCATTAATTTCTGTTCAGGAAACTAAACTCCCTAGCCTATTTTCAGTTCCATTGTCAATACACGTGTTATCTATCCACCAAGGCTTATGATTTTCAGCTCTGACACTTATTGCCTGGAAGAACATGATGCTTCCAGTGTATTTTCTGGTAGTAGTGCTTTCTAATATGTATTTTGTTTTCACTTCCATTCAGGTCCTCCCCTTCCTGTCAATGAAATGGGTGAAACTATGAGTTCTGCTGCACCACCAGCACCTCCACCATATTCCTATGATCCCAATGGCAATGATCTCCCTCGAGGTGAGACCCTTTCACTTGGCACAAAACCAAAGTTCTCAAATGCTCAAGATTTATAGTAACAAAAGTCTATTTGATGTCTCTTTTTAGATAGAAAGGTGGTTCAGTATTACTTCAACCTTGGCTTGCAGGTGAGTTTGATGGGAATTGCAGGCACGTGGTTCCACAAATGTCAAAATCCGCTGTCCTTTCTGACATTTTTCAAAAACTGTTCAAATGAGCCATCCATCCATCCAGAACATCTTTTCAGTACTTAGTTTTACTAACACTCACATACTTCATTTTAAATGGTGGCCCATAACTTTTATACAGGATTTATGTATATGAATATACATGAAGTTCTCTGCAAGCCTCTTGATGCTGTTAAAGCAACACTTGACTTAAATTTCCATTTAAAGCTGAGACCACTAGATTGATCGAGACTTTAGCATACGTTGGTCAAGTGGAACAAAATTATTACTTAATGGGTTAATGATATAAATTGTGCCTTTTGGGGAGATTAGTAGTAAGCACTATTTGAGTTTTATTATAAGTGTGCGGGTTACAACCTGAATTTTCAATGTGTATTTATAAAACTATTTTGAGTTCATATTTATTGGTAAAGCCCATGTCGAAAATTCAGTGCTTTTTTTTTGTACAAAGCAAGTTGAAAATCATAATTTTCTTGGCTCTCTTATTTCTAGTGTTGCCACCAAAACTATTGGCACTCGGTGGTCTATGTGCCTCAACAGCAACCAATGGATGTATACCCAGCATTCCCTGCAGCTTCCCAGTTTATTGAACAGTCAACCATGCCACATGTGTATGGTGACAGCGGGAGAAATGAGGACCATCAAAGCTCCTCTGACACTATGTCTAATGGCAAGTTTATTTTATATTTTCAGATTTTAATACAAAAACCTATGTCTGTCTGAATTTTCAATCAGTTTTGGGAAGGGAAATTGTCCAAATCTCGTTTTTTTTATACAGAATCAAGCATTCTGGTCAGGAATGGCTTCACTATATGTAAAGCTCATTGTATTCTACTCCAAGAACTACACCCTTAATCCTGACTGTACCAGTTTCACATTTTATCCATTTTCCACTTTAGCCATTCTGAGTGACCAGTAGCTCTGAATTATGTCCAGTTCTTGGGGTGCTGCCCGCATGACCACATGATGTGGAATATTTTTCAGCTTCATACATAAACTTTCAATAACTATCCCTGGCGTGTCATTCATGCTCTGAAATTAAAAAAAAAACACTCTTCATAGCTATTCCCACATTACTAAACTAAATATTAAAGATGCTTTTAAAGGGTGCTGAATGTGATTCTTCAGATGCAGCAATTAATTATCGTGTTGAGTAATAGGTGGGCAGAACCAGATTGACACCACCTAATCTTATTTCTCATGAGACTCTCGCAAAAAGACTTATGATCATAACAGTGTGGCTGATTGGGCAGCACAGTGGATTTGGCACTTCTTTCACCGATTCCCAACTTCCCCTCCCCACCCCTTCTGTTCCTCCACTCCCCATGATTTAAACCAAGCTATTTAAAATGATTAAGCAATTCTGTTCTGAACTCAGACAGGTATGTGAATCATATTCCATAACAGACACAAAAGGAACTAGAATGAGCTCTAGGCATTAAAGTTCGCAACAATTTTTTTTAAGTTGAACTAATGACTTAAAACATAAATTAGGATTTCAGTTTTGAAAAACCTGAAAATTCTCGGCTCCCGTCAGCCAGGCCTATGACCACCGGGCAAAATTAGAAGCCACTTTAGAGCAAGCGTACCCAATGGTGTTGGAAGCTGAGGCAATTTTAACACACTTTTTCTGAATAATGATCTAGGAGATGGCCATGTGCTCAGGGTTTAGAACCTAACTAAATGGGATGGATGGGGATTGATCCTCATCACTTATTTCAGGCTTTTAGATAACAAAATGACTAACTTGTGGTTTGTCTGAGTATAGTGAATACTGAAATGGGAACTGTTTATGCAGAATTGCTCTGCTAAAGCAGTCTGGAGGAAGGTTGAACTGATTTTAGCAGATGGTCATCTATAAGCTCCTATTCGCTATCTTCAGAAACATCTCATCAACCCTCCATCAATTTAAAAAATATTAACGTTTTGCATTATAAAAATAAACACAAATGATGAGATTGGTTTTTAAAGGGCACTGAATGTAATTGTATGGTTCCACCAGGACGACTCTGCTCCAGACCACATTACAGCTTTGGTTCAAACAAGGACAAATGGGCCGAATTCCTGAGGTGAGGTGGGAGTGACTGCTCTTGATGTCAAGGCAGTGTCAGAATGTGGCCTCATGGATCCCTAGTAAAAGTGAAGTTGCTGGGAATTAGGGAGAAACTTCCGCTGCCTGGAGTTGCACTTAGCACAAGGTAGATGGTTGTTGGCATTGTTGGAGAACAGTTATCACGGCTTCAGGATATTGCTGCAGCAGTTTCTCGTGGTTGTGTCCTGGGCCCAGCCATCTTTAGTTGCTTCATTAATAACCTTCCCTCCATCGTAAGGTCAGAAGTGGAGATGTTCACTGATAATTGTACATTGTTCAGTTCCATTCATGGTTCCTCAGATAATGAAGCAGTCTGTGCCCTCATGCAGCAAGACCTGGACAATATTCAGGCTTGGGTTGCTAAGTGGCAAGTAATATTCATGCCACACAAATGCCAGGTAATGACCATCTCCAACAAGCGAGAATCTAACCATCTCCCTTTGACATTGAACAGGATTATCATCTCTGAACCCCTAACCATAAACAAGAAAATTAAACTGCAAAAGCCACATAAATACTATGGGTACAAGAACTGGTCAGAAGCGGAGTAATCTGTGGCAAATAACTGACTGCATAGCTTTTCTACCATCTGGAATGGCAAAAGTCAGGAGTGTGATGGAACCCTTTCCAATTGCCTGGATGAATATAGATCTATTAATTGATTGATGCTATCCAGAAGAAAGCACTTGCTAGATTGGCACCTGATCCATCACCTCAAGCATTCACTGCCTCCACCACAGGTGTGCTATGACTGCAGTGTGTACTATCTACAAGATACACTGCAGAAACTGCAGAGGTTTCTTCGTGACCTCTACCACATAGAAGGACAAGGGCAGCAGGCACATGGGGGCACCACCTGCAGGTACCCCCTCCCAAGTCCCATACCTTCCTGAATTGGAAGAACAGCATTGTTCCTTTATCAGTGGGTCAAAATCCTGAGACACCGTACCTAACAACAAAGTGGGCTTACCAGCATCTCATGTGGACTCCAGGGGTCGAAGACGACAGCTCCATCACCACCACCACATTGAGGGCAATTTGGGAATGGGCAATTAATGCTGACCTTGCCAGCAGTGCCCATATCCCAATAAGGAATTTAGAAAAAGATTGTTGAGTGTGACATATGGCAAAGTAATATTTGGGCAGAATTAGATGTGATAATTACAGAATTCTTATAAACCATTTCAAAAGGTAGGTGGTCCTGTATAACTCATTCAGATGATTTAAAATCTGGATGAAAACTAATAAATGTATGTTGCTCTGAAACTCTTATCTGAACACCAAACCTGTCCCCTCCCCCCACCCCCGACTCTTGCACCAGAAGAGATGCTTTGGGGCATAATAATACATTTTCCACAATTGGACAGAAGGTCAATTTGTTCAAGTTGAGAGATCTTGTAAATAGTCTTTGGTCCCTATAAGTTCTTCCTAAGTGATAATATCTTACAGTTTTTCTTTGGGGAAAGTGAATAGCTTTTTTCAATATTAATGGGCTCCTTTTTTCCCTGCAGGTTCTTATCCTACTGTGGAGCCTCAACCAGTTCCTCATTCAACGGTGTATTATCCAGTGCTGACAGACCAGTACATTCCAGCACCTGCTTATGATCCCTGTATCCCTGTAACATCCACACTTCATTTTGTTGGTCCCTGGTACCCAACAAACCAGATGTGTAACAATTCTTCAAGGCTGCAGAACCCAGCGCCTCCCGCTCCATTAAATTATGTTGGACCTGCCAATCAGCCTACACATTATGTATCTCACTAGAGTACAAAAAAATTGGATTTAACAGACCCAACTAAAGGAGTGAATTATTGACCTGCTTGCCCACCCAATCCCCCATTATTGTGTATCAGATCCTTGAATTGCCATAATTCTGAAGGTTCAACTTTATTGAATTCTTCTCTATAGATTCTTTCTATTCAATTAGGCAAGAAATCTTCTACCTTTTTTCTTGCATTTGCCTGAAATAATTGTATATATGGTCTTTTATGGGAGCTGTTTTCATCTCAATACTGAGATTTTTTCACTTTCCAGTAAAATTCCCAATTGGATTTGTAGACCAGAAAATAAGGTAAATGTTGCTAGCCAGTAGGTATACTTTTATACAAGTTTTCCACACTGCACAATATCAAAGGCTAATTCTCTCATTTTCCACACTGCACAGTATCAACAGAACTTCAACTTCCCCTTGAGTGCGATGGCTGTCTTCGGAAATTAGTTTAAGAACTATCCTTCACGGAAGGAAAATTATTCCTATGTGACATTGATTACCGTTTTTCACCACCTTTTCCTGTTTAAGTTAGCCAATGATTCTACCATACAATCTGTACCACTTCTACCTCATGTTTAAAAACCTTGATGTTTGCAATGCCTTTAGTTTATGAAAGCCTGTGTATTTTTATAAGGTATCCAGTTCTGCTCAATATGTTGACTTCCTCTTATTAGTTTTGTAGGGCCAGAGAAAAAATATTTGGCATTGATATTTTTTTTTGTTTCAGACTGTTGATGATTGCTGCTCTGTTCTTGAGTACAGTTCTATAAGAAATGGTGTGTGGTTGTGGGTTCACCTTTATTTAAAAATGTTAAGTAATAAAATCTGAGCACTGCAACCTATTTGTGTCCATGTGCTGCTTTTGCGTGTAACCTAGTGACAACTCATCAGTAAATGTTGCAGTGCAGTAATCTTATATTGATTCTTCAATCTAAATTTTCATAATCATAGAGCAGAAATTTGAATTAGTAAATTGAAACAAGACTGAGGGAAGAAATGGAAAGATAGACTTGATGGCAGCCACTTGAAGCTACTGTTATCAGAGAATAATAACAGCAAAGGATGCCAGTTGGTTCTTTCGACAAGCAGTCCAGTTAGTCTCTGCTCTTTCCCCTTACACCTGCAAATATTTTTTTCTCTCAAGTATTTATCTAATTCCCTTTTGAAAGCTAATACTGTAATGAATCTGTTTCCATCACTTTAATCAGGCAGTGCAAAAAGATTTTTTTCTTCTAGTCGCCTCTGGTCTTTTGCCAGTCATAAATCTGTATCCTCTGATTATTGATCCTTCAGCCATTTGAAAATAGTTGTGCTGTATCTAAACCCTTAAGCATTTTAAACACCTCTTACCAAATTTCCTTGTTCTTCTCTGAGAAGAATGCAATCTTCTCCGTGCCCACAAGTGACGGATTATTGAGGTATTAGCCATTGTAAGGTTTAGTTTTAGGTCTAGTTAATATTTCACCGGGAAATTGTCATAGTAAACACTGGTCTATAATGAGCATTTATCTTGGGAAGCAGGAAGTTAACTGGAAAATCTTTGACCTTCTACTGCCCCAACCAAGCTTATTCCAATTTTTGGGAGCAGTATTTAATCTTTTCCTTGGACACACTCTGCAGTGCGCTGGCCTAAGCATTAGTTAGTTTGAACTTTTGTTATGTTACTCCATTTTCTTACTGCAAGGGGTGGCTGGTGATACAGGGAGAGGCCAGTCAAATGTCCCCAGTAGACAGGAGAAAGGCAGGTGGATACTTTTGGGTGTAGAAGATGGTGGCTTGTTTTACAAGACCGATGCCATTTTTCCAGCATCTCATTTTCATCAAAACCTGCATCTCCTGATTTCCCTGTGTCCCTCCCAACTTATGTACTAAATTTACGTCTAAATGAAAGATAATCTGATAAAAGGTTATCGACCTGAAATGTTAACCGCTGCCAGACCTGCTGAGCATTCCCAGCATTTTTGGTTTTTATTCTGGATTTCCAGCATCTGCAGTATTTTGTTTTTGTATCAGATGGAAGGTGTCATTGACAGCAATATCAAAGGACACTTAGCAATAACCTGCCCACCATTGTTCAGTTTGGGTTCTACTAGGGTCATTCTGCTCCAGGTCTTAATACAGCCTTGGTCCAAAAGAGCTGAATTCTAGAGGTGAGATTAGAGTGAATGCCCTTCACATCAAGGCAGCATTTGACCAAGTGTGGCATCAAAGAGCCCTAGCAAAATTGAAGTCAGTGGGAATCGGGGAAGGGAAAGGTTCCACTGTTTGAACTCATACTTATCAGGAAGGTAGATTGTGGTGTATGTTGGAATCCAGTTATCTCAGCTTGAGGACTTCACTGCAGGAGTTCCTAAGGGTGGTATCCTATACTCGGTCTACAACTGCTTCAGTAATGATCTTCCCACCAACATAAGGTCAAAAGTGGAATGTTTGTTATTGATTGAACAGTGTTCAGTATCATTTGAGACTTCTCAGATACTGAAGTAATCCTTGCCTTCATATAGCAAGACCTAGACAACATTCAGGCTTGGGCTGATAAGTGGTGAGTAACATTTGTGCCATACAAGTGTCAGGCATTGACAATCTTCAACAAAAGAGAATCTGACCTTTGACGTTCAGCAGTGTTACGATTGCTGAATCTCCCACCATCAACGTTCTTGGGGCAGGATGGGGGTGGTGGGATGGTCTACTATTGATCAATAAATTAATGACCAGCCAATAAATACCATATCTGCAAGAACAAGTCAGAGGCTGGGAATTCTGTGGTGAGTAACTCTCCTCCTGACTCCCCAAAGCCTGTCCACCATCTACGAAGCACAAGTCAGGAGTGTGATGGAATGTCCAGGAGATAGCAGCTCACTTAATTGGCACCCCATCTACCATCTTAACATTCACTCCCTCCACAACTGGTGCATAGTGACAGCAGTGTACCGTTTACAAGATGCAATATAGTAACTCACCAAGGCTCCTTAAAAAGCACCTTCCAAATCTGTGAACTAAACCACCTCGAAGGACAAATGCAGCAGGAACACCACCACCTGTAAGTCCCCTTCCAAGTCACATAACATCCTCATTTGGAAAGATATCACTTTTCCTTCATACTTTTTCCTGGAGCTTTCTCTGTAATAACATTGTGGCGTAGCTATAACCACGTGGCTATGAAGCGATCAAGAAGGCAGCTTATCAAGAGCAGTTAGGGATGATTGGGAAATGCTGGCCTTGCCGGTGACACTTGCGTCCCATGAATGAGAAGCCTAAATAGCCCACTTTCAAGATTACAGATCATGCAACTTGTTAACAACCTCACTCATTGGAATTTGTTCTTTGCCCTCTTTTTTTCTGACTCTATTTCAATTCTGAAGAAGGATTCTTTTACCTGAATGGTCTGCCTTTGCTTATTTCCATGGGTGCTGGTATTTAGTGTTCATGGTTTAGTTTCTCAGAGATCTGCACTTACCTTGTCTTAAGATGTCACATGCCTTAAGATAGCTAGGCCCTATGTAATACCCCTTTAACACCATTCTTAAGATCAACTATTTGGACTTCGTTACTGTCCTCATTTCCACCTGGTTTGGCTCAGTGTTTATCATTTTCTATTGCACATCCAAAGTGTCGAGGTGCCTTTCTACATTAAAGGGAGAATAGCAGTGCAAATTTTGTTGCTTGTGAAGCAGGAATTACAAGTGTAGGCAGGCTCAATGCGGTTAGTTTTTCCAAAACTTGAATCTGCCAACTATCCTAAGACGTCTGCTGGATATGTGTCGGAATCTAAGGAAAGGTGAAGCTGGAGAAAATATGTTGTCTTTCCATGTGGGTTTTTCTGGGCTGTGTAATGAAACATTTTCTCCTTTGAAGTTTGTTGAAAGTGATCCAGAAACCTTGCTCGGACAGTGACATTGTGGCAATGTACTACATAAAATCTCTTAATAAATAGAACACTGTATCCTGGATTGGAGACCAACATCCAAATTGAGTCAAGGCAGTTTTAACCATATATCATTGCTTAAAAAATTTTAGTAATGTGACTGAAATGGTTTTGTTGCTTTTTTGCTTTTCGCTTGCATTTTAGTGTTGAGCGTTTTTAGTGAGAACAGGCTGTGGTGGTAGATGGCTGGTTTGTGCCTGCTGTTTCCCTGCTTTAATGTTTGACTCAATTTGGCTGTATTGCTCTACAGAAGTTTGTTACCCCACACCCCTCTCCTGCCAGAAATGAGTCAACCCAGGCTGTCTTCTGATAACGAGCAGTGATGTGAGTGGTCAACTACCTTGATTTGTGGGTGAATCACAAGGAGGCAAAACTTTTTTTTAAAGTAAAGTTTGATATTGCATGAATCCCGTAGGCATGTTGTCAAGCTAAATTCTGTCATTCTAAATAAATAAGCTGTCTGGATCAAGTCTGAAAGGTCATAAGGGCTGAGTTCTAAGTGATGCTCTATATCTGCTATATCAATTTATTTTTAACTGATGTGTCTACTGGATAGATTTATTGCTACCATAAATTTGTCAAAAAAATTCCTTAAAACCAACAAGACTTATAGAAATTAAATGTTGGCATTAAATAATCAAATTTACAAAGGGTCTGTTTTGACCCACCTTACCTTTTGACCGAAACATCAGGACGTCAGGAAAGTGCTTAAGATTTATTCCTGAAGCAGCTTAATTAGGTCCAAAGTGCCCTTTGAGACTGGAATATTGAGTACCAGCCTGCCATCGAGAAACACAATTTGTGTATGCATGCTGATCTCTTGGTGCAAACTTAGAATATATTTTGGGTGGGAATGTGGAGAGGGGGCCTGTGATTGCATGTAGAAGCCATGCTGCTGATTCTCAAATGGCTCAGCATTAAGATTGCATGCAGTGATCCACTGATGCCGTTCTCCATCTCTTTCTCCAACATAGTGCATAGTAGAAATTGACTTTGATTTGTCGTGCATGTGGCTGGATTTAGTTAAAAAATCAACTTCTGGTTTGTCAAGTAATTTGCATAGAAAAGATACTTGCATCATTATCATTAGTAGTACAAGGCTATAGCAGTTCAATCTTGAGAGCAAAAAATGTTTTTTTTGTTTTATCATTCATGGAAAGGTCAACATGTAATACCCATCCATATTTGCCCTTGAGAAAGTGGTGGTAAGCCACACTCTTGAACCGCTGCTGCTTGTGTAGGTTACAGATTTTCATTGCGGTTTCAAGTAGCTTGCAGTTAACAATCAACCGCGTCTCAGTCGGAGCAGGTAAGGACGACAGGTGTTAGAAATGTAAGGATTTATAAAATTGTGTTTTGGGACTGTTTTTCAATATAGGGTTAAATGGAGGAATGAAGGTTGTCATGTGGCTTATGAATTCTGCTGACAGCAATCTTTTGGTTTGAAAACGATGATAGGACGGCCCAGATAGTCTTATTGGGAAGCAGGTGCAAGGTAGGGGTTTACGCTTATAGACATTGGCAAAAGCATCTGTGCTGACAGTGAATATACTAAGTGTCTCAACTCTCAGGAAGGCATTAAAAATGTCAGGTTTTGTAAACAGTTGTACTTTTAACTATTTAATTTCAAGTTCGAATGAATGGAATTCACTATCTTAGAGTGCAGTGGATGCCGGGCTGCTGAATAAATTTAAGGAGATAGACAGATTTTTATTTAGTAATGGGTTGAAAGGTTATGGGGAGAGGGCGGGAAATTGGAGTTGAGGCTGAAATGAGATCAGCCATGATTGTAATGAATGTGGGGCAGGCTCAAGGGGCTGAATTGCCGATCCCTGCTCCTAGTTATGTTAAGTTCTTAAGTTGGAGTCTAAAGGAAAGCTAGTCATCATTTCTAACTGGATACAAAGCCCATGTGATTCACATTACCATGGAGATCGGCTTTATATACAAACATACAAATGAGGAGCAGGAGTAGGCCACTTGGCCCCTCGAGACTGCACCACCATTCAATAAGATCTTGGCAGATCTGATTGTAACTTCAATTCCACATTCCCGACTACCCCCGATAACCTTTCACCCTTCCTTGCTTATCAAGAATCTATATGCCTTAAAAATATTCAAAGGTTCTGTTTCCACCATCTTTTGAGGAAGAGAGTTCCAAAGACACAACGCTCAGAGAAAAAAATTCTCATCTGTCTTAAATGGGTGACCCTTTTTTAAAAAAGCGTTCTTTATTCCTTCATGGGATGTAGGTGTCGCTGGCACAGCCAGCATTTGCTCATCCTTAATTGCCCTTGAACTGATCTTGCTAAGGCCTGGAATCGCATGTAGGCCAGACCAGGTAAGGATGGCAGATTTCCTTCCCTAAAGGACATTAGTGAACCTGATGGGTTTTTACAACAACTGATGATAGTTTCATGGTCGTCATCACTGAGACTAGCTTAAGTTCCAGATTTATTTGCTGAATTCAAATTCTACTAGCTGCTGTGGTGGCATTTGAACCCATGTCCCCAGAGCATTAGCCTGGGTCTCTGGATTACTAGTCCAACATTACCACTAATATGCTTTTATATTCTTCCTGCCAAAATGGAAAATTTCACATTTTTCCACATTATACACCATTTGCCAGATCAATTAACCTATCTATATCCCTTTGTAGCCTCCTTTTGCCCTCTTCACAACTTACCTTCCTTACCTATCTTTGTTTCAACAGTAAATTTAGCAACCATACGTTTGGTCCCTTCATCCGAGTCATTTGTATAAAGTGTAAAAAGTTGAGGTCCTGGCACTGATCCCTGCGGCACACCGTTAGTTACATCTTGCCAGCCAAAAAGTTACCCATTTATGCCTACAATTTGCTTTTAGCTAGCCAATCTATCCATGCTAATGTGTTACCCTCTACAACATGAGCTTTTATTTTCTACACCTTATCAAAAGCCTTCTGGAAATCTAAGTTCCTCTTTAGCCCCAGGGCTTGTTATTCAAAATAACTCCAATATATTGGTTAAACATGATTCCCTCTCTTAAAACCATGTTGACTCTGCCTGATTACCTTGAATTTTTCTAAGTGCTCTGCCATAACATCTTTAATAATATCTTCCAACATTTTCCCTATGAAAGAAGTTAAGCTAACTGGCCTATAGGTACCTGTCTTGTTTCCCTTTTTGAACAAGGAGTTGTATTCTTTATTTTCTAATCTAATTGAACCTTTGCTGAATCCAGGGAAGATTGGAAAATTTAAACCAATGCATCAACTATCTGACTAGTCACTTTTTTAAGACCCTAGGATGAAATCCGTCAGGACCTGGGGACTTGTCAGCATGCAGCTCCAACAATTTGCACAGTACCACTTCCCTGGCAATTATAATTTTCTTGAGCTCCTCCCCTCCATTTCCTGGGATATTACTTGTATCATCTATCGTGAAAACATAAGCAAAATACCTGTTCAATTTATCTGTCATCTCATTATTTTCCATTATTGATTCTCCAGACTCACTTTCTCTAGGACCAACGGTCACTTTAACTTATCTTTTTAAAATATCTATAGAAACTCTTACTATCTGTCTTTATACTTCTAGCTAGCTTTCTCTCTTGCTCTAATTTTTCCCTCCTTATTAACCTTTGTTATTCTTTTTTATATTCTATACAATCTTCTGACTTGTCACCCATCTTTGCACAATTATATGACTTATCTTTAACTTTTTTAATTAACCACAGACGGTGGGTCCTCTCCTTGGAATTTTTCTTTTTCGTTGGAATGTATCAATTCTGTGTATTCTGAAATATCCTTGAATGTCTGCCACTGCATCTTTATTGACCTATCTCTTAATTTACTAGTTCACTTTAGATGGCCCTGCTTTCATGTCCTCATATTTGTCCTTATTTAAATTTAAAATAGACCCACTCTTCTCCCCCTCAAACTGAATGTAAAATTCAATCATATGAAATTTAATGTAAATTCATGTAAAATTCAATGGCTTTGAGAGGGGAAGGGTGCACAGGAAGCCATTATGGGGTCATATTACAAGGTTCTCCTAAAAGATATACCTGAATTTAAGAGACCGACCGGCCAGCCTGCAAGGATGCAAGAGAGCGCGCGAGAGCAGCTAGAGGCAGCAAGTCTCTAATGGTTCACTGCAGAGGCGGGTGGGAGCTTGCACTCAGATTGAAAATACTCAATTTGTGAGGATTTAAAATGATGCTGAAAGATTCACCTAGTTTAAGCTAGAGGGAGAATCTGCAGGAAAACTCCAATTATGAAATATAACTCTGGGGTTAAAAGTCGTTGGGTTGGGATAGGAAAAGAATGGAATTAGGCCCTCAGGAGCTGAGACTCACTTTTGAACTGGTCCTGGGGGAATTGAATGTCTACTTGAAACAGTGTGAAGTATAACTGTAGAGTGGGAGATTTTTGAGTCATTTAAAATGTTAAAAAGGGAAATTCTTTTCTGTAGTTTAAAGTACAAATTGTCCGCGAAATAACGTTTAGTCAATGTTGCTTTTAGCTTGCTTGTTTCAGTTGCTTGAAACCTTGTTGTATAATTCCTTTTTATGGGTCGTGGGGAGTTCTGATTTCTTTTTAAAAGTTAACTGCCTCTGCAGAGATTGTAACACAGGTTTCCCTCCCGAAAGGATATTAATGTATTAGTTGGGTTTTCGCAACAATCTGGAACTTTCTTGGGCAGCATTACTGTTTTTTATTCACGATTTATTTAATTAACAACTTAAATTATCAAGCCATTGTAGTGGTATTCGAACTCGTGTCTCTGGGTTATTAGTACAGGCCTCCGGATTACCACTCCAGTAACACCACTAGGTTAACTTAACTTCATTATTTAATAAATTTAATCTTAGGATGTAGGCTTTACAGGTAAGGCAGCACCGAAGTCTGTATTGAGGCCTGATCATATTAAATCTGGGATAATGAGGGAGGGTGAAATTAACCCAATATTTCTTGATGTGAAAGAAAAACAAACTGCTGGAAAAATTCAGGTCTGACAGCATCTGTGGAGAGAAAAACAGAGTTGATGTTTCCACAGATGCTGTCAGACCTGCTGAGTTTTTCCAGCATTTTTTTTTCTTTCAGATTTCTAGCATCCGCAGTACTTTGCTTTTATCTATTTCTTCATGTGGTACTGAGATGTGCTTCCAACCACACATCTGCACCATCACTAAGCCTGCCTATTTCCCCCACATCGTCACCTGGCTCTACCCTTTACATAGCTCATCTGTTCCTGAAATGCTCAATTATGCCTCCTTACCTCTAGACTTGAATATTCCAATGCACACCTCACACATTCTACACTCCATAAACTTGCAGTAGTCTAAAGCTCTGCAGTCTGTGTCCTTGCACCAAGTCACATTCACCCATTGTCCTGCTGCTTGCTGACCCACATTAATTCTTGGTAAAGCAATGTCTTGATTCTAAAATTCTCATCTGTGTCTTAAAATAATTCCATGGCCTTGCCTCTCCCTATCTCTGTGATTGTCTCCAGGCACACAACCCTCCGAAATACCTGTGCTGCTTGAATTCTAGTCTCTTGAGCACCCCCGATTTTATTTGCTCCACCTTTGATGGCTGTGCCTTCACCCCTGCCAAGGCCTAAGCTCAGGGATTCCTTCCTTAAACTTTGCCACCTCTCTTCCAATCTTTCCCCCTTTAAGATGCTCCTAAAATCTACCTCTTTGACCAATCTGACTTACTATTGTCTTACATGACTCAGTGTCATATTTTGTCTTAAAACGCTCCTGTGAAGCGCCTTGGGACATTTTATTACATTAATGGTGCTGTACAAATACAAGTTGTTGTAATTTACAGAAAGCAGCATTTCTCTTTAGAAAACACCCTCACAGCCACATATTCTATATATTTAATAGTTTTAAAAATAATTCCTCATGGACATGACCCAAAACCCCTTGTGATAAAGTAGTATCTAGATATATTATGCTATTATAACTGAGTTGTTACACAGTCCTCTTGACGACTGTTCCATCTGGTCATTAGCAAGTCACAGGCATCCCCCCAGGAGTCAAAGACATCACTTGATGAGTCAATGAGTTTGTTATTGGAGGTGCTGATATTGGAAGAGCAATTAAAGGAGTCATTATGGTTAGCTGAACAATGGCTATCAATTCTGTTTCTTCTGTTCACCTCGTTAAGACCAACTGCATTAAGACTACTCTCACTCTTTGTTATATGGTTAGGACTGGAAATTTGGGAATACTTGAAGTCCTGCCACACATTGTGTGCTTGAAGTAGTCCATCAGAAATGCTTGACACAGGCTCTGGACTTGGTTCAGAGAGTTGCCCATTCATCTTGCTAAACAAGAGGCCAAGCCTTTTAAAAGAATCCTTCTTAGAGTTTGGGTATCTCTGGAATCGATTGCCATTTCTGACTGATGAAGGTTGCTTACTCAGTCTATTATTTTTCGATTTCTCTTCATTAATGTCAATTCCAGAAACTGATTTGATTAGAGCTGAAACACTGAAAGAGTTCATTTTGAGCTTCTTCCTGTCATTGTTTTCACCTGCCAAATTGAATGACACGATTTTTTTCATTTCTTCTGCACTATCTTCCTCCAAGTCTCCTATTTGCATCCCATCGCTGCTGGTAGAATATGTTCTTCGAGACGATTTTCTGTTTCCTAAAAGGTCAAGAACCTCATAGCGAAAACTGGAGATATCCTGTTTCAGTTCCTATGATAACAACAAACTCTGTTATTGTACTTTACATAAACTGGACAGATCAAATTCAGATTCCAATGTCTTACCTTGTGTTACATCTTCTCTCTAAATCTTATAATTTATTTGGTAAATTCCCTGCCAAATCAGGTTCTAAGTCATACAGACCAGAAGGAATTCAGATATAATCTCAGTTGGGTTGTAAAGATGTGTTCATTATTGGAATGAAGATTTTCAGAAGAGAAGGTGTTCAGTAGTTGTGTGCTATTAGGTTCACCATCACAGAAATACAATGGCAACATTTGGTGATGGCTGGGTCTAGTTACTAAACTTAATGATGTGAAAGAACTGAATTTACAGTCATAGTCTAGCTCAATGTTTCAGTAATGTTGTAAATTCAGTCCCCAGTATTGTTGTCAAATCTGATCTAGTCTACTTCCTCACATTTCCATTCAGTGTTTACTTTTGAAGTATATATCTACCCCCAACAACACACTTACCCAAATCAGTTGCTAATATGCCAGAAAGGATATTGCTCCTTTTACAACACTGTTCCCTATGCTAGAGGAAACAACTTTTTAGGTTTCAGTGTGCTATAGGCAAGCGCTCTGCAGAAATCTCAACTAATAGAGCCCCCAACCCTACTCCACCTCGTCAACTGCTGGCTGTTAGCAATATATTGGAGCGTTTGGAGTTAATAATCAAGCAAACTGTATACAGTTTACTAAACTGTATAGACAAGGTTTACTAAACTAATACCAGGAATGAGCAGGTTGTTTTATGACGAAAGTTTGGGCAGGTTAGGCTTGTATCTGTTGGAGTTTAGAAGGGTAAAAGGCGATTTGATTGAAACATATAAAATCCTAAGAGGTCTTGACGGGGTGAATGTGGAGACGATTTTTTGTCTTGTGGGAGAATCTAGAACTAGGGTCACTGTTTAAAAATAAAGAGTTGCCCATTTAAGACAAAGATGAGAAGAAATTTTTTCTGAGCATAGTGAGTCTTTGGACCTCCTTTCCTCAAAAGACAGTGGAAGCAGCGTCTTTGTTTTTAAGGCAGAGGTAGATAGATTCTTGACAAACACTGGGGTGAAAGGTTACCAGAGGTAGATGGGAGGTTACAGTGAATTTAGCCATGATCTTATTGAATGGCAGAGCAGGCTCGAAGGGCCGAGTGGCCTACTCCTGCTCTTAGTTCATATGTTCATATATCTGGCATTAAACAAAAGGCCTTTCTAAGGATAACAGGAACAGCAGGATCCTCCAAGCAAGGGGTTATAAGTTCTGTTCCACTCCCGATGCCTGATTATCAGCTACAAGGAATGCCCATAAAAGGAGATGTAACTGTAATGACAAAAACCATAAGTGATTATTGCTTTAGTTTAATAAAAATAGGCAGAAGGATCAATTAACTGTAGTATAGAATAGAAGTATTTCCAGTTTAAGTAAATAAATGTCTTTGGGAAGGTTAGAGAACAGATAAATCATGAAGTCTTACCTAGGAAATGTTCCCTTGAACTAGATGACTGGGATCTATAAGGCTGCTTTTTCAGGGTGAGTCAGAGAATTGAAATGACAGAAATCCAAAGCTACCCTTTATAACTGTATTGTCTGATCACCTATGCTGTATTAATAAAGCCTGTTTGGTATACGTAAACTCTGTGTCGTGAATGCCTTACTCAAAGCATGTAACATAAATGCGGAAGGTGGTGGCATAGTAAGATTGTCTAGTATTCCAGAAGACCCAGGGTGATTCTCTTGGGACCCAGCTGGGTTGGAATCCCACCATTGCAGATGGTGAAATTTGAATTCAATAAAAATCTGAAATGAAAAGTCTGATGATGAGCATGAAACAATTGCCGATTGTTGTAAAAACCCATTTGGTTCACTAATGTCCTTTAGGGAAGGAGATCTGCTGTCCTTACCTGGTCTGACCTACATGTGACTCCAGACCCACAGCAATGTGCTTGACTCTTAAATGCCCTCTGAACAGAGCACTTAGGGATGGGCAATGTATGCTGGCCTAGCCAGTGACGCCCACATCCCATAAATGAATATTTAAAAAAAAAAACCATAGGAAGAAGAAGGTTGACTCAACAGCAAATAGCCAAACCTCAATTTGAAAACCTGCAACCCTCTGGTCTGTATGGCTTAGCATGAAATCGAATAACCGGTTTAATCACTAGAACATTGAAGGAATCTGTAATTTTCTTCCAACATTACCTGGCATTGAAGCAACTACGAGATGCAACACAAATTTAACCTGGTACTTGCTAGAAGCACAAAGATATGGAGAGATTGTACCAGATTTTACTAGCAGCCCTTATGCAGCCAGTGATGGTTAATTCAACATTTAAGTTTCTGTTTAGAAAGTCCCAGATGACACATTTTAAAAACTATACATTTGAATGCTTTTATTCTATTCATCAATTCACAGTTGCCTGATACCAGGCCGTTATATGCATTTGTGCTTTATTTAGTTTCAAAGATTTACATGTGAACAGCCGTAGTTACTTTTGAATATCTTTCTTCTATAGATTCTTAAAATGATAAAGCACAGAAGGAAGCAATCCAGCCCATTGTGCCTGTGACAGCTCTTTGAAGGAGCTATCCATTTAGTCCCACTCCTCTTTCCCTATAGATCTACAAATATTTCCACCTTGTGTTTTTTATGGCATTAGAAGAATCTGAAATGAAACGGAAAAATTATTGCTTGAAATTTATTACAAAGCTGCTTTATGTAGGTATGTCTCTGTAAAATGCTGAGGCACTCAATGTCCTGGAATCTGTCCATTTACATTGTGGATTGATTTCCACAGCACAGGCAGCAATACTTCTGCCAGCAGTCTGTCCCTGTTGGTTGGAATAACTCCATACAACCCAGCAAACAGAAAGTTGTGAAAACTATTATACCTGGCACTGCTGCCCTTCACAAAGCACAGAAAAATACCTCTTGAGTTGGGTGTCTATCCCTCCAGAAGCAGCAGTACCACTACTCCAGTGCAATGTAAGCCTTGGCTAGCAATGATGATAGTCATGTAATGTAAAAGTGGAAGCAAAGAAGCCCATGGGCAAGAGTTGTCTTTGAACTGAGTCTTATTGACCTGGGTGCTGATTTGGAAGTGAACAGGTCAAGGTATTTACAAGAGAAAAAGAGGATGAATTTATGAATCCAAATTGTATACTGCACTGGTTGTCTGTATCAAATTCCCAGTAGAACTGAATGTACAGGACAACAAATGTATGCTTAAAAATTTGAAGGCTTGAAAGCCACAAGTACCAGAAGGTAAGACCTATAGAAGCAAGTACTATATTTACCTTGAAGTTCTCTTCTGTAAGTCCTTCATCAGTTTTGGCACTTCTGATCATAGCTGCAATGTATCTTTTCACTAAATTTTTAATAACCTCCTGCCAAATTAAAGGGAACAATGCTATAAAATCAATGTCCATTATTTCACTATAGTTGCTACTGTAACTAATTTGAACCATCAGCTGCATTGTTAAAATATTAAGCAGATGAGGGCCTCACCTGACACTGGAGTAAGAAATAGGGAGAGTCCCTGGACAAGAGAGTCTCAGTCTGCTTAATTTTGGTGTAAGCTGAGGCCTTGCAATCAGGTTCATATTAATGGTGGAAAACCAAGACTGTCTAGCCCTGACACTAAACTTGTTGCATAACTATACCATAGAGACTTTGGCTTCATCAATAGAGAAATAAGGGAGATTAGAATCACTTTCATGGCAAAGTTTTGTGAAAGCAATCGGATAACATCTTCACCATGCAATAATGCACAATTGGGCCACATGGCTCCGATTTTGGAAAAACAACAAAATTTGGCAAATCTTTTATTTCTTGATGAAGATGGTCACATTTTTAAGCAACATAAAAATGTCAGCAAATAATTACCAAACAGGAGCTAGTAGCTCTTTTATCATGCTGCACTGATTGCTATAGAATTGGCCCCATCTCTATCGATTGTGTAATACCAAGTCAGACTGTACAATGCTGCACTTCAAGTATTGTGTCAAGTTTAGCTCATTGAACAAACAGACTGATATTGAAGTTCTGAAGACAGTGCAAAGAAAAACCAGAAAGCTGATCACTTGCCCCAGGGTCTCCAAGTTAAAAGGAAAAATTGAAGAAAGTTGGGCTTTTCAACCTGGAAAGGAGGCATCATGGAGTTAATCATAAAGGTACAATGTAGGAAGTTTAATCCAGAATACTAAGGTACTTTATATTAAAATGTGAGAGTAGGACAAGTGACGCGTGTGCAAATCAGTATATAAATATTTTCAGGACTATATCAGGAAGTTCTTCATGCAGAGTAACAGGTAATAGAAAGGCAGAGATAAATAGCCTAGAAATGTCTAAGAAACCTAATCAGATACAGCACTGGGACGCAGTAGTGTCTCTGGATGGACAGTTTGGTTAGACCACACTTGTAGTCCTGTGAATAATTGGGTTCCTATGTTATAAAAAGGATACAGAGGCAATGGAGAAGATGCAAAAATGATTTTCTACGATGATACTAGGACTGAGAGCTTAAGCCTATCAGGAAAGATTAAGCTGACTGAGGCACTTTTCCCTAGAATACTGAGAAGTGACCCAAGAGAAGTCTAAGATATGAATGGAGAAGACCAGTACTAAGGGCCATAAATATAAGATAGTTGTTTTAAAAATCCAATAGGGAATTCAGGAGAAATTTATTTGACCCAGACAGTGTTTAGGATGTGGAACTTGCTAACACAATTAGAGCCTACTTGCGTAGGTTTTTTAAAAATTCATTCACGGGGTGTGGGCGTCGCTGGCTAGGCCAGCATTTATTGCCCATCCTTAATTGCCCTTGAGAAGGTGGTAGTGAACTGCCCTCTGGAACCGCTGCAGTCCATGTGATGTAGGTACACCCACAGCACTGTTAGGGAGGGAGTTCCAGGATTTTGACCCAGCAACAGTGAAGGAACGGCGAAATATTTCCAAATCAGAATGGTGAGTGACTTGGAGGGGAACTTCCAGGTGATGGTGTTCCCATGTGTCTGTTGCCCTTGTTTTTCTAGATGGTAGCAGTCATGAGTTTGGAGCCATGGTCTTTGGTGAGTTCCGGCATCTTGTAAATGGTACACACTACTGCCACTGTACGTCTGTGGTGGGGGGAGTGAATGGTTATGGATGGGGTGCCAATCAAGCAGTCTGCTTTGTCCTGGATGGTGTTATACTTCTTTGGTATTGGAGCTGCACTCACCCAGATAAGTGAAGAATATTCCATCACACTCCTGACTTATGCCTTGTAGAGGACAGACTTTGGGGAGTCAGGAGGTGAGTTACTCACCACAGGATTCCTAGCCTCTGCTCTTGTAGCCACAGTGTTTATATGGCTAGTCCAGTTCAGCTTCTGGTCAATGGTAACTCCCCGTATGTTGTTAGTGTGGAATTCAGTAACGGTAATGTCATTGAATGTCAAGGGGCGATGGTTAGATTCTGTCTTGGCCATTGCCTGGCACTTGTGTGGCGTGAATGTTACTTGCCACTTGGCAGACTAAGCCTGAATATTGTCCAGGTCTTGCTGCACTTGGAGGTGGACTACTTCAATATCTGAGGAGTCACAACTGTGCTGAACATTGTGCAAACATCCCCATTTCAGCTGAAGATGGTTGGGCCTAGGACACTACCCTGAGGAACTCCTGCAGTGATGTCCTTAAAGTGAGATGACTATCCTCGAAAAATCACAACCATTTTCCTTTGTGCTACGTATAACTCCAACCAGCAGAAAGTTTTCCCCCTGATTCCCATTGACCCCAGTTTTGTTAGGGCTCCTTGATGCCACACTTGGTCAAATGCTGCCTTGAAGTCAAGAGCAGTCACTCTCACCTCACCTCTGGAATTCAGCTCTTTTGACAATGTTTGAACCGAGGCTGTAATGAGGCCAGGAGCTGAGTTACTCTGATGAACCCAAACTGAACATCAGTGAGCAGCTTATTTCTAAGCAACTGCTGCTTTATGGCACTGTTGATGACATCTTCCATCATTTTGCTGATGATGGAGAGTGGACTGATGGGGTGGTCATTGATCAGGTTGGACTTGTCCTGCATTTTGTGGATAGGACATAGCTGGGCATGTAAGAAATTGGGGTCTTTAAACATGGGTATTTTCTGCATTTTATGGGATTAACTAAGCAGCATTGATTCTTTCTCTGGAAAGAGGATTTCTAGATACTTTGACCTCGAAACAGTCTTAGTTCAGGCTGCCATGTTGACACTCCTAAGCTGTTAGGGCAGCATCTTGTGTATCCCTCCTTATCTATGAAATTGTTTAGAAAGAACCAGGACATGACCCTCAACATGATGTAAACTAAAAAGCTGACCTCGAGCAGTGTGATGCACATGGTGGGGTGTGGTAACCACTCTGACATTTTGAGTACCTGTATCCATTGGTCAGAATGATGGATATTAGGAATAGGAATCAGTTAGATAGATGATTGACACTGGGTAAAGGCTATATACAGGTGTCATATTGATGGTAGGGGGCTGAGGTGCTGGTGAGGCAGCAGTGCTCATTGGGCAGCTGCCTTCTTCAGGTGGAAGATGGGCCGGAGGAGGAGGAAGGTTGAGAGATGAAGGGATGCATTTCCTCACACATTGACTAGAGACAGATTGCTCTTATCACAAACTGATACGGGTCATATACTTTTCCTGTTTAATTCGTTAATATATCAAATCTGAATTGTTGTTTCTTAATAAACCTAATAAACCACCCTAAAATTACTTATGATTAGTCGACTGCCTATTTAGGTGTCTGTGGCCCCTGAACCCCAAAATCTTACAGGCAATTTTCCACATTGCCGGTAGATGCCAGTGTTGTAGTAGTACTGGAACAGCTTAGCTAGGGGTGCTGCAAGTTCTGGAGTATAAGTCTTCAGTACTATTGCCTGAATATTGTCAGGGCCCATAGCCTTTGCAGTATCCAGTGCCTTCAGCCATTTCTTGTTATCATGTGCAATGAATCGAATTGGCTGAAGATTGGATTCTGTGATGCTGGGGACTCCCAAAGGAAACCGAGATGGATCATCCACTTGGCACTTCTGGTCGAAGATTCTTGCAAATGCTTCAGTCTTATATTTTGCACTAATGTGCTGGACTCCTCCATCATTGAGGATGGGTATATTTGAGGAGCATCCTTCTCCAGTGAGTTGTTTAATTGTCCACCACTATTCACAACTGGGTGTTGCAGGACTGCAGAGCTTAGATCTGCTCTCTTGTTTGTGGAATCACTTAATTCTGTCTAATAGTCATTTGGTAGTACAGAACTTGAGTATTGCTGAAAAAAGACATTTTGTTGAAGCTTTTTGTTTTGCACTCATTAGGACAATCGCAAGAATACCAACGTCAGGGGAAGCAACAACTTTATACTGTATGAGAAGAGAGTGCTGATTGGTTGGAAGGTGGAGAGTGCATGGGAGAGGCGGTGCCATGGAGAATATACCAGTCAGTTACCATTAACTGGTGCATTCTCCTTGGCAATGCCTTTACCAATCAGCACTCTCTTCTCATACAGTATAAAGTTGTTGCTTCCATTAACATTGGTATTCTTGCGGTTGTCCTGACGAGTGCAAGATGAAAATTTTCGACAAAATGGTTTTTTTCAGCAATATTTAGCTCTGGCAATCGCTTGTTGCTTACGCTGTTTAGCACACAAGTAGTCCTGTATTGTAGTTTCATCAGGTTGACACCTCGTTAGCTATATCTGGTGTTGCTCCTGGTTTGTCCTCCTGCACACTTCATTCAATCAGCTTGTATTCCCTGCCGTGGTGTGAATTGTAGAGTGTATGATATGCCGGGCCATGAGGTCACAGATTGTGGTTGAGATGCATTTAAGAGGAAGCTGCATAAGCACTTGAGAGAGAAAGGAACAGAAGGAATGTTGACAGGTTAGGTGAATAAGGATGGGAAGCAATTTATCAGGAATATTAATAGTGGCATGACCTGTTTGACTGAGTGACCTGTTTCTGTGCAGTAAATACTATGCAATTTGAGATAGGTTGAATAGCCTTCTTCATCTTTAGATATCTTGTGATGCCAACTTCAGAGTATAATGCATTGTCAATACTTGGGGTGTAACATAGTCTCCTGCTGGCTTATGATGCCCTAGAAGCAAAAAGATGCTGAAAGAAGGATGTTACAGGGATTATAAATAATTTTCACCTTCACCTAGATAGGTCCTTATGATACTTTTAAGCTTTTTTTTAATTCACATATTCCCACCTGCCTGAATCTCATGGAACCTATATTTTCAAATTTTCAGATTTATATTTCTGGGGACCATTTATCACTCCTGAAATATTGTCGGATGTGTTTCCTGACAAAAACATCCTCTACTGCAGGAATGAGACGTTTACATCTCCCACACTAGCCGTCTTTGTGGCTACTCTGAATTAGACTGATAATCTACTGGCAATTTGTGTTGAATTTTGAGCAGATTTATGCTGTAGACTTAATGTAGAGAACACATGGCCCATAACCTTATAAAGATTTAGATAACTTCCTTGCTTTTAATCACAAAATTAATTCTAACAATTTGTATTTAACTGAACAATTCACTTGATACATAGGACATATTTCCTTAAGTAACATAAAACTTACGACAGTCGTTACCTACAGTACATATTTGGTATTTTCTTTACTACTATTCTTCCACTGACAAATCTCAGAGTTCACAAGGACAAATCTTAAACACTAGAAGAAACAGCATCACATTAACCTTCTAATAATGAAGTACATGCTTTGCTCGCGTAACATGATATTTGAAAATACCTCATCCTTTTCAAGAATTCCATTGAACTGATAATAATGATATAGCTACCGTCTTTTAATTCAAGTTATTTAGTAAGGATGTGCAAATTTCATCTGTAGCCATGAAAATGACACAAATTTAATGATTTGTAGATTGGGGATCACTTCTGGGTTCCACATGACCATAATCTAAATTTTCAGGGTAACACAATATGGTCATTGGGAATAAAAATACCTGGAAAGACTCAGCAGGTCTGGTAGTTCTGTTGAAGAGTCATACTGACTCGAAACATTAACAGTGTTCCTCTCCACAGATCCTGCCAGACCTGCTGAGTTTTTCCAGGTATTTTTATTTTTGTTTTAGATTTCCAGCATCCGCAGTTTTTTGCTTTTATCTTAATGGTCATTGGGAGTGTGCCTTAGCAAATTTGTTCCTGACAATGGCATTTGACATGGCTCAATAGGACTTGATGCACTGGGCAGTGAAGATAAAGCGTGTAGATTGCTGTACTTAAAATATAGGAGGAACAAGAAAGGAAAGTTCAGACAGCCATTGACTGTAATATACTAGTGAGGCAGAATAAGGACTGACAGAGTGAAGGATCAGGGGCAAGAGGTTAAGAATGAAGACTATGAATAGAATGGTTTTGTAGATGAATTTTGATTCTTAGTAAGGATTTGCATTTATGAGAGTTGATTTTATGCGATTTCTCTGTAATACTGACTGGTCAGCAAACCTGGTAGTGTTGGTTTTGGATCAAGTCATCCGCATGACGTTCCTGAAAGAAGAAAATAGTTTTCAGAATTTAATTTATCAAAAAAAACACAACAGTGGGCACTGCAACTGCAGGTGCACACATGTTTCATTGACAGCGCAACAAAAGTTCAAAAATAGATTGGAATTAATAGGGTTAAATACTTGTCAATAAAATGCCTGTCATCTGAGAAACCTCAGGGATGTCCCAAAGTACAATGGAAAACTGCCGAGGTTTACGTGCCTCGATGCTGCAGAGGAAGGGGCATGCTTTGGCTCTTTTACTTCTGTTTATTCTGGCTCTTTATAAAGGGTATTACAAGCTCAGAGGCTATGAAACTGCAAATTTAAGAATATGATTCTCAATGTGTCTTCAGCCTTAGTAAAGAAGCTGCTTCTTCTTCACCCAGTTTAACTGAATGGATCATTCACACTGAATCCAGTAGGCCACTGAAATTGGATCGGTATCCTTTGTGTATTAAAATCCCATAATTTGTATAGATTAATGGAAGCTCCTGTTTGACTCAGGTGCTGCAGGGGCCATCCAGCAGAACACACTGGCAGAATGGGAATGGGATGGTGAGTTGACCAATTCAATCTTAACTCTTGCTATTCCCCCAAATCTGCCAAACGGAGTTAAAATCTCTCTTGTGGTGAAAAAGCATATAACTGGATTAATCTGTCAAAAAGGACGAACCTTCTGAGGCATATTTGGTGCTCCCTGTTTCTAAAGCTTGCTTGGGTCCTTATTGGCTTCTATTTAAATGGCATTATTATTTTGTTCTTATGGGATCAATGTAATGTCACTTCTAACATATTCTTATGAAGAATGGACAGATGAATATAATAGCAGTCAGTATATTTTACCAATCGTTTTTAATCTCGTGTTAAAATGACACAGAATTTCGCGGTAACTGGATCTCGGTGTTATAGAATATTTAGGCCCGCAGAGAGTTGGCAAAAGTGTAGATCAGACATTTATCTTTAATCAGACTATGTCCTGGGAGAAGGAAGTCTACACACCGGTACCGTTAGTGGAAGGTTCTCACCATTAGATTAACTGCACTGTATTTTTAAAAATTTTGAAAATGATTCCATTTGTTGGGCTCCCACATGATGATTTTGTTAATTAATTTTATGCTGAGAATGACAAAGTGGACACGTTGGACTAACATTAACTCAACAAATGCCCTCCCCTCTGTGGATTTTGCAGTGTCAGCCATCCCCATTTGGAAGGCTTTAATTTTCTCCCCTTCATTTTTGGTACAAGCTGGTCAATGCTTCCACATACACTGGCTGCTTTGGTAGCTTACTGACATAGTCATTCTTCATTTGTGAGCTCAGACTATGAATGTTGGCAGGTAATTTAACCATTTGTTAGGGTGGGTGTCATATTAGGAGTGAGACTTGATTTTCTCCTTATTTACTGTCCACTAATTTGCACTTTCAAAAGGTGGGCATGAGATAGCAAACAGCATGGTGAATTCTGTTGTGTCAACTGCTCAGGGGCCAACTCTCATTTCCACATTCCTATCCCAACTGAGATCAGGTAGCTCAGCAAAGATGGAGATTGAAATTGAAGCCACATTCTCTGCATGTTTTGCACCCAAAAAGGCAGTGCAATTTGCCTTTGAGACAATTTGTGCATTTTCCTTTTAAGTCTCTGCCAGATATTTCACAAAAGTAGGCTCAGCAGAAATGAAGGGAAATGCTGAATTTTCTGCAGTTATTCATTTCAGTGGCAGCAATTGCCTAGATATTTCTACAGCCTTCATTGTCAGAACAAAATACAAGAATACCGACTTCAGCAAATACAATTATTTTGAGAAATAAAGAGCAAGACTTTTGCCTTTTGGCTCATAACTCTGATATGGGGGTCAAATGGCGGTCATGATCCTGCACTGTATGGGAAACAGTCACTGGCAGTGATTTTCCCTGATTTGGTCAATTAGTGGCCAGAGGGCAGGCTCGCCTTCCAAATGGGGATGGCTGACGGCCTCTCTAAGCTGGAGGACTAATAGGAGGCCCTCCAACAAGGAAGGACTGTAATTCAGGTAAGAGAGAGAGAGATAGATAGAGAGGGGGTGCCTCCATTTTGAGACACCCTCTCTGGAATTTATAAAAGCTTTAAACTGAAAAATGGCCTCAGCAAGTTAAACCCGTCCACGGAGCAGCTTGCGGCTGTAGCTGTGGCCAGGCAGGCCAGGGGGCCTCAAAGCCTGGCTGGAACATTGGTCCACCCAGAGTCTGGCACTGGGAGGCTGCCTTTAGGCAGCTGGCCTAGGTCCCGATGCCTTGGGTGCCTCACAGGCTGACTGGAATTTTCTAGTCAGCCTCAAACAATCGGCCTAATAGACTACCCACTGCTTGTGAGTGTGTGGCTCTTCCAATGCCAATCCTGGAGGTACAATGATGCTGGCAAATTCGCACACCACCTGGCAGTGCAAATTTTAGCCCTCGCCCACCTCCATACTCACCCCCATATGAGGATGAAAACCCTGCCCAAAGGCTCTTAAGGTAAACTTCGATGGAAAATTATGAACTTCACATGCCTGATTTCCTGATATCCTCTCCTAGTGGAAAAAGGGGAAGTCGTGGCAGAGTGGGTATTTCCACTGGACTACTATTCCAGAGCCTCAGGGCAATGCTCCGGGGACTGGGGTTTGAATTCTACCACAAAATCTAGAATTAAAAGTCTGATGATGATTGTTGTAAACACCCATCTGGCTCATTAATGCCCTTTAGGGAAGGAAATCTACCGTCCTTATCTGGTCTGACCCACAGATGACTCCAGACAACCACAGTAATGTGGTTGACTCTTAAATGCCCTCTGAAAGAGGGTGATTAGGGATCAGTAATAAATGCTGGCCTAGCCAGCAACGCCCACACCCATGAATGAGTTTTGAAAAAACTCTGTTACAGGAGTGTGCAATTAGAAAACTTGCCTTTCTTGCTTTTTTGATTGAACTGGAGAGGTGTTGGTTGATGAATGCTTATCATTGCCAATATTTTACTCTGAGGGTTACCCTTTAATAGATTAAGAAGGCTGTGCATCTGTAAAGATGGGGCAAGGATGGGCTATTTGGCCAGCCAAGCCCAATGCTTACACAACACTCCAACATTTGCTTGTCATGGATTCTACCCTAACTGTTTAATCTCCTGTGACAGGATTAACTGACTAATTAAGGGTGAATAGAACCAAACCTTGGTTTATTACTGCAAAGCTTTGCAGTGGGAAGTGCACTTTCCATTCTCCAACTTCAGGCCCTACATTGGACTCAGCATAATTTAATGACGAACATTACCTCCCCAGCTCTTGCACACTGATGTGCCATTTATATTTGTCCAGAGCTGAGAGGGAAGGGAAATGTGAACTGTTGATTAATATGGCATTTGATAGAATATATTAAAGAGATAAGATGTCATACTGTAAATTCCCTGAGATTCTCGCGCTTTTGCTCATTCTCCGAATTTCTGCTTGGACAGATGTGAGAGTGCAGCCATTTACAGAGGTACCAGACAGACTTTGGGCTGGGGATGATGTTGAAAGGAGGTGGAAGAGTTGCACCTTCATCGAAATAACTCATCCAAAGTTTAGTTCTGGCAAATTTCCATTCAATGTCAGCATGGTCCTGCAAGTGAATCAAAGACACAGATGGTGATGATCAAACCTTGTCAACAATATCAACTGCTGTTCTGTTTCTGTTAACTAATGTTGCCTGGTGACTGTAGTGTCACTGTCTGCTTCTGTGATTCCTGGTGACTGTAGCATGTCTGCAGTTTGTCATTCCTGCTGACTGTAGCATCTCTACCTGCTTTCTGTGATTCCTGGTGAATGTAGTGTTTCTGCCTGCTGTCTGTGATTCCTGGTGACTGTAGTGTCTCCGTCTGCTGTCTGTGATTCTTGGTGACTGTAGTGTCTCCGTCTGCTGTCTATGATTCCTGGTGCCTATAGTGTGTCTCTCTGTAATGTGTGTTCTCTGTCAACTGTAGTGCCTCACAATTATACTTTATTCTGCAAATGTTAAACTTTACAACCTACATCAAATCTGTATTTCTAGATCAGATCAACATCCAAATACTAATCCTAATATTTTGGTGGCCTGATTTTGATCATATTTTGTTAAATGTCACAGAAATCTACAGCGCAAGTTGCTGGCATCGAGCAACAAAGTGCTGGAGCTCTGAGTTGGCAGATGCAATCAATCTTCAATGATTAAAATGCATGATTAAAATTCTTGCCTAAATGTCTAGATTTGATTCCTGTTTAAAATGTTAGTAGCCTTCAAAGAGAACTGTAGAAAAATAGCATGTTGTGTGGAATAATGTCACATGATGCAACTCTGGGAGCACTGAATCTAAGCTGAATCTTTGGAAATAGACAAGTGGAACTAGATCTCTCCCATATTTTCTGTCATATCACATCTAGCTGGTATCTTCTGCTTCTCCCTTATCATTGATTAGATCAATGTACTCATAAATACAAAAATAACAAGCATGCGGTATGGGTGAAGGAAACTGAGAATCATTGTATGAGATTAGCTACACGTTATAAGTGAACCTCATTGTGAAATAAGAGTGAGCTATGTTATTTATTTTGTAAGAAAGCATGTGTGAATTAAGTATTAACTGTGTGTGTAAGATAAGGTAATAATTACAAATTTTGTATCATTTGATACCAGCCATTTACTGTGTAATATTGGGCTGAATCCTATGAGGAGTAATCACCATCGGATTGCCACTCTGCTCCTATTTTCTTACACTAAGATGGAGCTTCTGGCCCGTACATCTGAACAAGGCCTCTTTAGAACTACGGAGTGTTCTTGTTCTGGGAATCCTTCTTCGTAGTACAGGATTGTTGGAAGAAAGCCAAGCCACACCCCTTTTTACAACACCAGCTGCTGTATTTTGGTAAGTCTTCATTCACTGACCCACTATAAAGCTTTTGGATATTTAAATGACTTTTTAGTGTGTTGGTGAATGAGTGTAACTAAGTGGGTAGGGGGTATGTGGGTAGGGTGCCAGATGTGTAGGGTGGCAGGGTGGGTAGAGTGACAGAGTGTTTTTATTCATTCATAGGTGGGCGTTGCTGGCTAGGCCAGCATTTATTGCCCATCCCTAACTGCCCTCGAAAAGGTGGTGGTGAGCTGCCTTCTTGAGCCACTGCAGGCCATGTGGTGTAAGCACACACACAGCTCTGTTAGGGAGGGAGTTCCAGGATTTTGATCCAGCTGGGTTGGGTGGTAGTGGCAGGGCCTAGGATGGTGAGGTCAGGCCTGGAGGAAGACAGAGAGGGATTGCAGGATTGTGGGAGAGTTGGAGGGTCCAAGGGGGTTGGAGGGCCAAGTCAGTGTGTCAGTGGGGGCTGGAGGGGGCCATGTTTGGGGGGGTGAGTCGGAGAATCAGGGAGAACTTGGAGGGTCAGTGGCAGGGTCGTAGGAAAATCAGAGGATTGGGGGGAGTCAGAGGGTCAGGCGCAGTCAGAGAGTTGGGGGCAGACAAAGGGTCAGGGGAGGAGTCAGAGGATCCGGGTCAACAGGGGATTCGAGGGGTCCAGTGGGGAATTGGGAGGTTCAGTAGGGGGTGAGTTGGAGGATCAGAGGGTCAGGGTCATGGGGAAATCAGAGTGGAGCTGGAGGTCGGGGGGAAATGCAAGCTCAGGGGAGTTGCTGGAAGTCAGAGGGTTGTGGGGAGATGCAGGATTGGGGAATTGGAAGGTAAAGGGGGTTCAGAGGGTTAGAGGATTGGGGGTGCTGTCAGGTTAGGGAGTCAGTTACCCAGGAGTTAGACATAGATCTTCCTGTCTAATATTTTCTGAGTAACTATCCAGATATCCAAGTTGGAGCCCTCAGAAATCTCTGACTCTAACTCACAGTTGGAGACTTTTACAGAGCAGTCCAGACGCTGGGGAATTGCCCATTGTAAGTTGAAACTTCCCAGGCAATTCTCGCGGAGTCCTTGCGTTGGGACTTTAAGGGGCCCCATAGAGCGTCCTCCAGGGTACATCTAGTCTCCAACCATCTGGAGACTGGAAGATCTGGGCTAGAATCTGTGTAGTGTGAGATACCAGCTTGGCACTTCTATTGCAAGGTATTTAGCTATGAACTCCACTACGTCAGCTTCTTACCCTTTTTTCCCCTCCAGTTTGAGAAATAAAGAATTTTAAGGGACGCAAAAGAAAGTTATTTGGCTCAGTTTGCCTGTTCTGGCTTCCTGAAAGAACTTTCCACTCAGTCCTGTTCCCTCGCCCTTTCCTCATACCCTTTTAATTTTTTCTCACCTCTTATTTCCTCCTGAAGGTAGTGAATGCCTCAGTTGAGGTGCAGTTGCAAAGGCACTGGATACCCGCTGGTGTCACTGTGACCCTGTCCTGACTCCTGCAAATGCGCTTACCATAAAAGTTGCAAATAGGAGTGGATACCCACAGCTAACTTTCCCTGCCCTGAGCACGGACTGCTAGCTGATGAGCTCCTAGCTGAGTTCATCTGTGGGTTTTACTGTTTCATCCATCACATATCACAGATATTTTTAATGCTGGAAAATATTGAATTCCTTAAGACAGTTTGTTTTAGTCTGTAATACAGACTGGCATTTCCTAATTTATACCCTTCGAAGTTTTAATTATTTTGGCTCTTCCTTACATATTTGGCTCCTCACATCATCATTCTCCAGCTAAGATGCAGGTGACAGCTAATCTATCCCAAAGCCATTTATGAGCTCGGCACTACAACGTGTGGCCTGATTTAATTCCCTCCTCACATTTTTACCTCCTCTTGCAGTTCAGTGTTTGTACTTCACTGTGCACCATTTCCTCAAGTAGCTTGGCAAATTGGGAAGTCACAATATATAACTAATTGTAAAAGATCACATGGCAGTTTTCAAAGAAGAGCAGCTAGGGAAAAACCCCCAGACAACATTCATACTTAAACCAATATCACTGAAACAAATTAAGTGCTTGTTCATATCATTGATGTTTGAGAGAACTTTATGGTCTGCAAATTGGCTATTTTTGTTTTCACCTCCAAACCAACAGTGAAAGTTCATGAAGATGCGAAAGGTGCTAAATAAATGCAACTTTTTTTCTCTTATACTTTGCGGCACAGAACAGCATTACATCCGATTCCTATTCTTTTAAATGTATTAGCTAATTATTATGTTGTAAAGAATCATTAGAGTTAACTTACTGCAATGAGCTGGTAAGAGTTATTCATCATGGCGATCAGCATGTTGAGCAAGACAACCAAGGAGATGATATTGTAAGTTCCAAACATGGTGGCTCCAACAAACTCTGTAAACTCATGCCGAGCTTTCACATTGGTGACGTACAAATTCAAAAGACCAAAAACTGACCAGAATAGGGATTGTAATGTCTCAAATAATCTGCATAACAGACAGATATGTAACAATGTTATCATTTCTGACTATGCACAAAGAAATGGCAGCATCAGTTGAACCAAGGATCACATTTCTGTTAAGTGGTCTAACATATAACATTCAGAAATGACATCTAATCAGTGATTCACTGCTGATGTCAAAATGCTGATGGATTTCACATACTCAACAACTTTTTTTGGAAACCACAAAAAGTTAAGGCACGTTGTTTTTTTTAGATTATTGAAGACTTTACTCTGCACATGAGGAACTGCCAGCTACTGATTCTGGGTGCAAAACAAGGAAATAGGTTTATCATTGACACTGGGAAGTAATATATTTTTAAAATCCCATTTCCAAAACTCTAACACAAAAGAGTATAGACAAAAGCTAACAAAATACAACATTGATTTTGTGCTGATCTCATGCGTCACAGAGCTGTGATATCCACATGTGAGAAGCTTGGGAAGTCAATGCACAATCCTAGTGATTACCCTGGGATCTGGTCTCCTTCTGTGCCATATGATTCTATGATCCCATATTCCTTTTTTAAATATTTGTTCATGGGATGAGAGTGGCACCGGCAAGGCTAATATTTATTCCCCATCTCTAATTGCCCTTGAGAAGGTGATGGTGAGCCATCTGCTTGAACCACTGCACTCCATGTTACTACTGTTAGGGAGAGAGTTCCAAGTTTTTGGCCCAATAACAGCAATATAGTTGCAAGTTAGAATGGTGTGTAACATGGAGGGGGGTAGTGTTAGGACCATCCAGTAATGTTCCTTATATAGATTAATACTTTTTATTTCAAATTTATTCATTAATTGATTTGTAGTGGTGGGATTTGAACTCATATCCTGAGATTGCTGGGTTACTAACCCAGGAACATTACCACTATACTACTGTTCCCTTTGGTAGGATTCTATGCAGATTTGGTAACTTATAACCATCTGTCACTTTTTGGAATGGGTTTTGTTTTTAAGGGAAATATAAAATTCTTGCATAATCAGGAAAACCTATAAAAATTAGTTAGACTCACAACAATAGAGTTCTTCATTTTCAGCAAGCTGAGCAGTCTAGATCAGTAAAAGATATCAGCTTGGTATAAAGCTCTGAAACTTACTCTCAAGCAGATCACCCTCCTGTTATCATTGCAGAAACATTTAAAAAAGGTGATTTATTCTTTGTCCCATTTTTCAGCTCTGATTCTGCCAGCTTAGGATTGCAAATTTTAGCTATAAATGGTTAATTACTATGTAATTATGTAAAGGAACAAAAGAAAAATCCAATGTAGCACTAAAATTCCCTTTGTTTGTTTATTGAAGAACCCAGGACAGCTGAATCCTAGCTGCTTTGTCAAAAATAAAATTCTGCATGAATTATGAATTTCTATAAATTGCAAGCAAAAATTGTAAATCTGTTTCCCATATCTAAGTTAATGTACAAAGATTCAACCTAAACACAACAGAAAACACTGATCAAAATCTGTTTTTTAATCATTAAGTTTCTTGTTAGACTACAGTCATGCTCTCTCGGCAAGTTGACAGTGGGTTGACTGATTATAATTATATTTCTTATTCTATAAATCCTGACATGACAACCTCATGCATCTGGATCTGCAACAGCAGAAAATGAAAACCCTTATCATTCCATTGAATTCTGTTATAATACATTTAGTTGTTCAGCTTTGTCACTGCTGTGTTAATTATTCACTTCAACATACCCAGATTGTGATTGTATATCTTTGCACTCTAGCTGAAGCTGAAACTTGAACCTTAGTGATAAAAGGGACAGACAAAAAAACATAACAGCATTGTTGCGGGAGCAACACACAGATGTTCTCCCTAAAGTGGATCAAAAATATTTCTGAGATCAATATATTCTTGAACTTTTATTCATCCCTCAAAACAATCTAGAAACTACAATCTAAGGTAAATGTTTCAACAATTCTGTTTCTTTTAATGATTCACTACAGCCTAGATTTTCCATTGGGACCTTTTCTTGGGCATTGAATAGGCAGTGCATGATTGGCACCTGTCTAAATGTTAGTGTACTCAGCTGATTTTGGATAGTCCGTTTATTTCGATAAGACCTGGGTTTGGGAGTTCGCCAGAGCGGGGCAGCGAATCTAGAAGGAATTTAGTGTTCATAGCAAAATTTGAGGCTAACGTAACGATTTGCTTTTCTTTGTCAAATTCCCTCAATCTCAAATTGCAGCATGAGAATTAAACAGTAGTGCGCCATCATAAAAATACAAAACCCTTCAATGAATCAGCTGAGTAATGCAGAACAGGAACACGCACGGTTTTCCTCTTTGCTGTGTCAATTGATCTCAACCAGACGGTGGCAATAGCACTGTAACCAGCTATAGCGTTCCTGGGATAGGGGGATAAAATTGACTAGTGTTCCCACTCTTGACTGTTATCTTGTGAGCCTTGCTAGAATAATACATTAGTATGAAACTGAGCAACTCATTCTGTTTAAAAAAAAGATCAACACTCCATTCTCCAGGCTCAATGAATGAATTGGTCGTTAGTAATATAGAGCAGCTAGATCCCGTGAAACCAAAGCTCGGCAATTGTTGCCAGCTTTAAGAAAGGGAGACTATCAGATGAAAAGATTGATCTTCCAGACATTTCTCAATGTCATCACCATTTTCTGATTTTAAAATTAACAGTCTTTTATCTGGTGCCAAATCCTAGAAGTATGGCCTCAGAGAGTGTCACATCTCAAAGTGGCAATCAGCCACGAATGGCTCAAATATCCACTTGCCTGTTGATAATCATATAACCAAGTGACTGGGAATAGGTCGAAAATATCAAAAACGTTAGTGAGGAATGGGTAACCAATTGAAATTTAGTAAACAAACCTTTCAATTTCCTCAAAGCAGTGAAATATGAAAGTAACATAAGCCAACCAGTCAAATAATTTCCCCACAATATTTTCAGACACCATTTTCTTCTTCACATGAATGTTTCAATCGCAAGTAGAATTTAATAAATAACACATAAAAAAATTACGCAAATATGAAAAAGATCATGAAACCTGCCCATGAAATTGGTTGTTTAATTTTAGAAATGCCTGTAAGCAGTCTGCCCCATTTATGCCTGCACCACTGTCGGGAATTTAAGGCTTGAGTTTGTTGTTGCGCCTGACACTTGTGTGCTGAGGATTCCTATCTGCTGTGGATAAATTCTGCATTGTAGGAGTTGTAGTTTTCACTATGCTCCTACAATTCTCAGTATATCACAACAACTCACACCACATGACAAACAGGTAGGAAAGGAATGGAGAATTATAACTCCTATGGACTAATTGTATGTAAGTTTGTAAGATACATCATTCAAATAGTAGCTTTTGCGCTGCTATGGGGTTTCTATGGATCACCTATCAAAGTTATAACAATCAAGAGGAGCACCCGACAGAAATCAACCCCTTAGTGCACAGTGCATACCAGCATGAAAATTTAGAGAAAAATAATCAAAATTTTTTTTAAAACTGCAGCATTTCTTTCAAATTTGACCATTAAGTAAAACTTGTCAGGTATTGATAGCATGAGTGAAGGAAACTAACATTTATGATGAGGCCAGAAAAGGACTCTTACAAGGCACTGTGATACTGATCCAGGACAATGTGGCCAGAGTCCCAGCAATCATCAAAGGCCAGACCATTAGGGATTTCTTCATTTTGAGGTACAGGTCACAGGACACTCATCAGTGGCAGAAACCTGCTTGGGCAGTGCTTCGCTAATAAACGCTTCAATAAGAGCTACAAATCCACTCGGGAACGAATGGGCAAAAAGAGTAACTTTTATAATTGCAAAAATGCGGAAAAAAGGGAAAAGGTTTGGGGGATTTGGGGGCTTTCTCTGGGTACAGCAGCACAGTGGTTATGCTACTGGACTAATAACTGGACTAATAATTATTTGCGAGACTACTAATCTGACGATATGAGTTCAAATCCCATCCCGGAAGATTGTGAATTGAATTCAGTTAATTAAATAAACCTGCAATAAAAAGCTGGTGACCACAAAGGCTGTTATAAAAACCAAACTAGTTCACTAATGTCCTTTAGGGAAGGAAACCTGCTGTCCTTGCTAAGTCTGGCTTATATGTGAATGTGGTTGACTCTTAACTGCCGTATGAAATGGCCAAGCAAATCACTAAGGCAGCTCACCACCATTTCTCAAGGGTAATTAAGGGAAGGGCCATAAATGCTGGCCCTGTCAGCGAAGCCCATGTCTGGTGAATGAATTAAAAAAGTACTCCAAATGACCTTGGGAGGTGGGACATCAAACAAATATTTTCTAATGTAAATAATTGGAACAGGTTTTGTGAAAAGAAGAACAAATATTTTACTGTAAGCATGTTTTTTTGCAAATTGCTAAATAAGCAATGTTACGAATATAAGCTTTTTTTCATCTGGTATCAGTTACGTTATATATTGTCTCAGTTAATTTGCTGGTTTACAATATAAGGTGAATTGCTATCATTTTTGGGATGCAACAGGACCCATGGCAAACATCAAAAACCACATTCAAGTGCCAGATGACTTGTGAGCAGTTCTACAGTAGATTTATTAGTTGAAACAAATAGCTTCTCAAAAGCAAGTCACCTGAATAGACAGGAAAGATAGATATGAAAAAATAACACGAGTCTACCTGTACTTAGAATTTTTTTAAAGTTTATTTGATGATGATATTCGCTTTACTGGTTATAAATCTTTAAAAGTGCACTTACGTTGAGAAAGCATTGTTTTGCTTCTCACACCGTATTCCCTTGCAATTATTGGGCTCTTCAGAAGTGCTGGTCTCATAGTAAAAGTACAGCTGATTCAGTCCATTTGCAAATGCGAGCAGCACCAGGCAATAAATGAAGAGGAACTTGAGGATATCAAGGAGCATGCGGCCCAGCGAAATCTGTAGTGGTCCCAGGTGAGAGTTCGCAGTGAAAAGCGAGATCAAACGAAGGGAGCTGAAGATATTGGCTATTGCAAACAGGGCTTCTGCAATCAGCGTTGGGTGCCACATCTCCCACTCCTCACGAGGGCGTGAGCCATTGTACTTTAAAACAAAGCAACAGGTTAGGGCTGGAAAATCTAATTGACTGTCTGGATGAACTTAGCATTTGACAAGCAATAAGCTGCTCCTGACTTTAAGACTTGGAGATCCCTAAAGTTTTGGAAAGTGCAGTCACCTCACACCTCTCTCCCACCTCCCTGACCCAGAGAGGAAGGTCAGATGTTTCATTCCTTTTAAGTTAATCATCAACTTGTAGCAACATAAGAAACAAACTTGTACATCCTGAATCAGCTAAACTGTCTCACAGCCAATGTGATTGGCTGTAAAATTGACTTATCCCAGGTATCCTGGAATTTCACCCAGGGTACATGAGCCTTCTCTCTATACAATATAGTTTTGTTCAATGTGTCCTTCCCACCAAGATTCCCCCATTCTGCCAGCCGACATGTTTGTACTCCATCCTGGAGGATGGGACCATCTGGTTCATACCCCAGTTCAAATTTGCTATCACTGCCAATTCTAATAGGGAGAGCATTCACAGAGATACACCAGTCCTGTTAACTATACCTACATTGCAAAATCAACTGCATTTCTACTCTCAAACGCTTCACATAACAGCCGTACGGAGAAGACGATCAAGTAGCAGCTTAAGCTGGGTCAAAACCCATCTTATTGGTGAGCAGTCCAATGCTCTCCCATTGAAGCTATCAAACTGCCTCTGGAACCAGCAACTATAATGCCCAAGCCTGCTGAACTCTTGTTGTACTTCTGACTTTGAAGAAAATGACTAAAATAGGAGAAATACAATTTATTGCATCAAAAACCATGAAAAAGGCCTAAAGTCTTTCTTGAATGTAAAAACTCACTGATGTGGCACTAGTGAGCTAAAACAAGCCCATTCATGTGTCGACAGCAAATTGATAATACTGACAAGAGATTCTTGCTGCAAAATTCCATAGTGTAGTACCCTATTTTCAGACTGAGGATCTGTTTCGCTACCAAGATGACATGCATTCACACACAAATACTGCTGGTTGGGCTGTGCCGGGTGTCATTTTGGTGAGGTTGTTAACATGGGTGCTGGGAGCATGTGCCAGAAGTATGCAACGCTGGCAGATTGTGGTGTCAGTCAGCATGGAGCACTGATTTCACATCAGCATGCCATTTTCAACCTCAACTCTCCAGCAAACGCCATCGCTCAACTTTGCATAGCTGAACATGCATTTAGGAGCAAGTAGGACCCTGTACCCCTGCACACAACCCCCCGCCCACCCCAACCCCCACCGCCGACCCTAACCACCCACCAGCTTTACGCAAAGAGATCATCAACAGCTTTCAGGCAAGTTGCTGATTTCTATCTGTTGTTGTTGAGTTAGTAACAGTGTTTGGAGGTGTTTACTGCTATTTAAAGTTGTTAAAGTTGACAGGCGTGGTGTGACATGTGGTGAAGGCCTTAGTTCTCATCTCACCATTCTGCTCAGACCAGTACTCACACTCCGAGTCACGAGTGCATTTGTGACCTGCAGCAAGTCAAGGGGAATGACCAGCGGCAACACGGAGGAGGACAAGCTGCTCCAAGAAGGAGGAGAAGGGGGAAAAAGGCTCTCAGCAGGAGGCCATATCCACCCAGGATCTACAGGGGGGAACTGTGTGTGATGTCTCCATTTCAATGAGGGGGTGCTCACTGAAATCTGCCAGCTTTTGCAGCCTGAACTGTAGCCTGAGAGCAAAGCCAGAAGAGCATTGCCAGTAGGTGTGACAGTGACTGTGACCACAAGCCTTTTTATTTGCTCTGGGCTTCTTCCAGATTTTAGGAGCAGGCAATATGTACAACATCTCCCAGTTCACCATCCACTGCAGTGTCAAGGAGATCGCTGAGGCTTTATTAAGGGAGCTAAATATATTTCATTCAGTCTCATTCATTCAGAGTGAAGTAGGCAATCAGAACATGGTTTTGCCAAGATAGTAGGCTTCTCCACAGTGGAGGATGCCATTGACAGCATACAAGGGGAGGAAGAGAAGAGGCAAACAACAAATCCCCATTCTTGTTGGACTGTGTGTGACCGGCAGTATGAATGAACACAATCCCAATTCCTCATTCAATATTAATGCTACACCTTACTTTTCCTCTGTAACTTACCATAACAATGTTCCCTTGGTCACAATGTCTGCACAGGGCAAGCATTGCAAACGAACTTTATAACACAAATCATCCAATATCCCATACAAAACACAACTAATCACCCTTGTGCATTCCCTTAGTACCTGTCTTCAATATGCTTTTGCTTGACTTGGTTCTCCAACTCAATGCTACCTCAGTAGTTGCAGCATGGCTGGCGGAAGGCTGCTGGCTTTAATTAGGGCAGGCTGCAGATGGTCTTGAAGGACAACTTCACGTAGCTGAGGCCCTAGAAGACCTGGCTTCTGTTTGCATTGCCTCCATGGGTGGCAGCAGTTGTCTGGGTTGGTTGACTACAGGCAACAGCTAGGGGCCAGGAGGGGCCGCAGTGATGGGAGCACAAATGCCGCCATCCTGGGGAGGACAGCAGGTTTGCTCTCAATGGAGCCAATGGCATTCCCCTGGGATGGTGCAATCCCAGCAAAGGGTTGGAGGACAGATTGCTGGGAGACCTGCAAACTCCTTTGCAAACTGGCAGCAGTCTCAGCTTATGTGGCAACAAGCTGCACTTCCAATGGAACGAACTGAGATTTCATGACTTCACTCTGAGCTTCTGCTGAGCCTACCCAGATGTTATCTAGCTTCTGCTTGTGCTGCAATGACATCAGCCATCAAGCACTGCATCATGGCTAAATCCACAAGCATTCTTCTGGGGTTGGTTATTAGTTCCACAGTGGACAGGATGGAGGTGATTCCAAACTCTATGCAAAGCCCTGCCCTGGGTTGGTGCTGATCTCCTCCATGTTCCTTGACCACAGGCATTCTGGCAAGCTTACTAAAGCACTAAGCATTTCTGTATACATTCTGATCAGGCGTTTTCTGTACACCGCTTCATCAAAATCCTCTGCAGCAGAACTCATGTGTAACCTCGCCTTCCAGTGAGCTGGCACTCGTGCTACATTTTCCCCCTGTGCTGGCTGCATGCCCGGTGTCTAACCATGTGCAGATCTTGCCTCTAAGCTGCACTCCAAATTGCAGAGTGCCAGTGTCTGAGCCGGTGGCTGAGAGCATGAGACTGAGTGACAATGTCTCTTCATCATTATCACCTATTTCTTGCTCCTGCACCACTGCCTGACCAGGCTGCAGTTCTTGGATATCTGAAAGGGGAAAGGCACAAGGGTAGGGTAGTAATGACAGGAAAGGGGGGGAGCGAGAGGGGCATACTTAGATCATCTTCAGCTTGTAACTTGGAACAAATTGTGGGATGAGGAGGAAGGGAGATGTAAGAAGGAGGATTATTTATGATGGTTTCAGTCCCATTGCTGGTCTCAGTAATAGCCCCTCCAATGATGGTGAGCACCATTCCCTTCATCAGGGTGAGAGCAGGCAGCCATTGGTGCTGCTGTCTGTGATTATGCACCACCTTGTCTTGCAAGAGAGAGGGGAGTGTGGAAATGTGCTGTAATGTGTTTGGGTGATGTGTCTGTCATGGTTGAATAGGTGGCAGTCTGTTTAAACTGTGATACAGAAGGGGTCATCAGCAATGCTATCAAGCGGCACTTATTTAGCAATAACCTACTCACTGACACTCAGTTTGGATTCCACCAGGGTTACTCAGCTCCTGACCACTTTACAGCCTTGGTTCAAACATGGACAAAAGAGCTAAACTCCAGTGGTGAGGTGAGAGTGACTGCCCTTGACATCAAGGCAGCATTTGACCGAGTATGGCATCAAGGTACCCTAGCAAAACTGGATTCATTGGGAATCGGGGGAAAACACTCCACTGGTTGGAATCATACCTAACACAAAAGAAGATGTTTTGGTTGTTGGAGGTCAGTCATCTCTGCTCCAGGACATCACTGCAGGAGTTCCTCAGGGTAGTGTCCTAGGCCTAAACATCTACAGCTGCTTCATCAATGACCTTCCTTTCATCATAAGGTCAGAAGTGGGGATATTCATTGATAATTGCACAATGTTCAGCACCATTCGCGACTCCTCAGATACTGAAGCAGTCCATGTCCAAATGCAGCAAGACCTGGACAATATCCAGGTTTGGGCTGACAATTGGCAAGTAACATTCATGCCACACAAGTGCCAGGCAATGACCATCTCCAACAAGAGAGAATATAACAGTCCACCCTTGACATTCATTGGCATTACCATTGCTGAATCCTTCACTATCAACATCCTGGGGGTTACCATTGACCAGAAACTGAACTGAACTAGCCATATAAATACTGTGGCTACAAGAGCAGGTCAGAGGCTAGGAATCCTGCAGTGAGTAACTCACCTCCTGACTCCCCAAAGCCTGTCCATCATCTACCAGGAACAAGTCAGGAGTGTGATGGAATACTCTCCCCTTGCTGAATGAGTGCAGCTCCAAGAACACTCAAGAAGCTTGACAACATCCAGGACAAAGCAGACTGCTTGATTGACACCACATCCACAAATATTCACTTCCTCCACCACCAATGTACAATAGTAGCTGTGTGTACCATTGACAAGATGCATTGTACAAACTCACCTTGGCTTCTTAGACAGTACCTTCCAAACCCACGACCACTACCATCAGCTGCACAAGGGCAGCAGATAAATGAAAGCACCACCACCTGGAAGTTCCTCTCCAAGCCACTCACCATCCTGACTTGGAAATATATCGCCGTTCCTTCATTGTTGGTGGGTCAAAATCCTGATCCTCCCTTGCAAACAGCATTGTGGGTGGACTGCAACAGTTCAAGAAGTCAGCTCACCACCACCTTCTCAAGGGCAATTAGGAATGGGCAATAAATGCTGGCCCAGCCAGCGAAGCCCACATCCCATGAATGAATAAAAAAAAGATGTGGATGTGAAGCTTGCATCAGTGTTTAAGTGCGTGAGGGTGAGATGATGCCATGATGTGAGTTATGAGTCGTGGCTGACGGAGATTGTTGGTGGGTGAGTTTATCACTGTCTGAGACTAATGGTTCAGTTGTAAGGATATGGCATTTGAAGATGCAGTCACTGAATTTGACCACTTTTGTGAGGTCACTGAATTTCATGCAGCACTGCCTCCAGGTCTTTAGGGCTACACTGCTGGCATTGATCATGATAGAAATCTGCTGCCAATGCCTACTGATTGACCTGGCAGCTTCTGAGTGGGGGGGGACTTGTCCTTAATTGGATGGTGACCCTGGCAGCAGCCACTAATTTGCAATATGCCACCACAGAGTCCCACTATTGGCTGATGCGGGCTCGCTTCCCACTTGCGGTTCTGCTTCCTGAAATTCACAATGCAGCCCCATAAAAACTGTAATCTTATCAACTGAACTGAGCTGGAAATTTGACTGACACTGCTTAAGCATGGATGCATTCTCTACACATCCATGCGTTTTCTGAGGAGAAAAGCTTTTACTCAATTGGACAATTTGCCATCTGGATAAATAAACAGCAGCCTGTTGTACAAATTTTCACTTTGCCATTGCAGATTTTTAAAAAAAACTTTGCCATCAGCAAAGGCTGTGGGAGACATTCAGGCTTTCTTGTGAAAACATAGGAACAGCTGAGTGTAACACACTAGACTGCAAAGTACTTTTCCACAGAATGGTAGCCATAGTCTTCTTCCTGCAATTTCCCTTGATCTAAGTTGTCATCAAGTGGGGAGGCACCAGATAGAGACTAGTCACTTTTACAATGGGAGGCAGATTCACCCAGGCTATTCTTGCAGCTCAGACTGAGCAAATGGACTGATGCCTTGTCCGTGGTGACTTAGAGATGGGAAAATGAACAAGAAAAGAAAACAATAGTTGAAGACCTTTGTAAATGAAAACTGTATTGAAAGTTCATAAACAAAGCTAATTATAAAACTATGCTAAATAACAGTAATTCGAGGGGAACGCCAACACTTACAAGTAATTAAGATAAAATATGTGGGTAAAAAGCTCTGGTTATGAGGCTCAAGGACAGTAATAGAGAAATCCTGTTTTCTCAGTTAGGGATTGGTGTACAATAAGTATAGGTATTATAGGTTTTACAAGGGTGCATAAATAAAAAACAATAAAGGCAAAAGAAGAATCGCACTTGAACCCACCTGATTCAATCACTGGGTACAAGGTAGGCACCCCCTTGATCCCATTCCCCCACCCTTCACCACCAACCCCCTCCCTGCTTCCTTGTTGGAAGATAACTGGTGGTTTGTTGCACAAGGACCTTATTAACACCAAGTCACTATGCCCACTGTTAAAAAAAATGTCCAAGAACATGTGAAAAAAGAAAAGCCATTTAGCCCTCGGAGCCTGATAAAATTAAAAATGCCTGATCACAGCTGCAGCAAGCAAACACAAAAAAACCCTGGTGTCAACCTATTAATGAAGGGCAGTCGTTCTGCAGACTCATTTTGTTCATTTATCACCCCTCAAACATAATTTATGTAGGCTAATTAGAATATTGGTATATAGAATAGTTAAACTAACATCTTTAAATACTGGGAAAGCACTAGTTGTTCAATACTCTGAATTCCTCAATTCAAATTGCTTCCACCACCATCAACCTTCTGCATATGTGTAACTCAAGGTATTGTCCCCCGACAGTCCACATTTGGTTGGACACAATTTATTGCTATACTATTGAATACTTTTTTTAACAGATCAAATAGACATAGTATCAAAAATTCACACAGCCATTGTTATAGTTTACTTAAATTCCTGTGACAAAACATGGATTGACTACTCACCTTCACATAGGCAACAATCTTCAGTGTGATAGTGGCTAAATACAAGGAATTCATTGCAAAGTCCATCAGGTTCCACCAGTCATGTACATATTCAGTAAACCCACCATCCCACATTTCTTTGATTTCAGCCCATATAAAACCTGGAAAAAGAGATATCTTTTTGTATCTATATAACTGGCACTTCATTCAGATCCGCTTTTCACTTGAATTCAGTATTGTCTTCAGTTTTAATTCCTTCTATTTTATTTAAACTGTTCCTGAGATTTTATTCTTCAAGACCTGTTTTTATTCTGTTCAGTTTGTAAGCCTGTAAGCTAAAAATAGACAATCATATCTGTATTTTGATAAAGCATTTTAAATATAGCCATGATGATAAAGGGCTCGGCTTTAAGGCCACTACTTTTTTCATTTTTATTCATGAACTGTACTTGAGTATAAGAAGCAAAATTTCAAAGTTTGCAGAAGACACATGAGTTCAAAGTGTAGTAAACAGTGAGAAGGATACATCAGGAGGGCATAGAGACTGGTGAAATATGCAGACACATGCAGATGTAAATTAATATGCAAAATTATGTATTTTAGAAGGAACAAGGATGAGAGGCAATATAAATTAAATTGTGCAATTTAAAAGGGGTATAGGACCAAAGAAGCCTGAGGATTCACATTCACAAAACTTTGAAGGTGGCAGAACAAGTTGATGATGCTGTTAAAAAGCATAGGGGATTCCTGAGCTTTATAAATAGAAGCATTTAGTACAAAAGCAAGGAAGTTGTGCTAAGCCTTTATAAATCACTGGTTAGGCCTCAGCTAGAGTATTGTGTCCAATTCTGGGCACCATCCTTCAAGAAGGTACTGAGGCCTTGAGAAATTGAGATTGTTCTCCTTAGAGCAGAGAATATTGAGGATATATTTAATAGAGGTATTAACAATCATGGAGGGTTTGATAGAGAATATACTGTCCCCACTGTTGGAAGGTCAATAACTAGACAATAAACTCACTTTTCCCAGAACTGCTCACATACAATTCAGGGTCTCAGGGAGTTGGAGCCTATCCCAACAGGCAATGGGTGCTAGGTATGATACACACCAGTCCACACACACACTGGGGGAGAATTTCCCAAAACCAATTCACCTAACCAGCACGTCTTTGAACAGTGAAAGGAAGCCGGAGCACCCTGCAGAAACCCACACAAACACAGGGAGAACATGACAGACAGATTGAGCTCAGATCCCTGGAGCTGTGAGGCTGCAGTGTTAACCAGTGCATCACCATGCCACCCCACTAGACAATGCAGATAATTGATAAAAGTATTAGAGGGGAGATGGGGAGAATTTTCTTTATACAGTGAGTTGCTGGGCTAGATTTTATTGTTAAATTAATGGTGAGGCTAATGGCATGTGTCCTTGTTTATGTGTAAATGGTGCATCAACTTCAGGTGAGGAACAGATGCATGACTGAATGCAAATACCAATTGCTGTTGTCCAAAATGTGCCACTCCACTATTATCTGTAAAAAAAGTAGCATTTCAGTCTTGGCCTCAGCATTGAAATATATGAAATACTATGCAGGTGCTGCATTTGTGCAGTCAGTACAAACTACATTCACCACAGAAAGTGAAGTCTTGTTATTTCAAGCATAAGTACACCTTTACCTATGTGATAATTCTTAATTGTTGGTTTTCTGGCACTGAAAGTGACCTATTACATGTGTGGCATCTCATTCCTTCAGGTATTAATTGTTTTTTGAGATCTAAAAGTGTGAAATTTAAAATTTAAACAGCTTTTTTGTTTACATTTTCTTTTTGACTTTTTTTTTCTCTCTTATAATCTGATCTTTCTTTTCCTCTTCTCTTCCTTTACCTGATTGTGCATTGAATTCACCCACTCTTTTTCACCCTCCTCCTCAATCCTTCCTCTGTTTATTTCCCAATCTGTCAATCTGACTGTTTCATGAGATACTTGGTTGATTATTCAGTTCACTCAGGTTCTGGTGCTGCATTACTGCACCATTAACAGTTTGCACTTTCAGAACTTTATGGGCACAGGGCATATCTAACTAATGGCAGGTGTCATTGGATGCCCTGCTACACCAAAATCTTGATGTTATCATCTGGGGTGCATGGCCTGAAAGAGATGTGGAAGCTGATTCAACAGTAACATTCAAGAGGGAATTGGATACATACTTGAGAAGGAAAAACTTGCTGAGTCATGGGGAAAGAGCAGGGGTGTGCAACTAGTTGGATGACTCTTCCAATGAGACAGCATTTCCATGATGTGCTCTAAGATTCTATGACATGAAAAAACATGTTAATTTCTTCTAAATGAAGAAGTGAGTGTATGGAGAGATGTTTACCTAAAACCCATGGTAATATCATCCACTCGACAATAGTTGGTGGTGGCCCCTGCATGTGAAGATCTGTCTTGACAATGTGCTGAGATGCCAACAACAGCAGGATAAGGAACGTCAAGTAGGAGCCTGTGTGGCAGATAAACTTAATAAAAGGGTTCCGAATGAACAGTCCCAGCCTGCTCTTTGGTGCCACCAGATAAACCACGGAAAGTATTGGAAATAGAAACCCGATGGTAATGCAGGCTAGGAGCTTGACTGCCCAGTGATGGCGACGCCAGCCTGGGAATCCATCATACCATAACGTAGCCAGTAATTGTTGGCAATTTGGCTGAGCAACAAACTGTGAAGAAAACAAAAATACATAAAAATCACTAGAATCAGAACAATATTACTTTTTCTCCTTTTGAGCTTTAATAGCCCTCAGTTCAAGGTATTTTTCTCCCCCTATCCCCTTACATCATTTGGATCTAAGAGGATCACCTGGCAAGGGGTGTGCAAGAGCATATCCAGTTATTCTATGTGGAAAAGCAGCTGGTCTTGCTCACTGCTTTCCTATGCTGCACAGCTGAGATCTGTAATTTGGTTCTTAATGGAATCATTGGCACTATACTGGCTTCATCATCCCATGTCATAACATATTAGTGTTCCAATTTACTGCATTTCCAATGAGCTGCACCATCACGCTATTAAGTTTAAAAGATTTTAAAAGATTATCACGCTATTAAGAGCTGACTGTTTCTAATTAATCCAAGCAAACTCCACCCTATTCCAATGACTAACCCAAAAATAGCGCAGATGGTTTTTGTGATAATAGCTGATCTGTGCCAGGGTAACAATGAGCAGTGGCTTCATAGATATAGTACTAATAAACCCAGCTTCTGAGAAACAGGGAAGCAAATCACAAAATTATTCCTGTATTCTGCAGTGATGCATGGCCACTCCCCCTGAGAGAGGCCAGAGGATGGTTATGTTATGCTCATGTAGCAGCCGTAGATTTGCACTATCCGCATTTTGAGTATTGCTGAAAAAAGACATTTTGTCAACACTTTTCGTCTTGCACTCATCAGGACAATTGCAAGAATACCAATGTCAGGGGAAGCAACCTCATTTTATGTAGGTAGTGGATAGTTTTAAATGCCTCGTAGGCACGTCTCTATTGGTTCCAACCACTTGAACTAAGGCTGGCCCCAGAATGCATCAAAAATGTTTGCATATGAGCAGGTTTTCAGAGTGCCAAAGATCCTGAAGATCCCATGCCTTAGTGCTTCAGCCACCAATAGTGTTTGCATCCAGAAAGAGATCCCATTTGATAACTGCTGCTCCTGGGCAGAAAAAAAGATAGAACAATTTGAACAGCTACTTCTTTCAATGCAATGTTTGGACCCCCAATGACATCAGGTCAAATAAAAAAAGCACCAGCACCCCTGAAAACTTAAAGAAACTTTAAAGGTGGTGCTGTGAATTAACAGTGTCCTTTCATCTTTGCAATAGAACCTTATTTCTACCTTAACAGTTTAGGTTCAAAGTTCATCATTGATGTAGAGTTGGAGATAGTGAGGACATAGACAGGAGGACCAATTATACAAAGAAAGCTGTAGTCATTCGTTCATATCACATATCATAATTTTTTAAAAAAATCATCCCAGGCCTGGATATGAGGGTTGATCACCTGGTACTGGGATTATGTCAGCTTTTTTCTTTAGTTCTCAGTTTATTGGCTTTGTGCAATCTTCCAAAAGCTGATATTTTTTCTGCTTTTATCAGATTTTCCAATTTATCCCAATTCCTCCTGCTTTTTCTCCTCATCTCTGTCTTAAATGAGCGATCCTTTATTTTTAAACAGTGACCCCCTAGTTCTAGATTCACGCACAAGAGGAAATATCCTCTCCACATTCACCCTGTCATGACCCCTCAGGATCTTAAAGGTTTCATTTAAGTTACCTCTTACTCTTCTAAATTCCAGTGGATACAAGCCTAACCTGTCCAGCCTTTCCCCGTAAGACAACCTGCCCATTCCTGGTATTAGTCTAGTAAACCTTCTCTAAACTGCTTCTAACGTATTTACATCTTTCTTTAAATAAGGAAACCAGTACTATACACAATACTCCAGATGTGGTCTCACCACATGATGAGGAGAATTTTTTTCTCTCAGAGGGTCATGAGTCTTTGGAACTCTCTTCCTCAAAAGGCAGTGGAAGCAGAGTCTTTCAATATTTTTAAGGCAGAGGTAGCTAGATTCTTGATAAGCAAGGGGGTGAAAGGTTGTCAGGGATAGGCAGGAATGTGGGGTTGAGGTTACAATCAGATCAGCCATGATCTTACTGAATGGCAGAGCAGGCTTGAGGGGCTGAGTGGCCTACTCCTGCTCCTAATTCGTATGTTCCTATGTAATTCAATGATTGGTATACGGAAACTGAAAACCAACATTTCCCAAAGGGGTTCTGCACAGGAAGTCTAACGTGCTAAAGTCAAACGTGGAAGTCAGCGTGTTGCAGCCGGCTTCCCAACATGTTGCCAATTTTACCCTTTAGTTCAGTTTAAATCACAATGCAAAATGAGACGTTAATTTTCCTTTAGGACCAGACAAACGCTGTTTCCTGCTTTGCTAACAAGTGACTGAATCACAAATGAGTGGCTTCAGGATGTGACACAACACATATCAGGATTCTTTGTAAATTCTAGAAACAATAGCTGTTGATATAAAATAAAGTAAGAAGTCATATTTGCTGGCAAGTCTGAGCCGATCCTTTAGTGTTTTACAAAATCCAGTACAACTTCACACTCACTTCTCCATTAACAGTCCACATTCATAGAGAACATCATTACTACATGAAGACTCAGATCATCATTCCAGCAGGTGATCATCCTTCAAATCCAGGCATGTGATTTTTTTTTTGAGGGTGACGTTTTATGTGAACAAATGACTATAGCCTTTCTTTAGATCATTGGTTTTCGTCCTCTTTGCAACCTTGCTATCTCCTGCGCTACATCATTCTGTCTCATTCTTTCCCTGAATCTTGGCTCTTTCCCTTGTCTTTCTTCTGTCTATAATCTACAAGTTTAAATGCCAAGCTTCCATTTTCATTTGGTTCATTTCATCTTTCTTCCTACCCTAGTCCTGCAAAATTATCTACTATAATGTTCTATACTTACAGGTGCATTGGAAATTGATAGGTAAATGTAACCATACTCATTTGCCAATGGAGACACTACAGTGCTATCACTAGCAGAAGGTTGCAATTGCCTGAAATTGGCACAAAATCAACCTAAGGCTTGCACCGGGTGGCATTTAAATGCTGCCAGTGAGCTGCAGTCAAATAGACATTCGATTGTAACTCTCTAGCTGGGGTGAATGGGAAATCAGAGAACTCAGGCAATCCCAGGGAAGGGCCTAGCATGGCCAGCAACAGACCAGGGATTTTGAGGAGGACCAAGAGAAGTGCACCTGCCTCACAAAAATAAAAATTAAAATATTTTCTGGACGGTTTACTAACTGGCCTCCAGCAATCTCAACCACTGGTTAGGCCGCTCAACAGTTCTATAAATAGACAGAGCATTCAAGCTGCAAGCAGCACCCATTTGAACCTGGAATTAGCAATCGGAACCTTACAACTGGCACTGGAAGTGAACTTGTATCTATTTGTAGCTTTATAACTATTCCTGACTGTTCCTTCATTCACAGCTCTGCCTGAAAATTGCATATGGTGTCAATGAGGTGACGGTTGTGTCCCCCCTCCTCACCACCCGCTACCTCCCGTTTTCAACAGTTGGCTGCCTGGTTTTCGGATGGGAAGTAGGCAACAAAAAATTGCACCCTTAACTTTTAAATGGAGACTGAATTATGTCTACTTGTACTGGTTCAAATATCACTCACCCTCTAACCCCACTTCAACTGAATATGACACTTGGTCTTAACTTACGATGCACAACATTATCAGTGAACAATTAGTATATATCTTGAACATACATGAAGCAAGCTAAGTAGGACACTGAGCTCCCTGCACCACCTGGCATCATGCTTACAAATTCTGTGCTGCTTTACATTTTGTCAGGTTAGGAATTATTTCCAAAGAATGGGTGTTGTTTAGAAGATGTAATGTAATCTGCTGGATATATATATAGAACTTTTTGAAAATAACATTTTTTACTAATCAGAGGACACTGGCCTGCAGCAGTGACTAAGTTGCATTTGCAAACACCACAAACCACTTTATGGAGACATAGAGTCTACAGAGCTTTCAGAGATAATGGATAAGATAAGCACCATATTGAAACCAGAGAAAGATCATGTGACCCATCGCTTGGGTATAACATATACTGGATTTGAACTAAGAGACACGGACAGTAGGAGCAACAACCTTTCCTCCTTTCTCAACAAAGCTAAGTCCTGTTTGTGGTTTAAAAACCCACCAGAAGAACTCATTGCTGCAAACTGAGAGTTCTTTAAGGAGGATTCCAACTCAACATCACTGTCTTCAAGAGAAAAGAGAATCAACCAGCCATGATTGCAGAGCGATTGCTTCAATGAGAAATCAAAGTCTCAGCAGCCACCATGGAAAGAGACTCTTTAACTATGGACAAGCATTCAGATAATCCATGAATAATTTCTCTGACTTTACCCCTTTTACTTGCTCAAGTTTTAACATCTGATACTCTTTAAAGTTTATTTTCTTTTGTTAATGCCTGGGGGAGCTGTGTATGTGTTTTTTAGATTAGTGGGTAGTTTTGACCTATTCATACATTTTGAACCTTTTTGTTAATAATTTCTGTATTTTTACCCGAGTGAGTTTCAGTAATAAACCTAACTACTCAAGTTAACTCAAAGAATGTGGCTGGTTTAATTCTTACACCTGAGCTATACACAGTTACCCAAAAGGAAAAAACAATAAAAACTGGGAAATCGGAATACTGGCCTGAACTGTTTTTCCTTCTGGAAAATATGTTTACATATTGGATAGGCAATATCACATTTTTTTAAAAATTCAAAATCTGTTATAACCAACCCAGGTGTGAGATAAAGAGAGGAGTCAGCTCTTCCCTCCTAACCTAGTTGTAACAGTGTTGATGAATAGAAACTTAAGGAAAAAGCCAATTATATAATGACTTAAAATCTTGCTTCTGACATGAGTTAGCTTACTTAGATTTACGTATGAGAAGATATGACCAATTCTTAGTCCTACCTCTTTCTGATGGTACTTGATGGCTACCTTTAGTTTGGCTAGATCATGGCATTTTTGGGGATCTAACTCATCACTTTGGTCATCTCTGTGGTTCAATATGATCTCCAGTTCCCTGGAACTTCGAGCCTGATCCAGCAGGTCTTTGGCAAAGTGCTTGCACTGCTGTGACAGCTCTTCATATTCAGCTTTGAACTCATTCTCCACTTTGCTGAGCTCCTTCAGTTCCCAACCCAGTTGAAAGGCTGTAAGGATCGGATCTTCACTTGACAAGGCTATTAATGAGGGGCTGGCAAGAGCACGGTATATATTCAGCCGTGACCTCGAGTGACGGAGGCTGTCAACTTCTGAACTGGAAACACATTCCACGCAGTTGCACCTGACTTGGTGAGGTCGAGGGATAGAGACTCCTCCGTGTACCAACAGTTTTATAATTTCATAGTTATTGGTATGTGCAGCAAGCATTATGGGCGTAATATCTGGAGTGAATTCTGAAAATTGGGCATCCATCAGTAAAGGAAGGACCTGCCAAGCAGAGAAAAAAAATAATCAATAACGATTTTCTCAGAGTATCAAAGCAAGTCAAAGAATAGATTTCACAACATGAAATGTTGTGGTCAGCAGACAGAATGGGCTTGATTTGGGCTTTTGATGGAGATCGTGGTCCCAGTGATGAGGTAGTCCTTGTGATTTAGAGTTTGATTTAGAGGCTTGAGGTTCTGGGGCCACAGAGGCCCAAATTATTCTGGCAGGTCTCTGAGGAAGATCCCCGCTCCTCCAGAGTAAACAAAAATAATTGAACAAAAACATAATTACCTGGAAAAACTCAGCAGGTCTGGCAGCATCGGTGGAGAAGAAAAGATGTGACGTTTCGAGTCCTCATGACCCTTCAGCAGAACTGATTGAATCCAAGGAGAGGGGTGAAATATAAGCTGGTTTAAGGTGGTGAAACAGGTCAGTAAGGTTACTGACCAGACTTTGAGGCTCTTACTGCCCCTAATAAAATAAAGATTTGAACTGCATATTCTTCAAATATTCAATTCCTTCTCTTCCCAAAAAGCAACATTTGTCACTGACCTATCCAGTCCTTAATAAAATGGCAACTTAAATCCTTTTATTTTCAACATTTATAGTCCAAGGTGATGACTTATTTTATGCTGGATTTGTAAAAATAACTATCCAAAACTGATTAAATGCATCCTTACACTCTCACATTCAATACCTGTACTCCATCTCTGGTCACAATCTTGTGCACATGCCCTGCACAGCCTAAGGTTGGCAAGTGTTTTGGGGGGTAATTTCAGGATCCATTGGAAGAATGATGCTTATAGTTTTAACTATAGGGCCTATACTTCAAATGCAATGTTTTTCTTATTTATTCGTTCACAGGGTGTAGGCATCACTGACTAGGCCAGCACATATGCCCATCGCTAATTGCCCTTGAGGAGGCAATGGTGAGCTGCCTTCTTGAATGGCTGCAGTCCATGTGGTGTGGTACACCCACAGTGCTGTTAGGAAGGGCTTTGATCCAATGACAGTGAAGGAACGACAATATATTTCCAAGTCAGGATGGTGAGTGTCTTGGAGGGGAACTTGCAGGTGGTGGTGTTCCCATGCATCTGCTGCCCTTATCCTTCAAGGTGGTACAGGCTGCAGGTTTGGAAGATGATGTCAAAAGAGCCTTGCTAAGTTTCTGCAGTGCACCTTGTAGATGGTACACACTGCTATCACTGTATGTCAGTGATGGAGGGAGTGAATGTTTAACCTGGTGGAAGGGATGCCAATCAAGCAGGCTGCTTTGTCCTGGATGATGTCAAGCTTATTCAGTGCTTTTGGATCTGCAATTAACCAGGCAACTTGAGAGTATTCCATCACACTTCTGATTTGTGGACAGGCTTTGGGAATCAGGGAGTAAGGAACTCACATGGAATTCCCAACCTCTGACATGCCTTTGTAGCCACAGTATTTATATGGCTGGTCCAGTTCAGTTTCTGGTCAATGGTAACCCCCAGGAGGTTGATAGTGGGGGATTCAGCAGTGATAATGCCGTTGAACATCAAGGGGAGATGGTTAGATTCTCTCTTGTTGGAGATGGTCATTGCCTGACACTTGTGTGGTGTGAATGTTTGCAGTCACTGTATATGCTAATGACATAATTGTACCAACAGTGTATTTGTATGTATATGTGTCTTGTTTCTGTACACGTGGTTATATATGTGAAACCAATGGCAGAAATTTGCGCTCGAGTATAAAATGCTGCATGTTGACTTTGGGCAAGTTTCTCGATGTCATCACGCACTCATGCTATATTTCATCGGCAGGAGTCAGCAACAGACCTGCTGGCAATTAACAGGCCAGTGAAGGCCATTAAAGTAATAACTGGCTGAAATTTTAAAACTTTTATTTTATTTTTATTCATAACATGTCCCTGCTCATGTGACAGAGTCCCGTGGATGAGGATTCCTAAAAAAATCCAAAGGCAGCTTGGCCTTTTCGCCTGCTCGCCAACCGTAATGTCACAGAGTCACATGAGGGGACATGTTTTTAACAATGGAAATTTCTTTATTTTTGTGTTTTTAAATCTTCAGCTCCCGGAGGCGCAGAGCTGCAGCTCAGTGCCTCATGGAGCTTTCACTGTGTGCACTTGCACAACCTTCTGTGCTTGCCCTCCTCCTGCCCCCACCCCGGCAGCGCTGCAGCGGGCGTTTCACGTTGGCTGGCCATTGATTGGGCAGCCAGCTTGAAATCGATGTTGGGGCCCGATTATGGGCGGCGGTCAGCCTCACGAACGCTCCTGGGCCAGCCTGTCGCGCCTGCCCGGCAAGGTAATAAATCCTGGCCCAGAAGACAGATGATTAACGGGAACATTAATGGAAAATCAGAGTGGGATTGGGGATGAGTCTTAAAATCTGGAAAGTGAAAGGATTAGTTCTTCGAGGGAAAACCTTTCATGTTTCAGTTAAGCGTTAGACTTCTTTTCAAAGAGCCAAATTCTATTCCCAACAATTAGCTAACTAATTGGTTAGAGGGTCCGGTGGAAGTGCCTAAATTTCATTCCTGTGATGCTAAACTGTCAATCTAAGATTTGATACTATCCATGGGCAGGGTTTTGCCCTTGTCGGGCAGCCTCGTTGGGGCGGATGGGGGCAGTCAGGAAGCAGACCACTGCCCATGATCAGGGCTGGTCTGCGAATTGACGCAGGTGGGCCAATTAAGGCCTGCCCAGCGTGAAACGCGAGTGGCACCGCCCAGCGCTGCCTGTGTGGGGTGGGGCGGGGGGGTGGGGAGGGCGAGTGGGTGGGGAGGGCGAATTTCTCGCATGCACTCGAGCAAGCGCTTGAAAGCCTCCCTGAGGCATAGAGCTGGCTCTGGGAGATGAAGCGTTTTTAAAACAGAAAATAAAAATGTAATAAAACATGTCCCTGCTCATGTGACTCATGTTATTAATTAACTTTTTAAAACTTTTATTTTATTTTTATTTGCTTTTGGAAACCCCGTCCCGCCTGTGGATGAGGTTTCCCAAAAAATGCAAAGGCCGCTTGGCCTTTTCACCTGCCTGTCAACCACTAGGTTGGATGGGCGGCGAAAAATTAAAGTTAATTGATTACTTAATGGCCTTAACAGTCCTTTAAATTTCTGGCGGGCGCGCTGCCTACCGAGCTATCATGTGATTGCGCATTGACTTTGGCACATTCGGCTGACATCAGTGCACTTCATTTCAAGCTTGAGCGGGTCTGGCATGTGCTTGCCTGCCACGCGAAAAATATACCCAACACAATTAATCAGACAAAATACAAACAACAGGTTTTGGTTAATCAGACCACAAATAAATAGAATTTTCTTTTTAAGTTACATGAAAAGATCCCTGCCTTTATATGTTTAAAGTCAATGTTATCACTCTGTTTCTGTTTGATTTCACTTAATTTTGTTTCTCTTTCCTTCTTTCCATATTTCACTTGATGGCTCTTTTTCTCACTTTTCATCTTTCAGCAAATGTAATTTCTATCTTCAAAAACGCAGGAATAGACCTTAGAATCAGTGATGCGAAACAAACCAAAATGTTTGCAAAAGATCAGGTAACAAACCATCCAGAGAAGTAGAATATAACAGTAATAGCTACCGTGGATTTTGAAAAGGAAAAAACCATGCTTAACCAACCTTTTGTTTTATTCATTCATGGGATGTGTGCATCTCTGGCTAGACCAGCATTTATTGCCCATCCCTAACTGCCCTTGCTCAGAGGGCATTTAAGAGTTAACACATTGCTGTGGGTCTGGAGTCACATGTAGGCCAGACCAGGTAAGGACAGCAGATTTCCTTCCTTAAAGGACATTAGTGAACCAGACAGGTTTTTACAACAATTGGCAATATTACCATCAATGTGCGGGGATGGGCCCGAAACACCGACCCGCAAAATGACACAAGATGATGCCCGCTGAACTGTTAATGGCCTATTAAGGCCATTAAGAAAGCAATTTACCCTATTAACAATGCTGCCCGTCCAACCTTAAGGTTGGCGGGCAGGCAAAGAGCGCAACCGGCCTTTACATTTTCCAGGAAACCTCATGAGGTTTCCTGAAGGTTTTATAAAACTAACAAATAAATTTTGTCAACTTCACAAACATGTCCCAGCTCATGACATGTTTAAGTAATTTTTTACTTTATTTTAAAAAAATTTTATTATCCACCTAATTTCTCTGAGGCAGTTCCGTGCCTCAGGGAGATTGCTGCTCTATTTCACGCACACGAAAGAGCGCAGGCCCCGACTCTCCCTCCTCTCCCTGCCTGCACAGGTAGCACTGAGCCTTAATTGGCCCGCCCACATAAAATGGTGGCGCGGAGTCGGCTCTGCCCCCCGCCCACCACAGGTAAGATTCTACCCATGGTCATCATCAGACTTTTAATTCGAGATTTTTACTGAACTCAAATTTCACCATCTGCTATGATGGGATTCAAACCTGGGTTCCCAGAGCATTACCCTGGAATTCTAGCTCAGTGACAATACTGCTATTCCACCACCTCCCCGGATGAAATAACAGAAAAAGTAGACAAAGACAATACAATGGATGCAGTGCACATGGACTTTCAAATAATCTTGGAATACAGATTTGTAAATTACTAAAAGTAACCACACAAGATAATAAGGTCAGTAAGAGTGCAAACAATGTAATAGGGTTCATTTCTAGAGAAGTAGAATACAAAAGCAGGGATGTCATGTTAAATTTGCATAAAACCTTGGTTCACTCATATTTGGAGTGCTGTGTGCAGTTCTGGTCTTTATGTTAAAAAAATAGTTGTGACATACTGCAGAAAGAGCAGGAAAGATTTACAGGTTACTACAAGTAAGAGGATGCAACTATTAGAAAGATGGAGCAGGCTGGAAGTTTTACTCTGGAAAAGAGAAGATTCAGAGGAGAATTGATGAAACCCCTGAAATCATTAACAACATAAGAGCAAAAGCACATAGCAAATAGGAGCAGGAGTAGACCATTTGGCCCCTTGAGCCTGCCCTAACATTCAGTATGATCTTGGCTGATCTTGGGTCTCAACTTCATTTTCCCTTGATTCACTGAAACACAAAATATCTTTCCATCCCAGGCTTAAATATATTCAGTGATGAAGCATCCACAATCCTCTGGGGTAAAATAATCCCAAAGATTCACAAGCCCTTGAATAAATAAATTTTTCCTCATCTCAGTCCTTAATGATCGGCCCCTTTGCTCGAAACTGTGCCCGTGTTCTAGATTCCCCAGCCAGCAGAAGCAAGCTATCAGCGTCTACCCTGTCAAGGGATTTGTTATCGCAAATTTGGAGAAACTGTTTCCATTAGTATAAATCCACAACTAGGGAACATAGATATAAAATAGCTACTAAGAGATCGAACAATAATTTTGAAGGAATGTCTTTACACAGAAAGTGGAGAAAATGTGGAATGCTCTGCAATATGGAGCGATTGAAGCAGATAGCAGTAATATATTGGGGGTTTGTTTTTTAGATGGTTATATTTTGTAATGTCTCTTTAATTCAAGGTAAAATGGAGGAATGAAGACAGTCAGGTGATCTGCTATGAATTCATGCCTGACAACAAGCCAGTGTGGCTTAGCTACCATGGTGATGGGGAGGGTTCAGGTTGAGACTTACTGGGAGAAAGGTGCAAAATATTCACACCTGAAAAAAGGCCAGAGCAGCTGGGCCAACTGTGGACAGAGGACAATATTAAATGAAGGTGATGGGGTTTCGCCTGCCAGCTGGATAGGCTGTGAGAGCCCCACGTCACCTCTTTTAGGGAAGCCCACTGTATTAAGTGTCACTCAGGCTAACCTTCCAGGATTGTCCTAGAATTAATATCCAGATATTAATATCCAGGACACTGCGGCAAGCAATCCTGGAGGAAAATCATTAGATAAAATTGAGCATCTTTATTTATTACATATTAAAGTATTAGAGATGGGGAGGAAAGGCTGTTTCACCAACAGTCAAGATTAATTCAATTGGGTAACTGTTTCCTTCCAAATTGCTGTGGGAAGGAAATGTGCCTGGATAATTGACATGAGTGTTGGGGGTGGACTGGCTCGAGGTAGAAGGTCATGTTTTGAATCTTCCAGTAATACACCCAGACAGAGTTGGCAATCTGAGCCTCATAACCAGCCATGTGTGATCATCTGAGGTTGATCATGAGTGTGGTGCACACCAGAGAGATGCCACATGACAAGTCACATATGCTAACAGTCAAAAGTTTGATGTTGAAGAGCATGTGGCATGGATTCTGCATGTGCATTGCAGATAAAGCAACAAGAAAACTGAGGTACTAACTACTGCTACCAGCCTAGTAATTCTTTAACATTGCTTTATTTTAATTTCGATTCACAGCTGAAGGATTCCACCAAGCAGGAGGATGCACATTCACATTTTCAAAATTGATTTGAATGTAGCTCTGCTTGTGCAGCAGGGTATGAAGACCATATGGCATGTTCCTAACTAATCCTCTCCCTGGTTATGCTGAACCACTCATTACATATGCTCAGCGAAGAGGCAACCAAATCCACATGCTCACAGAAAAGAAACAGTCGCAATTAGTTCTCTATTGCTAGTAAAATATTATATCAGGAGTTAGATCACTGCCATCTTACCCCTGGGACCTTGGTCTGAAAATTTCAACCCAGGTTAATGGGATGAATGTCTTCTGTCACTGCTGGCCATAAAGCTGCTAATTAGAGTGAGTTTCTATCAATCTAATTCCTAGTTAATCTACCACACCAAAACTAACCATAACTCATCATTAATTGGCACTTAATTGGAATCCTTCTTCAGAAAGACTGCTGCCATTTCTTTTATAAGCACATTATGGGTACCTACTTAAACTAGAGCCATGGCATTCTGCTGTGGCACAGTAGAGAGAAATGTTTACTCTGGATCTCAAATGAATAACTAACCTGTTGATTAAGTCCTTCAAAATTAACTAGAATATGTCAGTTTATAATAGCAATTTAAGGTTATGTAGATAAGTACAGATAGAGATCATCAAATGCTGATGGAACATGATGGTTTCCTGTGCTGCAAATATGGAAATATCAGCTGTGAAAATCAGCTGGCCAATATTAGGTAATAGAGGTGTGGACATAGACAGATTGTGTGGTGTTTTATCAAGCCTTTTTTTGGAAGACGTGAACTTTGAAGAACTTTCCTGCAGGTGACTAATAAATGAATTAGACTGCATGAGAGGATGGTTTGTACATGGTCTGCGAACTTGATGAGTGTATTTTTCTCATTCGATTCCTCCTTACAGTTTTGGTTCTCCCTGAGCTGATTTTGCTTGATGTTTTCAAATGGGTTTCAAAAATGAAAGCTTTCCATTCCTCAGTATTGACGTCCCTGCCCTTGGTAAGTAGATAGTTCACCATAAAGTAATTTAAATAACGTTGTTATCAACATTAATCAATATATAACAAATTCATCGATCTTAAGTGAGTTTCAGTGATCTTCCTCCTCAGTATGTGATTCGATGGAATGATTTTCTGCCCACGAGGAAATGTATTGATTCTGCATTTATTCTGGAATATTGCAGGCAGTCATCAACAGCTAAGCTTTAATTCACATATGCGCATATTCTTTTTACTGTTCATTTATGAAGCACAATTTTTTTGATGCTATGCTGTCACTTCTGTGAAATAAATAATTTTTGCTGTATGGCACACATATTGAATCAGATTTGTTTGAATGTTAAGCAATGAGTGTTGAAAAGTCAGAATATGCAGGTCAGTAAATGGCTCCCTTCTGCAGTCTAGAGTATTTACTCAAAATACGCAGAAGCCATTTTGTCAAGAAATGTTCGAGGCTTCACGCATGTATTGCAAGTGTAGAACTCTCTGAACTTAGGAGGTTAAAATTTTAAAAAAGAATGTTCTTTATATGTTATGTATCAAATAGACAGAATGTGCAGTTCATGGTAAAGCCGTGATTCAATCAAAGGGTTTTAATTATATTAAATTACATAAACAAAAATAAGATTAACAGTCTTAAAATCATTCCCATGTGCCAATTATCTTTGTATAATATATTCAGTTTTCATTGTTGACAGAAGACATCAAGGCTCACAATAAAAGTGCATCTGTGAATCTGATGCATGCTCATATTCACACTAAAGGATTTAAGATCACTGCCAAATTGGATTCGTCTGAAATAAATCATTACAAACCAGAAATTATATTGTTAATATCAATGGACTTAAATTGCTAGTACAAAATTTCAAAATTATAGGAGTAGGAGTTCCTCTGGTCAATCTGTCGAAAATTATGTTTCCAAAGAGCTCCTCACTTTGTTACAAAATTACACACACATTCTGAAGGAAGTCATTCATCCATTCACTAAATGCCAAACAGAGGAAAACTTAACAAATGCATTTTTAATGTTACTACAAAAAGCGGCCAGAGGAATTTGTAATCCTCATTCTTATTTAATATTTAAATAATATGACCAAGAAAGATTATAATGAATAAACTAAGTAAAATGGGACTCTGGCCCAGTATATTTTAAAATGGAACCAATTTGTGTTTTTACATCCAATTGTTAATTTATTTAGGAACTGCAGCTACTGAACTATTAAAATAGAAAGGCTGAGTTCAGATTTCACTATGGCAATTCGAGAATTTGACCTCAGTTAAAAAAAAACTGGAAAAATAATTTGATATCAAGTTAGCAAGAAGCTTTTGGATTATTGTAAAAACCCAGTTAGTTCACTAATGTCTTTCAGGGAAGGAAATTTGCTATCCTTATCCAGCCTGAGCTATATGTGATTCTGCTCTGTTTGACGCTTAACTGCTCTCTGAAGTGGCCCAGCGAGCCATTTGGTTGTATCACACTCCACAAAGAATTGCAGCAGTTCAAGAAGGCAACCCAGCTTCACCTTCTCAGGCAACCAGGAATAGGCAAGAAATACTGGTTTTGCCAACACCCCGAGAATAAATTTTAAAGATACCTGAGCTTACGATTTTTCTTCATTGCTGCTTTCTCCTGTAAATTTCTTGGGCTGTGTTTTGAAATGCCAATGGGGCTGGAACCCAATGCTGGCGTGCTTTCACTGGCATCAAGGAGGCAGCTTGTGCCTCCTAGAGACGCTAAGCACCACTAACTGGGTGCCGAGCCCGCCTCCTGCCCAATTAGGATATTTATATTCAAAAATAGCATTGTGAGAATGACACAGTTGAGGCACAGGGTTGGGACCCTGAATTCATCTGGCACTCAGGTTCCTGGCCCTGCTTTGAAAATCCGACTTCTTGTGTACAATGTGTGTAGCAAAATTCAAAATATATTTTTATGTGAAGATTTATGATTTCACCACACATAGCGCACAAGAAAATATTTTTTGGCAGATCTTTTGGTTTAACTCAGCATCTAACCCACGTTATACATGACTGAGGAGTGTTTGATATACAGTGAGTAAAATTGGGTCTCATTGTGCCATTATTTTGAATATGAAGCAGGAACATAAAGGTCCAATTTCACCAGGATTTGCCCCCATCACATGACACTGGTGGGATGAGGTTTCAGGAGGTTTTTAAAGGTTTGAAAATTTTTTAAATAAAATTCGTAGACATGTCCGAGCTCATGTGGCAGTTTCACATGAGGGGACATGTCCTAAATTTTTTTTTCTTTTATTAAAGTTTTTAAAACTTAAAACTAATCTTCCTGAGGCAGCTCTATGCCTCAGGGAGATTTCTGCACAGGCCCCAACTCAGGCAACCGCCCCGCCACCACCCCCCCCACCCTTGCCCACACAGGGAGCACTCAGCATTTCTGGGCATGCCTTAATTGGCCTGCCCATGTAAAATGGCGGCTGCGCGCATGCCTGTGCCTGCACCCGCACAATCCCCCTGACGGGGAGAAAATTCGCCCCAGGATGATTGCGTACAGACTGGCTTAGCCTGAGACTGTTGCCAGGGATGAAATCAGTAGCTAAGGAAAGGAGTTTGGAGTGGGGACCAAAAACAATGGGCATCTCATGGCAGCTGGAGAGCAACTTGGAAATGGAAGGGGTACATCAAGTTGTCTGGGTACACATTGCAATGAACAACATAGATAGGAAGAGGGAGGAGGTCCTACTAAGAGAGTTAGGCAGGACCTTGAGGGTAATAATTTCTGGATTATTGTCCAAACTGTATGCAAATTAACATGTGTCTAAAGGACTGGTATAGGAAAGAGGGCATCCATTTCATAGGACACTGGCACCAGTTCTGGGTAAAGAAGGAGCAGTAATTATAGGCCAGGCTCCACCTGAGCTGGGATGGGATCCATGTCCCAGCAGAAAGGGTGAACAAGGAAGTGGAAAAAGTTTTATGTCAATAAACGGGGAGGGATCTACAAGAAATATTAGCAGCCTAAATGGAACCAAAGCAAGAAAGAAAAGCATAAGGAAAAATAAAGCAAGGAGGATGTTAATGGCAAGGGAGTATATGGTGTTATAGAAAAGGATTCGAAACAGATGGTTAAACAGAGAGGAAATCCTATTAAAATAGGACAACTGTACAACAATGTACATAGTGTCATTAATAAAATGGGAACTGGAAGTGATCATGCATTGGGAGGGACCAGACATAGTAAGAATTACTGATACATGGCTACAAAAAAATTTAGGATTGGGGATTAAACATTACGTGTATAACATATTTAGAAAAGATAGAAAAACGAGAACGGGATGGAGTACTTACTCTTATTAGGAATAACAATCATGCAAGTAAGAAAAAAGGGACACATCTATCAGAAAGACAAAAACAGAATCCATAGATGATAGAGATAAAATATAATAAATGATCAATCATACAAGTATGTGCAGTTCACAGACCGCAATTCCAATAGTGGAAGGAAGATGGTGGAAGAAATATGCAGACAAATTAGGGAACTGAGTAAAAAACATATGGCAGAATTTTACATCCTGTGGGCGGGTGCGCGCCTGACCCGATTGGGCATAAAATTGCGTGCGATGACATCAGGCGAGTGTCCCCACGTCATCGAGCACTTGTGCAATATTTCGGCCGGCAGCCACGTGCGAGAGTCGGCAGCGCGCCCGCCAACAAGTAAGAGGCTTATTAAGGCCATTAATTTATTAGCTAAGAGAGATATTTCGCTGCCTGTCCAACGTTACAGTTGGTGGGCGGGCGAATCGGCCAGGCGACCTTTGCATTTTTGAGGAAACCTCACCCATGGGCAGGATGAAGTGTAATGAAAACCTGATTAATATATTGGAGAAAAGCAGATTTTGAGGGGCTGAGACTGGAGCTGTTGGAAAATAAAGTGAGTTACATAATATTGGCAAACAACGATGTAGAATAACAACATTTAAAACAGTGTTTAAGAGAATGCAGGAAAAATCTATTCTGCTAAAAGAAAAGAAGAAACTAAACAAGAACGAAAATCCATGGATGAATAAAGACAATTGAGGGTTAGGAAAGGCACATTAAGAACATAGGGGTTCATAGCAGAGGGGTTCATGATAAGAGACAATATGAAAAGATTAGGAGAGAAGTGAAAGAAAACAATTAGGAAGGCAATGAAGAACTATGAAATTAAATTATTGAAGAACGTAAAGCAAAATACTAAAATATTGTACAGGCACATCAATATAAAAGGAAGGTTGCAATGGGAAGAGGGCCATTAAGGGGTAGACAGGATAATACCACAAGTAATGACAGGAAGATGGCAGAAGTACAAAATAAATGTTTCACTTTGGTATTTATCATTGGCGATCGAACAGGCAGACATGACATTGAATAATGAGATAAGTGGTGTAATATGTCCACTTATTTTTTTTAAAAAGGATGTATTAAATAAACCAATCAAGCTCAAAGAGGATAAACTCCCTGGTCCAGGTGGATTGCATCCACATATTTTAAAATAATCTAGGGTTGGGATAGCAGAGGCATTGCTACACATATTTAATAATTTCTTAGCAAATAGTGCAATGCCAGAGGTCTGGCAGATGGATAATGAAATTCCTATACTTAAGAAGGGGAATAGAACATGTCCAGACAATTATAGGCCAGTCAGTTTAACATCAGTAGTAGGAAAATAATGGAATCCTTACTAAAGGAGAGAATAGAAACAAAGCATTATTATTATGGTTATCAAATTGGAAGATCTTACTTGACCAACCTTATTGAATTTTTTAAGAAAGTAACAGAGAGGGTAGATAATGGTAATGTAGCAGATGTAATTTATCTGAATTTTCAAATGGCCCAGATAAGGTGCCCCAGAAAAGGCTAACGAATAAGAGAAGGCAGAGTCAGGGGACAAGAAGCAGAATGAATTGCTAGCTGGCTTCAAGACACAAAGCGGGCAGTGGGACTAAAGGGTAGTTATTCAGAGTGGCAGAAAGTGGGGTTCCACAAAGACCAGTGTTGGGACAAGTACTGTGCACAACTTGCGTTCATATATTAGACTTTGGAATCAGGTCATTAATAAACTTGCAGAATAGGACAATAATTGGCAAATGAAGTTCAACACAGATAAATGTGGAGTAGTACATTTTGGTAGAAAAATAGGGAGCAAGAACTTGGAAGATGTGAGTCTAGGTAAGGTAAAGGAACAAGGATTTTGGAGTACTAATACACCAAACACTAAAAATTGTGCCACAGGTTAGCAAGGCTATAAAAATAGCAAACCAAGCACTACACTTTATTTGTAGAGTGTTGGGAAGCAGAGACAATTTAAATTATATTGGTCTCTGTAGGTGTTAGGAATGAGTTTTAGCTTTAAAGTTTAAGTTTGATTTGTATTTCTGTACTTATGTGTTAGGAAAAGGTCAAATTGAGGTTTAGTTTCACTTTAAAAGGTTCTTGCATTTCGAATAAGGTCTTTACAACTGTTGCAGCTAAGGTAAACAAACAAAAGTAGAAAAAAACAGTGCTGTTGCCTAGCAACAGGGCCCAGAGAGACAGTCCCTCCCACAGACTCACACACAGAAGAGAAACAGCAGTTTGATTTTGGAAGCTGTTTGAGTTCAATTGGTTTTGAAAGTAGCTGCCAGGAGAAACTGGAGCAAAGGGGACAGATAGCCAGTCCCAAGCTGAATAAAAGATTCCAAAATCCAGGGGAGTGGAACAGGGGAAAGTCCCAAGTAGACCTTCTAGTCAAAGGAAAGACAGGAACCTGGAAAAGGCCCTGTTAAATGAAGCTAAGAGGCGGGGGAGGTGGGGGGGAGGTGGTGGTGGTGTTGCAGAGGGAAAGGCTCCAAGCTTTCTAAGCTTCAGGTTTAAGGAGACAAAAGCTACAGAAAGCAGATTTAAGTGAGAACAGCTTCCAAGAGGCAAGAAGGTCCAAAGAGACAACTGAAGGTCTGTAACTCTTTGCTATGGGTACGTGAAGCCGTGGTACTGTTGACAACTAATTCAGTGAGACAGGGCGCATGGAAGGCAGCTTCAATGCATGTGGTGACCCGGGGAAAGGAACATCGGAAGGAGAGTTCAAAACCCTGAAGGCGTACCCTTGCGGAAGATATCTGAAAGAAAGTGTCGGTTTGGGAGAAGATTCCAAAGAGTGGAGATTGAAAGCCCTTGTGTGAAAAACAGAGTTTAGTGAGACCAGTTGGCTTGTGGTGGGACAAGTGTCTGGGGGGGTAGTTGAGGAGAGATCCATAGCATCTGGTTGAGGTGGCATCTGTGAGAGTATGGTGTGTCTGACCATAGGGTGGTATAGATATACATGGAATGTGTACCTACTGGGAATATTAGAGTATAACTTTTGTAACTTGTGTTATCCTTACAAATCTGTATATATCTGTAAAGGTATAGTTGTGAATGAAGGAGTACTGTAATATAGTTCATTTTTTCTTGTTTAATAAATGTTCTATGCTTTTGTTAAAAGTTCGTTAGCTGCCTCCAGTGGCTCTGTTCAGTAGTCCCTCTCTAAACATACATGTCCCTCTTAATCGTATCTAAAACAAATAAAAGTTAGGATCTATCACTTTGAGTTCCACCCTGGGATCAGGCTTGTCCAGGGGTAATCACAGCTGAGATTATAACAAGAAGGATAGAATTGAAAAGTGGGAAGTTATGCTAAACAGTGTTGAAACTTGTTAGATCACATTTAAACCATTAACTTATGTCGATGGCCTCTAGTTATGCTCTTTCCCACAAGTGGAAATATTCTCTTTACAGGTACTTGATTAAAACTTATCATAATTTTAAAGACATTTAGAGTACTGGGTGTAGCTCTGTTTGCTATATTATGAAAAGGATATATCGGCACTAGACAGGGTGCAGAGAAAATTTACATGGTTGATACCAGAAATGTTTAGGTATACATATCAGAAAAGCATTGACAGATTGGTTGTCTTTTCTCTTGAAAAAAGAAGGCTGTTAGGTTACCTAATAGAGATCTTTAAAATTATTAAAGGTTTTGATCAAGTGGATACAGAGAATGTTTCCACTCATGGGGAAGAACACTAGAGGCCATCAATATAAGAAAGTCAGCAACAAATCCAACAAGGAATTCAGAAGAAAATTCTTTACCAACAGAGAAGTGAGAATATGGAACTCGCGACCATGGGGAGTGGTTGAAACAAACAGTATAGATGTATTTAAGGGGAAGCTAGACAAGCATATGAAGAAGAAGGGATTAGATACACTGATATATTTAGATGAGAAATGACAGGAGGTAGCTTGAGTGTAGCATCAACACTGATATAACTGGTTCAGCTGAACGGTCTGTTTCTGTGCCATATATTCTATGTAATCCTATGTCAAAACTCCTGAAGGGTATCAGAGCCTTTGATTCCTTGCAGTCATGACTCAGTAATTTGCTTATGATTTATCAAGCAAAGCAGTGATGTGCCATTTTTGTTAACAGACAGTTAAAAGCCTACTGATGTCATACCTAAGCCCTGAGGAAATTAAAACAAACTGTGGAAGTACATAATCCGATGTGGACCCAAGTTAGGCCTCAATCCATCATACAGGCATTGCAAACAAAACCTTTTACTAGCTCAGGATGTAAACTTAAGACTGAAGGGATTCCTGTTCCATTAGCGACATTGGCCGTATGCTAGGGAGCATTAGATTATTTCATAAAAGTTTAAATAAAGCTTTTCTGGATCTGTTGTCAGCTCAGCGAATTTTTCCACGAAGCAGTTGAGCCACACAGATCAGGGGTAGGATTTTCCCTTCGGCGAGTGGGGGTGGAACTCCCGACGTCATCCCACCCCATTTAACTTTTCTAGTAGGCCGGGGCGCAGCAAAATCAGCTGTGCGCCCGCCGACCTCTCAATGACCAATTGAGGCCTTGGGCAAAGTAATTAAACTAATTAATGGACCTGCCCGTCCAACCTTAAGGTTGGCGGGAAGGCCAGGAGCCCCGACGGGAATTAGAAAAAGCATGAAACCTCATCCATGAGCGGGATGAGGTTTCATGTAGGTTTTAATAATTTTTAATAAAGTTTTTGTCAAGATCATGGACATGTCCCAACTCGTGACAGTGTCATATGAGGAGACATGTTAGGGAAATGTTATTATTCTATTTTTAGCTTTTTTACATTTAGAGCCGATTAAATGGCAGCACTTAGCCTCAGGGAGATGAGTGTGTTTCTTCCTGCAGAGTGCACAGCGCTTCTGTGCGGACATCACACTGGGTGGGCCTTAACTGGCCTGCCCATGTAAAATGGTGCCGTGCCCCTACTTGGGGGCGCTGATTGGAAGCGCGCCTGTGTGTGCCCGCCCTTCAACTTCGTCCCCAATGGGGGGAAAATCCTGCCCCAGAGGTTCCCAGATACAATCTTTGCTTAAGTGGGGCTAGCTGATTTCAACAAGGGGCAGTGGTGGGATAGCTGGGAAGAAGGAAGGGTGTTAAAATTGGTCTCAGCAATTTCCCCTCACCACCTACCCCACCAGCCTGGGCTACTGAGGGGCAAAATTAATTGCTGTTCAATTACTCATGTTGATGAAGAACTTAGAGAGCACATATTTGTGTATGTCCAATAAGGAGTTTGGGTTCCACTTCAATATCCCTCATGTTGAAATATTTTGTCAACACCACCTGTCAAAGTTTATGCATAAACAAAGATTTGTGATGAAAAATACATCTGTTTTTTAGTAAGCCTCATATTCCCACACAAGTGACATCACAATGGGTTATTTTTTAAAAATTAATTTATGGGACATGGGTGTCACTGGCTAGGCTAGCATTTATTGTCCATCCCTAGTTGCACTTGAGAAAGTGGTGGTGACAGTGACGTTATCCAATAGTTAATGTTAATTGTGTGGCCTGAGATGTTATAGATATAGTCATTCACATTTGGAACCATAGGATCTTTATGAACATTAGAAGATTTAATGAGTCTCACAACATATATTTCTAGGAAAATATGCTTTCTCCCATTTCCTTCCCAGGTTACATATTAATCCATAACAAAGAGTATATGTAGCCTATCCAGTACCATGCTTCTGCAATGTCAGTCTGTTACTTGGTTCAACAACTCACTCATCCTCTTATTCAGGGTCAAGTTCAATTTTGGCAGAAGCACAAAACATCAGCTGCCATCGTAATCCCCTCGCTTGTGTTGGATACTTGTCAATGTTAAATTTTACCCCTATGGAGATGTGTCTTACAGCTACTTAGTGACTTGCCTAAGGGCTTCTCTGAAGTTGGGAACTGAAAAGTGCATAAGACTGATGGATGCATCCTCCTTCTTTATTTTCCATAATTTCCATTGTAAGGATATCTACAATTCACAGAAGCAAAAACCATATTAAATGAGAAAGCACCTGATCTATCAGGAAATTCAGCTAATGTCTTGTAGTGATTAGATCATAAGGTCATAAAATACTTATGGATGAGGAAGGGTTTTTGGCCATTCTTAATTCATCTATTCAAAATAATCCCACACTCTCCTCATTCCTTATGATACTAGATTCACACCTCCTCTAATCTGCCCCAACACCCATTCCAAGTGTTGATTGCTCCCGTATTGAAGAGCCTCCTGAAGTTATTTTTTACTAATTCAATCCTGTGTTCTTTCACCCTATTCACCCAGTCCAATTGATAGTGGCATTCTGGATAAACTTTTCCTATTGTCCAATTAACATAGGGGTAGTTTAAATTCCCGCTGATTATTCTATGTTTTTTACTCATTTCCCTAATTTGTCTACATATTTAATTTATACACCTTATATATTTATCTGATATACCTCTACAACATCACCTCTGGGATGCCTCCCTTCCAAGCTAAAAAAAAGCCACTCCAGTTTTTGTCATGACTCACTCCTGTGAGATTAGTAATCGGCCAAATTGTTCTTCATTGCACTGCTTCCAGGGCTTGAATGCCTCTCTTATTTCTCAACATCACGAATTGGACACAACTCAAGGTGTGATCACAGCACTGTACAACTTGATCACAACTTCCTCTGATTTGTATTGGTTGAACATGTTGGGTGGGCTTTTATCAACATAGTTCCTGAAGGAGGGGTTGCACCATTTCCAGGTCCTGATCCTGATCGTTTTCGAGTCTGCCCATCCCCTCGGTCTTCCTGGAGGCTGCCAATTAACAGGATACCTCTAGGGGCCCCATCCAATTGAAGACAGTGGGCAGGCTGCAAAGTTGAAAGGGCCAATCAGAGGGCCCAAGATTGTGGGTGGCCAACAGCCCCACCGGAAAAGGTGAGCACTGCTACTGTAGGTGGGAGATCACCAGGTGCTGCAAGATGGAGGGCACTCTGAACACATATCAATATTTATAAAATAAAGGTTGGCCACAATGTTAAGGCCAGAATTAAAGGACGCCTTGCTGGCCTCACAGCCTGCTACTGGGAGGTCACCTGAAGCCACCTGCCAAGCTACGCTTTCAGTTGGGGGCCCGACTGTTGTCGGGAAGATCTTGGCAGCGTCACCAATCTGGCCCTAAGTAACCACAATAACTATTAATTAGCTACCCTGTCTGTCAGGCAGGTAGCAGATACCAGCCTGACACTGCCTCTGGCGAGATCACTTGGAGGTGGGATCACCTGGGTAGGCGACGGGCACACATCTTTCTAAACTCCCCACACCCCCACCTCCAAAGCCTCCTCCACATGGCTGATAAGATTGCCCCTATTGGATGTTAAATCTCCTAAAACTTTGGGGCCTCTTTCAATTTCCTCCTAATCTATTTCAGCACTGTTCATGGAATAGATATGTTGCCAATTCCTCCTTCCTTTATACAATAATTTACACTCATCTGTCATTGTTTGGGCCCAACATACTTTGTTTAACGAATTCTGTAATCGGTAGTTTGTTTCTTTCAATTCCAATTTGGTAATGCCCGCAAATTTGACCAAATTGTATTAATTTTCAGAATCCAGTGTTGTAAATTAGAAATAGTAGAAACACTGAGCCTTGGGCAAATTCACTCCATACTGGTATAAACCTTTATCTAGAAGCTATTTTTTTTCTACCCTTGAGGTAACTTATTTTCTCTTCATTCATCAATTTTGCCCTGAGTTTCTATAGATTTGAACATAACCAGTAACCTTTCACGTGTAATGCGTCAAATGCCTTTTGGAAGTTAGGGTTCCCTACAGTCGACTTGGGCTTTCACTTCTTGTAGTAAGGGAGAATTATCCTCTTTTGTGATGAATGCTTGGATATGGATTCTACTGAAATTTACTCCTAACTTAATTATTTTACAGGCCTGGCTGGACCATAAAAGCACAGCCAGTTCTTTTCTCATCTGCCACACTTGCTCACTGTTCCGGGATCATCCTGGAATGCAACGATAACTCCTGGCATCTTTTCTCTGCAGCAAACCATCTTCTTGAACCCCTTTACCTTGTATCCTCCACCCTTACCTTCAACAATAAATCCGAGGATCTCACCGAGTTGTTTGTCACTAAGATTGAGGCCATCAAATCAGCTGCCTCTGCTGTGCCCCTCTCTTACACTAGCCCAACTAGCGAAACTACTGTAAGGTTCCCAGCTGCTCTGGTCTTCCTCTCTCTATCTTTCTCCAGTTTGTCCCCAATATCCTTCCCCCTTTGAGCTCTTCTCAATGAGACCCGCTTCCTGCTCACTTGACCTTATTGCCACTACGCTACTGAACAACCAACTTCCCTGTTTCCCAATGTTAGCCAATGTTGTAAATGGTTCTCTCTCTTCAGGTGTTGTCCCTCCCTCCTTTAAATCTGTCATCATCATCCCTCTCCTCAAAAAACCAACCCTTGAACCCACCATCCTTGTAAACTACATCCAGTCTCTGCTCTCCCTTTCCTCTCCAAAGTCCTTCTGTGTCCATCTTTCTTAGAACTCCATGTTTGAGTCCCTCTAATCAAATTGCAACACCGCCACATTGTTGAAACAGCTCTTACCAAAGTCACAAACTACATCCTGTGCGACTGCAACAAAGGTAAACTTTCCCTCCTCATCCTTCTTGAACTTGTCTGCACCTTTGACACAGTTGACTACAGCATCTTCCTCCAATACCTCTCCATTGTTGTCCAGCTGGGTGGAACTGCTCTTGCCTAGTTCTATTCTCATCTATCTAACCAAAGCAAGGGTATCACTTGCAATGGCTTCTCTTCCTGCTCCTACCATCATTACCTCTGATGTCTCCCAAGGATCCATTTTGGCCCCTACTATTTCTCATGTCCACGCTGCCCCTTAGTGACATCATTGAAAGCACAGCTTTCATTTTCACATAAATATTGGGAAGGCTGCAACTAATGTTTTCGGTCCCCACTGCAAACTCTCTTCCCTGGCTACCGACTCTATCACTTGCGCTGGCAACTGGCTGAGACCAAACCAGACTGTTCATAATCTTGGTGTCACATTTGACGTTGAGATAAGCATCTAACTACATATTCACATCATCACCATTTCCACCTCCGTAATGTCACTCAACTTCACCACTGCAGACTGCTGAAACCCTCATTCGTGTGTTATGTTCAGTATCAACATGTTCTTTTCTGAACTTCAAATTAGTTTTTATATTGTAAAACTGGACCCAGAAAGCTGAGAAGATTGCCCCCCCCAAGGATTACCTGAATTCTTTTGTGGATTGAAACCAGTCCCTTATCTCAAGATTAAACTAAAGGAATATTCCAGATTGATGTGAATCACTGCCCTTTCCTAAAACCAATCCAAAAATTAAATTTAATGAGTCATTCAGAAACAAAGACACTGACTGTCTCAAAGCCTCAAGCTGTTAAACCATAACACAGGATGTTGGAATCAACATGAACACCATTCTTATTTGGAAAATGACTTGGACTTGTAGAAATTCACATGATGCAGTAGCCATGGGCAGAACTTTGCCCTTAATGGGCGGGTGGGCCCCACCGCCATTTTGAGTGGGTGGGCCAATTAAGGCCTGCCCAGCGGGCTGCCTGATGGGAAGCACTATGGGCTTCCTCTGTGTGTGTGTGTGTGTGTGTGTGTGTGTGTGTGTGTGTGTGTGGGGGGTGTGGTGGGGGGGGTGGGGGGGTGGTGCGTGGTGGAGGGATTCCCCAACTGTCAGAGTGCGCTCTTTCACACATGCGGACGAAAGAGCACACATCTCCCTGAGACTAAGTACTGTCTCAGGGAGATCACTGACAGTGTTTTAAATATCAAAAATAGAATAATTAAAAATTATTAACATGTCCCCCTCATGTGGCAATGTTACACAAGATAGGACATGTTAAGAAATATGACTAAAACTTTGTTAAACTTTTTAAAAACAGACATGAAACCTCATCCCGCCAGTGGATGAGGTTTCATGTTTTTTCAGAAGCCCACTGGGGCTCCTGGCCTGCCCGCCAGCCTTGAGGTTGGACGGGCAGGGCCTTTAATTGCCTTAATGATCCTGTCAATGGCCTCAATTGGCCATTGACAGATCGGCGTGCGGACAGCTGATTGCACTGTACCCCCTGCCTTCCTGAGTATTTAAGTAGGGCGGGATGACGTTGGGGGTTCCGCCCGACGTCATCCCCGCATCATTTTCGTGTCGGCGAGTGGGCCCCGCCCCCAACTTGCCGATGGAAAAAATCAGGCTCATGTTTCTGTCCGCTTTTTAAAAAATCAGCACAAGTTGTTTGCGGGTAGTTCCACCTAAAACCATCAAACCAGCTTCAAGTAATTCAAGTAGCTAAGGTAATTAACAACAATACCTTGTAAATGGGAGATCCCAACAGGCAGAAGGATGTTCCCAACCTGTTCCAACTTCAAGTTCACCTAAGAACCAACCTCCTAGAAACTGGACTACAAGAAACCCCACATCCTGCTGAGAATCCTTCACTTTTCAAGGCCCATGCTTCAACTGTAAAACATTGAAACTATCCAAAAAAACTACAGGTCTGCCACATGGGAGCCGCAGCTCATAAACTAGAGTTTGAGATAACTGTAAACTGTAACAGTACATTACCTTCACCTGTATCTAATCTTTGTGTGTGCTACATTGTGTTTTATTTGAAGTAAGTATATGAGAATAAATAACCTCCTTTATTTTAAAATTCACAAAAGCTTTGCTGCTGGAATTATTTAATTGGGATACACACTTCGAGGGTAAGAAAACACACACCACCTTTCATCACAAACATACTGATCATGAGCAGTAAGAGAACACAAACATTCTGTCTGCAACACATTCTTTTGTTACCTCTAGACTTATCGATTCCAATACATTCCTAGCTGGCCTCTCACATTCTATCCTGCATAAGCTTGAGGTCATCCAAAATCTTGTTGCCCATGTTCTAACTTGCACCAATACCCATAGATCTATCCTACCTGTGCTCACTGAACTCTAATGGCTTCTGGTCAAGCAACATCTTGATTTTAAAATTCTCATCCTCATTTTTAAATCCTTCCATGGCCTCACCCTCTCCCTATCTCTGTAATCTCCTCCAGCCCCAGAACCAACCGAGATATCTGTGCTCATCTGATTTCAGTCTCTTGAGCATCACTGATTTTAATTGCACCACTTTTCATGGCTGTGCTTTCAGCTGCCTGGACACTAAGCTCTGGAATTCCCTCCATAAACCTCACCACCTCTCTCCCTTACTTTCCTCCTTTAAGACGCTCCTTAAAATCTACCTCTATGACCAAGCTATTGGTCATCTGACCTAATATCTCCTTCTGTGGCTCGGTGTCAGATTTTGTTTTGCAATGCTCCTGCTGTTAATCCATACCTGTTTAGCCTGAGCTTGTTGATCACAGTCCCATTCGGCCCCACTGTACCTGTTTTTCGGAAACAAGCAAAAGAAGGACAAGAAGCACCAATTTCATGCTAAACCTGGACAATTTTCCAGACACCCCAGTGGCCAACTGAAACAGGGGCTAGGCCTCTTTCATGTGTGAATGAAGAGCCTTACATTGTATCTCACTTAGGATCCCTCTTCTAAATTGGCTGGTGCTAGGCCAGCTCCTGTCAGGAGAGTAAGTGCATTTTTTAAAATAAGTTTGATGTGGAGCCAGGAGAAGCAGAAGTGCTCCTGAATCTCCACGGTTCCCATTCGCCTTGGCCCCAAAGCACTCTGAGAGCCACAGCTGGCCCGCAAACAACCTCACCCTGTTGTCCTCCTGCTATTGTTCCTCACCTTCCCCCCTGCCAACCTCCCCCTGATTTACATTAGGACAACTGTCAGTGAGACAAAAAGCTCAAAACTGATCCCCTTGAAATGGTTAATCTGTTTCAGGAGGTGTGGCTGGCACTGGTGACCCAGACAAATTATTGAAATGAGGCCTGAGGCCTAATTTAAGGCAAATCTTGAGCCTCATCTTTCAAGTTTCTGTTGTTTGCACACCATTGGTTTTGTACCCAAAAACTGGCTGTAACAAATTTCTATCCTATTGTTTTTATTAATGCGAGTATTTAATATTGATCCCCCTTCCAGTTTCCTATTTAAGTGCTAATTATCATGCAGCACATTTTGGAAACAGAGTGGTCAAGCTCCCAGGTTGCTCTGTATCTAGGATGTGGCCTGTGATAGTCAGCATATGTGGAAAAGTGGCTGATGTGAGGAACATTGGAGAAACTCACCAGGAGGTAGAATCATTCATGTGAACATGAGTCCTGTCCCTATAGCAGATGGCTTACCATCCAATCTCTTAACTCAACATGCCACTCTGCAGGATCACATATTCAAACGTGCTGACACAATTTGTAAGTAGATTAATTACCTGCTTTTCTCCACTTGGTTTTCTATAATGCAGCAGAAGCTCGACGGCTCCAACAACCTCCTTTCGTATGGCGTAGAGCAACGCATCCCCCACATAGATACTAAAACTCAGGAGCAGCTCCATGATCTCCAAGTTTTCATTTTCAATTGCTATGAGGAGTGCGCTCCGTCCCAGAGGATCTGTGCAGTTGATATTAATATTAAAGTAGATTTCAGCTTCCTCCAGAGCCTGCTTCACTGTTGCATAGTCCCCTTTTTCCACTGCATTCAGGTAAGCTTTTTCCTCCAGCGAGAGTTCATTTTCTGCCCGCACTATCTGCAATGGAATCCGATCTATGTATGGAGAATAGTTGACCTTTTTGTAGTACTGCTGGGCCATTGTTCATTGTGCCGCATGGACCCTGTTTTAAAATGAGAAAAAGAAAATTCTGGAAGCTTAGCTTAGCTTTTAGAGTAGAACTAATTCAAATTGACTCTTTGAGTGCTATGAAGCATTTTTATTAAAAAAGCAGAATTAGCTGACCTCATTTGGGGTGGTGGGGGAGGAGGGAGAGGCTACCATCGGCCTTTGTACTCCAAGATTAGGGAGAGGAAAAAAGACAGCCAGCAATCTCACTCTTAATCACTACCCAGGACCTGTGTGTATGTGTATGTGGACAGGATTAGGTTGCTCATGAAACCTTTCGCAGCCAAATAGCCTGCCAGCCCTCCTGGCTCATACACAAAGGCTGATCACTTGGATGAGCTACCAAAGAATGGCTGATTTCTGTGGAAATACAGAAAAGTCAGCACCATGAGGAGAACAGGGAAGAAAGTTTGGAAAGAAGTGGGAATAAAACCTCACTAGTGGCTCCATCACTGGTCAATTAAGAATCTTTCCCACTCAATGCTCACTATCTTTGGTGAGATATTTATCGGAGTTTGTGAACATGTCTTTTGAAACACCATCCCTAATTCTGTCTATCTTTGGCATCTTCCTTTCTAAAACCCTTCTCTTTGAGTGTCTGCCAATCACAATATTTTCCCTTTTCACTCTTATGTTGTTCACTTTCCTTATTGCTGCTCAGTAAATTGCTCTGCTTTTTACACAATGTGTGCTATAGGAATAATATTTGTTGTTGGGGAAACGTGTGGTGCAAACTTTGTAGCTGAAAAAGAACATCTAGTCATTAATTAATTGCTCTTTGAGGAACCTTATAGTAAATAAATTGGATGCCATGTCTCCTTAAAGTACAATAGTAGTGCAACTTTTAAAGTACCTCATTGACTATTCAGTGCTTTGGGACGTCTTGACATCATGAAATATCTTACATAGATTGTTTTCTTTTCCTTTTTGAGTCAAATTTCTTCCGTTCATTTGCAAAGACACTGTGGGAGCCACTCATCCTCTCACATAATTTCCTGGGGTGAGGGGGGTGTTGGTGGGGTGGGGAGATGAATATTTATTTATGAATATTTATAAGAAAAGGGGTAAACTTTGATGAGATCCACTTATCCTTATTGTAGTCACAGTGTTTCCAGCAATGGCTTCTCTTCCTAACCCTAAACAAAGGTTCCTAAGGATCAATTTTCTGCCTCCTCCTCTTCCTCATCTACACACTGCCCCCTGGTAATATGATTCGCTGATATAGAATCAGCTATCAATGCCCAGCTCTACTCTCCAGCACTTCTCTCGAACATTCCATTGCCTCTGTGTCCAATCTTGGATATGTCACAACTTTCTCTAGCTAAATATTGGGATGACCACCATATATTCTGTATACTTGCTACTATTCCATTATGTCAGCCGTGGTTCCACCAGTAGCAGCTTTGCCACGAGGTCCTGGGTTCAAGTCCCACTCATGGCATCAGCACAAACCTCTGTGCTGACACTCCAGTGTCACTGTGAGGTGTACTGTATTTTGGATGAGATGTTAAACTGAGGCCCCAACTGCCTGCTCAGGTGGATGTAAAAGATCACATGGCACTATTTTGAAGAAGAGCAGGACAATTATCCCTAACGTCCTGGCCAATATTTATCCTTAATCAACATTACCAAAAACAGATTATCTAGTCATTATAACATTGCTGTTTGTGGGAATTTGCTGTGCACAAATTGGCTGCCACATTTCCTACATCACAACAGTGACTATCCTTCAAAAGTAATTCATTGGCTGTAAAACACTTTGAAATGGTCAGTGGTCGTGAAGAGCGCTATATAAATGCAAGTCTTTCTTTTTCTCCCTCCGCACATCAGTCCATCTAAAGCTCTGTTGCCCATAGCTCCTCCTGCACCAAGTCCAACTTACCCATCACCCTTATCGTTTCTGGCATACATTTGTTTGCACTCTCCAATGCCTTCAATTTAAAAATTTAAAATTGTCATAATTATGTTCCTCTCACTCTGGCCTCTTCATTTGTTCCCAAGGCCCCACATACCAGATTTCCCTCCCTTAACCTCTCAGCCTCTCTATCATTCTCTCCCCTTTAAAAGACACCTTTGCGATCAAACTTTTGGTCACTCTTCATAATATCTCCTTCTTTGGCTCAGCATCATTTTTTTCTTATATGTTTACACCTTTGGGAAATGCCTTGGGATGTTTTTACTCTACTTCACATTATTTCAAAATACCCAGAAATACTTGATCCAAGAGTTCAAACAGGCCTTAGTTGTAGGGGAAGAACAGAAATAAATGAGTTAGGATTACATTCAAGATTCCAACTAAGAGACGAGGCAATGGAAGTTTCCTTTCTTCCCTTTAATTGCCTCATTTTTGTTGGAGTGGAGTTCCACGGCCCTGGTGCTTCACCAAAGTGCCTAAAAATTGAGGCTCTGAAATGCAACAGCTGTGATCCTGACTGTTGGTATCCTCCAGTGCTGAGTACACTGGAGTTTCTGCGGTCAGTGGGTAGGCACTGCACCTGCATGTGGTTGGTAGAAGCCTGTACCACTACAGGTATATCTCAGGCACCGGCCTGCCTCATACAGTCAGAAACACTGAATCTGCCTATCATCAGGCGAAAAACTCCATGCTCATCCTCCTCTTTGGTTAAGGTCTGATCTGTTAGGTATTTAAACAAATATTCTTACTATCTCTGGTGTCCAAACTGCTTCTCAAACCTGTACCACCTTAGTGGAGTCACTTTCATTCCATTTTATTGGGAATAATGGCCTCTGTTATTAAGCAGTCGCAGACATTTAAGGGGATATTTCATAACTCTCAACAAAGATATATTCCATTGAGAAAGACTCTACAAGAAGAATGCACATCCATGGCTAACAAAGGAAGTTTTATGTCCCACAAATGTCGAGAGTTTCCGCCCCTCCAGGCGAATAGCTCAACCCACATGAAACCAACTGAGAATTCACTTTTTGGGTTGAGGTCAGGCATGTCCTTCCCCCCGTGGAATGAACTTAAGATTAATGTGTTTCCTTTTGCACATGTAGAACAGACTCCAGATAAAGTAGGTAGCACTATATCCATTAATTCACTTGAAGGGTAAGAGTGATCATAGCATGATGGAATTTCACATTCAGTTTGCTGGTGAGAAACTTGAGTCTAAAACTGGTGTCTTTAACTTGAATAACGACAATTACAAAGATATTAAGACAGAGTTGGCTACAGTGGACTATGAAAATAGGTTGCATGGTATGACAGTAGAGAAGCAGTCTCAGATACTTAAGTAGATATTTCATAACTCTCAACCAAGATATGTTCCACTGAGAAAGAAAGATTCTAAGAGAAGGCTGTACCATCCATGGCTAACAAAGGAAGTTAAGAAAGGTGTAAAATTGAAAGAAAAGACATACAATGCTGCAAAGATTAGAGGTAAGCCAGAAGATTAGTAAAGTTTTAGAAACCAGCAAAGGATGACCAAGAAATAATAGAGGGAGAAATTAAACTATGAAAGTAAACTAGCAAGAAATATCAAAACAGACAGTAAGGGCTCTACAAGTATATAAAAAGGAAGACAGTAGCTAAAGTAAGCATTGATCCCTTAGAGGAGGAGACTAAGGAATTAATAATGAGAAACAAGGAAATGGCAGAGGCTTTGAATAAGGATTTTTGTCTGTCTTCGTGGTAGAAGACACAAAAAGCATCCAAATAATAGTAGTGGAAAATCAAGGGGAAAAAGGGAGGGAGGAACTTAAAACAATCACTATCACTAGAGCAAAAGTAATGGGAAAACTAATAAGACTAAAGGCTGACAGGTCCAGTGGATCAGATGACTGTCTTAAAAGAAGTGGCTACAGAGAAAGTGAATCACCCAAAATCCCTAGATTCCGGAAAGGCCCCAGCAGATTGGAAAACCACAAATGTAACATCTCAAGTCAAGAAAGGAAGGAGACAGAATGCAAGAAACTATAGGCCACTTAGCCTAACATCTGTCTTTGGGAAAATGCTGAAATCCAATATTAAGAAAGTAGTAGCAAGAGATTTAGAAACTTATAAGACAATCAGGCAGAGTCAATGTGGTTTTATGAAAGGGACGTCATGTTTGACAAATATATTGAGTTCATTGAAGCTGTAACAATAAGGCAGATAAAGAGGAACCAGTAGATGTAGTGTATTTAGATTTCCAAACATCATTTGACAAGGTGCCTGATAAAAGGTTACTGCACAAGATAAGAGCTCATGGTGTTGGTTTTAATATATTGGCATTGATAGAGGATTGGCTAACTAACACGAAACAGAGGACGGGATTTTCCGCATCCGCCTAGTGCCAAGATCTTCCAGTCCCGCCGCAAGTCAATGGGCTTCTGGCTGGGGCACCACCTCGCCCACGGCTGGTTCTGCCCATGATGGGGGCCAGAAAATCCCAGCCAGGCAGTCAGGATAAATGGGTCATTTTCAGGTTGCCAGACTGTAATGAGTGGAGTGCCACAGACATCAATGTTGGGGCCTCAACTATTTACAATTTATAACTAATGACTTAGGTGAAGGGACCAAGTGTACCGTACCAAAATTTTCTAATGATACAAAAATAAGCAGGAAAGCAAGTTGTGAGCAAGACTCAAAAAAATCATCAAGGTTTGAATGGCAATATAGACAGGTTAAGTAAATGGACAAAAACTTGGCAGATGGAATATAACATGAGAAAATATGATGTTGCCCACTTTGATGGGACAAGTAGAAAAGCAGGACATTATATAAATGAAATGAGATTGCAGAATGCTGCGGTACAGAGGGATCTGGGTGTCCTTGTGTGTGAATCACAAAATGTTGGCATAGTTGGAAAGTAATCAGGAAGACAAATGGAATATTGGCCTGTATTTCAAGGGGGATTGAATATCAAAGAAGCCTTGCTAATTCTACAGAGCATTGATGAGACTGCACCTAGAATACTGTGTACAGTTTTGGTCTCTTTACTTAAGGAGGGATATACTTACATTGGATGCAGTTCAGAAAAGATCCACTAGGCTGATTCCTGGGATGAAGGGGTTGTCTTGTGAGGAAAGGTTGATCAGACTGGGCCTATATTCACGGAGTTTAGAACAAGGAGAGGCGACCTTATTGAAACATATAAGAATTTGAGAGGACTTGACAAGGAGGATATTTCCCTTGTGGGGAAGTCTAGAACTAGGGGCATGGTTTCAAAATAAAAGATCTTCCAATTAAAAAAGGGATGAGGAGGCATTTCCATTCTCTTAGAGGGTCGTTAATCTTTGGAATTCTCTACCCCTGAGAGTATTGGAGGCTGGATCATTTAATATATTCAAGGCTGAGTTAGACAGATTTTTGATCTACGAGGGAGTCAAAGGTTATGGAGAGAGACAGGAAAGTGAAGTTAAGGACACAATCAGATCAGCCATGATCTTATTGAATCACGGAACTGGTTCATTGGGCCAAATGGCCTACTCCTGCTCCTATTTAACTTTTAATGAAAGAAATGGTTACATAACTAACTGTTTAGGAACACAATTATAACAATAAGGGCAGGTAAGAAAACAAATGCCGCGTGGAACATAACAGGGCAGAGTTTTTGCAGTCAGTGGCAAAGCGATGGCACTTGCTGCTGATCTTGAAGAGAGTTGCCTTCCAAGATCCAGTTTTCTCTGTGGCATGGATTCCACTTTCCTGACATCAGTTTGAATCTGGCACCAAGTCAAAGGGATTTCCAGGGTCCAGCAACAATGATGCCATCAAGCAGGGTAAGCAGCAAATCACATTGAAGTATTCTCACAGTCAGCAAACAAAGAAGAAAAACACCGAATTTCTCCATTTTTAAATTTAAAATTTTTACACTTAGCAAAATAAATGGTTGGGGACACGCATTTGGGATAAAGGTAGAAGCTAAAGTATCATGAACAAAACTTTGAAAAATATTATTTTAAAAATAGGTGGACTTTTTTATCATAATGGAGAATTTTGACGTTCAACAAACAGAAAATTGTTCTTTCAGTGTCAGCGAGGGTGCTTAGCAGTAATTATGAACTTATTATGCTGCTAAAAATCTAGTTACATCTCATTTAACAAAGTGTAAATTTTTCAAGGATTTTTACAAAAAGGTGAAGGGTGGGATTTTCCGAGCCCGCTGGTGATGGGTGTGATGGGCACTGTGTGTGGAAAATATGGCGCGACCTGCTTCACGAAGGCTTGAAGGCAGGTCGCGATCGTCCGCTCAGCCCGCCAACAGTGGGCCACGTTTCCCATCATCGGTCAGCGGGAAGCTAATTGTAATACATCAGCATATAATTAAAAGGCCATCCCGCCAGGCTCTTGGAACCCCGTCATATTGTCCGTGCTTTTCCGCCGACATGTTTCACAACAGCACGCAGGCGATGTGCACTTGATGGCCTTCGCTTTGGAGGAACGGAGGTGAGTGACCAGCAGTGTTCTCCATGGCTCGCCTGTTGTTTACAGGCCTCAGGGTGCTAGGGAACGGGGGCAACTGATGCCTGGTCCCGGAGGCAACTGCTGAAGTGGGGGTATCCGGGGGGCAACTGCTGGCCAGCCTCAGAGGTGACTGTGAGGAGGTGGGGGGATGTCAAGTGCTGTCCTGGTGCTGCATCCCATGCACAGGCAATCAAGGTGAGGGGCAGGGTAAGTGAGGGGAGTGACCACGCATTAGGGACAGCTGTATAAACTGACCATGCATCTGCAACTGAGACAGATCAGACGCAGCCACAGTGATATGATTGGGGTCGGGCTCCTAGCCTGCCTGTCCATGCAAGCAATGCAGAGGCACCAAAGGGCCACCAAGCATTCCATACTTTACCCCACCAAACCCACCGCACCCCGCCCACCCCCACCCCCCCGGCACAGACTTCGAGTCTGCCAGGACTTTATTGGACCGTGGAGCAGTTGGACTACACACATTGTACAAACTCCACGTCAATGCTGGGCATGTAGCAGTCACTGCTGGAGATGCTCACAGCTCCTTGCAATCTCAGCATCCTGCTTTGGACCAGTGTCCCCCATGTTGCAGGTTGACAGGGCAGTCATGCAGCGCACTCATCTCTGGCCATTCGAGGGGTGACCAGCACTCACCGGGAAGCGTTAAGGGACGGTCACACATGGCCAGGGAAGGTGCTGAGTACAGCCACGATAATCATGTCTTTCTCTCTTTCATGCTGCAGGAGGACCACATCAGGATCATGGATCCTGGTGACCTAGCTGTATGCCTGATGGCCTACACAGACCGTAGAAAATGGAGGAGAGAATGACCAAGCTCCTGGCTGCGCAGACAGGAGTAGCAACCACACGAAGGGCAATAGGGGCTCCTGCACACACTGCCCAGGAGTGACAGTGAGGGTCTATAGACACCGCCTGCCATTCCTGCAGATGACTGAGAATCAGTGTTGCTGACAGCTGCGTATGTGTAGGGACCTGGTGGCTCACATCTGCCACTTGCTGCAGGATTTGATGCCAAAGGGACATAGAGGGCATCCACTGCCAGTGGCTGTGAAAGTGACCATGGCGAACAATTTATATACCAGTGGCTCCTTTCAGGGCTCTGCAGGTGACCTCTGTGAGATTTCACAATCCACCACAAATGCATCCATGAGGTCACAGATACCATCTTCTCCATGGCACACAACTTTGTGCATTTTGCCGGAGACCGGGACAGCCAAGATGCAAGGGCCATTGAATTCGCACTGATCTCGGGATTCCCACAGGTAAGGGTGCAATTGACGGTACTCATGTGGCACTCAGGTCTCTATTGCTACACTCAGTGGATCTCATCAACCACAAGGGCTTCCACTTACTGAACATGCAGCTGGTGTGCGACCACCAGAAACGCATCCTGCAGGTATGCGCATGGTTTTCAGGTAGTGTGCATGACACCTACATCCTGAATCACTCGCAGATCCCTGCAGTCTTCCAGGGTCCACAGAGGATGCAGGGTTGGCTCCTTGGGGACAAGGGCTATCCACAGATTCTGTGGCTGATGACACCCATGTGGCAGCCTCAGACTGCAGCAGAGCAACGCTATAATGAGGCTCATGCAGCAGCTCACAACTTAGTGGAGCAAACCATCGGGATGCTGAAGATGCGGTTATGGTGCCTGGACCGGTCTGGTGGAGCTTTGCAATACAGTCCACAGAGGGTGTCACGCATCGTTATCGTCTGCTGCACCCTTTAAAACCTGGCGCTGCAATGGTGTGAGGAGCTGGCTGTGGAGGAGATGGAGGAGCTGTAAGTCTCCTCCGATGAAGAGGACACCAATGGGAATGAAGATGAGGGGGTCCTCAGTGGTGACAACAATGGGGGATGAAGCTCCCGCACTGGCTAGATGAGGCAGGCGCACTCAGGAGGTGCTCATAGCTGCCAGATTTGTGGAGGATGATGACGACATACAGTGAGGTGTCCCCGTAGATCCTCACATCGCAGTTGTGAATGTTTGACTCCAGTCTGGCTTATCTCAGTGCCAATACCCTCTGTGAGGATGCTTTTGTTATGGAGATGCAGTCGAGGCCTTAATAGTTGTTCGATCCCAGGAGAATGATGACAACGGGCAGTGAGCACACTCTGTCGATCTTCACATGGCCTCATGAGAATTTCTGACTCCTGTCTGGCCGAGGGCAGCTCGCTTGCGCTTCATGATCAGGACCATCTCAGAGATGCGGCCATGAAACTTTAGACACATCTGATGCGTCAGCACCTCAGCCCTTCAGGAGCTGGTGCACAGCATCACTGGTTGCAGATGCTGGTGTGATGGGGGCCAGCCCCACCTTAAAGGTGCTGAGAGCACACAGAGAGAATGGGAGAACTCTGTGGCGCCTGCCCACTACATTCTGGCAGCAATGACCACACCGCCGAGGTGCAGCCATCAGTAATGTTTCCAGAGAGTGTGAGGCTGGACCATCACTGTGGTCTGAAGGCCGCACAGGGAAGATGCTCTGGACTGAGGCACCTGCCTTTTATCTTGTGCAGAAAAGTTTCACATCTGAGTGACAAGAACACTGCTTAGGAGTCACAGGCAGGGTTACATTCTTAGTTTATTGACAATAATGAACAATATGTACAAGAGATCAACACCCATGGCCAGGCTGTGCAACTATTTTTACCTAACTTTCCTAACCCTGCTGCAACATCTTGGTGCTCCCTGGACATCCACAGCAGTGGTGGAGGCAGCCTGCTGACTGTGGCACCCTGTCTGTGATGACTTTGGTGGGCATCCTCTGGAGAGCCAAGACTTGGAGGGCCCCAGCCTGCTTTCAGGGGCCTGCTATGTGGCAGTGGCACCCTCCTCGGCCTGTGAAGCTGGATCTGCGGAGGTCACAGGAAGATGGGATTCGGATGGGTCGGTCATCCCCAGAGTCACCTGGGTAGATGGCCCCAGAGCGTGCACCTGCTGATCCTCCCCCCCTATGGGTGCCCGAGGGCCCCTAGCTGACTGTGTGAGCGGAAGGGGTAGCTGGAGTGAGATCGAGCTGTCCAGCACCCCACTCGCATACACACTGTCGGAGGCCAACTATTACATCAGCAATGGAGCCCGCGCAGCAGTGCAGGAGTGACGTCCTGGACCAAAGTCTTCATGGTGGCTGCCTTCCTGCCAGCGTTAACTTCGGCGCATTGCAATGCCGCCACTATCACCTCAGCTTGAAGATGGACAGACTTCCCCAACGTGCCTTGCAAGCTAAGGAATGCAGTGGCCACCCCTTCCTGCTGTTCCCGAGTTTGCCTTTGCAGCTCCAGCAACTGTGACACGATCGAGTCCAGAGGCTCGTCATCTTTCTCGGACTCAGCAACGTTCTGGCCTCCGGCAATCCTTTGAGTGCCGGGGACCTGGGAAGTCCCTGCCTCTGCCTGCTGTGGATCAGAAAGTGCGATGTGCTCACCAGATTGTGATCCCGAGGCTACTCTAAAGATAGGTCCCATCGAGGTGTGTGACTCTGCGCTGGTGGAGGGTGTGGGTGAGCGCTGTGACAGGACTTAAGGGATTCCTCTTCGGAGGTTTCTTTGGAGCTTACTTGGAGGCCCTGGGCCGTGGACTCTGTCAGCTGTTTGGCAGATGTGCCTGCGAAATCAAGGGGAGATAATTAGCGCATGGCAGTGGCTTGTGAAACAGGACACATCACTCACATGATTGTTATCTGATGGATGTTGCACTGCTGGACCCTCACTCGGTTGAGCACCACCGAACTCACCGTCAGCACAGGACTGGTCCCGATCATCGCCGGCCAGCTGGATGGCTCTGTTTTCAAATTCTGTGAGAACTTTGATTTCTGGCATCCCTTCACCTGTCTGGGACCTTTCCATCCTGTTGTGAGCCAGTTTGTCCTGCATGGATAGAGATAGAGAGAGTATAGCAGGACTCCTGCCAGGCCAGATGATAAGTATGCCTGGCCTGTGTGTGGGTGGTGAGTGGTCGCATGGACTGGATGAGGACAACGACGGTATGTGTGAAAGAGTGATGTCCCTTACACTGGCAATGAGTGAGGGCCCTGTGGGTGTATGATGGGTTTGTGAGTGTGTGATTTGGGAGGAATGAAAAGAGTGACTTACCCTGCGGAATGGAGGAGATCATTCATCCTTTTGTGGCACTGGGTGACTGTCCTCTTCTGCAGGGCGTTCTCACTGACTGCCGCTGCCACTACCTCCCAAGTCCGGTTGGTAACATTGCTGCCCATCCTGTGGCCAGAGCAGGGGTAGAGCACATCCCAGGAGCCTCCACGGCATCCAGCGGTCGCTCGAGGGACCTATCATTGAAGCGGGAGGGGGGGCTGCAGTATTTTTGCTGGCCATGTCTCCCGGGCAGCGCTGGTGAGCTGGTGGTGATGAGCGCTTTGCTGGTGGCTGCCTTTTAAAGATGGCAGCCGGCGTGATGCAACAGCAGAGTGATGGTGGGCCGATGAATGTGAGCCTGCCCACCATGGAAACAGCTTGTTTCCTGGGAATGCATAAATAATGAGGTAGGCCCGGGAAGATATGCCATGAAAATCCACCATTTTCATCGGCGGGTAGGACTCCATTTTATCCGTCCACTACTGCACTTAGTGCAATTCAGGGATAATTCTGCCTGAAGAGTGTAAAGCAGGATGACAATATTTTCTCACCTGAATGCAGGCGCACACAGAGTGGGAGCACAGCAAAGTAGCCAGGATGGAAAATGTAGGTTGCCCAGCGCAGTCTGGAAAATACCTTTAGCAGCCTACACATAGACACTATACACTATATACACTATATACACTATACACTATATACACTATATACATATACACTATAAATGCAAAACTGATGTGGACATCATTCCCCTGGATGTGACGTCACATTCTTTAAACACATTTGGACATTGCGTATAAATAATATAACACAATGCATGAAGGTCAGCTTTTTTTACCCTATGCAGCCTGTTCGCTGTTGTCTCAACTATGTGAAAAAAAGATCAGAAACAGAACTTGAATCAGCATGTGAGGTAAGATCAGCTTTATGTTTAGTGGTCTTTTCATTGTGTCCTTTTATAGATGCCTGCCTCCGCTTGTAACAGAAAGTGCTGATTGGCATATTGAACTTAATAGAAATGTTTCTTTTCTGGCTGGCTGTAAATATGAAAAATCTTTTACAGCTGATTATTAAAGCAGCAATTATGCCTTTTTGAGAACACAGTTTTCACTTTACAACAAATCTCGAATCTTGCGTGTGTTCTATATCATATGTCATTCAGTCAGTGTCACAGCTATGGCAACTGTAATAGTGCTGTTCCCATCTATGTAATAACTAATGGTAATAATTACTACAGTAAAAACAATCTAGTATTTCTTTCTATTGCATTTATTATTACCTTTTAAATATTCATCAGGTACCCTAAGGCAACACACTCTACATATCTCACTTATGCATTGGATGTTTTCCAGCATGAGAAATTAAATGTTAGGGTACTCAGGACGATTTTTGTGAATGAAGGGCTCTTCCAGGGACATTGTTTATCCAGAAACACAGAACCTCATCCAGGGACTGTCCTTGAAAAATAAAGGCGTGTGGCAGCCCTAGTGTAAGGGTGGAAATTTTCATCGGTTCATTGATTTCTAATTGAATGTATTCTGTGGGAACTTCAACAACATACATACCCTCAAGAGAAGAATAGAATCACTGACAAAAACTTTGGGATTTCTGCAATTAAATGCAGACCCTAGACGTTGCTGTCATTTTCAAAGGCATAATAATGGTGAACATTGACAGTTCCCTATCATTCCTACTGCTAAATTCACACAAATGATGCCTGAGCTATTGAGTCTGCCGACACTTCAAGCCTAGGAAAGGAGTTGTTCAGAATAGATAACATAGGGTGCAGACTTAGGTCCACATTTTGGTGTTTTGTTTGATTTACCTTTTGTGGGGAGGAGAACATGGCAAAACTTCATAGAAACATTTCTCAGAGGATGACATAGGTTGAGTAGAGGACAACAGAATGCATTGCACTTGGTGTTTAGAAGGATTCAGCTTGTTACGCTAAATATTTTTTTTGTTGTTGTTCCACGTTTCATATTCTTAGGACAACTTTCCAGGCACCACATTGGCATTCTGTAACCAAATAAATGAGCGATTGATTTAAGTTGATTCTCACATTCCATCCTCCTGCTCTTTATGAATTGAACCCTCTTGGTTCTGCTTGTTTGTTAACCAGATGAATTTAGCTGAGGTTTTGGAACAACCGGGACAAGGAACTGCCACTCAGAAACTGACTTGTGCTGCAGAAAAACCATTGCTGCACTAATTCACTGCCAAAGATCTTTCTTTGAGTTACTGTGAGAGGAAAGAGGCTGTGAGTCATGTTATGTTCTCAAATGTGCAGGTCAGTCAAGCTGAGTACTTAAAAGTCATTAGACAGCATGACTTGATAGCACTGAAAAGATCACTTTCCAATTGTGTGACCAAGTCATTATTTATAAAATTGTTTCATAGAAACTGTATCAATGGAAAATTCGGTGAGAGAAAATGTCATAATGGAGGTTATGATGTTTTGAGGTACGGCCGCACTGATCTGGCTCTCCTTTAGCTCACCACATTGAAATGGAATTTACCCTTTCAATTTCAGTTTCCTCTCACGTTATGTCTCCTTGAACTTAAGCCTCCATGATGAATAGTGGCAGAAATATCCTATTATTCAGCCCACTGCATTCACACTAAAGCAACTTGTAAAGACTGGACACTAATTTTTAAAGTAAAGGTTATGATTCGTATTAAGAGAAAATTAGAGGCAATTTTCCTTATATTTCACCTAATCCCTGAAAAAGCTGAAATTCTATTTAACCCAATGATGTGTACCAGATGCGTTGTGTTGCCATCCATCATTTATATAAAGAATAAAAGATCGCTAAGAAATCATTACAAGGTTGTATTTTTATTTATGCTATAAGCCAGTAAGATATTAAGGAGATCAGATGGACTTTGAAGTGCTTTATCAATGTCATCTAAACACACTGCAACCACCATGTAACATAGATTGAAAGGCACTGTTCTTTATTAGATATGTAGATGTGCTGACTATTTCATAAAAATTAATTACAGAGTTGAACTGAAAATAGCTTGGCTACACTCTATTTTGTGACTCAAAAAAAAGTACCGTTATTATATTATGTGATTCACATTGTAGTGCTTCAATTTGGGTGGCGTATAACTTTAGATCAATCCTTTATTTGTCTAACATCCATGCAATGAACTCTATGCAACTGGTATTCTTCTGAGATGAATCAACAACCTGCCATAAAATTACTGAGCAAATTCTCTTTAAGATCTGCAACAGTCAGAAAAATTGGAATTTATTGAGTCTAATTTCTTGTGTACTTTTAAATTAATGAGAGTTTCCCGAAACCTATTGTGTGTTTGTATTTAAATTACATTCTAACTTTGTAGAGTCCAGAATTATTGTTAAAAGTATTGTGGAGAATTTGACATTAATTAAGAAATAAATATTTTTTATATGGGGTGTGAACTTTTTTCTTGACTATTCTAATACTTGTTGAAGTGATAAAACTTTTATATTTGTTGTGCACATGAAGAGTTTCAAAGATTTGTCCAGTATAAAATCATGCTGTGCTCACAAAACTGGCTCCCCTAATAATAGGGCAATAACAAATTAAGCTCAATTTGGTGTCACATTCTGGAATGGTGATAAGATTTTGTACTGAGGTGTATACCCACCGAGTAACATATGCTTGGCCCCAATTAATGTTCCAGGACCAACCCTAATTTTATATTTCCTGCAAGCTGCTGGCATATAATCACCCATTAGAGTGAAATCATAGATTTGGAGTGGGATATTGTAGATTGCTGTGTCTATTTAAATTGGTTCTAATTGTTATTTAAAGGGAAAGATAGTTCTTCAGGTGAACCTATAGAAGGAAGATTCAATTACTTATTTGCAATTCACAGACTTATTTATAATCGAACACTGGCAAGACAGAGCACCCAAATTTCCTAATAGTGCAAGAAAAATGCAGCAGCCCTTTTATATCAGCATCAGAAAGGACGGTAAAACATAATGGTACATAGCACCTGACCAAATATAATGCAAGGATCAAAAAAATTTGCATTACACAGAGGGATTGAACCAAATCAGGAAAATTTGCAGACTTAAATAAATCAGCCAAGGTTAAGCTATCCACTTATACTTCATACCAAAGAGATGGACAAAGTGTTCCAACACATTGACTAAAGCCTCACATAAAGCACATACTTCTTTGACTGTTTCGTCATGCATTCCAAATGGAAGTAGGGCATCAATTCTTGCTGTAACGTATTGCTGGTACTCTTGGCATATTGACAACATAAAATCTCAACAAATTCATGCAACAAATTCCTCTAACAAAGCCTGTCTGTGTGAAGCAGTTCATGTACTCACACGTAGGACGGGTTCTGGCATGGAAGATTGGGTGTCACTTTATATGTTCCCAACACTCCCAACACGTCAAAGCTGCTTGTTGACTTATAGGGCAAAGTGGCAATAATGGTAAGAAGCAAACCAGAGCTATAGGATTTGGAATTATTTCTCCCTGAACACCTTTTTATAAAACCCTGTGATTAAAGAGGTCATACATTGTGAAGGGGGAGGATTCCTTTATCCATTATTCCAAAATTACCATTTTTCTCATACTCTCTTATTCACACGCTCACTCATTGTAAGGCAATAAGCACTCAAGCACAGCCCCATGCTACACATTCAATTAATACCTGAAAGGGGAACATGCCCAAGTTTCTTTCTTTTATTTTTCCATAGGTATTCTTCAAGAAACAGCAACTGCCGTCCAAGAAACCAGCGCCCTTCATCCCTCTTAATAATATTTGTAAGCACCGGAACCAGATTATACACAGGGAGTTAATGAACTTGAGAAGCTAGTAGTGACTGAGTCATTGTTTACAGTAGGAAGAGCATGTGATGGTGGCAGAGGAGGACTAGTAACCAGCTATCCAGATGGTATTTGAGAAATATGGTAATGAAGTGAAACTGGGTAGCTGTGTCATGCTCCTGTTGTTATTCAGTGAGAACAGACGTGAAAATACTGACCGTGCTGATCAATATATCTGTCACCTGTCTGATAGGTACATAGCCAGCACATTGGTTGATGTTGCAGATGATCTCTACGTAACCTGGAGGGAAATACATTCAAACATTTGAGGACAGTGATAACCTTGACTGCCACTGGAATATCCTATTGTAGTTTGGATTCAAATGGTGCAGCAGTGGCTCTGGTTCTATGCTGAGACTCTGTGAGAGTGTTTGTCCTTTGTTATTACATAGTAGTTATGACAGGGCCTGCATACATAGCTGGTGGTATCATGGTGACTGCCAGTGGTCCAGTTATAGGAACACAGGAAATGGGAGCAGGACTAGGCCATATGGCCCATCAAGCATGATTTATTTTATTTTGTATCACTTTTACCATGAAACAATATGACCTGGGAACTGACAGCAATTGCTATCATTAATGTAATGCTTTTGGTCAACTGGCATGGGGTTCTGTAGCTTGTAGTTAGATGACTTGTTACTTCCTGAGCTGGAGTGACTGTTTTTATGTCCATTCTCCTTTCACTATATTTGTCTATTTTGTTCAACATTTGTAACTGTTTTAATTGTAGTTGACTTCTTTGCAGTCTGCAGTCAATATTCGACTGTTTCTGATACCACATAAGCTTTCCCATATGATCTGATTCCCAAAAAGGAAAGAAAATAGTCCACAAGGAAACAAACAAAAAAAAGGAAGAAATACAGAAAAATGATATTGACAGTGCTAAAAAAAAGTAAAAGACCATTGAGGGGGGGCAGGGAATAAAAGGAAAAAATATTCATTAAAAATATTTTGTTCCTGTAAGAATTCTTTTGAAATTGGAACCTCTCTTTATAGGCACACCAGATGGATTCAACACACAGCATGATTCCACTATGAATGACAGGAAATTGCATGCAATCTGATTTACATATATTATCATCTTATTTGAATATTACACAAAAGCTCTTGCACAAAATATGCAAGGGCAGTCAATCAGCTAGACTGGAAAATTGCATGTTAGGGTATTCCAGTGGTCTTTACACACACATTTTACACAAGCAGGAATGATCCTACCAGATAGAAAATGTCAAATGTTCTAGTTTACAAAACACTGTATATGAGCACACTCAACGTTAGTGGTTCATACACATACTAATAAAATTATAAATGGGGGTTCAAGATTTGAACCCGGAAACAGTGGATTTACATTTCATGCTAATATGTGTCTGCTCAGGATTTAAGAATTTAAAAAAAAAATTCATTCATGGGGTGTGGGCTTCGCTGGCTGGGCCAGTATTTATTGTCCATCCCTTGTTGCCCTTGAGAAGGTGGTGGTGAGATGCCTTCTTGAACTGCTGCAGTCCCTGTGGTGTAGGTACACCTAAAGTGCTGTTAAGGAGGGAGTTCCAGGATTTTGAGCCAGCGACAGTGAAGGAATGGTGATATATTTCCAAGTCAGGACAGTGAATGGCTTGGAGGGGAACTTCCAGGTGGTGATGTTCCCATCTATTGGCTGCCCTTGTCCTTCTAGATGGTAGTGGTCGTGGGTTTGAAAGGTGCTGTTGAAGGAGGTGAATTCCTGGTACATGATTTTGGTTTAATTGAAACGTTAACATTTACTAAAGGGCATTTATAATCTCCGGTTTGTCTATAGCCACTTGCAGTCTGCCATTATGGTAAACATGTTCCAATCTATTTGAATATCATATTACCAGGATAAACATAATGAATACTCTCATATTCCAGCCCACTCTGTCAGAGCTGCTTCAGTTACCAAGTATACGGAATATCATTGTCAATATCAATTCTGCAGCTGCTTAATGTTCCAGTTCTTTGCAGATGCTTCACTAGAGACTCAAGTCCCAGAGAGTCTCCAGTGAAACTTCTGCAAACAGCCATTGCTGGAGCCACATGTAAGGCATGGCCACTTGAACAAGTAATCCATGGGCAGAATTTTACATCTCGCAGGCGGATGCAAGCCCGACCTGATCGGGGATAAAATAGTGTGCGATACTTTGGTCTGCAGGCGCGCGCGAGAGTCTTTTCCGCTGCGTGCCAATGAGAATCAGCACCTTCACAAACAGTACCCCAGTGAGACTCACCACCATTAGGAACTGTCCCCCACTAAGAGTCAGCACCTTCAGGAACTGTCCCCCAGTGAGACTCACCACCATCAGGAACTGTCCCCCAGTGAGAGTCAGCACATTCAGGAACCGTACCCTAGTGAGAGTCAGCACCTTCAGGAACTGTACTCCAGTGAAGTCATCACATTCAGGAACCGTACCCTAGTGAGAGTCAGTACATTCAGGAACTGTACCCAGTGAGAGTCAGCATATTCAGGAGCTGTACCCAAGTGAGAGTCAGCACATTCAGGAACCATACCCCAGTGAGAGTCAGCACATTCAGGAACTGTACTCCAGTGAAGTCATCACATTCAGGAACCGTACCCTAGTGAGAGTCACTATATTCAGGAACTGTATCCTAGTGAGATTCAGCAGATTCAGGAACTGTACCCTAGAGGGAGTCAGCACCTTCAGGAACTGTACCCTCGTAAGAGTCAGCACATTCAGGAACTGTATCCTAGTGATAGTCAGCTCATTCAGGAAGTGTACCCTAGTGAGAGTCAGCATATTCAGGAACTTTACTCCAGTGAGAGTCAGCACATTCAGGAACTGTACCCCAGTGAGAGTCTGCACATTCAGGAACCGTACCCCAGTGAGAGTCAGCACATTCAGGAGCTGTACCCAAGTGAGAGTCAGCACCTTCAGGAACTGTACTCCAGTGAGAGTCAGCACATTCAGGAACTGTACCCCAGTGAGAGTCTGCACATTCAGGAACCGTACCCCAGTGAGAGTCAGCACATTCAGGAGCTGTACCCAAGTGAGAGTCAGCACCTTTCAGAACTGTACTCCAGTGAGGGTCAGCACATTCAGGAACCATACCTTAGAGAGAGTCAGCACATTCAGGAACTGTACCCAAGTGAGAGTCAGCATCTTTCAGAACTGTACCCTAGTGAGAGTCAGCACATTCAGGAACCGTACCCCAGTGAGAGTCAGCACATTCAGGAACCATACCCTACTGAGAGTCAGCACATTCAGGAACTGTACCCTAGTGAGAGATAGCCTATTCAGGAACTGTACCCCAGTGAGAGTCAGCACATTCAGGAACTGTACCCCAGTGAGAGTCAGCACATTCAGGAACCGTACACTAGTGAGAGTCAGCACATTCAGGAACTGTACCCCAGATAGAGTCAGCACATTCAGGAACCGTACCCAAGTGAGAGTCAGCACATTCAGGAACTGTACTCCAGTGAGAGTCAGATCTTTCAGGAACCGTACCCCACTGCAAGTCAGCACAATCAGGAACCATACCTTAGAGAGAGTCAGCACATTCAGGAACTGTACCCTAGTGAGAGTCAGCACCTTCAGGAACTGTACCCTCGTGAGAGTCAGCACATTCAGGAACTGTACCCTAATGACAGTCAGCATATTCAGGAACTATACTCCAGTGAGAGTGAGCACATTCAGGAACCATACCAGTGAGAGTCAGCACATTCAGGAACTGTATCCCAGTGAGAGTCTGCAGACTCAGGAGCTGTACCCAAGTGAGAGTCAGCACCTTCAGGAACTGTACTCCAGTGAGAGTCAGCACATTCAGAAACTGTCCCCCAGTGAGAGTCAGCACCTTCAGGAACTGTACCCCAGTGAGAGTCAGCACATTCAGGAGCTGTACCCAAATGAGAGTCAGCACCTTTCAGAACTGTACTCCAGTGAGAGTCAGCACATTCAGGAACCATACCTTAGAGAGAGTCAGCACATTCAGGAACTGTACCCAAGTGAGAGGCAGCACCTTTCAGAACTGTACCCTAGTGAGAGTCAGCACATTCAGGAACCGTACCCCAGTGAGAGTCAGCACATTCAGGAACCATACCCTACTGAGAGACAGCACATTCAGGAACTGTACCCCAGTGCAAGTCAGCACAATCAGGAACCATACCTTAGAGAGAGTCAGCACATTCAGGAACTGTACCCTAGTGAGAGTCAGCACCTTCAGGAACTGTACCCTCGTGAGAGTCAGCACATTCAGGAACTGTACCCTAATGACAGTCAGCATATTCAGGAACTATACTCCAGTGAGAGTGAGCACATTCAGGAACCATACCAGTGAGAGTCAGCACATTCAGGAACTGTATCCCAGTGAGAGTCTGCAGACTCAGGAGCTGTACCCAAGTGAGAGTCAGCACCTTCAGGAACTGTACTCCAGTGAGAGTCAGCACATTCAGAAACTGTCCCCCAGTGAGAGTCAGCACCTTCAGGAACTGTACCCCAGTGAGAGTCAGCACATTCAGGAGCTGTACCCAAATGAGAGTCAGCACCTTTCAGAACTGTACTCCAGTGAGAGTCAGCACATTCAGGAACCATACCTTAGAGAGAGTCAGCACATTCAGGAACTGTACCCAAGTGAGAGTCAGCACCTTTCAGAACTGTACCCTAGTGAGAGTCAGCACATTCAGGAACCGTACCCCAGTGAGAGTCAGCACATTCAGGAACCATACCCTACTGAGAGACAGCACATTCAGGAACTGTACCCCAGTGCAAGTCAGCACATTCAGGAACTGTACCCGAGTGAGAGTCAGCACATTCAGGAACCATACCCCAGTGAGAGTCAGCACCTTCAGGAACCGTACCCCAGTGCACGTCAGCACGTTCAGGAACTGTACTCCAGTAAGAGTCAGCACATTCAGGAACTGTACCCCAGTGAGAGTCAGCACATTCAGGAACCGTACACTAGTGAGAGTCAGCACATTCAGGAACTGTACCCCAGATAGAGTCAGCACATTCAGGAACCATACCCAAGTGAGAGTCAGCACATTCAGGAACTGTACTCCAGTGAGAGTCAGATCTTTCAGGAACTGTACCCCAGTGCAAGTCAGCACATTCAGGAACCGTACCCAAGTGAGAGTCAGCACATTCTGGAACTGTACCCCAGCGAGAGTCAGCACATTCAGGAACCGTACCCCAGTGAGAATCAGCACATTCAGGAACTGTACCCTAGTGAGAGTCAGCATATTCAGGAACTGTACTCCAGTGAGAGTCAGCACATTCAGGAACTGTATCCTAGTGAGAGTCAGCACATTCAGGAACCGTACCGCAGTGAGAGTCAAAATATTCAGGAGCTGTACCCAAGTGAGAGTCAGCACATTCAGGAACAGTACCCTAGTGAGAGTCAGCACATTCAGGAACTGTACCCTAGTGACAGTCAGAATATTCAGGAACTATACTCCAGTGAGAGTGAGCACATTCAGGAACCATACCAGTGAGAGTCAGCACATTCAGGAACTGTATCCTAGTGCGAGTCAGCACATTCAGGAACTGTACCCCAGTGAGAGTCTGCACATTCAGGAACCGTACCCCAGTGAGAGTCAGCACATTCAGGAGCTGTACCCAATTGAGAGTCAGCACCTTCAGGAACTGTACTCCAGTGAGAGTCAACACATTCAGAAACTGTCCCCCAGTGAGAGTCAGCACCTTCAGGAACCGTACCCCAGTGAGAGTCAGCACGTTCAGGAGCTGTACCCAAGTGAGAGTCAGCACCTTTCAGAACTGTACTCCAGTGAGAGTCAGCACATTCAGGAACCATACCTTAGAGAGAGTCAGCACCTTTCAGAACTGTATCCTAGTGCGAGTCAGCACATTCAGGAACTGTACCCCAGTGAGAGTCTGCACATTCAGGGACCGTACCCCAGTGAGAGTCTGCACATTCAGGAGCTGTACCCAAGTGAGAGTCAGCACCTTCAGGAACTGTACTCCAGTGAGAGTCAGCACATTCAGAAACTGTCCCCCAGTGAGAGTCAGCACCTTCAGGAACTGTACCCCAGTGAGAGTCAGCACATTCAGGAGCTGTACCCAAGTGAGAGTCAGCACCTTTCAGAACTGTACTCCAGTGAGAGTCAGCACATTCAGGAACCATACCTTAGAGAGAGTCAGCACATTCAGGAACTGTACCCAAGTGAGAGTCAGCACCTTTCAGAACTGTACCCTAGTGAGAGTCAGCACATTCAGGAACCGTACCCCAGTGAGAGTCAGCACATTCAGGAACCATACCCTACTGAGAGTCAGCACATTCAGGAACTGTACCCCAGTGAGAGACAGCACATTCAGGAACTGTACCCCAGTGCAAGTCAGCACATTCAGGAACTGTACCCCAGTGAGAGTCAGCACATTCAGGAACCATACCCCAGTGAGAGTCAGCACCTTCAGGAACCACACCCCAGTGCAAGTCAGCACATTCAGGAACAGTACCCCAGTGAGAGTCAGCACATTCAGGAACTGTACCCCAGTGAGAGTCAGCACATTCAGGAACCGTACACTAGTGAGAGTCAGCACATTCAGGAACTGTACCCCAGTGAGAGTCAGCACATTCAGGAACTATACCCCAGATAGAGTCAGCACATTCAGGAACCGTACCCAAGTGAGAGTCAGCACATTCAGCAACTGTACCCCAGATAGAGTCAGCACATTCAGGAACCGTACCCAAGTGAGAGTCAGCACATTCAGCAACTGTACTCCAGTGAAAGTCAGATCTTTCACGAACTGTACCCCAGTGCAAGTCAGCACATTCAGGAACCGTACCCCAGTGAGAGTCAGCACATTCTGGAACTGTACCCAAGTGAGAGTCAGCACATTCAGGAACCGTACCCCAGTGAGAGTCAGCACATTCAGGAACCGTACCCCAGTGAGAGTCAGCACATTCAGGAACTGTACTCCAGTGTGAGTCAGCACATTCAGGAACCGTACCCCAGTGAGAGTCAGCACATTCAGGAACCGTACCCCAGTGAGAGTCAGCACATTCAGGAACTGTACCCCAGTGAGAGTCAGCACATTCAGGAACTGTACTCTAGTGAGAGTCAGATCTTTCAGGGTTGGTGGGCAGATTAATCAGCGAGGTAGCCTTTGGATTTTGGAGGAAACGTCATCAGCGGGTGGGATGAGTTTTCCGAGAATAATTTTTTAAAAAATGTTTTGACAGAATTTTTATTATCATAGGATGTAATTTTCCCAGAATTGCATTAAGTGCGGGTGGGTAAAATGGAGTCCTACCCGCCGACAAAAATGGTGGGTTTTCATACCGTATCGTTGAAAGCCCACTTCAGTATTTTTTTCACTCCAGCAAAACATGCCGTTTCCATGGTGAGCGGGCTCTCATTCGTCCACCCACCATCACTCCACTGTTGCATCACGCTGGTTGCCATCTTTAAAAGGCAGCCACCAGCAAAGCGCTCATCACCACCAGCTCACCACCGCTGCCCATGGGACATGGTCAACAAAGGATAAAAGACTGCAGCCCCCCTGCTTCAACAATGGGACCCTCGAGCAACTGCTGAATGCCGGGTAGGCCCAGCAGGATGTGCTCTAACCCTGCTCTGGCCGCAGGATGGTCAGCAAAGTTACCAACCTGGCTTGGGAGGCAGTGGCAAGGGTGGTCATCACAAACGGCCTGCAGAGCAGGGCAGCGACCCAATGCTGCAAAAGGATGAATGATCTCTTCCGTTCCACCAGGGTATGTCACTCTTTTCATCATTCCCAACTCACACGCTCACAAACCCATCACACATCCACAGGGCCCTCACTCACTGCCAGTGCAATGGACATTGCCATTCACTCTGTCACACACAACATCTTTGTCCTCATCCAGTCCATGGGACCATTCACCACCCACACAGGCCAGACATACTTATCACCTGGCCTGGCAGGCATGCTGATACACTCTCCCCATCTTTATCTATGCAGGACAAACCAGCACACAACAGGAGGGAAAGGTCGTAAACAGGTGGAGGGATGCCGGAGAACAATGATCTGACAGAATTCGAAATCAGAGCTATCCAGCTGGCTGGTGAGGATCTGGACCGGTGCTGTGCTGATGTTGAGGTCAACGCTGCTCTACTAAGTGAAGATCCAGCAGTGCAACATCCATTAGGCAACCATGCACTAATCTAACCCTTCACAGGCCACTGCCACGCACTAATTATCTCTCCTTGCTTTCACAGGCACATCTGCCAAACAGCCAACAGAGTTCATGACCCAGGGCCTCCAATCAAGCCCCGAAGAAACCTGTGAAGAGGAATCTGAAGGCAGCCTCCCTCAAGTCCCGTCACAGCGCTCACCCACACTCTCCACCACAGAATCACAAGATCACAGTATCACAGTGAAGAAGAGGCCCTTCAGCCCATCGAGTCTGCACCGACACATGAGAAACACCTGACCTACCTACCTAATCCCATTTACCAGCACTTGGCCCATAGCCTTGAATGTTATGACATGCCAAGTGCTCATCCAGGTACTTTTTAAAGGGTGTGAGGCAACCCACTTCCACCACCCTCCCAGGCAGCGCATTCCAGACCGTCACCACCCTCTGGGTAAAAAGGTTTTTCCTCACATTCGCCCTAAACCTCCTGCCCCTCACCTTGAACTTATGTCCCTTGTGACTGACCCTTCAACTAAGGGGAACAACTACTCCCTATCCACCCTGTCCGTGCCCCTCATAATCTTGTACACCTCGATCAGGTCGCCCCTCAGTCTTCTCTGCTCTAACAAAAACAGCAAGTCTATCCAACCTCTCTTCATAACTTAAATGTTTCATCCCAGGCAACATCCTGGTGAATCTCCTCTGCACCCCCTCCAGTGCATCACATCCTTCCTATAATGTGGCGACCAGAACTGCACACAATACTCCAGCTGTGGCCTCACCAAGGTTCTGTACAACTCCAACATGACCTCCCTACTTTTGTAATCTATGCCTCGATTGATAAAGGCAAGTATTGCATATGCCTTTTTCACCACCCCACTAACATGCCCCGCCACCTTCAGAGATCTATGGACACAAACGCCAAGGTCCCTTTGTTCCTCAGAACTTCCTAGTGTCATGCCATTCATTGAATACTTCCTTGTCAAATTACTCCCTCCAAAGTGTATCACCTCACACTTTTCAGGGTTAAATTCCATCTGCCACTTATCTGCCCATTTGACCATCCCGTCTATATCTTCCTGTAGCCCAAGACACTGAACCTCACTGTTAACCACCCGGCCAATCTTTGTGTCATCGCAAACTTACTGATCCTACCCCCCCCCCCACATAGTCATCTATGTCGTTTATATAAATGATGAATAATAGGGGACCCAGCACAGATCCCTTTGGTACGCCAATGGACACTGACTTCCAGTCACTAAAGCATCCTTCTGTCATCACCCTCTGTCTCTTACAACTAAGCCAATTTTGAATCCACCTAATCAAATTACCCTGTATCCCATGTGTTTTGCCTTCTTTATAAGTCCCCCATGTGGGACCTTGTCAAAGGCTTTGCTGAAATCCATATAAACTACATCAACTACACTAATCTCATCTACACACCTGGTCACCTCCTCAAAAAATTGAATCAAATTCGTTAGGCATGACCTCCCTCTGACAAAGCCATGCTGACTATCCCTGATCAAGCTTTACCTCTCCAAGTGGAGATAGATCCTCTCCTTCAGAATTTTCTCCCATAGTTTCCCTACCACTGATGTGAGACTCACTGGCCTGTAGTTCCCTGGCCTATCTCTACATCCCTTCTTAAATAACGGAACCACATTAGCTGTTCTCCAGTCCTCTGGCACCTCCCCTGTGGCCAGAGAGGAATTAAAAATTTAGGTCAGAGCCCTTGCGATCTCCTCCCTTGCCTCCCTAAGCAGTCTGGGAATCCGGACCTGGAGATTTGTCCATTTTTAAGCCTGTCAACACCTCCAATACCTTGTCACTCCCTATATCAATTTGCTTAAGAACCTCGCAGTCTCTCTCCCCAAGTTCGATACCTTCATCCTCATTCTCTTGGGTGAAGACGGATGTGAAGTATTTGTTCAATACTCTACCGATGTCCTCTGGCTCCACCCATAGATTGCCCCCTTGGTCCCTAATGGGCCCTACTCTTTCCCTGGTTATCCTCTTCCCATTAATATACTTATAGAATATTGGGATTTTCCCTACTTTTACCAGCCAGAGCTTTCTCATATCCCCTCTTTGCTCTCCTATCATAAGCTCCACCCTGCACTTTCTGTATTCCACTAATACCTCCGCTGATTTGCTCCCCTTGTACCTGCTAAAAGCCTCTCTTTTCCTTCTCATCATATCCTGAATATCTCTGGTCATCCATGGTTCTCTGGGCTTGTTACTCCTTCCTATCACCCTAGAGGGAACATGTTGAGCCTGTACCCTCCCCATTTCCTTCTTGAATGACTGCCCTGCTTCTCTGTAGATTTCCCGAGAATTAGCTGTTCCCAGTCTACCTTGGTCATATCCTGCCGTATTTAACTAAAATTCACTCTCCCCCAATCCAAAACATTTTTTTGCAACTTGTCTATTTCTTTGTCCGTAACAAGCTTAAATTGTATCATGTTGTGATTGCTATTGCTAAAATACTCGCCCACCACCACCTCAGCCACCTGTCCGGTTTCATTCCCCAGAATTAGATCCGGCAACGCACCGTCCCTTGTTGGACCCTCTACATATTGACCTAAAAAGTTCTCCTGTACACATTTCAAGAAATCCACTCCATCCAAACCCTTAACAGTGTGTCTATCCCAATTAATGTTGGGAAAGTTGAAATCATTTAATGTAATTACCCTATTATTGTTTTTACACACCTTCGCAAATTTTGCACATATTGCTCCTCAATTTCCCACTGACTATCTGGGGGTCTATAATAAACACCTAACAATGTGGCTGCCCCTTTTTTATTCCTAAGCTCTACCCACAAAGCTTTATTCGATGCCCCCTCCAAGATATCATCCCTCCTTACTGCAGTTACCGACTCCTTAACTAATAATGCAATGCCTCCTCCACTCTTACCCCCTCCCCTGACTCACCTGAAGATTCTATATCCTGGAATGTTGAGTTGCCAATCCTGCCCCTCCCTCAACCATGTCTCAGTGATGACTACTATATCACAATTCCACGTGTCAATCCTCCGCCTTAACTCATTCGTTTTACCTGTAATACTCCTGGCATTAAAGTAGAGGCCATCCAGCCTTGCCCTACTCCCCTGAAATTTAATGCAGCTGTACTCCCTCTGACTTGATTATTTTACTGTATTATGATGTGTCCTTATTCTGCTAACATTCTGTGTCCCGTCCCTCTGCCGAATTATTTAAACTCCTCCCAACAGCACTAACAAACCCGCCCGCAAGCATGTTAGTCCCACTCTGGTTCAGATGTAGACTGTCCCGCTTGTACAGGTCCCACCTTCCCCAGAAATGGTCCCAGTGATCCAGGAATCTAAAACCCTCCCTCCTGCACCAACTCTTAAGCCACGTATTCATCTGCGCTATTCTCCTATTTCTGAACTCGGTGGCATGTGGCATTGGGAGTAATCCAGAGATTACAACCAGAGAGGTCCTGCTTTTCAGTCTATTGCCTAATTCTTGATGCAAGACCTCATCCCTCTTTCTACCTATGTCATTGGTACCAACATGTACCATGACTTCTGCCTTATCGCCCTCCCTTCAGGATGCCCTGCAGCCATTCAGTGACATCCAGACCCTGGCACCAGGGAGGCAACACACCATCTTGGAGTCACATTGATGGCCACAGTAGAACCTATCTGTTCCCCTGACTATATAATCCCCTATTACTATTGCTCTTCCTCCCTTCCTCCCCTCCTGTACAGACAGGCTGCTTGTGGCGCCAGAAGCTTGGCTCTGTTTGCACTCCCTGGAGGAACCAGTGCCCTCATCAGCCTCCAAAATGGAATACTGATTTGCGAGTGGGATCTCAGGGGACTCGTGAACTACCTACCTGTTTCTCTTGGACTGCCTGGTGGTCACCCATTCCCTTCCTTCCTCAAGTCCCTTCAGCTGCAGTGTGACCGCCTCTCTAAACATGCTTTCCACGATGCTCTCAGACTTGCTGATGCTCCACAGTGTCCCCAGCCGCTGTTCCAGCTCTGAAACCCGAGCTTCCAGGAGCTGCAGCTGGACACACTTCCTGCACACATGCTGGTGCCGGGCACTAGAAATGTTCCCAGCTTCCCAAATGGAGCACGAGGAGCACACCACGGCTTTGAGCGCTCCTGCCATGACTTATCCCTTTAAATTAAACCTTTTAAATCAATTACTCTAGGGCCCTTCTTTCCTGATCCTTGTTACTACAGAATATACAAACTTTAAACCACAAAAAGACCTTAAGCTATAAGCGATGAAAGTAATAAATACTTACCCGACCTTACCCACTACTTACCAGTCTTGTAGCCTCTACTGCTGCAGCAGGGCAAGATCACTCTCTGAAGATTTAAGAAGTTGGATAGCAAAGAAAAAAATACAAAGATCACCTCATCCCCTCTACACCGAATTCCCACTGTGCACCAAATTGCCAATACCCACACTCACTCTGGCTATGTCTCACTCACGATGAGCTCTCTCCCTTCTCCTTGTGCAAGCACACTATAGTGTGCTTCTAAATAGACCCTTTCTTAAATAGAGCTGAGATGACTCACACTAGTTAAGCTTCAAATAGTAATCAACACCTCTTCAGGCCCTAAACAGGCTTCAGGTGATTGACAGTGTACTGTCACCAGTGCAGAGACACACACCTTGGTGTGACCTAACTTTAGAGTAGCCTCGAGATCACAATCTGGTGAGCACAGCACACTTTCAGATCCACAGCAGGCAGAGGCATGGACTTCCCAGACCCCTGGCACTCAGAGGACTGCTGGAGGCCTGAACGTTGCTGATTCCGAGTCAGATGACGAGCCTCTAGACTCGGTCATGTCACAGTTGCTGGAGTGGCAAAGGCAAGCTCGGGGAACACCAGGAAAGGATGTCTGCTGCACTCCTCAGATTGCAAGGCACGATGGAGGAGTCCATCGTCTTTAGGCTGAGGTGATATCACCGGCCTTGCAATGCACTAAGGTCAACACTGGCAGGATGGCGGCTGCTATGGAGGTCTTGGTCCAGGACGTCACTCCTGCACTGTTGCATGGGCTTAACTCCATGACTGATGCCATAATTGGCCTCCAACAGTCTGTACGCTAGAGGGATGCTGAGCAACTCGATTTCACTCCAGCTACCCCTTGTGAGGATCTACGAGGACACCTTACTGCATGTCATCATCATCCTCCACAAATCTGGCAGCTATGAGGACCATTGTGGTAATTTGTTTGCGGAGCCAGAAGACGTAGGTAGGGTTCTAAATTAATACTTTGTGTCGGTGTTCACAAGTGAGAGGGACGATGTGGGTGTGGAAATCAAGCAGAAAGACTGTGATATAATTAAAGAAATTAGCATAGAAAGGGAGGAGGTTCTAAGTGGTCTGGCAGGCTTAAAAGAAGATAAATCTCCAGGCCCAGTTGAAATGTATCCCAGGCTGTTGAGTGAGGCAAGCTTGCTGGCCCTTTGGTGCCTCTGCATTGATTGCATGGACAGGCAGGCTAAGAGCCCGACCCCAATCATATCACTGTGGCTGTGCCTGATTTGTCTCAGTTGCAGAGGCATGGTCAGTTTATACAGCTGTCCCTACTGCGTGGTCACTCCCTTCACTTACCCTGCCCTCCACCTCGATTGCCTGTGCGCGGGATGCAGCACCAGGACAGCACTTGACTCTCCCGCCCCACCCCGGCCAAATAAGGCTCTGAGGCCGGCCAGCACTTACCCCTGGTGCCCTTGAGGCCTGTAAACAACAGGCGAGCCATGGAGAACGCTGCTGCTCACTCACCTCAGCTCCCCCAAAGTGAAGGCTGCCAAGTGCACATTGCCCGCATGCTGTTGTGAAACACGTCGGTGTGCTTTCCCGCCTACATGGATGGATGATACGGCGGGGTTCCAGGAGCTTGGTGGGATGGCCTTTTAATTATATGCTAATGTATTACAATTAGCTCCCTGCCAATTGATGGTGGGAAACGCGGCCCACCTTTGGCGGGCTGAGCAGACAATCACAACCTGCCTTCACGCCATATTTTCCGCGCATGCCCGCCAGCAGTGAGTTCAGAAAATTCCACCCTGTATGTTCAGGTGAGCGAGTCCTATGTTGGGATTTTTTTTTTTCTGCATTTCATAATCTTTATTTTTTTTGTTTCTAAAATTCTTCAGCTCCCTGAGGCAGCTCTCTGCCTTCAGGGATCTTTCATTCTGCGCTCCCCTGTCCCTGAGCTGACTTCAACGCTTGCCCTACTCCAGCTCCCACCCCGGGCAGCGCTGAGCTTCTCAGCGCCCGTTTCGCGCTGGCTGGCTGGCTGGCCGGCTGCTAATTGGCCAGCCGGCGTGAAATCGCGGTCGGGGGCCGATTGCGGGCAGGAGCCCGTTTTACAGCCGCTCCCGGGCCCACGCAACACACCCGCCCAACGATCCAAAAATCCTGCCCGCTGAGTTCAATGGCAGGGCAGAGCAGAAAGCTCATGTAACCTTTTGTAGAAGGGCCTCATGATATTCTTCCAGTCAGTCAGTGTTTAGGTGAGAAAGGAAATAGAACTTGAATGTCTATAGCACGTTTCATGATTTCAGCATGTCCCAAAGCACTTCAAAGCTAATGATTTATTTTAGAGGTGTAGGCGCAGTCAGACAATTTGCATTCAGCAAGCTTTCACAAAAAACAATGAGGGAAATAACAGTTAATTTTTTTTTATGATGCTGGCTGAGGGATAATGATTCGCCAAGAATCCTGGACAACTGCCTTGCTTTTCTTTAAATAGTGCTATGGAAATTTTTGACATCAAACGGAGGCACTTCTCAGATGAACATCTCATCTGAAAACAGTACCACTGACAGTGCAGCGCTCTTTTAGTGCTGCAGTGGAATGTCAGCTGGATTAAGGACTCAAGTCACAAAGTGTGGTTTGAACATACGACTCTGCTTCAGAGGTAATAGTGCTATCAGTTAAGCCAGGAAAACCGGCACATGCAATAAAAGTAGAGTTGCAGTATCCCTTGAATAATTTAAGTATTTTCATGCCCTAAAAGGCACTTTAGTTACCTTTTCTTAAGAAGCCCTTTCCCATGACACCCCAGGTAAGTTATACACTAAAATACACCTGCAGCGTGCCCTACAAAGCCAGTCAGTTTGCCAATTATATCATGGCCCTTAACTTCTGATCTCTGGAGGGTCGTACCCAGGGGTGGGGGGGTGTGTGTGTGTGTATGTGTGTGTGTGTGGTTGGCGGCGGTACACCAGAAGATGCACTTGGGGATCCCCGGGAAGTCCCCAAGCAAGAATTGCAGGGGAACTGCCCAGGAAGTTCAAACTTCTGATGTGCAATCACCCTGCACTGGGAACCATCTGATACTCTGATGTAAGTCAGAGACTTCAGATGGTTCCAACTGTCTTAACAGAATAGTTACCCAGGAAAAGTTAAAAGGATTAAAACCACTTCCTGAGTAACTATAGCACTGACTGCACTCCCCAACCCCTTCATTGGACGCTCTGACTACCCCTTACCCCCTGACTACCACCCTAACCCCAACTAACTCCCAACTACCCCCTCCGTCCCTCATCCCCCAACAACTGTCCCAACCCCTCCTGCTACCCTCCTGACCCTCCTACTAACACCCCCACCCCTCCAACTGCCCTCCTGACACTCTGACTACCTTTGCAAACCCCCAACTACCTCTCACCTGACTACCTGCCCGGCCTGACTCCCTCCCCACCAACCCCGACTACCCACCTGACCCACTGACTAGCCCCCAGCCCTCGACTACCCTCCCAACTTCCCAACTCCCCCCCAACTTCCTGACTACCCTCCTGACCTGCCGATTATTTCCCATCCTCCAGCTAACCCCCAACTACCCTCCTGACGGCCTGACTTACCACCCTCCCCCTCCCCCCCAACCAATCCTATGCCTCTGGCCCACCCCCGCTGACTGACCACACCACCCCACCCCCCCCTTCCCTCCCCTCCAACCCCACCACCCATCTTACCCACTTACCTTACTCACTTACCTTCTTCCTGGCTTCTGAAAGTGGTTGGACCTTTAAACTTGTCTGCTTTAGGGCAGCTAGTGAGGGAAAAAGGGGGCATGGCTTCACTTCCCTCGACTCTGCCGCACTGCACTGAAGGCTTTGGGAACCTGCTGCACTGCACTTTTCTCACCCAGCCAGAGTTGGAAGGTTGAGCGAGGAAGGTGCAGCTCCCGTCTAAGGTAGGGAAAAAGCAGCAGAGTGGCAATCCGACTGCGATTTCCGTTCCTCGCAAGTTCTGGCCCCATATGTCTGTATGCAGAAGATAAATGCATCAGAAATTACCTTGCCTTTGAAATGTTAAATGCATCCAAACTTGCAAGCAGAATAGAAATGGAAAATCTCCCTCATCTTTCTGAAAGAAGACCTGGTGAAGTACATTTAAGGAAGGTTTCCAAGAGAGGGACACCACCTGGGCTGCAGCGAAAGAGATGGAGATGGACCAGGGCCAGTGGCAGAGTTTTGCTGTCCATTGTCCTGCATGGGGCCAGAGGCACCAAGTCTAAATAAATAATCATAGATTTAGCCTGAATAATAAAGTCTGACAGTGTGTTACTTTCTCCCTTTGGATTACAGGATTGCATGGCTTGTAAACCATGTAGAACACTGAAAATTAACATGTTGATAAAGTATAATTGTTCGCTCTGCATTCCCTATCCATTATATGGCATCAAAAAGGTTTCAGGCCTTAGAGGATGCTGTCCTAATTATGGAAACTGCCTATTGCTATGAACGTAAATAAAAAGTGTTGGGAGGAAGCCATATGAGACCTGACAAGAAAGACTGCAAACCCTTCAACTGTTGTGTATTTCTGATATTTTGGGGCAGGTTTTCCACAGTCATTCTTCCAATCTCCTGCAGTGCTTTCAGTGGAAGACCTGTTCATCTTGTATTTCCACAGGTTCGACCAAAATCACAGCACCAGATTCTGACAACTCCCCATGGAAGTATTACCAGACTACAAGTGTCCATAGTTTTTCTGTCTACTATTTGAATTCCTTCCACGGAGCTTCCTGCTATATCAGCACAGATGACGTTCTATTTCTCTTTACATTATGATTTTCAATTCCATCTTCTGTTCTGATGAAGGGTTAAATTCTTCACCTTTCAGACACAAACACTTTGCCATATCTCAATATTTTGTTGTTTTTATAATGAATATATAGTTTACAATAAATTTATAAACGGAGTGACTAATGTTTTCCTTTAATTGCTTTGGGGAATCGTTATTCTTTACCTTCTCAATTGTCATTCATTTTATTTCTCTAATCCCAATTTTCACCCACTTTTCTGGACAGCCTCCCATACGATCATGAGCAATAGGAGGAGTGGGCCATTTGGCCCATTGAGCCTGCTCTACCATTCAATAGGATCATGGCTGATCAGATTGTGGCCTTAATTCCACTTTCCTGCCTGTCCCCCATAACCCTTGACTCCCTTGTCGATCAAAAATTTATTTAACTCAATCTTGAATAAATTCAATGCATTTCCCCTTCTCCTTTCTCCTGGGAAATCCTGGAAACTTTCCAGTACTTCAAGCAATAGGCATGGAGAGAATTCCAATAAGTTGTGTTATCCTTATTTTATCTTCTATCTAAATGGTAATCGCTCAGCAGCATCTCAATCATCAATATGCCTAATGACAAAACTGTATTCAATTCTCAGTTGGATTGTTTATCCCTAACTTATAGTGTGTGTGTGGTTCTACCAATCATATTTTGTTTCCTTCCCTTTTCGAGCATGATCTTCCAAACCCCTACTTTCTTTGGTAGTTCTACAGGTAAGAATCAAAACATGGGATGACAAGAAAGTTGTCTGTTTTATGCTGGGCTATTCTTACACTTCTCAACTCATAGTTTATTGAGTTCACAAGACAGGCTCAATGAGAATGGCTATTTTCATCCTTCCAAAACACGAACCCTTCAGAGTTACTTGTTAAATGAATTCAGTGTCCTGACATCTGCAAACCTTCCTGGCAATCCAGTTGCTGATCACTGTCAGTATAAATAAATGCATCCTGATCTCTGCACTAAATTTACCCACATGGGCTGAACCTAAATCTCCTTGTTCTGTGGTGCTATATTATCAAATAATGATAAAGTTTTGGTACTTTCTCTTTTGTTAAGTATATTAAATATGGCTGTAACGTCTTTCTGAAGATATCCCTTTCTGAGGATGAAGAGAACTAGCTTAGAAAACTATTCCTTAAAATTCTTCTTTCCAATATTAGCGATCAGCCCCACAGTACACAGGTAACCTATCTCTGGGACCCAAGTGGCTCTTTATATTAGAGTGAGCAGAGGTGTATGCAGTACTCCAAGACTGGTCTGATAAGAATATTGTACAGTTTCAGCAAAGGCTCCTGACAACTTGAACTGTATTGATTTAGCAATGTAAGACAGCAACCTTATTTATTGTCACCGCTTAACATTTAGACATGGTGAATGATGAGCCAACTCCACTTTATATCATTTATATACCTCCTTGATCAAGTTGTGTTCCACCTGTCGAATAGATGTGTCTCTTACATATTACTTCCAATACACAATTTCAATTGTCCATGTTGAATTTCATTTATCATTGATTTTTCCAAGTGCATATTTTGTTGAGGTCTCTCTACAAAATGTTACTTGCCTCTTTCTCCTTCCAAGCATTATATTTATTGGTGAATTTAATTCCCTAATGTAATTCCAGATCAGTACCCCTGGTGCATCCTGCATTGTATCTCTGCCATCGTGATCATGCACCTCTTCTGATTTATTCTTAGGCCTAGAAGCTTCTTGTATCTATTGGCACAGACAAAATGCATGTTTATGCCTGTTTCAGTAGCCAAATTTTCCTGGAACAGGTCACTAAGTAGGGGTGTCAACCCTCCAGGATTGGCCATGGCAACTCCAGGAATTGAGGATCAATCTCTAGGACACTGCTGTCTGCAACCCTGGAGAAAAATCATTGGGACATTAAAAAATGTTGGTTATGTTTGTAATTTTCTTTGAACATTTCTCTTCACCAGATATAAAAATATTGAAAATGGGGGTGGGGAGAGGGCTGTTTGGCTGACAGGCAAGCATCATCCAATGGGCTAAGGAGTATTGTGGTTTTCCAACTGGCCAGGAAGGCTTTGAGTCACAAGGATGGATGTGTTGGCTAAGCAATGTCTGGAGCGTGGGGCAAGTCATGGGATAAAACCTCCAGGAATACATTTAGTCACAGTTGGCAACCCTAGTCAGCAGCCTGTGGCCAGAGGATATGGTTTTGAGGGGTGCCGCTCCACATCAGGGTGTATGAGAAGGTTTTACAAGTTGACTTGTTTGGCTTACGTTGGAAGGTACCTTCCATCGCCATCTAGTTCTGGGGCGGGGTTCGAGGCCGGATCTTCTGGTTAGCAGGTAGGGGTACAGCTCACTGCGTCACAGGACAACACCCCCCACCCGAAACAAAAAAAAATTCTTCTGCATTTAATTATGATACCCGCTGAACCTAGTTGATAAAGGAGTTTATTACAATCATATCATCAGTTAGTTTTTGCAAGCCTAGGTGTACGGGGTGAATGTCTGTGCGAGTCCCCCCGCTCGCCCGCCGACGTAAATTTGGCGGAAGCGCTGTGAAAACGTTTTATTCTGGGATTTCCGCTGAAATTGGCAGCCGCTACCGCCGTTACATTACCCATTACGTTATACGGATTCCTCCTAAGATCTTGGGGCAGCGAATTTGAGGTTGACCAGATAAGGTCTCTTCTAAAAGTCTGTTATTTTATTGAGTTATCTCCTTGCAGTGCATTTTTACTTTTGCTTATGATATGGTGAGGTTTTTTTTAAAAAAGAAAAATATTGAGGCTAACGGGCCTGTCGTTGCAGGTGTGACTCCCTTCTGGGAACCACGTCTCAGAACGAAGCTCATGCTCGTGGGGTTCGCTCAGTACAACAGAGCTTCACAAATCTCCTCCCAAGTCTTTTGACTATCTTGGGGTGTCTTTCACCCATCCTGGATTAATCATTTGTTTTCAGCCCCCTTCGGTCATGTATCGAAACGCTGCTCCACTGATATCAAATTCTCAGGATGATGTTTGCGAACATTGGTTAAATGTACAATATTTAACACCTGAACAAATAATTCATAATTAAGTCTAGTGCAAAGCCCGCTCCCCAGCCTTCATGCTTGGTACCATTTATTGTAGCAACAGAGACCATAACATCATTGCAGAACCAGGGGCCCTGGCTACAATCACAGCTGTGCGTGTTTACTTGTGTAATTGCCTGAGGGTAAATGGAAAATTTCAGGAATATAGTCACGATTGTGGGTTTGGTCAAAGGTAAATATTCAGGCTGTTTTCTTCCACAGCGTTTTAAAAATCAGCCCTCAGTAGTTTCCGCACTGCATGTGACATTCAGCAGTGAGGTATACACTGAACCTTTTAATTGGGAGAGGGGAGTATTCCACAGTCCCAGGAATGGCTTGAGTGAGTCTTCAATAAGGGTATCGATATCTGGGTATCCTGTCAGCCCCATTAAAAGTTCATAAATCTCTGGCATGTTGGGTGCTAAAATGATCCCTTATTGTGGCAGGCAGTAACATTACATTTTATATACCACGACAAACAATACCACAAGGACGAACATCCTAAAACAATCAACAATTTTACAAGAGCTTAAACTGAGAGGCTTACATTTACATTATGGGAAGGATCCCCCCTCCCAAAATAAACAAGCTAAAATCAGTGGGACTTTTACACGCCTGGATTCCATAAATTAATTCAGATTCGGCCACCAAAGGCGAGATCTGTCCACAGTCAGCAGATTTTTCTAAAGTGCAATTTTCCAGACGGGTTTAATGAAAGCTTACTGAGTTGATTGTTTTCCCTCTGACTCCGTAGACTTGTAAAAAGAAGCTGTGATTGTTAAAGAGTTCTTCGTAAATTGCACATGAAATAAGATTGCCTACGGTTTCTCACTCCAACCTCTGCACGCAGGTCCATCTGACCAGACCCAACATCTCCTCAATCCAAGGCTGCCAGCAAGGGCTGCTATTGGATGGACCGGTTCCGATTCCGTACCTTCTGGGTCCATTTCGGTGTTTTTTTAAAAAAAAATGACATTTTTCAATTCCATCCAATTCTTATGTGTTTCAAACAAGAACGTTGAAAAATAACCTCACCGCAATGGCATCATTCCAAACCCTAAATATTGTCAATTTGTGATATATATATATATATATATAGTTTTAAAGATAAACAACCAAACCTGTTGGAATAGTTTAAAACACATATTTACCTGTACGTTAGGTTCCCCGTGGTTTACCCCTTATATATCGATGTAGTTATCTTGTCATTCAAAACGCAGCAGTTGTACTAACGTTGTTATTCTGGAAGGCAATAAAATGTAAAACGCTGATGATCGTAGGATCCCAAATCGTTTAAAATTCACATCTTCACACGATTGTCAAAATGAACTTTTCCAGCCTTGCGATCCTTCGTAAGACACTGTTTATTTTAACGTGTCGAAAGCGTTATTATATCCTACAGGTCTGGTTCCCTTGTAAAAGTGCAGGATCGAGGCTTGTTGCTCTCAGTCCCCTCTCCCTTTCTCAGATCCTCCTTAGGAACCTGGTCGCGTTGTTCTCCATCGAGATAGCGAAGCCAGAAGCTGGCTTTTCAATCCGAGCCTTCGGATTTCACCCTGCGCCTATCCGAGAAACCCGGCAGAAATCTTTGGCTGAGCAGGATTTTCTATTGATCACTAATATAGGTACGGGTTCTGCATTGGCGTGACAGAGCCGTCAGTCAATCACTCTTCGAAAAGCAGTACCCGAGTCCGTCTGTGTCACAGTGCATGCAACAGAAGCGGGGGCTGCCTGTTTATCACACTGGAACAGTGACAGGTAAATTACGAGGTTCTTTCATTCAAATCACCTTTTGCCTTTGCTTCTTTCTGTCACTTTCATTCAATCTCTTTCTTTCTCCTTTTTGTCCGTCCTTGTCCTTTGAAAAATAATTGTATCCGGTGTTTGGGCAGTGGGAGACAACACTGCAGACTCCAGTGTCCATGTGGTGCTGTGATATAGCTTGCACCGCGCAGCTCAGGAGGAGAGAATCTGTTAGATATTCCCCCATCCTTTTACAGCTCAGAATGGACAAAATTCAGGACATGTTCTGGACCAATCCTTAACCAACATGGGGTACTGGCCACTGGTAGAAATTGGATTGACCCTCACAATCTCCAAAAGAAGAATCGAACTTGGATTTACACCGTATCTTTCTCCACCTTAGGACACTCAAACGCACCTTGTAGCCAATGACTTTCTTTTGAAGTCCAGTCACTGCTATGATGTAGGAAATGGAGCAGCCAATTTGTGCAGAAGGTCCCACAAACGACACTGGAATAAATAGCCAGATCACCTGTTCCTAGGTGTTTGATAATTGCTGGTGGGACTCCTCTCCTGCTCCTCCTTGAAGGATATTTCAAAGGGGATATTTTACATCTATGGGGCCTGGTTTTAACACTTCATCGCAAAGATGGCACCTCCTGCAGTACTGCATTGAAGTGCCAGCCTTGATTCTGTGCTCAAGTCTCATGGGTGGGACTTGAACTCATGACTTCCTGATTCAGAGGCAAGCCTGATACACTGAGCCAAGGGCTGCACTGACAAAGAGTAGAGTATACAGTCTTTTATTTAGAATTACAACTGCTAATCTACCAATCTCCACAAAATTATTGTCTTATTATATGCAAGTGCTGGCAAGGAGGGTAAAATAATGTGGACCTGAGTTAAAAGTGGAATTAAAAGGGAATAAATGGTTATTGATTTGTAAAGAGATTAGGCATTTGTTACAATTGGATTATTTTAAATTTCAGAATACAGTCATTTAACTTCTCTACATACAAGCTATACTGACTGAACTGACATATGTCAATGGGGCGGGGAGGGGATGGTGGGGATGGGGACTGGGAGAAATTGCTGCCCAATCAGGATAGCAAAAAGAGTTGAACAGTGGAGATGCATGAGCATTCTGGAGTTCTTTTTCATGATAACCATTGGGAATCAGAGGCCTTTAAACAAAACTTTCCTTTAGCAAATTAAGTAAGTTGGAGAGAGTGTACAATAGGGTAGATTGGACCCAAGTAAATCAAGAAAGCAGTTGTTTTGTCCACATTTATGACAAGTGCAGAGATTTTGGTGCCAGGTTTGGGGTATCCAGTTCTGTCGAAGGGTCATGAGGACTCGAAACGTCAACTCTTTTCTTCTCCGCCGATGCTGCCAGACCTGCTGAGTTTTTCCAGGTAATTCTGTTTTTGTTTGGGGTATCCTGCTCATTATTGAATCAAAATCCAATTTCAATGTTGAATGCTTCAGCCAAAACAGCAATCCTTGTTAGTGCGTGGCATATTTAATCCATTCTTGAGCGTAAAATAATTGTGTTAAAAGCAGACAGCACAGATTAAGAGGATAATTTTCATTTAAGTACCCCTCAACCATCAATCAAAATTAATTTTTTAAAAAATTCAATATTTAAAATTAAATTTGTTTTTCCAAACCATATCTAGGGTATTTGCTCTCCTGACCTAAGGAAGAATAGATTTGCCTTTGGCAGGGCACAGCAAAAGATGAGAGGGCTGTCCTTCAAGTTGGGATTGAGTAGAACTTGCCCATATTCTTTGGTGTTTCGAATAATGAAAGGTGATCTCGTAGAAATGTACAAAATTCTTAGATGACTCGGAAGATAGATGCTCAGAGGTTAGTTCCCCTGGCTAGAGAGTTTAGACTTGGAAGTCACAGTCTCAAATAAAGGGGTTGGCCATTTAAGACTGAGATGAGGAGAAATTTCTTCATTAAGAGAGTTATGAATCTTTGAATCTTTGGGATTGTCTACCCCAGAGGGCTGTGAATCTTCTGTCATATATTCAAGACAGAGATCAATAGATTCTTGGGCACTAAGAGATTCAAGAAGTATGAGATTGAGCGGGAAAATGGAGTTGAGATAGAGGTTCAGACCCAAGGGACCATATGGCTTACTCCTACCCCTATTCATCATGTTCTTATGTCTCTGTGGGGAAAAGAGAAAATCAATTTAATACCTTTAATTCCCTTTTGTAATTACTTTACTTTACCAAATGGAAAGAAAAGCACACTTGTGCTCTCTTTTAGGTTTCACTTGTGTTTTATTATGTTTATAATCATGTTGCCATTCCTATTTCTAGAAACCTCACACAGTGCCTCCATCCTCTTGAATATTGGTTGCCAAGTGGTGGCGATTTCCTTTATGCATTTTCCCTGTAGCAAAATTGCAAAGAATCAGTTTAAGGTTTCCATCTGTTAGATTTAGGTGCACTGACCGGTGCAATACTGAGGTATACACAATTGGGTGGATCCCAGGTTTGAACCCCAATCTGTGTTCAGTTAGTAGATTTCCCCAGCATGGCACTTGGGAGTGTTACAATTGGCCTCACCAGCCTGACTAGTGAGGGGGATAATCAACCAAGTGTCCCAAGCCTGATACTTATTCAGTGCCTCCTTCAGGAAAGTGTACTTGTATAAATACCAGCATTGATTTCTCCCCCAAACCCCAGCCACCCATTGGAATAGAATACCCAAACTCACTGTCAAGGCTAATGGGTGAAGAACGCCCACTTAGTCAAGGGGTGAGCTGGCTCCTTTGAAACTGTATCTTGATACGGTGTTTGCATTTTCAGGTGAGATTGAGATAAACTTGAGAGAAAACATAGGAAAAAATATTCTGTTTATCTTAATCCTATTAGTACTGACACGTCAATCATAGTAGAACTCAAGTGTCATTTGTAAACCTAGGTAAATCCAACTTTAATGTTACTGAAGGATGGATATGATCTCTCCTTCTGACAATTGTTATCAAGCATTTTTTTTAACAATCTAGACTTCATTGATAGTGTGCAGACAAAAGATTAAACATATTATCACAATTAGAAGAGTACTCAGGGGCATCTAATCATCTTCATAGGCAATCTAAACTCAGTCACATTTTCTCAAACGTCTCTCTTATGTTCTCTAGCATTGCATGATTCTAGAGGTAATTTGAAAATTAAATGAACCTGAATGAAATGTAAGAAATTTTTCCTAGTATTATTATTCATACATGAACACGCACAGAGCATAGACACAATATTTAATGTTGAATATGTTACGGCAACAAATCTTCAGTCTCAGAGCAGGAACTCATACAGTGACATGTCCATTTCTCACATCAGCAATCTTTATGCGTTGTTTGAATGAGATTGTCAATTTCAGGACAATTAATGCCAGGAGCTAATGTTTACTTAGAACATAATTGAGATTGCCTAACCTGAATTCTCTAGAATCTTTAGAGCTGGGGTGGGGGTGGGGCAGGATAGAAAGGGAGAGAGCGAAGGAGAGAGTTTGAGGAAGAGCGCAAGGGAAAAATAGACTGCATCCCTTCAAGATTATACCTATTGATACAACTTTGCAACAACATTCAAACGCAATTTAGAGATCAGATGCAAGATATCAATAAATAATGTTTTTCATTTTAAAGTTATATATATATATTTGAAACCAGTTTGAATATTTAGGAAATATGGACTATTAGTTATTAGAATACTTAGTCATCACAAGATAGGTGGCAGCAAAATGGCATGATAGGAAAAAATTAAATCTTAATACAATCAATACAGTTTTACAGCTGAAATCTCTCATCAACTGAGTTCATTACCTTGGCTGTACTGTTGTAAAGAAATACTGATTGCCAGTCAAAGGGAGCTAGAAGGAAATAAAAGGAAGATCCAAGACCATCATCCCCAATGGCTGGTCACAGAACACCAGCCAGCGTCTGGCAGCAGGGTCACACTGACCACTTAGATTTAACAAAAACCTCAATATAGTCTTTTCATTTGTGTTGCATGAAATCAAAGGTCATTTCTATGTGGAAACAAGGAAGCAATAAAATTGTTTCAATGATGTTGTACAAAAAAATTGGTAAACACTCCTAATATCAAATTGCTGTGACCTCTGTTTCACAGCACAAAAGCCAAAGGTTGAGCAAATAAAGGCATAAACCACACTGCAAAGTATCTGCACCACCAAATTGTCCCAATCTGATGATTGTAATGTTTGATATCTTCAACTGTTTTCTCCAGTACTTTGGTAATTTTGTTTTTAAGAGGGTTTCAGGTCATTCCTTCCTTTATAGTTCTCACACAGACAATTTACATGCTTTGCTTAAAAACATAACCAGGGACAGCTAGATTAAAGCCTGTACTATATGGATGCAGGAAGAAGATTGAAAGATTCCACATTAACAACTGGTTGTTTCTTTACCAATTTAACTTTCTATTCAAGATATGCACAACTAATGTATATGGATATTACTGTAGGTTTTATTTTCAAATTCACCTAGAAGAAGTCATTTATCTTTCTATAATACTCTCAATAAAAAGGTCAAAGCATGGAAAATGGATATCATTGATGTTGCAGTGTAAGCTATCCCTGGCCACCAACAAGGCAGCATTTTTGGAGCAGGTTGATCCTGATTATTGTAAGGATTGTGCTTAGCTGAAAGCCCCTTACTATAATCATAATGTCCCTCTAAGAACGTTCCCATTGATAATTTTTTTTCGTCAATTGTCCCATGCCAGCATTAAAATCCTAGCAAACAAGGTTCCTACAGACTTACCGCACAAGTTAGGTAGAACTCATTAAAAAGTAGACCTGCATATCCATAACTCAAAATAATTTTCCTGGTGTCTTCTACATAGATTTCTAAGATCCAATTAGCTGATTCATTGCTTCAGTGTCAACAAACCAAAATTTTAGTTGGCTGATGGCTCCCCCTTAGGCAGGAGCCTTAATACTGCTATCACAACATTGATGCCAATTGGAAGTAGATCAAGATAATGGTTACACAGACTATAGAGTATTTATTCACCATAAAATCTTTAATTTTGATTGTATTCTAATAGCTATACTCATGATTCAGAGCTATCTAGGGATGACATTCAGGATCAGTAGCGTCACACAGATTGCAAGCCAGCTTATGAGCGATGGCCATCAAAATAAGCCACATATTTAAATCAAAATTATTCAATTGTCACTCCCGTGAGTGGTACTTGGCAAATCTTAGTTTGATTGTTACTATGCGACAATGACTCTATCATTGTGACTAATTTAGTTTAAATCCAATAGATGATATAAAGAGTCATTGGCGGACTCTGCTGCTGTCATACAGGAAGACAAGATGGAAATTGTATTTTGACAGAAACTAAAGTCAATTGTTGAAAACCAACTGAAATCAAGTGACGATGGTTCTGTTAATAAGTAGATGCTTTTGACTATATGTTGTCCAGCTGTATCATTCTATTGGACAGGCATCACTCTATGTTGGAAACCACTACAATTCTACTGCAGTAGAACCTGCATCATCCAGGTTCCAATTATTTGCCTTCTTAATTATGTGTCAATTTTCCTGTGCAAGACATTGCTTGAATGAAGAATCACTAATGACAATTCCTCCTTCCTATCATAAATCAAGCTCAAAATCCAGCAAATACAATGTTGAGTTTATGATATTTGTACTTTACTAGTCTTCACTAATGTATTTCATGAGTAATACTTCACTCAAGTTTGGGGTCTCTTGTTATCTACCAAATTCAGTTGTTTGTCAAATTCAGTCATCCATTATAGTGGATGATGGAGCTTCCACAGATCCCATTTAATCTTGTTCATTTTCTCTCTCTCTCTCTCTCTCTCCATTTCTCTCTCCATTTGTTCCTCTTTGTATTTCTTTTTCACATCTTGTTAAAATTCCCTGGGGTCTGGTTTCCTCCTCAAGATCCCACCCCAACAGATTGTCATTTGCCTCTTTTTTGCCTCTATTTTTGGACTCTGTACCCTCTTCATCTGGGTCTGCTTTGCCCATTAGCCCCGGCTTCCTTCAATCTCTGGCTCTGTTCCCTTTTGCCTTTGGGCTCTGTGCTCTCCTCTATCACTAACTGTGATTTGCTTGCTCCTCTATTTCTATCCCTCCCACCCAACTGTGTCTATGGTTGAAAATTCTGGATATACTCAGCAGGTCAGGCAGCATCTGTGAAGAGAGAAATAGAGATAGCAGAGTTTCAGGTTGATTGCCTTTTGTCAGAACTGAGAAAAGTTAGAGATGTCATAGATTTTAAGCAAGTGAAAAGGGGCAAGCGTGTAAAAAGAATGAAAGGGAAAGTCGGTGATCTGGTGAAGGCTGAATTACATCACAATTGTTATGTTTACGTCATCTGCACAGATAACAAAAATGTGAGGATAGGTGGGATAACAATATAGTAGGTGAGAAGTATACTTGTTGGATCACTACTAAGTAGTCCAAGCACAAAATGATTGTAGTCAATTGGAAAATTTAAGAAAGAAGGAAATGGGGATATAAACTTGCTTTCACAGCTGGGATGTGACAAAATGGATCCAAGCAGACCTTTACATGGGCCTACAATGCAGGCCCAATTAAATAGACAAATCAGCTTTTTTTGCACTTGTTTATCTTATATTTCAAGAGCTTTTTAAAATTAATAAACCCTGTAGAAATATCAATGACCATGATGAAGGCCCAAAGGTGAAGTGAATTCAGAAGTGGTAGATACATTATGTTAAACTTGGCTTTTAATTCTATCTATCTGGACGGAAAGACCACAGGTAGGAGTTGAGATCAGTGTTGGATAATTGTAAGATGACATATGACAGCCAGTAAATCAATCAGAGGTCATCAGATGACATAAACCGAGCAAGACAAACTTGAGCTGTTTATAAATGACATTAAAACTCAAAAATTAAATTAATTCCTTTCACACACCTTGACTATTTGACGTTATCTGTAATACTGCTGGATCTCCGTAACATTTCTCACAACACATTGGATAATACATAATTTTATAAGAATGATGTACAATATGATAGCCTATTGGTTATGTTACTAGACTAGGAATCCAAAGGCCTGGACTAAACTTGAGTTCAAATCCCACCATGGCAGCTGAGGAATTTAAATTCAATTAATTAAGTAAATCTGGAATAATAAACTGACAATGGTAAACATGAAGCTACCAGATTCTTGTAAAAATTAAACCCATCTAGTTTACTAATGTTCTTTTGGAGAGGAAATTTGCTATCCTTACTTGAGCATGTGACTCTAGACACACAGATGGGGGTTGCAAATGCACCCATGTCATCAGCCTGCCTGCTGGTGCAACCTTCTGGGATATGGCCTTCTAATTGAAGGCCTCCATGCTCCCCATCCTATTAAGCATGACAGGTGGGCTTCCAAAGCTGGAGGACAATCAGAGGCCCTGCAATGATGCTAGGCCGGCAGCCTCACTAGGTGGGGCTGCAGAAGCAAGCAGGTGAGCTCGAGGGCACCTCAGCATCAAGATTCCCTCAATTGCCTGCATAGAAGTAATCAAATAAAGAGACCCAAAGCTGGTAGCGCCATCAGGTTGGAGGGGAAACCCCTCCGCAGTCACGGAAAAGTACCCTGGAGGCAGAAATGCATCAGGGAGCTGTCCCGATGAGGCTTCCCCCTGCAAAGGGGCAATAAGTCATGGTTCTTGGACCTAATCACTACTCCTGCTGAGGGGTCCAGGTATATAGACATTGGGTGATGACAGTCAGCGCTGGGCTCAGCATTCATGTCCTTCAGATAGATTATCTTAGCAATTCACTTCCTTTGCTTGCACAAGGCCTTTAATTGTCCTGTCCCCAGTATGTGTTCATCTCTTAAGGAAAAGAGCAAAGGGGAAAGAGGGTTTAGGGTTTGAACTTTTTGTAGGCATTAGTTATTTTGAAGCTACGTATCTGATTCGTCCTAAGTTAAATCTAAATTGTATTCTTAGCAAAAACTGACAACTGATGGCATTGTTATATTTACTGCTGTGTTTCTCAACTACACTGAAGACTTTGTTTTTGTTTTTCAATTATAAGGTAAGTCTTTAATGTTCCTTTTGCTCTTTGGGGAAGAAACGTTACTGTATCTGTGATTGTAATGTATATAACCTGAACAAAAACCATCAGCCCCTAAAGGCTGGCGTAAAGCTCGAAAGATATCACTTATTTCTAAAATTAAAGTTGATGCAACTGGGAGTTCTGCAATTTAGTTAGAAGTTTTCTTATAAGACTAAAGTAATATGCCATGGCAAAGAGTTTAAGAAAAGAAACTGCTTTGATAATTTGTATAGATTGAAAGAAAGGCTGAGAATACTGAAAACACGAAATAAAAACAGAAAATTCTGGAAATGCATATTAAGTTAGTCAGCATCTAGTAGAGAAAATATATCAACTTGACCCTTCTAGAGAACATTGTTTTGACTGGCAACACAGATCTTAAGTGCACAGACACATATAACCTGGCTCGCACAATACACAATGGGCTGGATTTTCAAAGTTGGGTCGGGAACATGATCCTCAGGTGAAATTGCAGATCCTGGCCCCTCACGGCCACTGTGTTGCTCATGTGACACTATTTTGAAGTGTTAATATCCTAATTGGCCAAGAGGCGAGCTTGGCACCCACTTGTGGCACTGACCGTCTCCAACAGGTGGGAGTTGCCCACAGAGAGCCAGCAGCAAAAGCAGACAGCAGTCATGATGAGGCCTGCCGCTGCCTTGCAACGAGAGTAGGCAGCACCTCGGAGGCCCAGCAGCACTAAGCCAAAGGAAAGTGGCCATGTGGCCAAAATAAACGTAATGTGCTCTGCCCAGCACAAGATGCCCCATGAATGGACATCTATTAAAAGCAAACTTCCCAATCTCCCACAATGAACCTGACAGTTCTGCACTAAAGTACACCAGACTCTTTGGGTTTGCTGACAATTGAAAACCATTTACTCACCCTCCCTCACCTGTTAACATGCTCCCTGGGGAGGTGAGTGGATCATTAATAGGAGGTGAGTGCCCCCCCACCACCGCCAACTCCCCCACCCGCTCCACCACCCTCCATTTGAAAATTGTGGTCTGTCCTATAGGCATCAGGAACCAGAGTTGCCTTCTGGAACATGTGATTTTTAAATTACACTCATTCCAGAGCTCAACCCCGCCGGCAATTGAAAATCTGACCCATCTCCCTCGCATGTGCACAATCGTGCCTGTGATCTCATGCACACACGCACATGCACACAGACAGGAAGTGCTGTCACCCTGAGGACCCTAGCAAAGATTTTTGAGCAGATTATTTTCAGGCCGATTGTGAATTCGTCAATTGTCTAAAATCAAAACTTTCAATTTCCGGTTCCTTTCAAAGCGTTTCTGCAAAAAGCAAAGTGACTATCAAATCTTTAAAAGAGGAAGGGGACACCGCACTTCAAATCCTGTTGATATACCTGATTATTTTCTGGGAAATTCAGCAAACTGTACATTCTCAGAATGCACAGGTGTGATTGAAAGCTTTCTTTTAGCGGCTGTAAATTTGAAATATCTAAATGTAGCCCAGGCTTTTGAGACAGGTTGAGATCTTCTGGTAAAAATCTCAATTTAAATATTCTATTTTTGCCTCATTACAGCTGGAGAGGTGTCTCAATTACACCTGTGCATTCTTACCATGTGCACTTCGCTGAATTTGACCAGTGCATCAGAATGACTTGAAAGGGAGAACTGTGTGTTCCTTCATCCAGTGAGTTTATTTGTTTTTTACAAAAGACTGAAATAAACTGGAGGTCAAATTCTTAAAATTTAATTTCAGATTATTCTGACATTAATAACACATGTAATGTTGTCTTTATGCAATAGTGTAAAGCAGATGATAGAACATCAAAAGTTCTACATTTTACATCACTGCTGAGTTTCATTAGCATTGAAGTCAATGGGAATAAAAATCTAGAGACATGTCAAATGAGCTGCAGATTCACTATCATTCATTTTTCTCAACTCACGAAATCAAAATTACCAGCATTGTGTTCTGTTTTGGCTTTGTCTGCCTCATACGCCACTAGGCATGGGAAGAGAAAAGAAGCTCTACTTGGAACTGCTCTGACAGGTTATTTATTGTGAGTTTGCTGCAGTTGTTCAAAAGAGAGCTGGGTAGCTCAAGACATCTTGAGCTGTAGAAGATAGGTGGGTTGATGGAGATAGAGATACCGCTCACCATAGTCTCTCAGCGCTTGCTTGTTCTCCCCCAGGAATTCAAAAGGAAATTCCTGAGTCTAACTTTTCCCCTAAATTGGCCTGCCTTTTATATCTCAGGTGTTCTGCCTTTTGCAAAAATTTCCATGGCTGCTGGGAAGGGATTGGGGTGAGGAGAATGGAGGTTTGGTTGATGTGTTGTGGGATAGGTTTAATTGTCCTTGCAGGTTGCAACGTATAGTATGGGACAGGTTCGACGGGCTTTCTGGCCTATTCCTGCCCTTTTTCATGTGTTCATCTGTACAATACCTAGGCCAGGATTTTCCGTTTGGTGGGGGGTTGGGGAGCGGGTGCGGGTGGGCATGTGTGCCGCCATTTTAAGCGGGGCCCGCCCAGCGTATTTGCCAACTCCCGTGGATAGCAGGAGTGTGCAGGCAGCGCTGCGTGTGCACAGACCGCCAGGTGCAATGGTGACCCGGCATTTTGTTTAAAAGAAGGCCTGGCAGCCTTTTGTAGGCTGCTCACAATGACCAGTTCCAGGCGTCGGCAGAGGGGTTTGGGTGAGCAGGCCAGGCTGGAGGGTAGGCCAGCGGAGCAGGCCAGGCTGGAGGGTAGGCCAGTGGTGGGGGGCAATGCGCCCCTCGTTTTTCCGATGACTGCCTTCCTGCCTTCCTTGAGGAGGTGGCAGCACGGTGGGAGGTGCTGGTCCCCCAGGATGGGAGGAGGAGGCCCCCCCACCACATGACGAAACGTGCATAGGAGGAGGTGGTGGAGGTGGTGAGCTCCCGTGTCGTGGTGCGGTGCACCTGGATCCAGTGTCACAAGCGCTTCAATGACTTGTTGCGCTCTGGCAGGGTGATGACCATGTTGGCATTGGTCACTTAGCCCAGCAGGTAGCCTTACCCTCTGCGACCCCCCCCCCCCCCCCCCCCGCCCTCAAGGCAATTTTCCTTTGCTGGGTGAGCAAGCAGATAGTGCCAATGCTGAGGTCAGCCTGAGTGGGTCATGAGGAGATGAGTTTTCCCCTGCAGCATGTGTTGATCTTAGTCCCACATGACTGGTTTGGGGGCAACCTGGAGGAGCTGCACCCAGACGCAGACTCAGAACTCTAGGACATGTCCTAGTCAGGGTGATGAGATGGTGGAAAGGGTGCCTCAAGGTAGTGTGGCAGCGAACCATCTGCTGCCCTTTACATTGAACGTGCTTGCGCCTCCTTGCTATGGGAGAAAACACCATTTGGTTCCTAATGTGATGTAGGCAGCATGTGTCCAGGGGTGGGGAGCAGGCCTAGCATCTTTGTCTGAGTGATCAGCAGCAGCGGGCTGAGGAGGCACTGGAGGCCTGATATGTCCCACTCTGGTTGGGGTGGGCCATGCGCGAGCAGAGTCCATGTGCAATTTGCCCTAATCAATTTTCAGGAGAAGAATGCTCATTACACGGCCAAGCATGTGAGGACTGGAGGCAGCCAGGCACAGCTCTCCATATTAAGCTGCTTCGAGCAGGAGGCCCTTGAACTAGAGAGGCGCTATGCACCAAGGTCTACTGGTGTTGGTGAGGCTGGGGTGCCATGGCCAGGTATTTAAAGAATAGTCCTGGGTCAGGGTCTACCCTCTCAGCATTTTCCTGTGCATGCTCATCCTCGGAATCACTGCTGGACTCGTTGTGTGCGGCTGTCATCCTCCACTGCGTCCCCCCTTTCCAGTGCAAGATTGTGGAGAGTGCAACATGCAACCACTGTCACCAAGACACGATCTTGGGTGTACTGGAGTGTGCCCCCTGAGCGGTCCAGGAATCGGAAGCGCATCTTGAGAAGACCAATGGTTCTCTCCACCACAGCCCTTGTGGAGGGTGGCTCCTATTGTACCGCTGCTCAGCTTCTGTTCTTGGATGGTGGAGAGGCGTCCTGAGCCACCTTCTGAGGGGATAGCCCTTGTCACCCAGCAGCCAACCATCCAGCCAGGCTGGAGCACTGAAGAGCCCCGACACCTGGGAGTGTCTGAGGATGTAGGCGTCGTGGGAGCTGCCTGGGTACTTGCACAAACTTGTAGAATCAGCATCCTGTGATCACACACTATCTGCACATTCAAGGAGTGGAAGCCCTTCCTGTTGACGAAGGCACCGGGCTCACCTGCTGGCGCCTTGATGGCCACATGTGTACAGTCTATTGCACCCTGGACGCAGGGGAAGCCAGCAATCGCCGTGAAGCCTCTGGCTCACTGTGTCTGGCTGGCCTGGTCCCAACGGAAGTGGATGAAGGTCAACGCACACCTGAACAGAGCATCTGTAACCTGCTTGACTCAAGTGTGGACAGCTGATTGAGATACACCGCAAAGATCATCCACTGAGCCCTGGAAAGAGCCAGAAGCATAGAAGTTGAGGGCAGCTGTGACCTTTAGAGCCACGGGCATGGGGAGTCCACCCACACAGTTAGGGGAGATCTCAGGCCCAATCATTTGTCAGATATAGTTGACTGTCTTCCTTGAGTCGGAGCCTTCTTCGGTACTGCACCTCAGGCATATTGAGGTAGCTGCTTCGCTACCTGTGTACCCTGGTAGCAGGATAGTGGGATTTTCTGTGACCCCTTCCACCTTGGATTACCTCTTGGCCCTGCACCCCTTGAGCCTGAGCCTGACCTCCCAAAGGTGGCTTCCTTGGAGGCTAAATTTGCATTCCTGGCCTTCTTCCCCTTCTAGCCTGCCCATGCGCCAACCTGAAGATTGCACAGGCGCTGAAAAATTGGCATTGATTGAAGATTAAAGGGCCTTAAGTGGCTCATTGATTAATGGCGGGTGTCAGACTTTATCGTGTACCCACCCAGTGAAATATCGCAATGGCGTGCAGTGACGTTGGGACGCTTGCCCGACCTCACCATGTGTCATTTTACGCGCAGACGTATGGCACCTGCCCCTCACACGTCAAACAGAAAATTCTGCCTCTGTAATCAACAAGACTTGTGGTTAACAGCACGTTCTTTGTTGAAGGTTAGAACATAAAACAAAGAGATTGTTTCTTAAGAGGCAAATATTGTCAGTAGCCTATTTATTGCTCTTGTTAACTGATTATATTTCATTTAAAATTCTGCTAAAATATTTCTCAGATCTAACCAACTTTTTTTTTACATATTAAGCTCTTGGAAACTGAATGGTTTGGTATTCTATGTCATGATTTCTATTTGTTTTCAACAAAAGCTCGCATTTAGTTAGTACATTTAACACAGTAAAATGCCACAAGATGCTTCACAAGAACAGCATCAAGCAAGATCTGACAGCAAGGCACATAAAGAGATCTTAGGATAAATGACCAAAAGCTTGGTCAAAGAGATGGGTTTTAACAAGCACCTTAATGGAGGAGAGAAAATAGGGAATAGATATAGGGAGGAAATTCCAGAGCTTGGAAAATATCTTGTTTTTGAAGTCTGTATATGTTAACAATCACTAATTGAGCATTGAGGTGTAATTTTCCCACATAGGTGCTCCTGCCTTGGACCACATTAATTTTAAGAAGAAAATTTACTCTGAAGTGCTTTGATATATAAGTGTAAATACAGGAACTGACTGACAATAGTGATGTCAGTATGTGAGTAACATGGATGATCTTAAAGGGGTCTCATTTTCCTAGATTTCCTACCACACACGTCTGTTAAAACTTCAGTAGTGTCATATCCCAACAATTTCAACATTATCAGACTCCACTCCCCTTGCAATGCTCCATCATTCCCTTCCTGCTCCTGCCAATCCCCAAGAATCCCCTCCTCATGTATCTTTACTCCATGGTCCCAGGACCACCTCTCAAATGCTCACAAACCCACTGCTGTCCCCAACTTCATTTCCAGGACCTTCACAATTCTCCTAGGTCCTGAGACTTTTCTTCCCAATGATCCCAGATCTCAGGAACTACTAATGTTTCTAGAAACAGCCTACCAATATTCTCAGGCAATGAGACTTTCATCTCAGTGCTGTCTCCCTGTCTTTGTTCCCAGACTTTCCAGATCCCAGGGCTATCCTCAGTGTTGATAAATTGGTATCACTAATCTCTTGGTTTTAATCAAACTTCTGACTTACTATAAGCAATGCAATGGGAGATCTGATTAATTAATTAAATATCTCCTGTAGTTTGGCTTACAACAAATTGGAAGTTGGATTGCTTAAAACATTGGAGATGCGGTCAATAAAGCGTGACAGGACAAATATCATAGCAAACAGGTGTGACAGGAATGTGATTTACTGTATTATAGATGCAAACAGAGCTGGCACCAAATAATACAAAGTTTATACCCCGACCATTCTAAGAAAGTTCTGCTATGTTTGAAAGAGTCTTTTTTTTAAAGGTCCCCTTACACTTATAGGACAACTAAAAAAAAGCCTTTTGTGGACATTCTTGATAATATATATTGTATCAAGTGCTGAATGCTACCTGAAAAGTCCCTGCACAAATATTCTATGTAACTTCCATTTATGGAAATTATTGCATTAACCAAGAAAATACACAAAATTTAAAACATTATGGCTGCAAAATTCAGCTCTATGATGCTGGTGGTTTTGGCACTAGGGTGTCGATTTAGTAGAAAAATGGTGTCTGCATCCTACCATACCACGTGTTGAGTGCATTAGGGTGGGTGCGATCAAGTACACCAATTAGGCAGATTGTGACATCAGTCAGCATCTAGCACCTGGTATTTTCATCCTCATCGCTCTAGTTAATGCCGTCTCTTTTAGGCATTGAGCAGCTGAAGATGCATTCAGCAGCACGAAGGACACCCCTCCAGTGCCATTTAAAAGGGTTATTAAAAACGTGCAGGTTTGTTGCTATTTATTTTCTACTGGCTCTTGTAGAGTTTGTGGAGGTACTAGGTGTTTGAAGGAGTTGATAATAGTCGGTGAAGTCTGCAGGGTGTGGTGCTGCAGGTGGAGAAGGCATTGGTTGCTATTACAAGGGCTTTGAGCACATGACCTGCACCGATGAAATCCAGCGTCAGAGAGATGTGGAGCAGTGGCAGCAAAGAAGACATGCTTCTCACAAAGGGATGTTGAGGAGTGGGAGAAGGCCTCTCAGCAGAAGTTCTTATACACCTGGGGTCTTCTAAGATCACTGCCCCTATCTCTACCTAAGTCTGGAGCAGTAATTGAGTGACTGCGATTCACCAGGGAGGTGATTTCAGAACTGTGCCATCTGAAACAGTCTACAGTCTCAGGGCAGAGTGAGAGTGGCATTGTCAATGGTCGTCAAGGTGGCTGTGGCCCTGATCTTCTTTGTGAGCGACCTGGCTGGAACAGGCAACACAGTTAACATCTTACACTTTACTGTCTATCGCTGCATATTGCAGCAGGTGACAAAGGTTCTGTAAACCAGTAGAGGGAACTTCATTGTCTCCTCTCAGAACAGCAAGAAGCAGGAGGAGCACACATATGGTTTTGCCAGGAGAGCAGATTGCCCAATGATGCCAGGTGCCATCGACTGCACTTTGTGGGTGCCACATCTCAATGGTGAGATGTAGTGAAACCACAAAGGGTATCATTCAATCTGCAGTTAGTGTGCGACCATGCCCAGCACAATGTGCTGGTGAATGTCTGCTATTCTAGCAGAGATCATGATGCTTTCATCCTGCACCAGCCCACTGTTTCAGCAATCATTCAGTGTTTTGGCACAGCAGATGGTAAATGCTGAGCTGCTCAAATCCCAAAGGGAAACTTGAAACAGCTGCCACAACTGTTTTTGCTACTTGTATTTTTATTTCGAGATGCGTGCCTTGAATTCGGAAGTAATAAGTTCACCAATTCTTGGAGGTTTTTTTTACAAAACTAAGTTAAACATTTATTAATAAAATAAATGATTTTAAGCACATACATAGGCCTACAAGTTAATATTATGATAACTCCTAGCTCCGCTAATTAATCTGACTCCCAGTTAAACCTCCATTAAGGCAACAGTAAAACAAGATAGATTTCAACAGACCTAGGCAAAGCACACAATACCTGGACAGGGATATTCACAATGAGTTTTCTTAGCTTCAGTTCCTTTGGACAGTAGCTTGATGCATAGAAACTGGAGGATTTTCACACTTGTTAGATCTTAGAATTCCCTCTCCTTATGCATAACCTCATCTCCTTTATACAGGTTTCTCCCTTTTTAATGTAAATTCCATTGTCCCAATATAGCTTTGCAACTTTACTTTTTCCATAATATAAATCTTCCATAGTACTCATATATTCAGTAATGTTTGGGAAAAATAAACAGACTATTTAGCTTAGCCTCTGTTGGCTAGGTGTAACACCTTACCATCTCTTTGAAATTTACGACTCTGATTTATCTAAAAATGTAAATGTTCTTCACATCTCACATTCTAAAACGTCAGCCATGTTTACGTATTTAGCATTTAAAACCTAGCTTCCCTTTTGATAACTCAAAAGCTCCAGACTAGCTGTCTGCAATTCAATTAAAACCCCCATACACATAACCTCACATAGAGAAACTAATCCAAACCCCACTATTAACCTACCTTTACAATAAATCACAATAATATTATGAAAATTATTATAATTTCATGACATCAGACACCATTTCAAACCTGAGGATGGCTGCTTAGCAATGTGGGATATCCACTCTACACTTAGCTGATGAAAACCCCTACGCAAACAAACCATATGTGGCCAACACTCATATAATGAGAACTATGCTGCCATGAAGAATGTTACTGAGGAGCCAACTGGGGTCCTGAAGCAATGGCTCAGTTGCCTCTCCATCCCCAGTATTCGTTGGTGCAAGTATCCTGACTCGTGGTGGTCTGCTGCATCCTCCAAAGCCTGGCCATCATGAGGGCACAAGCCTTATCATCACATATTCGATGAGCACCTCAGAAGGGGGTGGAGGAGAAAGAGGAGGAAGGGAGGAAGCAGCCTACACATCCATTTTCCAGATGGACTGTCTATGAGTGCATCATTCAACTCTAGCTCCCATGAGTAAACTCCTAGAGCATTATTGCTCAATGTTCCACACCTTACCACCCCTCTGTTCCTAACCATCATAGCGTCCTCTTGGCTACAATCTTAAAATAAAAGGCAACAGAGAGCAACTGTTCCACACTAGTGTCATACAACAAAACATCCAATATTCCTTATATTTAGTTGTTTGGTAGTACAGAACTTGAGTATTGCTGAACAAAGAGACACATCAAAGTTTTCATCTTGCACTCATCAGGACATTTGGCAAGAATACCATATAAGGGAAAAACAACAATTTATACTGTATGAGATGTTATAATCCCAGCTGATGTTACCACTGGACAGACCAAATCCCACGGTGGAACCTAGCTTGATTGATCCTAACATTTATTTTTTTGTTTAGTCTGCTCTTCAACATGGATTCTAACTACAGGAGGGAGTGAACCTTTAAATTCTTCCAAGAGAATTACTTCCCTAAGAGCTACATACGTTGTATCAATCTTTAATGCCCGTACCCAATGGTCAAAATTACTTTGCTTTACCCTTTCAGACTCAATATATATCTGCCCAGGCTGTTTCCTTATATTCTGAAATTTCTGCAACCTCAGGGACTAACTCTTATGCACTCAGAATAGCCTTTTTATTGCATCATAATCAACAGATACTTCTTCTGATAGCGAATCATATGCCTCATGAGCTCTACCTACCTACCTACTCTGTATAAGCAATGTCCAGATTTCATTTGGCCACTTCATTTGCTTAGCCGCCTTCTCAAATGAAATAAAGAATGCCTTTACATGTCTTTCCTCGAACTTTGGAAGAGCTTGTACCATCTTAAATATCCCCAAACTAGGCTTTAGGTCAAAGGTCTTTTCATCATCAGACCTTCCTCAGCATCTGAAGCCTGTTTTTTAAGGTCCAGCCTTTTAGGCTGGCTTTCCCTTTCTCATTCCTTCTTTCCTACCTTTGCCTCTCTTTCTTTATCCTTCTCCCTTGCCTGAATTTCCAGTTTCAGCTTCCTAAATACTCTTTCTCTTTCCTTTTTCTTTTGCCTCCAGCCTTTTCAATTCCAATTATCTTTCTTTTTCTTTTCCTGCCCTTTCTCTTTCCTTTTGTTCTCTTACTCTTTCCTTTTCTTTTGCCTCCAATTCAAGTTTTCTCAATCCCTTTTCATGTTCAAGTTGCTTCATTCACAGCTGAATCTTAGCTAACTCAATTGACCCACCCCCCTGGAGAATGTGGTTTCTCTGTTATCCCTTCCAGTTTCAAATGCTGCACTATCATCTCAACTATGTCTGCTTTCCTCACCTCTTTGGGTAAGTCTAACTCCAGATAATCCACCATTAGCTTACTCTTGGTTAATTTCTGTATACCAGTCATGGCTACATTTTCTATCTGTAAAAAAGCCTGAGCAACCTCCAAAGCCATTTCGAATTCTAATTCTTATCATATACCTCGCAACAACTCCAATTCCTATGTCCAGTACCTCAGTACCACCACATACTCATTAAAAGGATTCACAGATACCACCAATTCAAGAGATCTCACCTTATAAATGATAATCCCAGACCAATTATTATTCCACTTCCAATCACCAGCTGTCTGCGTTTCAAATTCTGCAAGAGCCCCTACTTAGTTATAATCCCAGCTGATGTTACTACTGAACAAGCCACATCCCAGTGTGGAACCTGCCTTGATAGATCATAACTTTTATTTTTTTGGTTAGATGCGTGGAGAGTGGCTACTGAACAGAGTCACAGGAGTCAGCTGATGAACTTTTAACTAAAGAATAAAACATTGATTAAACAAGAAAAGATGAACTATATTACAACACTCCTTCACCCACAACTATATCTTTACAGATATATACAGATTTGTAAGGATAACACAAGTTACAAAAGCTATCTTGTACTCTAATGTTCACAACAAGTACACAGTCCATGTAAACCAATAGGTGACCTATGGTCAGACACACCACACTCTGAAACCAAGTGATAGATGCCACTCCAAACAGATTCCATGGATTTCTCCTCAAATCCCCCCAATCACTTGTCACACATGAGCCAACCAGTCTCACTGAACTCCCTCTTTCATACGAGGGTTTCCAACCTCCACTCTGCAAGAATTCACTTTGGAATCTTCTCCCAAACCACCGCTTTCTCTCAAATGCCCTCCACAAGGTTCCACATCCAGGGTTTCAAACTTTCCTTCTGTTGTTCCTCTGCCATGGATCACCACATGCATTCAAGCTTTCTTCCATGCGCTTTTTCTCACTGACTCAGCCGTCAGCAGTACACCACTGCTTCACATGCGCATAGTAAAGAGTTACAGACCTCCAGCTGTCTCCTTGGGCCTTCTGGCTTCTTGCACGCTTATATTGCTTTAAATCTGCATCCTGCAGCTTTCGTCTCTTTAAGCTTGAAGCTTCCTGCTCCTTACTTTCACTTCCCCCACAGAACAGGACCTTCTCCAGTTCTTCCTTTGACTAGAAGGTCTTCTTGGGACCCCTGCATTCTGTCTCACTCCTTGGCTTTAGGACCATTTAGTTCTTTTGGATGATCTACTCTCTCTGGAGTTCCCTCTCCCACTAGGCTGCTAACAACTAGGTATCTTCCTTGAGATCCAGAACTCAATTGACATGCACTGTTACTTTAATTTTGGATCAACTCATCTAAGATTCTTAGACATATTTCCCTCAGCAGTCTGCTAGTATCTCAGCTAGAGAGAGACTTTAAACCACTCCCTTCAACTTACAGCATAATGACCAACTGAACTCAAACTGCTTTCGGTTTCTGTGTCTGTGTGTGTGTGGGTGGGTCTCCCTCTCTGGTAACAGCACAGTTTTTCTCTACTCTTGTTGGCTTTAACTCTCCTTCAAGAGGAGTAAAAAATCTCATTAGAAATGCAGACAGAGTTGTAAACCTGCTGAGTCCACTCAAAAATGAAACTAGATTCCAGGTTTCACCTTTTAACCCACAAATAGAAAAGATGTATAAATTGAACTTAAACTTAAATGTAACTTATTCCTAACACACAAATACAAATATAACTTACTTAAACTATCCCTATTTTCTATGTTCTCCTTAATTGCAACTTGCAATCAATAATGGGGAGAGACTGATATAAGAATAAACAGTGATTATTGAGGCATAGGGCAGAGCACCAGATCATGTGTGCTCACTCAGAAACCTCCAGAACTAGACTTACAGTTCCCAGTTGCCCACACCATGCAATGATTCGTCAATATTTTCACATGATCAGTACACTTGCATTTTCTTAAAGGGACAGGATACCTCACTTTACCACAACTCCATACATTACTCAATTAACCAGCCTTGCTGCCTGCCTTGCAGGTGCCTTTGTCTGTCTTAGTGCTTCTGTACACTGCTATCCCAGTGGCTACATCATGGCTATTGGAAGACTGGTGACTCTCACTAGGGGAGACTGCAGATGGCCTTGCAGGATGACCTCAAGCAGCCCTGGGCCATGGAAGTCCAGCCGTGGATTGCACCACTTCGGCAAGGGCAGCAGCAGCTTGGGTTGGCAGGCTGACCAGGTATCAGCAAGGGCACTGAGCAGAGTGACAATGGTGGGAGCATGAATGCTGTCATCCTGAGAGAGGACAGCAGGCTTGTGTTCCATGGAACCACTGCCACTCCCCCAGGGCAGTGCCTCAGTTATCCTAGTCACCTCTGGAACACAGATTGATAGACTGCTGTGAGAGCCTTCAAGCCCCTTTGAGCACAGGTATCCAAGCCATAACGGCAGCAGTCTGAGCCTATATGTCAGCAAGCTGAGATTTCATGACATCAGTCTGTACTTCCATTGCAGTAGTCAGATATTGAGTGGCTTCTATCTGTGCTACAGTGGAAGCTGAGACATTGGCCATCAGGTGCTGCATCATGGTTGGGTCTGCAAGTGTTCCCATGGAGTTGGCCGCCACTTCCTGACTGGAAAGGATGGGTTCCAAGTTCCGTGCAAAGCTATGTGTAAGGTTGGTGCTTGATTCCTCTATGCCTCTTGACAGTGACTGCAGGCTCCGGGGCAGGTCTGCCAATGCACCAAACATTTCTGTGGTCGATGTTTTTCAATACATAGCCCCATTGAAGTCCTCACCTGAGTCATCTGCAGAACTCGTGAAATATTGCCATCTAGGGAACTGGCACATGCGCAAACACACACATACATGATCTTTGCCTCATGCCCTGGCTGCAGCTCATTTGTGCCACCTGACTTACCATGCACAGACACTGCCTCCATACTATCCTCCAAAGTTTCAGCAGTTGGTGAGTACGAGTGTTAATTGAGTTTCAGTGTTTCTTCCTCCTCAGTCTCATTTTCATCTAGGCTTTCAGCCTCCCACCCCAGCCAGCTGGACAGCAGTTCTTGCAGATCACAAAGCATAGGGGCACAAGGACAGGGTAGGTTTAGGGAAGGCAGAGGGAAAGGAAGAAATACACCGTTACACCATCAGCACATAGCAAACCATAACCAATTGCTGGCTGAGGGTTAAGTGGGATTTGAGGTAGTGCATTAGACAGGATCAGAATGCCATCCTGGATCGTTTCTGCCATGCCACTGACCACAACCAGAGTGACAGCCGCTTCAATTATTCTAGTAGCCTCCTCCATGGGGGCCAACACGTGCAGATCATTCCTGTGATCAGATGCCATTAACTGAGTGTAAATCTACTGTCTTTGTGTAACTACAAGCTGGTCAGTTTAACATCAGTGGTAGATGAGGTTTTAGAAATAATAATCAGGGAAACGAATCAACAAGCACTAGGAGAGGTTTGAGTTAATTAAGGAGAACCAGCAAAAATTTAGAAAAGGCAAATCATGCTTGACTAATCAAATTGAATTTTTTGATGAAGTAACGGAAGGTTAATGAAAGGAATGACATGGCTTGAATATTTAAGATAGTGGGGACTCCAAAGAGTCAGTGGGGACACATCCCTGGTGACTCCAGATGCCCTGCAGCATTTTATGCTCAAATGAGCATTGATTGGCAGTAGGAAGGACTTCTGCCCTTCACTCAGGAGGAAGTCTCGCCTTGGAGAGCTGCCAGCCTCCAGTCCCTGCAGAAACAGTGCTGCAGAGGCAAGAAGAGGAACTGCATGGAACTGCCTGAGACTAAGTACTGGGAACAGGGGACACAGGTAAGTGTCATGGGTCCTAGGGCAGGGAGGAAAGGGAAGGCCTGGGGGATGTAGGGTGATTTTGGTCTCGGGGATAGGCTGAGAGGATGTGGGGTGGGAAGTCCGGAGGTCACTGGGCCTTAAAGGGAGGGCACCCTCAGTCAGACGGGTCTTCTAACGGAGGTACCACCATCCCATTCCCACCCGAAATCTAACATACTTTATTTCCGGGCTTCTCCCACGGAGCTTCAATCCGCCTGCCAGCGTAAATATTGAGGCTGGGTGGGAAATGGCCCTTAAGTGGCTATTAATCGGCCCCTTAAGGGCCTCAATTGGGGCAAGGAGGGGCTTCCTGTCTAAGGCCTTTCCTGCCCCTGTGTAAAATCGCTGTGAGGACTGGGCAGGCGAGGAACCCAGAGGGAATACCGTCTGCGCAATTTCATGTCACCCACCAACCCCTGCTAAAAACCCACCAGGGTGGGGGGTGTAAAACTCTGGCCCAAGACTGTTGCACATATGAATTTTAAGAACGCATTTGGCAAACTGGATGATGTAGGTAGTGATGCTACCCAAGGGTCAGTGCTCGGACCACTTTTTTTGATACATATATGAATGACTTGGACATCGGAATGCAAAGTAAAATTTAAAAATTTGCTAATGATGCCAAACTTGGATTGGCAAACAGTGAGTATGATACAAATCAACTGGACATAGACAGGCTAGTAGAATGTGCAGTCGAATGGTAGATTAAATTTAATACAGAGAAGTGTGACATGATGCATTTTGGCAGAAGGGGTAGGGAGAGGCAATACAGACTTATTGACACAGTTCTGAAGATTGTGCAGGGACAAGAGGGACCTGCGGGTGCTTTTGTATAGATCTTTGAAGGTAGCAGGACATACTGAGAGTGTCATTAATTTGGGCTTCATAAATAGAGGTATTGATTACAAAGGCAGGGAAGCTATGCTGAACCTATATAATGCTCTGGTTAGGCCACAAATAGAGTGTTGCATCCAGTTCTGGTCACCTCATTTTAGCAAAGATGTGAGAGATAGCAGAGGAGATTTACCAGAAAGGTCCCAGGGTTGAGGCATTTTAGCTACAAGGTTACGTTGGAGAAACTGGAATTGTTCTTCTTGGAACAAAGGAGAATGAAGGAAGATTTGTTAAGGAAAAAACTGTAAAACTTGGGAATGACTGGTATTGGTCTGAACTAGAGTTCCATTTTAAGGTTTACAAGACTAGTTTGGACCAGTACCAGTCATTTCCAAGTTTTACTGGTTTTTCCTTCTGGAGAGGAGTACAAGATTATGACAGGTTCAGATAAGGCATATAAGCAAAAGCTGTTCCCCTTAGCTGATCAACAAGGATTAGGTGACACAGATATAAGGTTCTGGGCAAGAGACGCAGAGGACTGTTAGGAAGGCCATTTTTACACAGGAGTAGTAGCAGAACTTGCAGACAATTAGTGACTTAACAAGGAAATTGGAGAGGTGCTTGAGGGAAATAAAATTGCAGGGCTACGGGGTTAAAGCAGGAAAATGGGACTGACTAGATTGCTCTGCAGAGAACCAGCATGGATACAATGGGATGAATGACCTCCTCTGTGCCATGACGAGTCCATGACTCTAAATACATGGAGTCGATTTAGAGAGTTCAGATGCCCATATGTGTACCATGAATGATGAAAAAAACTTTGCACTTGAGAGAACACTGCCATCCAATGAAAGCTGTCATCCTTTACAGTTGATATCAACGTTCCACTAGAAAGGCGATAAAGTTGTTGGCCCTTGGAAATATATAATAGTTGTCATTTCCTGACACGTGTGCACTACAGGCTACCTGAGAGGGCAGATATATTTCAATTAATCCAGTAGAATGAAAGGTTAATGCTATACTAAACTTCACCTACTGGAAGTGTTGCCCCAGACAACTTATATTTATATAGCACCTTTAACATCCCAAGGCGCTTCACAGGAGCATTATAAAACAAAGTATGAGACTGAGCCACAAAAGGGACGTGATTTTCTGGCCCCATCATGGCAGATGTGGCAAACCAGCCAAATGTCCATTGACTTTGGCAGCACTGGTAAATCCTGCCTGCGGGCAGAGCCAGATGATCCCACCGAAGGAGACATTAAATGGAATTTATTGCCCTCCTCCAGGGTAAGTTTGGAGGCGAGGGGCATTTAATCTCGTGGGAGGCTGCTGGATGGGGATCCTGCTGCCTTCCGGCCTCTGCCCCGATTAAGTCTCAGACAGGAAGACTTTTGGACAGCCTTCCAACCCACTGCCAGTTGAGGCCCTTAAGTGGGCAATTAATGGCCAGGGCTGGTATTCAAACAGTGGTAGGTAGGGCAGTTGCCATATGGTGAGCCTGAAAAGCAAACCCTAGTGTGTTTGCTTGCAGGCTGTCAGGGAGGTCCTTAGTTGTCAGGGACTCAGTGCCTGATTGAGGAACTGGGTGGACATTGGGAAGAGGAGAGCCCACTGAGAGCCACCTGGGAGCCCATCCTGCACTCACTCGCCTGTGGCCTGGATTCCTTACTGATTCTGGGCCTCTGGTGGGTGCATTGCCAGCAGCTACCACCGTTTCCCCAGTGGCACTAATGACAATGCACAGCTGCTGGTCTCTGATCGGCTGGCAGCTTTTGAAGGTGGGATTTCTGCACCTGGGGTCCTTGATCCTGGGAAGACCTGACTGACACTTAATATCTGCAGGCCTTCCCCAAAGGAAGTGATGCGGTGAGGCTCATGTTGCCTGGATTAATTTCTGCTCATTAGGTCAGGCGACCAAACGCCTGGTCAAAGAGGCAGATTTTACGAAGTGTCTTAAAGGAGGAAAGTGAGGTAGAGAGGCAGAAAGGTGTAGGGAGGGAATTCTAGAGCTGGAAGACAACTAAAGGCACTACCACCAAGGGTGGTGGATCAATTATGATTGAAAATGCACAGTTATCTGAGAGATTTCTGGGGTTGGAGGAGATTACAAAGATAGGGAGGGGCAAGGTGGAGGGTTTTGAAAACAAGTATTGGAATTTTAAAATCAAGCCACTGCTTGGCCATTTTTCATCACAATCATGCAGAGTATTTGAATCTATAAAAGAATCCACACCCTCATCTCTTTGTAAGGTGTGACATCAAAGCCCACAGTAAGGCAGAGAAATGGAGAAAAGTGTTGCTAGAGGATGAAAAGCAAATTTGCAAAAATTAAGGATGACACATGAAAGCCAACTAATGATGGAGTAAAATGATGGTTGAGGGTGCAGCACAATGCAAAAAGCAGTGCGTTTTTTAAAATAAATTTATCATTTCCCTGTGGGGCCTTCTTCAACAATCCTGAGGCCCAGTTTTAGCAAGGGAGGATCATAACGTTAAAAATACCTCGACAAGCTCATGACTTGGGACTGATATTGGTACATAAACATATATATGTAGCAGGCCCGTGCATCTTGGTAGCGTAATGTCCTTGACCTGTCCTAAGTTGAATCTTGTAAGATCTGTCACACAGTGTATCAGACATGTCGGACGCTTGTCTGATTTTACCACCTTTGCAGAGCATGAAGCCCTGTCCCTCAAAATTTACTCTACTGTTTATTACCTATTTCATTTCACTGGCTGTTCTCTTTGGAAGGATGAAAGACTGGGTGAACCCCAATATTCAACTATAAAGTCTTTTAGCTTTGAGCCCTGTATACCCAGCTGACTGAACTAGCTACTCAAAACAAGGTAGTATCTTCAGAGTGAAATCAAATTATAACAAATCAGAGATAGAAAAAAAAAACTGGAAAGAAAAAGAAGTTGAAAGATTCCCTTTTAGGTTTGCAAAAGACAACTGTCCAGGCTCAGCATCATCAATCTTTTTCATAAGTGGTCCTCATGATCTGAAGAGTACTTTTACTGTCCAATATCTAGTTACATGATTATGGCCCAGAGATATAACAATAAGATTCCTCATTGTGTCAGTCAGATGAAGTGATCTCATATACACTAGGTGAATTTCTACAGTGTTCTGGGAGGTGGATAAACAATTTTAAAAATCCCTTTGAGTAAATAATAAACAAAACCTGTAAAAGTGATTGTTCCGTACCTGACACCACCCCCCCCCCCCCCCCCCCCCCCCCCTCCATCCCAACGCCAACTCCCACAATTAGGATCAATCATCTTGTAAACTCATCTGAGAAATGGGCAGGCAACCTTATATTGTGAAGTGGGATTTGCTGCTACTTTTTACAATGCAGCTGGCTTTATTTATCATGAGAGGAAATAATGCCAGCTGTAATAAATGTCAAGCAATAGCTTTAAGAGATTTGCACTTTAGGCTAATGGAGAATAAAATTTAAACACTGCATTTAAACCGTCTAGGGAAGTTTTTTTTCTTACACATGATGACATCTGTTTTCATAAAATTTTCTTTGTCTCATGGTGATGCAAGAATAAAAACTGGTCTTCAGTCCAAATCACTTGTAATGTAAGCACTCCCAAGCACAAGAGGAATGTAAAGGGGCCAGAGACTTTCTGGGTCTCTTCCTGGGACTTCTGCCAAAGTGAGGTTGATTCAGTGCTTGTGCCTAATGAGCACAGATGAAATGAAGGCTTAATAACGTGGGGCATTTGCAGTTCTCATGCTTCATTTTCTTTGAAGTTTGCCAGAAGGGCATAGGATAAAGTTGGCAGGCATCCCATTCCTTACTCTTCATAGAGCAGAGGGAGGCAGAGAGCAAACGGAAGTCCTCTAAAGCCAAAGGCCAGTACCAATGGTGCAGGCTTAAAAGATCTGCAGCATTGACTGTACTTCCAACCTTATTTCTAAACACAAGACTATGAAGCAGGCACCTATCAGGAATAATGCATGCAAAACCTAAATGCAGAAATAGGTGAATGTATGTTGAACATACAAACATATGAACAAGGGGTAGGAATAGGCCATTCAGCCCCTCAAGTCTGTTCTGCCATTTAATAAGATCATTGCTGATCTGATGGTAACCTGAAATCTGCATCCTACCTACTGTCGATAACCTATCACCTCCTCGTTTATCAAGAATCTATCCACCTCTGCCTTAAAACTATTCAAAGACTCTGCTTCCACCACCTTTTCATTAACAGGGTTCCAAAGATTCATGACCCTCTGGGTGAAAAAAGTTCACCTCATCTCTGTTTTAAATTGGCGACCCCTTATTTTTAAACAGTGACCCCCTAGTTATAGATTCTTCCACAAGAGGAAACATCCTCTCCACATTCACCCTGTCAAGACCACTCAGGACCTTGTATGTTTCAATCAACATGCTTCGGGTGTGTTTGCTTGCCTGTTTGTCACTGGCAGAGTTGAGGTTGGGGGGCAGTGGGGTACAGGATCACCAGTTTATTATTTTTCTCCATTCCCTAATGTTGGTGGGTAACTTATTTTATATTCATGATGGCCTTTCACTAATATCAGCAGATTAAGAAAAGTCATACCCTAACATGTCATAATTGTAAAAAATTAAAATATTTCTTTTAATTTCACAGGGGAGAATTTTCATGTTGGCTTGTTGGAGGGGGAGCCCCGCATGCTAATGCATAAAATGACATGCAGTGATGTCAGGTGTGTGTCCTGACGTCATCACGTGTCATTCCGATCTTTCATTTGGTGGGTGTGCGCCGGAGGCAGTTGCGTGCCCGCCTAACTGTCAAAAGACTGTTTAGGCCATTAATAAACCAATTTAGATAATTGACAGGGCTGCCCGTCCAACCTTAAGGTTGGGGGGGGCAGGCAAAGAGCCCAAGTGGCCTTTGCGTTTTTCAGGAAACCTCATCCAAGGGCGGGATGAGATTTCCTGAAGGTTTTATAAAATAAATAAATAAATTCACAATTCATAAACATGTCCCAGCTCATGTAACACTGTCACATGAGGGGACATGTCTGAATAATTTTAATCTTTCTGTTTTTCAAACTTTCAATCTGAACTTAATTTCCCTGAGGCAGCTCTGTGCCTCGGGGAGATTTCTGCACCATTACACGCACATGTGCACGAAAGAGTGCAGGCCCCGACTCCCCTTTACCCCCGCCCGCACAGGTAGTAGCGAGAGCTGCCGGGTATGTGTCACACTGGGCAGGCCTTAATTGGCCCGCCCACGTAAAATGGCGGCACACAGCCGATTGTGGGCGGTGATCGGCCCGCACCCGCTCCCGCTCCCTACTGGCCCGCCCGACAGGCAGAAGATTCTGCCCACAATAACATACTGCATTTCACCCCCCAAAATAGTTTATATTTACATCAATCTTTTTAAATTCCTAACATACAGTATAGCATAAATAGAATGCATGATGACGAACAAAGCATATGATCCATTATCCAATGCTTTTACCAAAGGGCATAAAGTGGAGAATTAAGTTATGCTATTGGGAACTCATGTTCCCTTCAATTGCAGGTTCTCGGCTGGGAGCACAAGATTGCACAATTTACCCTATGGCCTATACTCAAGTTTGACACTAACAATAATACCCTTACCGATGTTTCAGTCCATTCTGGAATGTAAACTTGTTTCCTTGATTCCTTGTTAGCCTCCTTTATTAATGTATTGCAATATATGTGGCACCTATAACACTTTTGTTTTTGGCTTTTTGAGGGCATTGATTGGACATCTTTGATGGCAAGTGACATGCCAAATGACAGGGATGAATTAATGTTTTTTTGGTACCCGTAATGTAGGTTACGGCTTTAAACAAGTTGTTTCCTCTTGACCTGTGGGCTCATTCAGTACACCTCCACAGGATATAAGTCAGCCAGAGCAACATGACTATATTTAGCCAAGAACAGTGAACTGATCCAGCAGGAGATCCAACAGGAGAGTAAGAGGCAACTTAATTGAAACCTTTAAGATCCTGAGGGGTCTTGAAAGGGTGGATGTGGAGAAGATGTTTCCTTTTGTGGGAGAATCTAGTACTAGGACTTTAAAAATAAGGGCTTGTGCATTTAAGTCAGAGATGAGGAGAATTTTTTTCTCTCAGAGGGTCGTGAGTCTTTGGAACTCTCTTCCTCAAAAGGCAGTGGAAGCAGAGCCTTTGAGTATTTTTAAGGCAGAGCTAGACAGATTCTTGATTAACAAGGGAGTGAAAGGTTATCGGGAGTAGGCAGGAATGAGGGGTTGAGGTTACATTCAGATCAGCCATGATCTTATTGAATGGTGGAGCAGGCTCAAGGGGCTGAGTGGCCTACTCCTGCTCCTCATTTGTATGGATGTTCACATGTTCATACATGTAGATTCGTTTGAGGACTCTGGGTCTATACTCGATGGAGTTTAGAAGGATGAGGGGGGATCTGATTGAAACTTACAGAATACTGAAAGGGCTGGATGGAGTGAACAGGGGAAGATGTTTCGTTTAATAGGAGAGACTAGGACCCGAGAGCACAGCCTCAGAGTAAAGGGAAGACCTTTTAGAACAGAGAAGAGCATAAACTTCTTTAGCCAGAGGGTGGTGAATCTATGGAATTCATTGCCATAGAAGGCTGTGGAGGCCAGGTCATTGAGTGTATTTAAAACCGAGATAGATAGGTTCTTGATTGGTAAGGGGATCAAAGGTTACAGGGAGAAGGCGGGAAAATGGGATTGAGAAACTTATCAGCCTTGATTGAATGGTGGAGCAGACTTGATGGGCCGAATGGCCTAATTTCTGCTTCTATGTCTTACGGTCTTATGGTCTTATGATTCCCCAGTCAAACTATATCAGTATTTAGTGCTTAATGGTTTATGCTTCCCATGACTGACTACCAGAAAATTTTTCTGACATATTAGCATGGCAAACATATCTGAAACGTTGATGTGAATGGCTGCCATATGTTGCCATTTACCAATAAAGGGTGTAAAAGTGGTACTAAATGAGCAAACCAACACTAAAATACTTCACGCATGCTTCCAATAGTATAATAGAATGTGTGGCGACCACCACATTTATTTCATGTGTTCCATTCATTTTTAATATAATCTTGCAAACTAGCATTTATGTTGCATTCAATGCAGTCAGAATATTCAAGCATGAAATATCTTGTAGCAATTATTTTCACACAATAATGGGAAAAATACTATCCCTGATAGTGAGGGAAATGAAGATTTTCTACAACATTGTAAGACCTTCATGGTCAAGGGATAATTTTCTGTGTGAATCTACAGACGGAGAAGGCAACAACGAACCAAGGGTAAAAGTGAGGATCTGGTACCCAGCTTGTGGTTTCAGCATGTGTTCAGCACACATACAGAGAAGGAGCTTGAATGTATGTAGTGCCTTTAAAATCCCCAACATGTCCCAAATTGTTCACAACCAATGAATCACTTTTGAAGTATATTCATTATTATGTGGATGAAGTATGGGTGATGCATGAAATTGGACATTTATTAACTGCAACATTTGGAATATCCAACATTTATCATTGAAATTTACAAATAGCCGTAACATTGATTGATATAGGCTTCTAGGGCAAATGATTTTTTGAATTGGCTCTTCCAAATGATCACAATGACCTTTGGGATCTATTTGATAATGCTCAGACTGTCACGCTGGGTATCAATTTAGATTCCTTATCATTAATGATTCCAGACCTATGTCCTGTGTTAAAACTAATGTTAGTAAAGGAAATGATATAATGTCCAGACTCAAGGAAGCCATTATATTATGATGCATGTGTTTTTTTGTCAAGCTTGGCAACATGATCATTATTCAGCTTTGAGTTGGAGCATTCAGGCTGCCATTTCGGAATAGAATCAGTCATAATCAAACTGTATTGGCTAGCAGATTCAGTTCAAAGTGAAACTCAGCCTGACTATACTCACCTAAAACTCCTTTCATATTTGTTTTTTGGTGGCAAGCAGGAAGGTAAACATTAACAAGCAATGTGGTGTCATGACATCTACATGCAGTGTCAAAGTAGTTGTGGTTGTTTCCATGGAAACATGGTGGTATACACAGGCCACAGATAGCAGCATGGAGATTCTAATATACAATCATCTTAAGAGATCCTGGAGGACTATGAAATTGTCAGAAAAATGGGATTGACGTTTTTGAAATGATTGACCTGAATAAAGCCAAGTATAGACCTTCAGGGCGCCCCCTGTTTTAGTTTGATACAGGGACAAAAGTGCCTCACTTTGAGTCCATTTTATGATGAAGCTCTCCTTACATGGTTTCAATCAATCCCAATAGGTTCTGTAGTGGGTGAGTATGAAACTACCACCTCACATTTCAGTGTTGGCTTCAAACAGTTGTGTATAATTCAGTATCCTAGAAATGATCCAAAGAGTGATCATTTATACCGTAGATGTTAGCGTATAAGTCAACCTTTGAAGCCTCAAACAATTCCTATAAAAATGAGGGCAACTTACATTCCCAGTATAAAGATGTTGGCGGCTGCCATTTTAAACCGCCATTGGCATCCAATGCAAAGAAGTGGGCATGTCATAAACTGCACAACCCAGCTGTATCGCCCGTTTGATCCATTGTGCCCTGTTATAAATTACCAATAAGTAAAATATGCATTTATGGGGTGAAAAATTGAGGCTGACTACTAATGCAAGTATAGCAAGTTGTGGCTGAAAAGGGATCTGAATTATATGTTGAATATATGCAAAACATGACTTTTGGGGCTGGTAAAACATGATCATCTTACACACTATGTCGACTTATACACCATGATTTATGATGGTTCAGCATGTGAAATTCTTCTTTAATTAAACTTCCCTGTGTGCTGGACAGTGATAAGGCAACAAATGTGCCTGTGCCCCTATTTGTTGTGTCACTGAATCGAAGGACACAGATCCATGCATGAGATTTACACATACGTTTAAGCCTAGATTTTCCCAATGGTGGAGAGCTCCTACCATTTTCATGGAGGAGGGGGACAGAAGGGTGGGAATGGAGGCCAGTCAAGATGTGCACA